>NC_136665.1:0-600000 GCF_903797595.1 Erithacus rubecula
CTAAGAAGGAAGATCAACGTGCATGGTACTCATAGAAGAAGCAGGGCACACAGAGAGGTGCACTTTTCTCCTAAGCCACCTCTAGCACAGCAGTCTGTCTAGCTTCCTGAAAGAGTAGCTTGCACTCTTTCAAGTCTGCAAAGCGAAAGTGCACTTCAAGCTAAAGAGAAAGCAAGCGCACCACACAGCACTTCTCCCTTTCCACTGTACAGGCCAGTGTGTTCTCTGCATTTCAAAGCCTAACAGCAAGATCCTGTTTAGCACAGGAGGCTGCATGTAGAATTTGCATGTAGTAGCAAAGTTAGCTGTGGTTGATCTTCCTTCTTAGCAGGAGTCACTCACTGACACACAGTACACTGCGCAGAACACTCTGCTGCTCTGCTTCTCGCTTGTTCGCGCTTTGTGTTTTACAGCGATTTCTCTCTACCAGAGGTGAATTGTCTATACTGCTCACTCAGTACACTCTGCTGCTAGCTTCTGCTACTGCCAAAACACGCCTGGCATGTGCACTTTTCTTCTAAAGCCTCAGTTCCATACCAGTCTTCTTTCCTTCTGCTAACACTGCCATACACTCTTGGAAGCCTGCAAGGAGAAGAGCACAGAACTAGGAAGAAGGAAATTCAACTTCCCATAGCTTAGCTGCTGCAATACATACTCTTCATGCAGTTTTCTGTGGCAAATAAGACGCTTGTTAATCCGGCTGCCATATGCAGAGATGACATTGGTATGTTCAGTGCAGGGCCAGGAATGCTGTGTGCTGTGCACGCTTTCTCCTAAGCATTACTTTCACTACTGTGCTGTTCGCTCTGCAGGCTTCAAGGAGTGCACAGCACTCTTACAAGATGCAGGGCAGATCTGTATGGAACAGAGGGTTTAGAAGAAAAATGCACATGCCAGGCGTGTTTTGGCAGTAGCAGAAGCTAGCAGCAGAGTGTACTGAGTGAGCAGTATAGACAATTCACCTCTGGTAGAGAGAAATCGCTGTAAAACACAAAGCGCGAACAAGCGAGAAGCAGAGCAGCAGAGTGTTCTGCGCAGTGTACTGTGTGTCAGTGAGTGACTCCTGCTAAGAAGGAAGATCAACGTGCATGGTACTCATAGAAGAAGCAGGGCACACAGAGAGGTGCACTTTTCTCCTAAGCCACCTCTAGCACAGCAGTCTGTCTAGCTTCCTGAAAGAGTAGCTTGCACTCTTTCAAGTCTGCAAAGCGAAAGTGCACTTCAAGCTAAAGAGAAAGCAAGCGCACCACACAGCACTTCTCCCTTTCCACTGTACAGGCCAGTGTGTTCTCTGCATTTCAAAGCCTAACAGCAAGATCCTGTTTAGCACAGGAGGCTGCATGTAGAATTTGCATGTAGTAGCAAAGTTAGCTGTGGTTGATCTTCCTTCTTAGCAGGAGTCACTCACTGACACACAGTACACTGCGCAGAACACTCTGCTGCTCTGCTTCTCGCTTGTTCGCGCTTTGTGTTTTACAGCGATTTCTCTCTACCAGAGGTGAATTGTCTATACTGCTCACTCAGTACACTCTGCTGCTAGCTTCTGCTACTGCCAAAACACGCCTGGCATGTGCACTTTTCTTCTAAAGCCTCAGTTCCATACCAGTCTTCTTTCCTTCTGCTAACACTGCCATACACTCTTGGAAGCCTGCAAGGAGAAGAGCACAGAACTAGGAAGAAGGAAATTCAACTTCCCATAGCTTAGCTGCTGCAATACATACTCTTCATGCAGTTTTCTGTGGCAAATAAGACGCTTGTTAATCCGGCTGCCATATGCAGAGATGACATTGGTATGTTCAGTGCAGGGCCAGGAATGCTGTGTGCTGTGCACGCTTTCTCCTAAGCATTACTTTCACTACTGTGCTGTTCGCTCTGCAGGCTTCAAGGAGTGCACAGCACTCTTACAAGATGCAGGGCAGATCTGTATGGAACAGAGGGTTTAGAAGAAAAATGCACATGCCAGGCGTGTTTTGGCAGTAGCAGAAGCTAGCAGCAGAGTGTACTGAGTGAGCAGTATAGACAATTCACCTCTGGTAGAGAGAAATCGCTGTAAAACACAAAGCGCGAACAAGCGAGAAGCAGAGCAGCAGAGTGTTCTGCGCAGTGTACTGTGTGTCAGTGAGTGACTCCTGCTAAGAAGGAAGATCAACGTGCATGGTACTCCTAGAAGAAGCAGGGCACACAGAGAGGTGCACTTTTCTCCTAAGCCACCTCTAGCACAGCAGTCTGTCTAGCTTCCTGAAAGAGTAGCTTGCACTCTTTCAAGTCTGCAAAGCGAAAGTGCACTTCAAGCTAAAGAGAAAGCAAGCGCACCACACAGCACTTCTCCCTTTCCACTGTACAGGCCAGTGTGTTCTCTGCATTTCAAAGCCTAACAGCAAGATCCTGTTTAGCACAGGAGGCTGCATGTAGAATTTGCATGTAGTAGCAAAGTTAGCTGTGGTTGATCTTCCTTCTTAGCAGGAGTCACTCACTGACACACAGTACACTGCGCAGAACACTCTGCTGCTCTGCTTCTCGCTTGTTCGCGCTTTGTGTTTTACAGCGATTTCTCTCTACCAGAGGTGAATTGTCTATACTGCTCACTCAGTACACTCTGCTGCTAGCTTCTGCTACTGCCAAAACACGCCTGGCATGTGCACTTTTCTTCTAAAGCCTCAGTTCCATACCAGTCTTCTTTCCTTCTGCTAACACTGCCATACACTCTTGGAAGCCTGCAAGGAGAAGAGCACAGAACTAGGAAGAAGGAAATTCAACTTCCCATAGCTTAGCTGCTGCAATACATACTCTTCATGCAGTTTTCTGTGGCAAATAAGACGCTTGTTAATCCGGCTGCCATATGCAGAGATGACATTGGTATGTTCAGTGCAGGGCCAGGAATGCTGTGTGCTGTGCACGCTTTCTCCTAAGCATTACTTTCACTACTGTGCTGTTCGCTCTGCAGGCTTCAAGGAGTGCACAGCACTCTTACAAGATGCAGGGCAGATCTGTATGGAACAGAGGGTTTAGAAGAAAAATGCACATGCCAGGCTTGTTTTGGCAGTAGCAGAAGCTAGCAGCAGAGTGTACTGAGTGAGCAGTATAGACAATTCACCTCTGGTAGAGAGAAATCGCTGTAAAACACAAAGCGCGAACAAGCGAGAAGCAGAGCAGCAGAGTGTTCTGCGCAGTGTACTGTGTGTCAGTGAGTGACTCCTGCTAAGAAGGAAGATCAACGTGCATGGTACTCCTAGAAGAAGCAGGGCACACAGAGAGGTGCACTTTTCTCCTAAGCCACCTCTAGCACAGCAGTCTGTCTAGCTTCCTGAAAGAGTAGCTTGCACTCTTTCAAGTCTGCAAAGCGAAAGTGCACTTCTGGCTAAAGAGAAAGCAAGCGCACCACACAGCACTTCTCCCTTTCCACTGTACAGGCCAGTGTGTTCTCTGCATTTCAAAGCCTAACAGCAAGATCCTGTTTAGCACAGGAGGCTGCATGTAGAATTTGCATGTAGTAGCAAAGTTAGCTGTGGTTGATCTTCCTTCTTAGCAGGAGTCACTCACTGACACACAGTACACTGCGCAGAACACTCTGCTGCTCTGCTTCTCGCTTGTTCGCGCTTTGTGTTTTACAGCGATTTCTCTCTACCAGAGGTGAATTGTCTATACTGCTCACTCAGTACACTCTGCTGCTAGCTTCTGCTACTGCCAAAACACGCCTGGCATGTGCACTTTTCTTCTAAAGCCTCAGTTCCATACCAGTCTTCTTTCCTTCTGCTAACACTGCCATACACTCTTGGAAGCCTGCAAGGAGAAGAGCACAGAACTAGGAAGAAGGAAATTCAACTTCCCATAGCTTAGCTGCTGCAATACATACTCTTCATGCAGTTTTCTGTGGCAAATAAGACGCTTGTTAATCCGGCTGCCATATGCAGAGATGACATTGGTATGTTCAGTGCAGGGCCAGGAATGCTGTGTGCTGTGCACGCTTTCTCCTAAGCATTACTTTCACTACTGTGCTGTTCGCTCTGCAGGCTTCAAGGAGTGCACAGCACTCTTACAAGATGCAGGGCAGATCTGTATGGAACAGAGGGTTTAGAAGAAAAATGCACATGCCAGGCGTGTTTTGGCAGTAGCAGAAGCTAGCAGCAGAGTGTACTGAGTGAGCAGTATAGACAATTCACCTCTGGTAGAGAGAAATCGCTGTAAAACACAAAGCGCGAACAAGCGAGAAGCAGAGCAGCAGAGTGTTCTGCGCAGTGTACTGTGTGTCAGTGAGTGACTCCTGCTAAGAAGGAAGATCAACGTGCATGGTACTCCTAGAAGAAGCAGGGCACACAGAGAGGTGCACTTTTCTCCTAAGCCACCTCTAGCACAGCAGTCTGTCTAGCTTCCTGAAAGAGTAGCTTGCACTCTTTCAAGTCTGCAAAGCGAAAGTGCACTTCAAGCTAAAGAGAAAGCAAGCGCACCACACAGCACTTCTCCCTTTCCACTGTACAGGCCAGTGTGTTCTCTGCATTTCAAAGCCTAACAGCAAGATCCTGTTTAGCACAGGAGGCTGCATGTAGAATTTGCATGTAGTAGCAAAGTTAGCTGTGGTTGATCTTCCTTCTTAGCAGGAGTCACTCACTGACACACAGTACACTGCGCAGAACACTCTGCTGCTCTGCTTCTCGCTTGTTCGCGCTTTGTGTTTTACAGCGATTTCTCTCTACCAGAGGTGAATTGTCTATACTGCTCACTCAGTACACTCTGCTGCTAGCTTCTGCTACTGCCAAAACACGCCTGGCATGTGCACTTTTCTTCTAAAGCCTCAGTTCCATACCAGTCTTCTTTCCTTCTGCTAACACTGCCATACACTCTTGGAAGCCTGCAAGGAGAAGAGCACAGAACTAGGAAGAAGGAAATTCAACTTCCCATAGCTTAGCTGCTGCAATACATACTCTTCATGCAGTTTTCTGTGGCAAATAAGACGCTTGTTAATCCGGCTGCCATATGCAGAGATGACATTGGTATGTTCAGTGCAGGGCCAGGAATGCTGTGTGCTGTGCACGCTTTCTCCTAAGCATTACTTTCACTACTGTGCTGTTCGCTCTGCAGGCTTCAAGGAGTGCACAGCACTCTTACAAGATGCAGGGCAGATCTGTATGGAACAGAGGGTTTAGAAGAAAAATGCACATGCCAGGTGTGTTTTGGCAGTAGCAGAAGCTAGCAGCAGAGTGTACTGAGTGAGCAGTATAGACAATTCACCTCTGGTAGAGAGAAATCGCTGTAAAACACAAAGCGCGAACAAGCGAGAAGCAGAGCAGCAGAGTGTTCTGCGCAGTGTACTGTGTGTCAGTGAGTGACTCCTGCTAAGAAGGAAGATCAACGTGCATGGTACTCCTAGAAGAAGCAGGGCACACAGAGAGGTGCACTTTTCTCCTAAGCCACCTCTAGCACAGCAGTCTGTCTAGCTTCCTGAAAGAGTAGCTTGCACTCTTTCAAGTCTGCAAAGCGAAAGTGCACTTCAAGCTAAAGAGAAAGCAAGCGCACCACACAGCACTTCTCCCTTTCCACTGTACAGGCCAGTGTGTTCTCTGCATTTCAAAGCCTAACAGCAAGATCCTGTTTAGCACAGGAGGCTGCATGTAGAATTTGCATGTAGTAGCAAAGTTAGCTGTGGTTGATCTTCCTTCTTAGCAGGAGTCACTCACTGACACACAGTACACTGCGCAGAACACTCTGCTGCTCTGCTTCTCGCTTGTTCGCGCTTTGTGTTTTACAGCGATTTCTCTCTACCAGAGGTGAATTGTCTATACTGCTCACTCAGTACACTCTGCTGCTAGCTTCTGCTACTGCCAAAACACGCCTGGCATGTGCACTTTTCTTCTAAAGCCTCAGTTCCATACCAGTCTTCTTTCCTTCTGCTAACACTGCCATACACTCTTGGAAGCCTGCAAGGAGAAGAGCACAGAACTAGGAAGAAGGAAATTCAACTTCCCATAGCTTAGCTGCTGCAATACATACTCTTCATGCAGTTTTCTGTGGCAAATAAGACGCTTGTTAATCCGGCTGCCATATGCAGAGATGACATTGGTATGTTCAGTGCAGGGCCAGGAATGCTGTGTGCTGTGCACGCTTTCTCCTAAGCATTACTTTCACTACTGTGCTGTTCGCTCTGCAGGCTTCAAGGAGTGCACAGCACTCTTACAAGATGCAGGGCAGATCTGTATGGAACAGAGGGTTTAGAAGAAAAATGCACATGCCAGGCGTGTTTTGGCAGTAGCAGAAGCTAGCAGCAGAGTGTACTGAGTGAGCAGTATAGACAATTCACCTCTGGTAGAGAGAAATCGCTGTAAAACACAAAGCGCGAACAAGCGAGAAGCAGAGCAGCAGAGTGTTCTGCGCAGTGTACTGTGTGTCAGTGAGTGACTCCTGCTAAGAAGGAAGATCAACGTGCATGGTACTCCTAGAAGAAGCAGGGCACACAGAGAGGTGCACTTTTCTCCTAAGCCACCTCTAGCACAGCAGTCTGTCTAGCTTCCTGAAAGAGTAGCTTGCACTCTTTCAAGTCTGCAAAGCGAAAGTGCACTTCAAGCTAAAGAGAAAGCAAGCGCACCACACAGCACTTCTCCCTTTCCACTGTACAGGCCAGTGTGTTCTCTGCATTTCAAAGCCTAACAGCAAGATCCTGTTTAGCACAGGAGGCTGCATGTAGAATTTGCATGTAGTAGCAAAGTTAGCTGTGGTTGATCTTCCTTCTTAGCAGGAGTCACTCACTGACACACAGTACACTGCGCAGAACACTCTGCTGCTCTGCTTCTCGCTTGTTCGCGCTTTGTGTTTTACAGCGATTTCTCTCTACCAGAGGTGAATTGTCTATACTGCTCACTCAGTACACTCTGCTGCTAGCTTCTGCTACTGCCAAAACACGCCTGGCATGTGCACTTTTCTTCTAAAGCCTCAGTTCCATACCAGTCTTCTTTCCTTCTGCTAACACTGCCATACACTCTTGGAAGCCTGCAAGGAGAAGAGCACAGAACTAGGAAGAAGGAAATTCAACTTCCCATAGCTTAGCTGCTGCAATACATACTCTTCATGCAGTTTTCTGTGGCAAATAAGACGCTTGTTAATCCGGCTGCCATATGCAGAGATGACATTGGTATGTTCAGTGCAGGGCCAGGAATGCTGTGTGCTGTGCACGCTTTCTCCTAAGCATTACTTTCACTACTGTGCTGTTCGCTCTGCAGGCTTCAAGGAGTGCACAGCACTCTTACAAGATGCAGGGCAGATCTGTATGGAACAGAGGGTTTAGAAGAAAAATGCACATGCCAGGCGTGTTTTGGCAGTAGCAGAAGCTAGCAGCAGAGTGTACTGAGTGAGCAGTATAGACAATTCACCTCTGGTAGAGAGAAATCGCTGTAAAACACAAAGCGCGAACAAGCGAGAAGCAGAGCAGCAGAGTGTTCTGCGCAGTGTACTGTGTGTCAGTGAGTGACTCCTGCTAAGAAGGAAGATCAACGTGCATGGTACTCCTAGAAGAAGCAGGGCACACAGAGAGGTGCACTTTTCTCCTAAGCCACCTCTAGCACAGCAGTCTGTCTAGCTTCCTGAAAGAGTAGCTTGCACTCTTTCAAGTCTGCAAAGCGAAAGTGCACTTCAAGCTAAAGAGAAAGCAAGCGCACCACACAGCACTTCTCCCTTTCCACTGTACAGGCCAGTGTGTTCTCTGCATTTCAAAGCCTAACAGCAAGATCCTGTTTAGCACAGGAGGCTGCATGTAGAATTTGCATGTAGTAGCAAAGTTAGCTGTGGTTGATCTTCCTTCTTAGCAGGAGTCACTCACTGACACACAGTACACTGCGCAGAACACTCTGCTGCTCTGCTTCTCGCTTGTTCGCGCTTTGTGTTTTACAGCGATTTCTCTCTACCAGAGGTGAATTGTCTATACTGCTCACTCAGTACACTCTGCTGCTAGCTTCTGCTACTGCCAAAACACGCCTGGCATGTGCACTTTTCTTCTAAAGCCTCAGTTCCATACCAGTCTTCTTTCCTTCTGCTAACACTGCCATACACTCTTGGAAGCCTGCAAGGAGAAGAGCACAGAACTAGGAAGAAGGAAATTCAACTTCCCATAGCTTAGCTGCTGCAATACATACTCTTCATGCAGTTTTCTGTGGCAAATAAGACGCTTGTTAATCCGGCTGCCATATGCAGAGATGACATTGGTATGTTCAGTGCAGGGCCAGGAATGCTGTGTGCTGTGCACGCTTTCTCCTAAGCATTACTTTCACTACTGTGCTGTTCGCTCTGCAGGCTTCAAGGAGTGCACAGCACTCTTACAAGATGCAGGGCAGATCTGTATGGAACAGAGGGTTTAGAAGAAAAATGCACATGCCAGGCGTGTTTTGGCAGTAGCAGAAGCTAGCAGCAGAGTGTACTGAGTGAGCAGTATAGACAATTCACCTCTGGTAGAGAGAAATCGCTGTAAAACACAAAGCGCGAACAAGCGAGAAGCAGAGCAGCAGAGTGTTCTGCGCAGTGTACTGTGTGTCAGTGAGTGACTCCTGCTAAGAAGGAAGATCAACGTGCATGGTACTCCTAGAAGAAGCAGGGCACACAGAGAGGTGCACTTTTCTCCTAAGCCACCTCTAGCACAGCAGTCTGTCTAGCTTCCTGAAAGAGTAGCTTGCACTCTTTCAAGTCTGCAAAGCGAAAGTGCACTTCAAGCTAAAGAGAAAGCAAGCGCACCACACAGCACTTCTCCCTTTCCACTGTACAGGCCAGTGTGTTCTCTGCATTTCAAAGCCTAACAGCAAGATCCTGTTTAGCACAGGAGGCTGCATGTAGAATTTGCATGTAGTAGCAAAGTTAGCTGTGGTTGATCTTCCTTCTTAGCAGGAGTCACTCACTGACACACAGTACACTGCGCAGAACACTCTGCTGCTCTGCTTCTCGCTTGTTCGCGCTTTGTGTTTTACAGCGATTTCTCTCTACCAGAGGTGAATTGTCTATACTGCTCACTCAGTACACTCTGCTGCTAGCTTCTGCTACTGCCAAAACACGCCTGGCATGTGCACTTTTCTTCTAAAGCCTCAGTTCCATACCAGTCTTCTTTCCTTCTGCTAACACTGCCATACACTCTTGGAAGCCTGCAAGGAGAAGAGCACAGAACTAGGAAGAAGGAAATTCAACTTCCCATAGCTTAGCTGCTGCAATACATACTCTTCATGCAGTTTTCTGTGGCAAATAAGACGCTTGTTAATCCGGCTGCCATATGCAGAGATGACATTGGTATGTTCAGTGCAGGGCCAGGAATGCTGTGTGCTGTGCACGCTTTCTCCTAAGCATTACTTTCACTACTGTGCTGTTCGCTCTGCAGGCTTCAAGGAGTGCACAGCACTCTTACAAGATGCAGGGCAGATCTGTATGGAACAGAGGGTTTAGAAGAAAAATGCACATGCCAGGCGTGTTTTGGCAGTAGCAGAAGCTAGCAGCAGAGTGTACTGAGTGAGCAGTATAGACAATTCACCTCTGGTAGAGAGAAATCGCTGTAAAACACAAAGCGCGAACAAGCGAGAAGCAGAGCAGCAGAGTGTTCTGCGCAGTGTACTGTGTGTCAGTGAGTGACTCCTGCTAAGAAGGAAGATCAACGTGCATGGTACTCCTAGAAGAAGCAGGGCACACAGAGAGGTGCACTTTTCTCCTAAGCCACCTCTAGCACAGCAGTCTGTCTAGCTTCCTGAAAGAGTAGCTTGCACTCTTTCAAGTCTGCAAAGCGAAAGTGCACTTCAAGCTAAAGAGAAAGCAAGCGCACCACACAGCACTTCTCCCTTTCCACTGTACAGGCCAGTGTGTTCTCTGCATTTCAAAGCCTAACAGCAAGATCCTGTTTAGCACAGGAGGCTGCATGTAGAATTTGCATGTAGTAGCAAAGTTAGCTGTGGTTGATCTTCCTTCTTAGCAGGAGTCACTCACTGACACACAGTACACTGCGCAGAACACTCTGCTGCTCTGCTTCTCGCTTGTTCGCGCTTTGTGTTTTACAGCGATTTCTCTCTACCAGAGGTGAATTGTCTATACTGCTCACTCAGTACACTCTGCTGCTAGCTTCTGCTACTGCCAAAACACGCCTGGCATGTGCACTTTTCTTCTAAAGCCTCAGTTCCATACCAGTCTTCTTTCCTTCTGCTAACACTGCCATACACTCTTGGAAGCCTGCAAGGAGAAGAGCACAGAACTAGGAAGAAGGAAATTCAACTTCCCATAGCTTAGCTGCTGCAATACATACTCTTCATGCAGTTTTCTGTGGCAAATAAGACGCTTGTTAATCCGGCTGCCATATGCAGAGATGACATTGGTATGTTCAGTGCAGGGCCAGGAATGCTGTGTGCTGTGCACGCTTTCTCCTAAGCATTACTTTCACTACTGTGCTGTTCGCTCTGCAGGCTTCAAGGAGTGCACAGCACTCTTACAAGATGCAGGGCAGATCTGTATGGAACAGAGGGTTTAGAAGAAAAATGCACATGCCAGGATTTTTGGCAGTAGCAGAAGCTAGCAGCAGAGTGTACTGAGTGAGCAGTATAGACAATTCACCTCTGGTAGAGAGAAATCGCTGTAAAACACAAAGCGCGAACAAGCGAGAAGCAGAGCAGCAGAGTGTTCTGCGCAGTGTACTGTGTGTCAGTGAGTGACTCCTGCTAAGAAGGAAGATCAACGTGCATGGTACTCCTAGAAGAAGCAGGGCACACAGAGAGGTGCACTTTTCTCCTAAGCCACCTCTAGCACAGCAGTCTGTCTAGCTTCCTGAAAGAGTAGCTTGCACTCTTTCAAGTCTGCAAAGCGAAAGTGCACTTCAAGCTAAAGAGAAAGCAAGCGCACCACACAGCACTTCTCCCTTTCCACTGTACAGGCCAGTGTGTTCTCTGCATTTCAAAGCCTAACAGCAAGATCCTGTTTAGCACAGGAGGCTGCATGTAGAATTTGCATGTAGTAGCAAAGTTAGCTGTGGTTGATCTTCCTTCTTAGCAGGAGTCACTCACTGACACACAGTACACTGCGCAGAACACTCTGCTGCTCTGCTTCTCGCTTGTTCGCGCTTTGTGTTTTACAGCGATTTCTCTCTACCAGAGGTGAATTGTCTATACTGCTCACTCAGTACACTCTGCTGCTAGCTTCTGCTACTGCCAAAACACGCCTGGCATGTGCACTTTTCTTCTAAAGCCTCAGTTCCATACCAGTCTTCTTTCCTTCTGCTAACACTGCCATACACTCTTGGAAGCCTGCAAGGAGAAGAGCACAGAACTAGGAAGAAGGAAATTCAACTTCCCATAGCTTAGCTGCTGCAATACATACTCTTCATGCAGTTTTCTGTGGCAAATAAGACGCTTGTTAATCCGGCTGCCATATGCAGAGATGACATTGGTATGTTCAGTGCAGGGCCAGGAATGCTGTGTGCTGTGCACGCTTTCTCCTAAGCATTACTTTCACTACTGTGCTGTTCGCTCTGCAGGCTTCAAGGAGTGCACAGCACTCTTACAAGATGCAGGGCAGATCTGTATGGAACAGAGGGTTTAGAAGAAAAATGCACATGCCAGGCGTGTTTTGGCAGTAGCAGAAGCTAGCAGCAGAGTGTACTGAGTGAGCAGTATAGACAATTCACCTCTGGTAGAGAGAAATCGCTGTAAAACACAAAGCGCGAACAAGCGAGAAGCAGAGCAGCAGAGTGTTCTGCGCAGTGTACTGTGTGTCAGTGAGTGACTCCTGCTAAGAAGGAAGATCAACGTGCATGGTACTCCTAGAAGAAGCAGGGCACACAGAGAGGTGCACTTTTCTCCTAAGCCACCTCTAGCACAGCAGTCTGTCTAGCTTCCTGAAAGAGTAGCTTGCACTCTTTCAAGTCTGCAAAGCGAAAGTGCACTTCAAGCTAAAGAGAAAGCAAGCGCACCACACAGCACTTCTCCCTTTCCACTGTACAGGCCAGTGTGTTCTCTGCATTTCAAAGCCTAACAGCAAGATCCTGTTTAGCACAGGAGGCTGCATGTAGAATTTGCATGTAGTAGCAAAGTTAGCTGTGGTTGATCTTCCTTCTTAGCAGGAGTCACTCACTGACACACAGTACACTGCGCAGAACACTCTGCTGCTCTGCTTCTCGCTTGTTCGCGCTTTGTGTTTTACAGCGATTTCTCTCTACCAGAGGTGAATTGTCTATACTGCTCACTCAGTACACTCTGCTGCTAGCTTCTGCTACTGCCAAAACACGCCTGGCATGTGCACTTTTCTTCTAAAGCCTCAGTTCCATACCAGTCTTCTTTCCTTCTGCTAACACTGCCATACACTCTTGGAAGCCTGCAAGGAGAAGAGCACAGAACTAGGAAGAAGGAAATTCAACTTCCCATAGCTTAGCTGCTGCAATACATACTCTTCATGCAGTTTTCTGTGGCAAATAAGACGCTTGTTAATCCGGCTGCCATATGCAGAGATGACATTGGTATGTTCAGTGCAGGGCCAGGAATGCTGTGTGCTGTGCACGCTTTCTCCTAAGCATTACTTTCACTACTGTGCTGTTCGCTCTGCAGGCTTCAAGGAGTGCACAGCACTCTTACAAGATGCAGGGCAGATCTGTATGGAACAGAGGGTTTAGAAGAAAAATGCACATGCCAGGATTTTTGGCAGTAGCAGAAGCTAGCAGCAGAGTGTACTGAGTGAGCAGTATAGACAATTCACCTCTGGTAGAGAGAAATCGCTGTAAAACACAAAGCGCGAACAAGCGAGAAGCAGAGCAGCAGAGTGTTCTGCGCAGTGTACTGTGTGTCAGTGAGTGATTCCTGCTAAGAAGGAAGATCAACGTGCATGGTACTCCTAGAAGAAGCAGGGCACACAGAGAGGTGCACTTTTCTCCTAAGCCACCTCTAGCACAGCAGTCTGTCTAGCTTCCTGAAAGAGTAGCTTGCACTCTTTCAAGTCTGCAAAGCGAAAGTGCACTTCAAGCTAAAGAGAAAGCAAGCGCACCACACAGCACTTCTCCCTTTCCACTGTACAGGCCAGTGTGTTCTCTGCATTTCAAAGCCTAACAGCAAGATCCTGTTTAGCACAGGAGGCTGCATGTAGAATTTGCATGTAGTAGCAAAGTTAGCTGTGGTTGATCTTCCTTCTTAGCAGGAGTCACTCACTGACACACAGTACACTGCGCAGAACACTCTGCTGCTCTGCTTCTCGCTTGTTCGCGCTTTGTGTTTTACAGCGATTTCTCTCTACCAGAGGTGAATTGTCTATACTGCTCACTCAGTACACTCTGCTGCTAGCTTCTGCTACTGCCAAAACACGCCTGGCATGTGCACTTTTCTTCTAAAGCCTCAGTTCCATACCAGTCTTCTTTCCTTCTGCTAACACTGCCATACACTCTTGGAAGCCTGCAAGGAGAAGAGCACAGAACTAGGAAGAAGGAAATTCAACTTCCCATAGCTTAGCTGCTGCAATACATACTCTTCATGCAGTTTTCTGTGGCAAATAAGACGCTTGTTAATCCGGCTGCCATATGCAGAGATGACATTGGTATGTTCAGTGCAGGGCCAGGAATGCTGTGTGCTGTGCACGCTTTCTCCTAAGCATTACTTTCACTACTGTGCTGTTCGCTCTGCAGGCTTCAAGGAGTGCACAGCACTCTTACAAGATGCAGGGCAGATCTGTATGGAACAGAGGGTTTAGAAGAAAAATGCACATGCCAGGATTTTTGGCAGTAGCAGAAGCTAGCAGCAGAGTGTACTGAGTGAGCAGTATAGACAATTCACCTCTGGTAGAGAGAAATCGCTGTAAAACACAAAGCGCGAACAAGCGAGAAGCAGAGCAGCAGAGTGTTCTGCGCAGTGTACTGTGTGTCAGTGAGTGATTCCTGCTAAGAAGGAAGATCAACGTGCATGGTACTCCTAGAAGAAGCAGGGCACACAGAGAGGTGCACTTTTCTCCTAAGCCACCTCTAGCACAGCAGTCTGTCTAGCTTCCTGAAAGAGTAGCTTGCACTCTTTCAAGTCTGCAAAGCGAAAGTGCACTTCAAGCTAAAGAGAAAGCAAGCGCACCACACAGCACTTCTCCCTTTCCACTGTACAGGCCAGTGTGTTCTCTGCATTTCAAAGCCTAACAGCAAGATCCTGTTTAGCACAGGAGGCTGCATGTAGAATTTGCATGTAGTAGCAAAGTTAGCTGTGGTTGATCTTCCTTCTTAGCAGGAGTCACTCACTGACACACAGTACACTGCGCAGAACACTCTGCTGCTCTGCTTCTCGCTTGTTCGCGCTTTGTGTTTTACAGCGATTTCTCTCTACCAGAGGTGAATTGTCTATACTGCTCACTCAGTACACTCTGCTGCTAGCTTCTGCTACTGCCAAAACACGCCTGGCATGTGCACTTTTCTTCTAAAGCCTCAGTTCCATACCAGTCTTCTTTCCTTCTGCTAACACTGCCATACACTCTTGGAAGCCTGCAAGGAGAAGAGCACAGAACTAGGAAGAAGGAAATTCAACTTCCCATAGCTTAGCTGCTGCAATACATACTCTTCATGCAGTTTTCTGTGGCAAATAAGACGCTTGTTAATCCGGCTGCCATATGCAGAGATGACATTGGTATGTTCAGTGCAGGGCCAGGAATGCTGTGTGCTGTGCACGCTTTCTCCTAAGCATTACTTTCACTACTGTGCTGTTCGCTCTGCAGGCTTCAAGGAGTGCACAGCACTCTTACAAGATGCAGGGCAGATCTGTATGGAACAGAGGGTTTAGAAGAAAAATGCACATGCCAGGCGTGTTTTGGCAGTAGCAGAAGCTAGCAGCAGAGTGTACTGAGTGAGCAGTATAGACAATTCACCTCTGGTAGAGAGAAATCGCTGTAAAACACAAAGCGCGAACAAGCGAGAAGCAGAGCAGCAGAGTGTTCTGCGCAGTGTACTGTGTGTCAGTGAGTGACTCCTGCTAAGAAGGAAGATCAACGTGCATGGTACTCCTAGAAGAAGCAGGGCACACAGAGAGGTGCACTTTTCTCCTAAGCCACCTCTAGCACAGCAGTCTGTCTAGCTTCCTGAAAGAGTAGCTTGCACTCTTTCAAGTCTGCAAAGCGAAAGTGCACTTCAAGCTAAAGAGAAAGCAAGCGCACCACACAGCACTTCTCCCTTTCCACTGTACAGGCCAGTGTGTTCTCTGCATTTCAAAGCCTAACAGCAAGATCCTGTTTAGCACAGGAGGCTGCATGTAGAATTTGCATGTAGTAGCAAAGTTAGCTGTGGTTGATCTTCCTTCTTAGCAGGAGTCACTCACTGACACACAGTACACTGCGCAGAACACTCTGCTGCTCTGCTTCTCGCTTGTTCGCGCTTTGTGTTTTACAGCGATTTCTCTCTACCAGAGGTGAATTGTCTATACTGCTCACTCAGTACACTCTGCTGCTAGCTTCTGCTACTGCCAAAACACGCCTGGCATGTGCACTTTTCTTCTAAAGCCTCAGTTCCATACCAGTCTTCTTTCCTTCTGCTAACACTGCCATACACTCTTGGAAGCCTGCAAGGAGAAGAGCACAGAACTAGGAAGAAGGAAATTCAACTTCCCATAGCTTAGCTGCTGCAATACATACTCTTCATGCAGTTTTCTGTGGCAAATAAGACGCTTGTTAATCCGGCTGCCATATGCAGAGATGACATTGGTATGTTCAGTGCAGGGCCAGGAATGCTGTGTGCTGTGCACGCTTTCTCCTAAGCATTACTTTCACTACTGTGCTGTTCGCTCTGCAGGCTTCAAGGAGTGCACAGCACTCTTACAAGATGCAGGGCAGATCTGTATGGAACAGAGGGTTTAGAAGAAAAATGCACATGCCAGGCGTGTTTTGGCAGTAGCAGAAGCTAGCAGCAGAGTGTACTGAGTGAGCAGTATAGACAATTCACCTCTGGTAGAGAGAAATCGCTGTAAAACACAAAGCGCGAACAAGCGAGAAGCAGAGCAGCAGAGTGTTCTGCGCAGTGTACTGTGTGTCAGTGAGTGACTCCTGCTAAGAAGGAAGATCAACGTGCATGGTACTCCTAGAAGAAGCAGGGCACACAGAGAGGTGCCTTTTCTCCTAAGCCACCTCTAGCACAGCAGTCTGTCTAGCTTCCTGAAAGAGTAGCTTGCACTCTTTCAAGTCTGCAAAGCGAAAGTGCACTTCAAGCTAAAGAGAAAGCAAGCGCACCACACAGCACTTCTCCCTTTCCACTGTACAGGCCAGTGTGTTCTCTGCATTTCAAAGCCTAACAGCAAGATCCTGTTTAGCACAGGAGGCTGCATGTAGAATTTGCATGTAGTAGCAAAGTTAGCTGTGGTTGATCTTCCTTCTTAGCAGGAGTCACTCACTGACACACAGTACACTGCGCAGAACACTCTGCTGCTCTGCTTCTCGCTTGTTCGCGCTTTGTGTTTTACAGCGATTTCTCTCTACCAGAGGTGAATTGTCTATACTGCTCACTCAGTACACTCTGCTGCTAGCTTCTGCTACTGCCAAAACACGCCTGGCATGTGCACTTTTCTTCTAAACCCTCTGTTCCATACAGATCTGCCCTGCATCTTGGAAGAGTGCTGTGCACTCCTTGAAGCCTGCAGAGCGAACAGCACAGTAGTGAAAGTAATGCTTAGGAGAAAGCGTGCACAGCACACAGCATTCCTGGCCCTGCACTGAACATACCAATGTCATCTCTGCATATGGCAGCCGGATTAACAAGCGTCTTATTTGCCACAGAAAACTGCATGAAGAGTATGTATTGCAGCAGCTAAGCTATGGGAAGTTGAATTTCCTTCTTCCTAGTTCTGTGCTCTTCTCCTTGCAGGCTTCCAAGAGTGTATGGCAGTGTTAGCAGAAGGAAAGAAGACTGGTATGGAACTGAGGCTTTAGAAGAAAAGTGCACATGCCAGGCGTGTTTTGGCAGTAGCAGAAGCTAGCAGCAGAGTGTACTGAGTGAGCAGTATAGACAATTCACCTCTGGTAGAGAGAAATCGCTGTAAAACACAAAGCGCGAACAAGCGAGAAGCAGAGCAGCAGAGTGTTCTGCGCAGTGTACTGTGTGTCAGTGAGTGACTCCTGCTAAGAAGGAAGATCAACCACAGCTAACTTTGCTACTACATGCAAATTCTACATGCAGCCTCCTGTGCTAAACAGGATCTTGCTGTTAGGCTTTGAAATGCAGAGAACACACTGGCCTGTACAGTGGAAAGGGAGAAGTGCTGTGTGGTGCGCTTGCTTTCTCTTTAGCTTGAAGTGCACTTTCGCTTTGCAGACTTGAAAGAGTGCAAGCTACTCTTTCAGGAAGCTAGACAGACTGCTGTGCTAGAGGTGGCTTAGGAGAAAAGTGCACCTCTCTGTGTGCCCTGCTTCTTCTAGGAGTACCATGCACGTTGATCTTCCTTCTTAGCAGGAGTCACTCACTGAAACACACAGTAATGAAAAAAAACCCATGTACATTTAACAAAAAATTTGGACAATGGAAAAACCAGTGTCCAGAATTAAGAAGGGGTGAAGAACAAAGAAAGGGTGACCGAAAAGTGGAGGCGGTGGTGGCTCACATAAAGGAGGACTGAAGGGGACCGGAGGGCCCTACCCTAGAGGATGGTCTGGTTATAATCAAAGTAGGGAACAACAAAAAAAAAGTGAAATTTTTAGTAAACACAGGAGCAACATACTCGGTGCTAAACGAGAGCCTGATACCTATAACAAATAATTATGTTGTAGTAAAGGGAGCAACTGGCCAATCTAAAAAAGCATATTTTTGCAAACCATTAAAGTATAAGCTGGGAAAACAGTGGGGAATTCATTGATTTTTGTATATGCCTAAAGCTCCATCTGCACTTTTGGGCAGGGATCTGCTAGAGCAGCCAGCAGCAAAAATAATATTTAAAAATGGGGAAAATTGTTTGAAGGTAAAAGACCAACAATATGTGAAATTGTTAAGCTTAATGCTAATAACTAAAAAAACTGAAGTTAAAAATAAAGAAAAAAAAATATTAAAAAATTTTAAAATCAGGTATTCTGTGGAGTGTGGGCCTCTAATATACCAAGCAAAGCAAAGAATGCTCTACCAGTACAAATCTGGCTTACAGAAAGAGAACAATTGGTAAGGGTCAAACAATATCCCTTAAAAAGGGAAGACAGAGAAAGAATTAGCCCTATCATTGAAAACTTTTTGCAAACAAGACTATTAAAAGAGTGCCAATCTGATTTTAATACTCCTATTTTGCCTGTGAAGAAGCCTGATGGATCATACAGGTTAGAACAAAATTTAAGAGCTGTTAATAACTGAAGAGTTACACCCAGTGGTTGCTAACCCCTACAGCTTATTAGCTCTTTTAACACCTGAACTAACCTGGTTTACTGTTTTAGATTTGAAGGATGCTTTCTTTTGCCTCCCTCTCCATGAAGCCAACCAGAAAATTTTTGCATTTGAATGGGAGAATCCCAAAACTGGACATAAAATTCAACTCACATAGTGTGTACTGCCCCAGGGGTTCAAGAACTCCCCTATCATATTTGGAGAACAGCTGGCAAAGGATTTGTAGTTTTGGAAACCCCCCCCAGTACGTAGATGACCTCTTAATAGCCACCCAGACTCAGGAGGCATGTGTAAATTGGACAGTAAGCCTCCTAAACTTTTTGAGCAAGCAGGGGTATCGGGTATCCCAAAAGAAAGCCCAGATGTTGAAACAAGCAGTGATATACCTGGGCTATGAAGTAAGTGCTGGACACAGGACCTTGGGGCAAGACCATAAGAAAGCAATATGCCAAACCCCAAAACCCCAGACAGTAAAAGAACTCAGAACCTTTCTAGGCATGATGGGGTGGTGCAGACTGTGGATTTATAACTATGGATTGTTCATTAAACACCTGTATGCCTTAATCATGGAAAAGAGCAGGGATCTTCAGTGGACAACAGAAGCAACACGAGCCTTCAACCAACTGAAGAAGACTCTTATGTCAGGTTCAGGATTTCTCCCAGACTAAAGATGCCACCACTTAGAACCCTGGTTACAACTGGAGACACAAACACTTCCTCCAAAAGTTATTCAGAAACTGGGAGAGTGTGTTTCTTTTCAAAGGGAAAATGGTCCCTGTTTGTATCCATGGCCTGTGCCTTACACTGGTTTTCTCCCAGATGAAATTCCATATTGAACTGGTTTTCTCCCAGACTAAAGATGCCACCACTTGGAATCCTTGTTGTTCTTTGAGTGCCGAACACCTACTTTAAATAGACACTACAAAAGTGGTGTACAGAGCTTAATTTCACTGGGACATAAAGCTCTGTTTGTGTCCAGGGCCCTGTGCCTGCGACTGGCTTTCTGCCTGTTACATTTCTCTATGGATCAGGATTTCTTGCGGACTAAAGATGCCACCAGTGAGAAGCCTGGTTGTTCGTTGAGTGCCAAAAGCCTCCTCTAAGTAGACATTACAAAAGTTGTGAATTCAGCTTTATTTCACTGAGAAATAAACCTGAGTTTGGGTCCAGTGCCCTGGGACTGAGACTGGGTTTCTCCCTGCTAAAATTCCATATTGAACTGCTTTTATCCCAGACTAAAAATCACACCACATAGAAGCCTGGCTGTGTTTGAGTGCCAAACACCTCCTCTAAATTGAAATTACATCAGTGGTGAATTCAGCTTCATTTCACTGAGAAATAAATCTCATTTTGTGTCCAGGGCCTGGTGCCTCACAATGGCTTTCTACCTGCTAAATTTCCCCAGGGATCAGGATTTCTCCAAGACTAAAATGCCACCACTTAGAATCCCTGTTGTTCTTTGAGTGACAATAGCCTCCTCTAGAATAAAATTGTACGTGGTGAAGCGGGCTTTTGTTTGGTGAGAATGGACCCTGTTTGTGTCCAGTGCCCTGGGACTGAGACTGGGTTTCTTCCTGCTAAATTTTCTGAAGGATCAGGATTTCTCCAAGACTAAAACTTCCACCAATTAGAAGCCTGTGTGTTCTTTGAGTGCCAAAATATTCCTCTAGATAAACATTGCAAAAGTGGTCAACTGAGTTTTATTTCACTGAGAAATAAACCTGAGTTTGTGTCCAGTGCCCAGGGATTGAGGCTGGGCTTCTGCCTGCTAAAATTCCATTTTGAACTTCTTTTCTTCCAGACTGAAGATGCCATCACTGAGAAATCTGGCTGTTCTTTGAGTGCCAAACACCTCCTCCAACTAGACATTACAAAAGTGCTAAATTCAGCTTCATCTATCAGAGAAATAAACCTCAGATTGTGTCAAGGGCCCTGTGCCTTACACTGAGTTTCTGCCTGCTAAATTTCCCTAATGCTCAGGATTTCTCTCATACTAAAATTGCCACCACGTGCACACGACACAGCATTTCTCCCTTTCCACTGCACACACCCATGTCTTCTCTGCATCTCGAAGCCTAAGCGTCATGTTTCTCATCGAATGCTGCATGTCAATTAGGTGTGTAGCAGCAAAGCTCGCAGACGTTGATCTTCCTTCTTACCATCATTCACTAACAACCGGTGTGCTGCCCAGAGCACTCTGGTGCTCTGTGGCTTCCTTGTTCTCGCATTGTGTCCTGCAGCAATTTCTCTCTTATAGAGGTGAAGTGTTGTCTTCTGCTTACACAGAACTTTCTGCTGCTAGTTTTGTCTACAGCCTAAACAGATTTGAGATGTCCAGTTTCCTTCTAAACCCTCTGTACCATATCAATCTGCCCTGCTTCCTGTAAGAGTGCCATGCACTTTTTCAACTCTCCATAGCAAAAGGCACAGAAGTTAACCAAAAGTTAAGGAGACAGCATGCACACCACACAGCCTTTCTCCCCTTGCACTGCAAATACCAAAGTCTTCTCTGCATCTTCGAGCATAACAACAAGCGTCATATTTACCACAGAAGGCTGCATGAAGAGTATGTCTTGAAGCAGCAAAGCTATCACATGTTGGACTTCCTTCTTACCACTAATCACTGACAACTGTTTGGTGTTTCAGAGCCTTTTGGAGAACACGTGCATTTAGAACACCTTTGGTTCTGAATAGCTTTGCAACACTGAAGGTGCAGGGAGAAGACTAGCACAATGTTTTGACATGGTCACTAGCTGGCAGCTGCTTTCTCATGGAGCAATAGAGACCTCAGCTGATGCCGCTTGTGAACAAACTTCAGAGAAAACATTGGTATGTGCAGTGCAAGGGGAGAAATGCTGTGTGGTGTGCACGCTTTCTCCTTAGATTTAGTTACACTGCTGTGCTGTTCTCTAGGCAGAGTTGAAAGAGTGCTTGGCACTCTTACAAGAAGGAAAGCAGAATGGTATGGACAAGAAGGTTTAGAAGAAAAGTCCACATCCCAGGTGTATTTTGGTAGTAGCAAAACCTAGCTGCAGAGTGTTTTGTGTGAGCAGTAGATGTCGGTTCAGCTGCATTAGAGAGAAATTGCTACAGGACACAAAACAAGAACAAGGAAGCAAAAGACCCGTAGAGTGCTCTGCGCAGCACACCGGTTGTTAGTGACTTCTGGAACGAAGGAAGATCACCATCTGCTAACTATGCTACCACCTACCAATCCATCATGCAGTCTTCTGCCATAAACATGACACTTGCCCTTAGGCTCCAAGGTGCAGAGAACACATCTCTATGTGCAGTGGAGAAGGAGAAATGCTGTGTGGTATGCACACTTTCTCCTTCGCTCTGGTTACACTGCTGTGCTGTTCTCTAGGCAGAGTTGAAAGAGTGCTTTGCACTCTTACAAGAAGGAAAGGAGAATGGTACAGAACAAAAGGTTTAAAAGAAGGTCCATATCCCAGGCGTGTTTTGGCAGGAGCTGCATCTAGCTGCAGAGTGTTTTGTGTGAGCAGTAGATGTCAGTTCAGCTCCATTAGAGGGAAATCACTGCAGATCGCAAAGCGAGAACATGGAAGCCGCAGAGCGCTAGCATTCTCTGCACAGAGTACCGGTTGTCAGTGACTCCTGGAACTAATGAAGATCACTGTCTGCTAACTTTGCTACTACCTACCAATTCGTCATGCAGCCTTCTCCCCTAAACATGACACTTGCCATTGGGCTCCAAGATGCAGAGAACAAATGACTATGTTCAGTGGAAAGGGAGAAATGCTGTGTGGTGTGCACACTTTCTCCTTAGATTTAGTTACACTGCTGTGCTGTTCTCTAGGCAGAGTTGAAAGAATGCTTGGCACTCTTACAAGAAGGAAGGCAGAATGGTATGGACAAGAAGGTTTAGAAGAAAAGTCCACATCCCAGGCGGGTTTTGGCAGGAGCAAAACCTAGCTGCAGAGTATAATATGTGAGCAGTAGTCTTCAGTTCAGCTGCATTAGAGGGAAATTACTGCAGATCTCAAAGCGAGAACAAGGAAGCCGCAGAGCGCTAGTGTTCTCTGCACAGAGTACCGGTTGTCAGTGACTCCTGGAACTAAGGAAGATCAACATCTGCTAGCTTTGCTGCTACTTACCAATCTGTCATGCAGCCTTCTTCCCTAAACATGACGCCATTAGGCTCCGAGATGCAGAGAACACATCTCTATGTGCAGTGGAAAAGGAGTGTTGAAAGAGTGTATGGCACTCCTACAAGAAAAAAATCAGAGAGGTACGGACAAGTAGGTTTAGAAGAATGGTCCGCATCCCAGGCATGTTTTGGCAGAAGCTGCACCTAACTGCAGAGTGTTCTGTGTGAGCAGTAGATGTCAGTTCAGCTGCATTAGAGAGAAATCGCTACAGGACACAAAGTGAGAACAAGGAAGCCGCAGAGTGCTACAGTGCTCTGCGCAGCGCACCAGTTTTTATTGATTGCTGGAACAAAGGAAGATCACCATCTGCTAATTTTGCTAGTACCTACCAATCCGTCATGCAGCCTTCTGCCGTAAACATTACACTGGCCTTTAGGCTCCAAGGTGCAGAGAACACATATGTATACAGTGGAAATGGAGAAATGCTGTGTGGTGTGCACGCTTTCTCCTTAGATTTAGTTACACTGCTGTGCTGTTCTCTAGGCAGAGTTGAAAGAGTGCTTGG
Source organism: Erithacus rubecula (assembly GCF_903797595.1). NCBI lineage: Eukaryota > Metazoa > Chordata > Aves > Passeriformes > Muscicapidae > Erithacus > Erithacus rubecula. The sequence continues at coordinate 22,970 of NC_136665.1, forward strand.
CACTCTTAAAAGAAGGAAAGCAGAATGGTATGGACAAGAAGATTTAGAAGAAAAGTTCACATACCATGCGTATTTTGGCAGTAGCACATCCTAGCTGCAGAGTGTTTTGTGTGAGCGATTGATGATGGTTCAGCTCCATTAGAGAGAAATCGCTGCAGATCTCAAAGCGAGAACAAGGAAGCCGCAGAGCGCTAGTGTTCTCTGCACAGAGTACCGGTTGTCAGTGACTCCTGGAACTAAGGAAGATCAACATCTGCTAGCTTTGCTGCTACTTACCAATCTGTCATGCAGCCTTCTGCCCTAAACATGACACCTGTTCTTAGGCTCCAAGGTGCAGAGAACACATCTCTATGTGCAGCAGAAAGGGAGAAATGTTGTGGTGTGCACACTTTCTCCTTAGCTTTAGATTCACTTCCTTTCTTTTTGCTATGCAGACTTGAAAGAGTGTATGGCACTTTTACAAGAAATAAAGCAGATTGGTACGGACAAGAAGGTTTAGAAGAAAAGTCCACATCCCAGGTGTGTTTTGGCAGTAGCTGCACCTAGCTGCAGAGTGTAATATGTGAGCAGTAGTCTTCAGTTCAGCTCTGTTAGAGAGAAGTCACTACAGGACACAAAGCGAGAACAAGGAAGCCGCAGAACCCTAGAGTGCTCTGCGCAGTGCACCGGTTGTTAGTAACTGCTGGAACAAAGGAAGATCAATGTCTGCTAACTTTGCTACTACCTACCAATCCGTCATGCAGCCTTCTACAGTGAACATGACACTTGCCCTTAGGCTCTGAGATGCAGAGAACACATCTCTATGTGCAGTGGAAAAGGAAAAATGCTGTGTGGTGTGCACGCTTTCTCCTTCGTTCTAGTTACATTGCAGTGCTGTTCTCTATGCAGAGTTGAAAGAGTGCTTGGTACTCTTATAAAAACTAGGGAAAACTGACACGGACCACGAGGTTTAGAAGAAAATTTCACGTCCCAGGCCTATTTTGGTAGTAACGAAACCTAGCTGCAGTGTTCTGTGGTAGCAGTAGATGTCATTTCCGTTCCCTTCCATAGAAAAGTATGGAACTGTACTTGAATCTGAGGACATAGCGTGCACGACACAGCATTTCTCCCCTTCCATGGCACATAGGGTGGAATGTTCTGGGTTAATGTTATGACTAGCTCCTCTCCCTGCCCCCACCATGGAGCTGCCGGCCGCTGTGGCGGCCCCTCCCCTGGGCTGCTTTAGCTAGGCTGCTTGCTTCTGCTGGCCCCGGCTGCTTCTGCTTGCCCCCCTGTCTTACTTCTTGCTGCCCTCAGCTTGCTACACTGCCAGCTACCCCGGCTGCCCCTCTCTCTCTCTCTCCCTTCTTCTCCTCATCCCGAAGATTTGCACTGGCTCCAGAGGAGACGGATCTGAACCTCAGAGACTGCGTCTGGAAGTCTACGAAAGAAGCTTTGCCACCCTTCCCAGCGAAGACCAACCGAGTTCGTCCCTCTGTCTCTCAGTGAAATATTTTTGGTCATCTGGGTCTGTGCTGCGAAGTGTTTTGCTTGTGTTTTTGTTAATAAATAAATTTTTTCCACTTTCCCCTGAAGAAAATTCTTTCTGAGCACTTTTCTTTCGGTGAAGGAAGGAATTGTAGGGGGGGGAGGGGGGGGCTCCTTTGGAGGTCTTTCCCCAAATTTGTCTTAAACTTGAACAATAATGTTGTGACCCCTCTGGCATACACCTGGGGCATATAGGCTTTCAACTATTAGATACACAATACCACTTCTTTTTACACTGTTTATACTGGAGGAAGACCCAGGCTGAATGCCACCCCAATCCTCAATGAAAGACTGTCAGTCCACACATAAAACATGGATTTACTCCCCTTAGTCCTTGTATACTGGGATTTCTCAGTTCTCTCTCAACTGGGGGTTATTACCAGTCCAAAGCCAGATAATGACCTGCTGAGTCTGAGTATATTCCTCCTAAGTACACCCAATTCTCTATTCCGTGCCCTTGCCTTACAAGGGTCCACTGTCCCTCATCACTCAGAAACTTACTCAGTTGGAGCTGAAACCATGTATCAAGAGCCCTCTTAGTTGGTCAGGCTCTCCAGGCTTGACCTGGAGCCTCAGCCACAGAAAGCTATTGACTTGTTGTAAATCATATCTTTTGACACAAGAGGCCAGTGTTACCACAAAAATATGTACAAACTCCAAACCACCACTCTTTTACCAAACAAGAGAATAATAAAAAAACTTAATTTACCAAATTTTCCACCAGCAAAGATTAAAATGCAAATTTAAAACACCACATATTCCACCATCTATTAATACAAGGACAATTTACACAAAATATTTGTGGCAGCAAGAATTATAGCAGCAAGATCACAGAAAATACCGTAAAGGCAGCAAAAATCATAGAAAATACTACTAATTACTTGTTTTCTGCTTGAGCTACCCCAAAGGTAGCTAGCGGCCACTCCATGTGGTCAGCAGAAACCCCCCTTCAGGCAGAAAGGATTAAAGCAGAAAGATCATAGAAAATACTGATGATACCTTGGGTTCTGCTCAAGCTATCACCAAGCTTGCTAGCAGCCACCCCATGTGGTCAGCAGAAACCCCCCTTTTGCCAGCTTTCCAGCACCTTTACCTGAGAGTCAGAACTGTATATCAGACATAGGACACGCTGGCTCTGCCAGGTGCAGGTGTCCCCAGTGTCTTATAGGCACACCTTGGGCCCTCCTTAATCCTGATAAAACATACATTATCTGGTGTATACAAGGATCTTGTTCACCCCCTCAGAGGATGCTCTAGGGAGCAGAGTTCCTCCAGAAAAGACCCAGGCTGCGCCTAGGATGCCCGGGCGATGCTGCAGTTAGACGAAGAGAATCCAAGTCTTAGCACCAAAAAAGTGCTGTGGAACAAGGACATTACAATTCAGAATTGCAAAGTAGAATGTTTTATTTCCAGCTGGGACCCATGGAGGATAGTTCCACTGGACATGCATACCTGGTCAAGACAAGTTTCAGGTTTAAATACACATAGATCCCACAAACCCACACCTCCATGCTCTCCCATCCTGGTCCCTTCTCCAACTCCTTGTGATTCTTATTATAATTAGACTTCTGTGGTGCCACGCCTCCTGGTGGTCGCGGGCAGAGATCTTGTGATGAAGTAAACATCTCTTCCTCAGGTATCTGCTATTTGACCCCATCTCTGGGCAGGCACAGTGGAGGTTTGGCTAGTTTCCAGGTCAGCTTGTCCTGGACAAAACCAGGAGCTTGGTCCTTGCTGATTTCTCAATCCACAGTTCTGTTTTATCAATTCTTCACAATACTAAAGTTCTGCTTTACTGTAATTTAACTGTAATAAAACCTAAAAAAAAAAAAAAAAAGCTAGAAATAAAATTTAAAACCCCCAATTTAACTAACCCAAAAACACATAAATTCTACACATAAACTTCCCCAAAACAGATATTTCAAAAACCAAAATAAGCTCCAATAATAATTTAAAATTACTATAAAACAATATAATATAAATTAGCAATTCAACACCTTACCTAAACTGTAAAAAAAACTATAAGAAAACTTCTTTAAAAATGCCAACAGATACCAATTACCATCTCAACAACACATTAACACCAAATTCAAAATACTATAATTCCCATCCACAAAATACTCCATAAACAACAACCAAAAAAATCAAAAAATCCACTCACCCTTCAACAACTTCATTTAAAATATACATGAATCTAAATAAATAAAAATTGACTATGAACCTTAAATACCTTCACAATCATACAATACTGTACAAATCATATTAAAGCTCCAATACAAACTAAAATCCAAAACAACAAAATAACATTGCCCTGGTTTGAAAGGACAGGTGTCTGCCAGGAAAGGCAGAAGTTTTCCTTTGAAATAGAGACTTTAATTCCAATTCCCCCAAGAATTATAATTGTTTGAATCAAGGACTCTGAGGCAGAGATAAGGGGGTAGGAATAACAGCTCTTTTACTAACATATTTCACCATATAAGCAGAAAACAACAGCAGTTGCTAAAATTACTAACAGAACAGAATAGATAACTCAGTTTCAGTCCCTTCTTTAGATGCAAGCACGCCCTCTCTCTGCTCGGTCCCGGTGCTGCAGCTGGAACAAAAACCCAGAGCTGCAGAGGGCAGGTGGGAGCGGAGGCAGGAGGGGTGGTAGCGGCCACGCCGGTCTCGGGCGGGAACGGGCTGGAGCGGGCAGGTCCTCGCTCACCGTTTGTGTCTGAGTGATCTGCTGTGTCCGCAGAGGCAGGAGGCTGGAACGGGCCAGATGCAGGGCAGGTCATCACAGACCGTCTGGCTCTCCTGTGTTCCACCGCAGATGGGGGGCTGCAGATGGGGCATCCTGCTCTGAGCTCACCGGAAACACAAGTCCACTCCGGAAGCAGGAGAGGCCCATCCGGAAGCCGCTGCCACCGACCCGTTTTGTCTAGAGTCATCAGAGATTCTGGGTGTAACCCGGCCAGCTCCATTGGCATGATAATGGGAAAAAATCTTTCAATTGACACAGTAATAGAAAAACACTCAACCCCAGCATTATCCACCCTGAATTTTTTCCATGCCAACATGCTACAGCATATTAAAACCTTTAAATCATAAACATACATGCAGTTACAGGCACAGTATCATGGATAGTTCACCCTAGAACAAGGTCCCCTTGGGGTATGCATCGGGTCTCTCCATCCTTTTGCATCACCCACCAAGTGCAACCTGGTCCTTGAGCAAAAACCACCCCACAAACAGGATTGTCTTCGCTGGAGGCAGAGTTCACTAAGACAGTTTTTCCTAACATGCCTCTCAGGTGTACCACTGGGACATTATCCCCATCTGGTGCTCCCAAGGGCTCAGATTGGGCAGGGCCTGCTCGGTTAGTGGAACCTCGGGTATTCACTAACCATGTGGCCTTTGGTAGATTGATCTCCCAGTTCTTGAAAGTCCCCCCACCCCGTGCCTTTAAGGTGGTTTTCAGCAGACCATTGCACTGTTCGACTTTCCCAGCCGCTGGTTCATAGTAGGGAATATGGTACACCCACTTAATGCCATGTTCTTTAGCCCAGGTGTTTATAAGGCTATTTTTGAAATGAGTCCTGTTGTCTGACTCAATTCTCTCAGGGCTGCCATGCCTCCAGAGGACTTGCTTTTCCAGGCCCAGGATGGTGTTCTGAGCAGTGGTGTGGGGCACAGGGTAGGTCTCCAACCATCCGGTGGTGGCTTCCACCATGGTCACCGTGCAGCGCTTGCCTTGGCGGGTCTGAGGCAGTGTGATATAGTCAATCTGCCAGGCCTCTCCATACTTATATTTGGACCATCGCCCCCCATACCAGAGGGGCTTCACCAGCTTGGCCTGTTTGATGGCAGCGCAAGTGTCACAGTCATGGATGACCTGAGAGATGCTGTCCATGGTAAGATCCACCCCTCGGTCTCATGCCCACTTATAGGTGGCGTCTCTGCCCTAATGGCCTGAGGCATCATGGGCCCATCGAGCCCGTGTGTTCCCAATCTAAGTCTATCTTTGAGACCTCTATCTGAACAGCCTGATCTACCTGCTCGTTGTGCCTGTGTTCTTCATTAGCCCGACTCTTGGGAACATGGGCATCCACATGACGGACTTTCACGGGGAGCTTCTCTACCTGAGTGGCAATGTCTTTCCACTCATCAGCAGCCCAGATTGGTTTCCATCTATGTTGCCAGTCAGCCTTTTTCCACCTTTCCAGCCAACCCCACAGAGCATTGGCTACCATCCACGAATCAGTGTAAAGGTAGAGCTTTGGCCATTTCTCTCTATCAGTAATGTCCAAGGCCAGCTGAACAGCTTTCAGTTCAGCAAGCTGACTCAATCCACCTTCTTCTTCGGTAGCTTGTGCAACCTGTCGTGTGGGGCTCCATACGGCAGCTTTCCATTTCCAGTTCAGGCCCACAATGCGGCAGGAACCATCAGTGAAAAGGGCGTAGCGTGTTTCATCTGCTGGCAGCTGTGTGATGAGGGCAATCCACTTGCTCCATGTGACGTCGGTGGCGTGGTGGGTAGAGGGAACCTTTCCTTTTAACATCCACCCCAGCACTGGCAGTCGGGGTGCCAGGAGAAGCTGTGCTTCTGTGCCAATCACCTCTGAGACAGCTTGAACTTCTTCATAGGCAGCCAAGATTTCCTTCTCTATGGGAGTGTAATTGGCTTCAGATCCTTTGTAACTTCTGCTCCAGAATCTCAGGGGTCAGCCTCGGGTCTCACCAGGCACCTTCTGCCAAAGGCTCCAGGACAGACCACAGTTTCCAGCTGCAGAGTAGAGCACATTCTTTACCTCTGATGCTGCCCTGACTGGGCCAAGGGCTACTGCATGAGCAATCTCCTGTTTGATCTGGGCAAAGGCTTGCTGTTGTTCGGGGCCCCAGTGGAAATTGTTCTTCTTGCGAGTGACCTGGTGTCCCATTCTGGGGTTTCTCCTCTGCCCCAAGATCACCCCACATGGACACGAAGGTGGTTCAAAACCTGGTTTTCTCTGAAGCAGCCAAAGAGAGATTGGTGGAGACAGTTTTCTTTTGTTCCAAGGATTGTTTATTGTTCCTTTTCTCAGGGACTTTTTGCCTGGCCAGCAGCGGTCTGCTCAGCCTGGCATCCATGGTGGAATCTGCCTGGTGAAGGCAGGGCTTATCTTATATAGTTTGTATTACGTATTACATGTTTACAAAATTTTCCCAATACAATACAATTTTATTAAATGGTCCAGCCCTGACCCCATCCAATCCAAGAGTGCCAACGTGTCACCCAACATAGATGACAGGGAGAAGAAGGATGAAAAGGTGTCCACCTCCCAAATTCTCCATCTTGGCCACGTGTCCCTTATCATAAACATTCAAAAAAACCTATTTATCTACATTGTAACAATCTAATTTACACTTCACTAATTTTGGTAGCTTGTTTCCATTCTCCTTGTGCTGACAACTTCCCCCAGGGGTTAGAATTCAGCACCTGTGACACCAGGGTCTTACTCAGAGGTCTTTGAGATTCTTGCCAAGGGGGTTTTGAGACCCCAAAGAGGCCAGGGGTATGCCCTGGGCTCCCACAACCAGGTAGAGAGGGCTCACAATTTGACTGTACTCAGGGATATGCATTCTCCAAAAGCCGATGGCACCTAGGAAAATTTTTGTTTCCTTTTTGCTTGTTGGTGGAGACATTGCAGTGATCTTATTGATGACCTCAGTGGGGATCTGGCACCGTCCATCCTGCCACTTCACTCCCAGGAGCTGGATCTCTCGGGCAGGTCCTTTGACTTTGCTCTTTTTAATGGTGAAACCGGCTCCCAGCAAAATCTGGATGATCTTCTCTCCTTTCTCAAATACCTCCATTGCTGTGTTCCCCCACACAATGATGTCATCGATGTACTGCAAATGTTCTGGAGCCTCACCCTTCTCCAGTGCAGCCTGGATCAATCTGTGGCAGATTGTGGGTCTGTGTTTCCACCCCTGGGGTCGTCGGTTCCAGGTGTACTGCATGCCACCCCAGGTGAAAGCAAACTGAGGCCTGCACTCTGCTGCCAAAGGAATGGAGAAGAATGCATTGGCAATGTCAATGGTGGCAATACCACTTTGCTGCCTTGGACTCCAGCTCGTACTGGAGTTCCAGCATGTCCGGCACGGCAGCGCTCAGCGGTGGAGTCACTTCATTCAATGCCCGATAGTCCACAGTCAGTCTCCATTCTCCATCAGATTTCCACACAGGCCAGATGGGACTGTTGAAGGGTGAGTGGCTCTTGCTGACCACCCCTTGGCTCTCTAGATCACGGATCATTTTGTGGATAGGGATCACAGCATCTCGATTTGTCCGGTACTGCTGGCAGTGCACTGTCATGGTGGCAATTGGTACCTGTTGCTCTGTCACTTTCAGGAGTCCTACTGCAGAGGAGTTTTCTGACAGTACAGGCAAGGTGTTCAACTGCTGAATGCTCTCTGTCGCTACAGCAGCTATTCCAAAAGCCCACCTGAACCCCTTTGGGTCTTTGTAGTAGTCGTTCCTGAGGAAGTCTATGCCTAGAATGCATGGAGCCACTGGGCCAGTTACAATTGGATGTTTCTGCCCCCCCTTCCCTGTCAGGCTAATCTCAGCTTCCAGCAAAGTGAATTCCTGTGATCCCCCCGTCACCCCAACAATGGAAACAGGTACCTTCCCCACATGTTCCGATGGTATCAGGGTGCATTGCGAACCACTATCAACTAGCACTTTTGTTTCTGTGGCTTTGATGTGCCAGGCCATTGCACCCACACTATCCAATAAATCCTGTCATCCCATGCCTCTCCCTGGCTAGAGGCAGGGCCCCTCTAGCCCTGGTTATTATTTCTTTCCTGGGCATACATAGTGGAGGTTCCTTCCTGGGGATCTGACAGATCATCCTCCTTGCTGTATTACCCTGCACCTTGCTTGTGGGAGGTTGAGGCTGTCTTCATTTTAGCACGGTTCCCTCGGTTAGCATTTACCTCCCTGAGCTGACGCACCCGTGCTGCCAGGACAGAAGTGGGTTTCCCATCCCATTTTCCCATGCCTTCCCCATGGTCTCACAGGAAGAACCACAGGTCAGCTCGTGAGGTGTACCCTCTCTCCCTAGCTGGGGGCCTGTGACTCGTGCTGGTGCTACGCTGATCTTCCTCACCTCATCCCTCACCTCACTCACCTCCTCCCTCATATCCTTCATCCTATCTTGGAGCTCTTGGAGATCCCTGACCACAGCAGAGACATTGGCCTGCATTGGGTCATTCATCATGCTCTCAAAATTTCTGAGTTTGTTGGCAACAGTACACACTCTCTCTTGGTGGCTTTCAGCATTAATCATTGCAATGAAGGTGGCGTATTGAGATTGCCCCAAGGCTGCCAAATTCCACAAAATCTGCCCTGTGCACTTGACCTTGTCAGGGTCATTGTCATGCTGTCAATCCCTCCCAAAGAGTACCTCTAATACTGCTACTTCTCTCACCTGCTGGATCCCTTCCTCAAGGGTCTTTCAGCGCGTTCTACAGTGGTGCTCTTGCATTCTCTCTCTGTGTACAAAGTTCTCTCTCACACTCATTAAAAGCCGTTCCCAGAGGGAAAGGAGGCCTTGCTCCCTTACGAATATTTGGTCCACACCAGAATCCTGGGCCAAGGATCCCAAATTCCTGGCCTCAGTTCCATCCAGTTGTACACCTGTTCCCGTAAGGTCCCAGACCCGGAGTAACCAAGTTGTAAAAGGCTCACAGCCCCACTGTGCAATGTCTTCATGCAGGTTATGGAGACTATCGTATGAGAGGGACTCGGTGGCAATCTCAACCTCTGGCTCCCTTGCTGGTTGTGAGGACCCTCCTTGCTGATCCCCATTATCTAAGTGCCTCATTTTAATCTTAGATTTCCTAGTTTCCACAGGAGCAACTGCTGCTGGCTGTGGCTGCCCCTGTGATCCAGCTGGAACCTGGACAGATACGACATCTATGGGTTCCACTGCAGCACCATCTGACTCTCCCTCTTTAGGGCAGGGGGAGGGTTTCTGAGCAGCTGGAGAAAAGTGCTCTTTCAACATCTGGCTTTGCTCCTTCAACATCCGGGCTACATCCTTCACTAGAGCCCCCACCCACTCTGGGTGGCTCATTTCTGTGGTGGGCTGTGGGGCAGGGTTAGGCTCTGGGGCAGCATCCCTAGTCCCTTGGGCAGGGTCGTGTTCTGGGGCAACATCCCTAGTCCCTGGGGCAGAGGCAGGTTCTGGGGCAGCATTCCTAGTCCCTGGGGCAGAGGTAGGTTCTGGGACAGCATCTTTGTTTCCTAGAATAGGTATCAGGGTTGTTATCCAAGGCAATATTCCCTTATTTCTGAATGCTAAATAGAACAGGCCTATCAGCAATGCCAGACACCGTATAATAGCACTAGCAATTAAAGCAGATCGGAAATTCTAGAGAACTGGTGGGGTAGCCTCAAAAAAACTGGGTGATGGGTTGGGAAAAAATTTCCTTTGCATTCGTTACCTCACAGTAAGTACCATTACTGAAATAATCCCAGAAACATGCAGTTAGAGTACGATAGCTCCGGATCCATGCAGCCACTTCCCAGAAAAAATTTTAAAACCATGAATTCCTGACATAATCAATCCACCAAACGAATCAGATAATAGCTACAGTAACTGTGGTGAAGGGGCCCATATTCAAATAAGGGCATGCAAATGGGAGAGAGATATCTGTAGCCACATGGAGCCCAAACCAGATTAAACCAGACAACATGTTGCCACTTAAGAGAGCCGTTATTCCTGTCTTAACTCTCCACTCAGCGCCCTCTGTCCCACGTCTGGGTCGCCAAATTCTGTGCTGGTTTGAAAGGACAGGTGTCTGCCAGTAAAGGAAGAAGTTTTCCTTTGAAATAGAGACTTTAATTCCACTTCCCCCAAGAATTATAATTGTTTGAATCAATGTTGGGGGCTGAGTGTTTTTCTATTACTGTGTCAATTGAAAGAATTTTTCCCATTATCATGCCAGTGGAGCTGGCCGGGTTACACCCAGGGTCTCCGATGACTCCAGACAAAAGGGGTGGGTGGGAACGGCTCCCAAAGGGGCCTCTGAGGCTTCCGGGAGGGGACTCGTGTTTCCGGCGAGCTCGGAGGAGGACGCCCGGGATCTTCAGCCCACGCATCCGGAGCACAGGAGAGCCAGACCCTCTGCAATCACCTGCCCTGCATCTGCCCCGTTCCAGCCTCCTGCCTCTGCAAACACAGCTGATCCCCCGGACACACACGGTGAGCGAGGAGCCGCCGCTCCAGCCCGTTCCCACCGAGACCGGCGTGGCCGCTGCCGCCCCTCCCACCCCGCTCCTGCGCCCTCCACCTGCCCTCGACAGATCCGGGCTGTGGACTAAGCACAGAGACAGCGTGCTTGCATCTAAAGGGACTGACACCGAGTTATCTTTTCTGTTCTGTTAGCAATTTCAACAACTGCTGTTGTTTTCTGCTTGTACAGTTAGATATATATTAGTAAAAGAGCTGTTATTCCCACCCCTTTATCTCTGACTCAGAGTCCTTGATTCAAACAATTATAATACTTGGGGGGAGTGGAACCAAAGTCTCTGATTCAAAGGGAAACTTCTGCCCTTACTGGCAGACACCTGTCCTTTCAAACCAGGACACCCACAAAAAAAAATCGACAATAAAAGTCAATTAAAAAAACCCAAACTTATCAACACCTATACTAAAAAACATAACATCAAATAAATAGACCCTATCCCTTATCATACACCATCTACAAATAAAATAAAATTATACAATCAATTATTATAAACCACCTTAAAATCACTAAATAAAAAAACTTAAAACTGCATCTGACAAAAGTCATCTAATAAATTGACACCCAAAATTTCAGCAGAGGTGGCCCCAACCAAAATCCCAATCATACTTATCAAAAGTCTATTAAAAAAAAATCTTCTTAAATTAATTCTACTTCAAATAAAAAGCCATTCATAAAGCTCAAAAACAAAATTACATATAGTAAATAATACCAAAAAATAAAACAACACACTATATACCATCAAAATATTTAATATTTAATAAAAACCAAATATAAATATCATTATTCATTAAATAGCACTGCCACTATCTATATTTAACTATATAAATATATATATAATTAAAACATATTAATTTGAGCATCAAGCTGACAGTATAAAATAAAAAAATAAATGCCCTAGAATGATACTATAATAGGATATCCTCTATCATCCTCCCCAAATTCTCTCCAAACTATATTGTCTAACACAAACCAAAGGGGAAAAAAGAAAAATCAATTTTTTACTTTTTTAAACTAACTTTATTAGCCAAAATGAAAAATTTTGCCACAACTGTAACTGCTCAAACTATTCAACTTCGATGCAAAAAACCAAACGCTGCAGCCCAAACACACCCACGCCACACCTCACTTGTAATTACCTCTGCCCCTGCCATTGTACTGACGTTTCAAGGAAAACACGTGGACCCGATGGTCTCAAGACAGAGTGCAAAATGTATTGAACATTATTTGTAGAAAGCACCCACGTTATTATTTAAAGCTGTGGCTCGGTTAAAGCCACAAAGGCCACAGACAAAAAGCGGGCAGGGTCAGGTCTGGGTTTAACCCCCTTCCCTTCCGTGGCTTCTATAAGCACAGACTAAAGCTGACAATCCACAGACGACCCCCAGCGCCCCGTGCCAAGACTTGCTCCGGGGCTGGGGCCGCTCCCCGATGCGAGCAGGACGGGGGGGCCACGGCAGCGGGCTGCACTCAGTCCCCGACACGGCTTCGAGCTCCCAGCAGGCAAGCCGCTCCTCGGGCGGTTCCTCCGGCAGGCAGGGGCGGCCCCGCGCCGAGAGAGCCCCGCCCGGCCCTGCCAGCCCAACGGGGACGGCACCAGGCCCGGAGTGCCCCGCTGTCGCCCGAGCTCCGCGCCCAGAGCGGCCAGAGTCGCCAGGACTGGCTCGGTTCCGTGTCGCCATTCCTGCTGCCGGCCCGGCACACCTCACCCCAGCTCTGCACGGCTCGGCTGCTGCCGAGATCAGCCCTGGGGACAGAGAAGTGGCGACAAAAAAGAGTAAGTCCCACCCCCTTCAAAAAATCTTCTGAAATGGATGCCACAAAAAAAAACCTACAAAAGGAAAAAACCCTGCCTCTAACCAAATGAAAATCAAAAACCCCCTTCAGATATTAAAGACAATTACATCTATTTTTCCATATTTATATTAATAATTTATACATATATATTTTTCAATTTAATTTATATTATAGCAATATATAAAATATTTATATAATTTATTACGTATGTATTTTTGTATTTATATTAGTCTTGTTATATTATATATATCTATAGCTTTATATATTTATTATATATTTGTATGTTTATATTTTTTAATATTTATAATAAAGCCCTGCCTCAAACCAAATAAAAACCTTTATTTTAAACTATATTTAAATATTTTTTACATTTATATTTTTCATATTTATATTTTTATCTGTAATCTATAATCTAATCTGTTATTTATATTTATATATGATATTTAATAACTGCCTATAATATATACTTATTTATATTTGTAATTTATATTTAAACTTTATACTTATATTTATCTTTGTATATATTTATAATTATATAATGCATATTTTATTATGTATTTGTATATTTATAGTTTATGTTTATATTATTTATTTTAAAAACCTGTCTCTAAGCAAATAAAAACAAAAAAACCCCTTTATTTTAAAAGATATTGAAGTTTTTATATTTTTCGTATTTATGTATTCCATGTATACGTTACATACTATATAACTTATATTTCTATAATAAATATATACGTATTTTTAAATATTATTTCAATTTTATATTTCTATTATTATTTTTAAACCCTGCCTCTTAACAAATAAAAAACAATGAAACATTTATTTTAAACTATATTTAGATATTTTTTATACTTATATTTTTCATGTACTCTACACCCACGGCTCCCTGTGAATTTTCTTGCATAATCGGGTCCCTCTGGGGGAGGGTACCCAGCATGACCCCCCCATTCCGCACACACCTGCTCTCCCACCACAGCGTGGCTCCCTCTCCCAGGGACCTTGGGGTGCCCCAAACGACATCGGAGCCCCGAGTCTCCACCCACTCCCCCCTTCAGCCTTTTTTCCTCACCCCCAAAAAAGGCACAGAACTATTCCAACTGCCCCGGGCAAGTGCACGGCACTTTATTCGAACCCTTCCCACAGTCCATGCCTCCAAAAAGGGGATTCTGCTCCACCAGGAAAGGGGGGGCAGCCCCAGAAGGGCTGAAGTTCCTCCCCAGCCCTGCAGACAGAGGCGACAAGAGGCAGAAAGAGAGAGTGCCAGCAGAGAGGGCACAGGAAGAAAATGAAGATCGGGGTGCAGGATGAAATTGAAAACAAAACAAAACAAAACAAAACAAAAAAAACCACAACCAGACAAAAAAAACCACCTGGGTTGCTGGATGGGCAGCACAGAGAGAGGGGGATTAAAAAAGAACAGGGACAGTGAACAAGACACAAGGATCCTGTGGGAAACAATGGCACAGGGTGCACCACAGAGCCACAGAGAATAAAAACAGAACATGATTGAGGGGAAAAAAAAAAAAAAAAAAAGAACAGAAACGAACCACAAAAAAGGCAGATGACCATGAGATTGCAGGTGAAGCACGGAAAATAAACTTCACAACCTGTAAAGTTGTGGAGTAGGTACGTATTTTATTCAGCGCTGGACGCAGGGGGAGAGCATCCTCCCAAATCCTGCGTACCGTACATGCTTCTAACCTTCTATTTATCTAGGAAGTCCATGCATATTCTAAATCGCCTATACATATTGATTATCTGCCCCGCCTGTTTCCCGCTTCATATGGAGATTAGTTGCATATTCATTGCGGCTGCGTAGTTAATTGAGTCGGTGGTCTTCAAATGAGTCTGTGGGCAGAAAATGATGAAGTAACAGTCTTCCTCACTAGTTGAACTTTTCACCTTGTCTTTCCACGCATGCGCTTTTAGCCTCTTGGTCGTGATATTTTGCAGACTTTGCACTTTTACAAAGAGGGGCCCCTTTCCTTATACATCAGGGGTCTTCTTATCGTGCATTCCTTTTCCTTATAAGCACACAGTAACTGAAAACATATGTTCTACTCCTCATTCTATTTAACCCTTAAATCCCCTGTTTCACAGGGAGTCCACCAAAAATGAGCAGCAGGGCCCATGATGAGAGAAAAGAAAGAGGGAGAGGGAGAGGGAAGGGAAGAGGGGCCAGCTTGGTGGTGGGAATGTACAGGAAAAGCACAAGGTTGGGAATGGGACAGAGAATGACAGAAAAGACAGGATAAGATAAAAGAGAGAATAGCGAAGGGTACAGGAGTGGGGAGAGGGAGCAGAACAGAAATAAAGAACCACAGAATCACTTAGGCTGGAAAAGAACTTTGAGATCTTCATAGTGAAACCATTAACCCAGAATTGCCAAGTTCACCACTAAACCATGTCACTTGAAGGCAGCACCACCTGCCCTTGAGGAATCCCACCTGGAAACACAGGGGAGAGAGGAGAGGCGGAAAACGGCAGTAGGAGCAAGACAAAGGAAAATAAGGACAGGGTGAGGATGGAGATGAAAAAAATAAAATGGGACAGGCAGCACAACAGTACTATAAAAAAAGTGGGGCAGGGAACAGGACAGAAAGATACAGTGAGAAACAATGGCCCACAGAGCAGGAAAGAGCAACAGAAAAAAGAAAGAGGGATTCTGAGAGAGGCATTGAGGACAGATAGAAGGACAGAGCAGGTAAGAATGACAAACAGATAAAAGAACAGAGTAACAAAAAGAGTATCAGGAAGGATACTGGGCTAGAATGAGAAAATGAGGGGCAGTGAACAGAACAGTGTAGTAAATATACATTGTTTTTATTTCTTTCATATAAATGCTACTTTCTTCTACTTTTTCAAGCCTTTTATTTTTAAATTTAGAAAATATAGAAAAGTTACATTTGTATTTCCAAATCCTGTAAAATTTCTTATATTCTAAAATCTTGTATATAATAGATTTTTCTTTTGAAAGTGAAGTTATATACAAATCAATATTATTTTTCTCTTTACACAAAAATGAGAAACTTTACGGTTTTTAATACAGAAATGAGTAGGAGCAGAAATCCTTTATTTATTTAAGATCTAATGATGTCCACAGTTGCACAAGCATAGTGTGACAGTAATAACATTACTATTTACATTAAGTACTAGGATATTTTGAATGGCAGTATAAAACAAACCAAGTATGTCTCATTATCTGCTATTCAAAGAAAACCAATAATAAGCCAATAACATGCACCTTGAGATGTATCTGTAATTACCACTCTTCTGGTTAAATTACAGCTCCTAACTGTAAAACCCCTGATGAATCACAATTTTTAATCTATTACTCCTCAAAGTAAAATAATTGTGACAACATAATAGCATGAACTGTTGGGGCTTTGTCAGTATATGGACAACTTTAGGGTTAAAGTCGGACCACTGAAAATGCCTACATGACAGGCCAAGAGGGAATTCTGGTCACCAAAAGTGCTTACAAGACAGTCTAAGAAGAAGTTGGCAGACTAAAATAAAATAAAAGGAAGTTGTGACCGTTTCACATGTTTAAGCAATCAATTTTGCAATGTCACTATGAGCAAACAGCTTTTAGGATATAAAAGGCAGCTGAATGCAAGCAATAAATCGGAGCTTTATCCCCATATCGTCTCGGTGTGTTTTCTCCCCGAACCTCGGGCCGCGGCATCGAACATTGAAATTATATTCTTGCATGTATAACACAGAACATTATCAAATGCCAAAATATATAAAAAATCTATTTAGTAATTGTTTTTATGTGTTCTGTGAATACAGCAAATTACCATACTGTACTGTTGCTAAAATATAATTTTGATGTATCCAGTTTCTAGAGTACATATAGTACAAGAACAAATGTGTGCACAAGTCCACTTTCACATCTAACTTCTCCCAAATAGTTGTCTCCAGTCTGCTGCATATATTTTAGTATTTCGATACAGATTATGATATGGATTAAGACAACTACATAATTCTTGGTCTTTTCAGCTACATACTGAAAAAATACATCCACAATAAATTAAAAGCCTTACCTGAATGAATTTACCTCTCAGACAGAAATTATAGTAATCATCTGTCTGCCTTTGGTATGACAGTAGTTTCTGTCTGAGAATTTCTGTGCAATGTTGAAATGTTTCTGGTAGATCTTCAAGCATTTCCCATCTGTGGCTTTTTTCCTCCATAGAAATCCTCCAGAAAGGAAAAATATACCAGAAAAATGGCTGGCAACACATTCAAACAAGTCACACCTAGGTATATAACAGCAGGAGAAGGAAGAAAAAATCTGACAAACATTGATAAGAAACAAATTATTTTTCTAACAGTAGGCCCACAAAAGCAAAACTGACTGAAGAACACAGGGTTTTCTTACCAAGGCAGAGCAAGGTGTTACTACCTATCTAAGGGATATTCATAATAATCCCCTAAAAACTACTGAAAACCAATTTTTTTAGAAATTAAAAATATGATCACACTTAAATTATCACATTGGCAATATTCACTGTTTTTCAAGTATTATGTTCAAGTTGATGTAATGCCTTTTTCAGAGCATACACTTATGTTATAAATGATAAACAAAAGTCTTGATATTTAGCAAAATTTAGATTGCTTTATTTTATACAGACAGACCAAGCAGCGCTGGGGAGTCAGAGGGGTCACAGCCCACTCAATGCTCCACTGAACTTTGGTTTGCAGCTCCCTTTTACAGCATGGTTTCCTTGTAGTCATCAATAATTGTTATTTTTTTGTTGTCATAATTTTGCCAGGTAAGCAGTGGTGGGCCGTGGGATCGTGGGAGTCTCTGGACAATTTGTCAAGTCCCATAGATAACTATCTGGTCTTGGTAGATAAGGAAATGGCAGAAGTCAGGAAGTCTGGTCTTTGGAATAGGCTGTAATTGATTACACAAAGGCAGGAAACCTGGTTTTGTAGAATCTGCTGGGCTGTGTGAAAGCCTTGTTTTGCATGCTGTCAGTAGATACAACTTATTTAGAAACATAACATTCATAACAGGAGGATTTAAAACAAAATGATTTAATCATATATTTTCCTTTCTTTAGTGTCATGCTTCATTTCAGACCTAAGTATTCTGGTTTATACAAACCCAAATACTTTTATGATTAACATGAATCTTTTATCAATTATCACACAAATATTCAGAGTGCCTAAATACTTTTCCCTGCCTTGACACAGATTCTCCTCAGAAGTAGCCAGGACTCAAAGATATTGTAATTGCTCACCAGAGAGCATTGCCACATCACTGTCACAAAAAAGGAATCTCAGCCAAATTCTTATGCCCAAAACTCACCTTAAGAGCTTACAGTGTATTTTACATAAACAAAATATATTTAAAGTTGTTTATTGGAATTGTTTTGAAACACAAAATGGAATAAAATTCCTAAACGCTTAAACATCCTAGGCATTAATTTGAACAGTTTTGCATAGCATGAAATATCTAGTTCTATAGAGTACAGCTGCAAGAATCCATATAATTTTCTCAGAGAAGGGTAACGGAATCAGGTTTTTTCCTCGCTTATTCCTATCAATGGAATATTGAGCACAAGATCATAGTGCATAAAATGTATTAGTCTTCTTGGACATGAAAATGTTGGAAAGACAGGCATACATCATTAAAGGTGGCCGTGGGTACTACATCTGCAAACCTTTCTCCCTCAGCATTTTCTCTAGTGTGGCTAAGAGGGGACAGAACATACAGTGTTCCAGGTATGACCAGAGGATATCAGGAAGCATAGTAGTTGTAAGATACTTAATTAAAAATTAAAAAATATCGGATTCCAGCTTTTGAGGTCACTTTATCTGGCAGTAGTGCAGTAATACTCCTGAAGGTGCTGTTCTACTGTAGAACCAACTTAGAGCCTGCCATTTGTTATTGAAGAGCAGCTCAAACAGGACATAACCCTTCTTGCTGAGATGCCCCCAGAATGCTGAGGCCAGCGTTGTTAGTGAAGGTTAGAGTTGTTAGTGCAGCTATGTTTTCCACTGCGATATCTGCTTGCTTGAACATCACTTCCCTGTAGTTACTAAAGCACACTGCTTGTACATGAAATCAGTGCATCAATTTACTTCCTGACTCCCTAAGCTTTTTTTTTTTTTTTTTAACCAAAAGACAGTGAAAATCAATTCAAAAATTTTCAGCAGCTGCTGAGTTATTCTCTATATCATGTCTTTACCAATGCTAAGGGGAATCATAATGCAGCTGCTTATAGAAACTGGACTTCATCTCACTTCATCTCACCGGTGAGGGATGATCTATCAGTTCCTGGATATCAACACTGCTGGGAAAGATCTTTCAATTCCAGTCTTTCTTAAAGAAATGTAGTATATAAAATGTTTCAGCTATATAAAGGGGCTGCAGCAGAAGTGGACAGGGTGCTGTGTGAGTCACAAAGGGAAAAGAAAGAGATGCTGTAGCAGCTAACGATCGGCCCTTAGCCCCTCTCGCGGCAGGTCTAGCGCTTCCTGGAGCCTCTGCCTCATCTGAGATGCCACCTCAGCATCCCAGTCCCGGCCAACTCTAGCACCCGCCACCAGCACGTCCTGCCCCGCCACCCCTCACGGGAAACGGGCTGCAGAGCTGCGGAGCCGCTCTGGGCCGTGTCTCCCCTCCCCACCTGCAGCCGCGCTCAGCTCGGCTCGGCGGGATCAGGCTGGCCTCAGCCAGGTTCGGCTAGGCTCGGCTCCGTTCGCCTCGGTTCGGCTGTGCTCGGCTGAGCGCCACTCGGCTCCGCTCGGCTCCGCTCAGTCTGCAGCCTCGGCCCAGCTCCGCGAGAGGCGAGGGCTTGGTGGGCGCGGCGGGAGGAGCGGGCGTGGAGTAGAGGGTGGCCGGCAGGCGCCGGAGTTGTTCGGAGGCATTTCAGGCCACCCCCGACTTTGGGAAGGGGGCGACATCTTGTGTCTGGCGGGCCAGACGCTGGGCGGCGTCCGGCGGGCCAAACGCTGGGCGGTGTCGGCAGAGGGTCCGGCCTTGTCCCAGTGGGCCGGGGCTCTCCCTCCACCCCGGGGGTAGGCGGGCACTGCTCGCCTCTAGTGGCTGCGGCTGCGGCTGGTGAGCGCCGGAAACGTGGAGTGGGGGGTGGGGAGCAACGAGTTCTTGAGGGCCGGGGTCCCGGAGGTGGCTGGGATCCGCAGTAGCCGGGTCTCCCTCGCATCCGTGTAGGTCGCGGGCCCCACAGGGCTCTACAGAGGGGGCTGCCAGCCCCGAGGCAGGAGGCCAGTGAAGCTCCAGGGACCTCGACAGAGACAGTTGAGGGCCAGCGCAGCTGAAGACGAGGTGACCAACGCTCCAGGTCTGTCCTCTCATCCTGCACAAAAACACTCTTGAAACGGACACTCAGAGCAGCTGTTTGCTGACTGGTAGGATAGTTTTCTCTGCAAATGTGCCCTGAAAAAAAAACTGCCTGTAATTTTTTCGTGTGACAGAACGAGATGTGGTGAGGGGTTTTAGGAATTAACCTTTGACTCCCCTGCTTTCGTAGTCTGGCTTTGAGGGGGAGAGAGAGAGATGTCGTTGAAGCCATTCACCTACCCATTGCCCGAAACAAGATTTCTTCATGCTGGCAGGCACGTGTACAAATTTAAACTCCGGTATGGCAACTTCAACAGGTATGTGTTTTAAATCCTAGAAGTGAGCCTGCTGTTTGTTGACTCCATGTGGCCATGACTTAATACAAGACCTTAAAACATAAAGCACAGGTGGGTAGAAAGTTCACACTGAACAATCCTTGTGAATAAGGGATGCTTCTCAAGAGTAATAGATGAGGATTTAATCTGCCTGCTAAGTATTTTTTCCTGTTCAGTGAGAATTGTTTTGTTGCTGTTTAAACTCTTATGTGAAATGTAGCTTCATTGTGTTTTGACTGGGATGGTTCCAATTCTCTCTTTGTTTCACAGCTCTCCCAATCTTGGTCTCACTGAAAGTGCTGTCAAGGAGTCAGAGGTAGGAGCTGAGGCAGGTCAGTAGGATTTTAGATGGGTGTTAGGCTGAACAAATCATATGCTTGTTACAGGACTGAGAACATTCTGTCTAGTGCAGCATTTCAAATGTGAGTGGTGAAGAACTTCCCTGCAGAGTCTGAGCATGAAAAAAAAAAAAAAAAAGCATAAATGAAAAATGTTCCTCAACAGGCAGAATTTGGTGTAGAAGAGTTATGCTTTTGTTTGAAATATTCCAAAGAAGCTACTGACTCTTAAAATTGGACAAATGAAAACTCCTCTTTGTTGATCTAGTCACACCCAGTTCCTGTCTGATTCCTCTTCAGAGTCATTCTTGCAGGAATTCTTTCCCAGATTTCAATCT
Organism: Erithacus rubecula; assembly: GCF_903797595.1. Lineage (NCBI taxonomy): Eukaryota > Metazoa > Chordata > Aves > Passeriformes > Muscicapidae > Erithacus > Erithacus rubecula. Next base: position 43,905 of record NC_136665.1, read on the forward strand.
TAATCTCAAAACTGACTGTGACTTTCAAGTTGTCAGGCTTGATTCTTGTTTTTTCAGGAGCTGTGGAAGTACTGGTGAGCTGGCTTAATGGAGGCTGATCTAATGTTAAATTGCACATGCTTTTCTTGCAACTGTGGAACCAATGGGTGTTCTTTTGATGATGCCATTGCTTTGTGTCCAAGCACAAATTGATGGTCACAATTGATGAGGTGTATTGTTGTCATCTTCTTCCTGAGACTGAAGAAGGCCCCTGCCATTACTAATAAATTGAGGCAAATACGCTGCCTTGCTTAAAAATGCTCCTTCCTATTAATTTCTAAAAGGCTTCAGAGTACAGTAATAGCATTAAAAACCTTACTGAAGAAAATATGCTGATTTTAATTGAAGAATTGAATAATTTAATGAATAATTAAATTTTTTTCACTTTTGAAAATACTGAAAGATACTACTAGAAAAAATTGTGTTTGTAGAGGTGGAATTTGTTGGAGCTTAACTGCAGTTCCTTTGTAACTGATGTGGGTCAATATTCAAAGAAAGAGAGTAGGCAAATGCTATGTGTGTTTTGCTGGAAAAATAAAATTACACTCCTTAAATTTAAAACTTTTTAAATTTAAAAGCATACTTCCATTTCCATAGTCATTCTTCTATGTTAATTCAAGATTAAGATATTCATTCACCTAAATTTCTGTGAGTCTGTCAGAGCAGTGCACTCTAAAATGGTGAGAGGGAGTGGGGAGAAGAAGGGAAGGAGGAAAAGCAGAATATCTAGAACCTGGACTTCCGTAATTCATGCAAACTGTAAAGTAAGCTTAATTTTTTCCCAAGCTTTGAACATGCACTTGACAGTGGAATTGTAACTATGTTTTTAATAATTTTCCTTTGTTTATTTTTTTTGCCTCTCCAGGAAGTGATTCGAGTGATCCTTGGAAATCTTGACGATTTACATCCGTTTTCTACAGACCACTTCACTGTCTTTCCATGTATCCTTCCTACTCATAAAAGATTTAATGATTGGAATCTGTTGGGCATTGCATAAGTCAATATTTATGTGTAGGAGTGTGCAGATCTTTAGTTGAGTACTACTTCGATCTTTGCAGTTTGGTGTTGGCTGAAGATATTTTGAACACCTCAGATGTTGCCTTCACCAAAGAACTGATGTAACTGGTGTGTTTTGCAGTGTTTGCATCCACACAGCTCTGCATTCCAAATTAGGTTTTGCCAGAGCAGATGAAGATGTATATAAAGTGCCAGGAGGCCCACTTCATGCACTTGCAAGTGCATCTGGTTCCCAAAGGTTTGTGTAATGTAAAGCACTCCTTACAGGCCCAGCAGTGCTGGCCCATGGGCAGGGAAACTCACAGTGCTGTTGTGAGGTCCCTCGAGGTTAAACCACCATGAGCCTTTGGCGATGGAGGGTGGGAGCAAGTGTGAGTCTATGCTCGTGTCTCCACAGACATGGCTGAGGGAAGCAAAAAACACCTCATAGAGTGAGCTTTACAAAGAGCAATAGTTGAGCTAAGATAATTGGAAGTCCAGACAGGCTTTTGAACACACCTGCAGGATTGTCATCCAGTTATCCCCTCTTCAGTGTACATCTTTGAAGCCTTGTGTGAAGCAAATGTCATCCCACCTTACTGTGTCATTCACCTTACTATGCTCATGTCCCTCACTCCTGTGGGACCAGTCAGCGGATCTTTTCCATCTTCCCTAAAGTTTGTAGAGGCATTGAGCTGCTGTCAGGCTGGCCTGCTGTCCACAGACAATGCTGTAAAAGCTCTGTGCAATTGCACAACATAGTTGTGTAGAAGCTGATACTTGAATATGGGCATGCACAGTTTTGAGGAGTGTGGTTTCCTGGGATTTCACTTTTGATGCAGAACTTCTGAGGCATTTGAGATTGGATTATTCTAGCTAGCAGCTGTACTACATGCTCCCCTACCTTCTAGGTGTTTTTTTCATCAGAGTGCACCAAGACTGACCTTCGTTTTTTTTTCTTCTGGCTTGTGCAACTGGACAGAATTTAGACATGTCTGCTACATATTCTGCAGATTATTAATTTAAATTGACATGAATAAATTTAATTATTATTTTACAAAATAGATGGCAACCATTAATATTTTTGTGTAGTTGCTATTGTGTAATGGGTTAAGAAGTTACTCTCCTGAGGCTTTTGTTGAAGAGAAAAATAATTCAGTTAAATGTTAGTGTTTTCCAGTTCTAAAGGCGTGTCAGCTTTTGGATCAGATCTGGCATCACCTCCTGTGATTCTGAGTGCCCAGGAGTAATGAACACTTCAAGGCATTCCCCTCCTGTATTATGCATATTCCCCTTCTGCATAATACAGAAGACAGCATTATGCCTCCTAATAGCAGGCAGGAATGAGGCCATCCTCTTTTTCTGTCCAAAGCAGATCTGTGTAACAGCAGCTTATTCCTGTTAGAGTCAGGAAGTTATGGTAGCCAAAAACATCATTGTACAGAAGACACCCAACCCAGCCATCATTATTGGTTTGCTTCTCTAAAGCTCAGCCAGTTCTGCCTGTGTGTTGAGGAGTGTTTGGTTCACAGACTTGTCTTTGTAGAACTTGTGAGTCCATCCACATGTTTAGCCAGCACTGGGCCTGCAAGAGAACCGTGAGCTCAGAAGTCTGGCACGAGGACTTGTCTTACAGTTTGTGTGTCGGGCTCCTCTCTGTAGTGTGACTCTGTTAATCACCAGCTATAAGTCCTTCTATCGATGACTGAGAGAGAGAGATGGGGACTAATGACTGGTGATCAGAATGTGAATTTACTGTGAGCTACATATGCTTATACACCATTTTTAGGAAGGCTAGTATTTTTTTACTACATTCATTGGGTTGAACATCATGCAGACAAACTTTACATTTCTACTTAGTTCAATGTTCTTTCCTGTGGCCAGTCTTAATCCAATCTTGTAATCTTCAAAGCTCTGTTTGCTCTTGCCAAGGCATCTTGGTTATCAAACTGCATATGCTACTGAAATCCACTGTACTCTCTGTCTTGGCTCCTCCCACAAGCTAAAACCAAGGCAATTTAAAGGAGCTTATTGTATCATTGTTTCATCATCTGCTGCCCCCAGGATGTTAGTTTCTGCTAGCAAGTGTGGACAAACAGCATTCATTTCATCTATTTCTAGCTGAGATCAGAGATGAGTGAGGAGACTTACATCCAGCACCATTTGTTCTTCCAGGCAGAAGCTCCTGGATGTCAGAACTGCACTCATATGAATGACTGTAACTGTGGTGGTTGTCATGTCAATTTTTTCCCCCATTTTAAACTGTGAAGTAGATTTAATGATGCTGCTTGTATGAATCCAAATAGTTTTCAATTTTAAAATAAAAATTTTAAATAATTTAATTAGGAAGACTGCTGAGGAGGTTTTTTATTCATAGCTTTAGAAGACCGTGGTATGTTTTTTTGTAGGAGGATGTCAGTACTGAAGGCAAACACAGTTAAGGGGATAGAACACTATTAATACAGGTGACTGATGGGGCAGAGTGGATAAGTAAACCTGGATAAGTGTTTCGTGTAGTGTGTTACTGGTGTAGTTTACACAAGTTCATAGTAACAGATTGTATTTGCTCCCTTGTGCACATGTGCAGTGTGCTGTAACTTTTGAAGCTTTAAAAGACATTGTCAGGACTCATGTTCCTTTGAAATGTTAGTGTTGCGTTTTTAAGTCTTACCATTCTTCTCAGATTTGAGTAAATGGGAGCAAGTATCAAAGATGAAATTCAAACATGAGAATGTCCATCTTGTGCCTTATCCCTACATTTGTACATTGTATCTAGAATTGAACTCCTTTCAGCGAAACATATCTTGTGGTAAGTCACTGTGATTATTTTTTGGTAATTTCTGGAAACATCTGTGGTCTATGTCTTGCTTTTTTCTTTTCCTTCGCCTACTGTATCTGAATCAGAGAGAGCAAAACTGCATGTGGGATGACTGTACCTTGAGTCTGAAGTAGTGCATTACAAGGTGTTATTTATTGTCTCATATTGCTTTTCTAAAATTCCCTGAATTCCTCTTTGTCTTTTCAATCACCACTGTTTCTTTAGCTGGTATTTTTATGAAGCAATACCCAGTGGCTCCCAACCTTCATTTTTTAATGTCAGTCACTGGGTTGGAGCCAGCACATACCTGTATATGGGACACGTTTTTCTTCCTTGTGCTTGACTACATTTGTTGACATAGAACATCACACTCTTTGTTGCTATTTTCCTAAAGAAATAATGGATTTTTGTAAAAAAAAAAAAATAATAGTAATCATGGCAGTAATGTATTTTGTATAATTAGCAAACATTTTCACTTCAATAGTGTCTTGTTTTCCAGGTTTTCTATGAATTCTCTGAACAACCTCAGGCCACAGCTAAGACCTCCATGGGACTCTACATTTTAACTCCCCTGTTGTGAAAATTGAGTATTCTTACTATTTCCTGATCTGATTATCAGGCGCTAAAAAAAGTTACTGTTGTTTTGTTTTTTTTAAATGACTGCTTAGCAGTGATCTTTATTAAATGGCCAACTAGTAATTTCTTAGTCTTACCTATTTGCATCCCCTATCAAACATCCCATGTATGGATGTAAAAACTTCTAACCATGGAGAGTTCATTCACTTCCCTGTACACTTGCTCCAGTATTTAATTCCCTATCCAGACAGTTGTACAGCATTGCTAGTCTAAAATTAGAAAAAGTGTAAGGCACTGTTACTTTCAGACTTGGTATCTCAAATTTTTCCTGGTGGGGATTTTTCTTCAGGGAAATATGTCTGAATCCCATATGTCCTACAGCTGGCCAGTATTCTCTAGAGGCTGTGTTCAAGATGCCCTTGCATCTTCTATCTGGTACCCAAATCACATTGAGATGCTAACTGTTTTTCAGGCCCTTCTTTTCTGAAGACACATTTGACTTCTTTAAGACAAGCGGTTGTCCCGTCCCATTAATATCTGGTGTTTATAGCCAGGAATTCTGGTTCAGAAAGAGCTGTATTTGAACATTTTCTATTTCAGTGTATCATATGCAGGTCCAGACTGTTTCACAGTAGTTTTTCTTGCTCCTGGAATAGGAATTGTGGTGCAAAGGTGTAGTTTTCAGTTGGTTAAAGAAAGTCCAGTCTAAATATTCACCAAGTTTTATACCTCTGTTGCAGGTAAAGAAGTAAACAAGGGTGGTGATGAGCTTGTAAGTTGTGCATTTGGTTTTGTTTTGTTGTTTATGTTCTAAGTACTCTTGAGAAACAGAATATATGCCTTTAGACAATGCTAGAGTTCTCTTACCACTAGGAGTTAGTCAGTGTAAAGTGGCACAGAATTCTCACCTAGAACCATCCAAGGGGAGAGAAGTTTTCTTCTGACAGTTCTGCTTGGCTTTGAAAGCAGTCCTATATCAGGACCTGAGAGCTGCTGCCTTGAGTTCTATGGATTTTCTGCAAGCCTGAGTGAGCTGTCCAGTGTTTTCTTCACTGGAAGAATCTGTGAGGTTGATATTGCTGAGTAATTAAGTAGTTCCCTAGATACTGTGTCATAAACAGCTAAGTTATACTTATTTGAGAAGTTTTGATGTAATGAGAGCTGAGGTAAATGTCTGAAGTGAATTAATGAAGAATAATACAAATCCAACTTCCCCTAAGGAATTTTTCTATCTCTGCATTCCTTCTACTTACATTCCTTGGCAGTCCTCTGAAAATGGAGGAAATAGGATGTCCTAGAAGGAAATACTTTATTTAAAGCTGTTGAGCATAATTCTCTGGCTGACTTCCCAATGCTTGTTTTAGTCCTGAATACTTTTTTGGTTTTCAGCATATAAGCAGGAACAACTTTTGCAAAATATGAATGCACATTAACTATGAATTTTCTTCTAAAATAGAAAGGTCAAAACAAATTGTTACCAATATCAAATTTGCAATGTTTTGAAGGTCAGGAGAAAAAATGAAGTGTCAGAAAGTACTGCAATGAAAGAATCAGTGAAGAGGAGAAGAGTGGAAGTCAGAGATAATGCCTCATGCCTACAATCAGACATGGACAGGTCAGTTGATTCCAAAAGAGTCTTCCAGGGCACATATTAATACTTCTAATGTCTCTTGTACCTTCCCCATGTTTCATTTCTGTGCAATCCTTTGCCCCATTTTTCTTCTTTTTTTTCTTCCATGGGTAACAGAATCTAACCATCATTGCTCATATTGGGGGAAAAAACGTGATCCTGTACTTTCCAAGTTCCCATACCATTGACCAGAGCTCTGCCTGTTTAACTTCTCTGTGTTCACGTCACCTTTTGCATCACAGTGAGGTAGGTGGTAGCTCAGCGGCCACACAGAACAGTACACTGTCTTGCACACCTGAGTCTAGGACAGCAGGGGAACAACTGGAACCAGTTTTCCACCTGCCTCCCAGCCTGCTCCACTGAGCCACCTGATGAATTCCACCCTCTTGGCTTGAGGCATTGGAATTTGCTCTTTTCCAAGTGCTTTAAAGTCTCATTAAATTGCACATGTTGTGTGTACACATTAGTTTTGTCACACAACTTCACCATATGTTTCTTTGGTAGCTAAACTTCTCATGGTCATCCCAGGAAGATCTCTGGATTTTACAGAATGGTTGAGATTGGACAGGTCCTTTCATGTCATCAAGTTCAGCCCCTCCTTCTCAAGCAGGGTCACCCAAAGCAAGTTCCCTGAGGTCCTGAGTAGACTCTGAGGGTAGAACCACTGCAGCTGTGGAGAGCCACTTGCAGAATCACAGAACCACAAAGCTGGAAGAGGCCTTTGAGATCATCTAGTCCAACCCATGCCTTAACACCTCAACTAAACCATGGCACTTATCCAGTCTTTTTTTAAACACATCCAGGGGTGGTGACTCCATCACCTCCCCAAGCAGACTTTATTTATTATTCCAGTACTTTATTCTTTCCGTGAAAACCTTTTTTCTAATATCCAACCTATATTTCCCTTGGTGTCTTCTCATTCTGTCAGTTGCTGCCTGGAGAAGGAGACCAACCCCTGCCTGACTACAACCACCTTTCAGGAAGTTGTAGAGAGGGATAAGGTCACCTCTGAGTCTTCTCATCTCCAGGCTGAACAACCCCAGCTCCCTCAGCCGTTCCACATAGGGCTTGTGTTCCAAGCCCTTCACCAGCCTTGGTGTCTCCTCTGGATGCACTCAAGTGTCTCAATGTCCTTCCTAAATTGAGGCACCCAGACCTGGAATCAGCACTCAAGATGTGGCCTCTCCAGTACTGTGTACAGCGGAAGAATGACCTCCCTGCTCCTGCCGGCCACACTATTCATGATACAGGCCAGGATGCCGTTGGCCTTCTTGGCCACCAGGACACACTGCTTGCTTGTGTTCAGCTGGCTGTCAACCAGTACCCCCAGGTCCCTTTCTGCCTGGGCTTTAGCCACACTGTCCCCAGCCTATTATGTTGCAGAGAGTTATTGTGGTCAAAATGCAGGACTTGACACTTGGACCTACTAAACTTTATCCCATTGGACTCTGCCCATCCATCCAATGGTTCCAGGTCTCTCTGTAGAGCCCTCCTACCTTCAAACAAATGCTCCCACCTTAGTGTTATCTGCAGATTTACTGATGAAAGACTCAATACCCTCATCCATCAATAAAAAGATTGAACAGAACAGGCACAGCACAGCTTCTTGAGGGACACCACTGGTGACTGGTCCCCAGCTGGATGCAGCACCATTCACCACCACTCTCTAAAAATATTGAACAGGACTGGCCCCAGCACAGACCCCTGGGAGACACCACTGGTGACTGGTCGCCAGCTGAATGCAGCACCATCCACCACCACTCTCTGGGCCCAGCCATCCAGCCAGTTCTTAACCCAGCCAAGAGTGCTCCTGTCCAAGCCATGGGCTGCCAGTTTTTCCACGAATATGCTGTGGGAGACAGTGTCAAATGTTTTGCTCAAGTCCAGGTAGACAACATCCACAGCCTTTCCTGCATCCACCAGGTGGATCTCCTGGTCATAAAAGGAGACCAGGTTGGTCAAACATGACCTAACCCTCCTAAAATATGCTGGCTGGGTCTGATACCCTGGCCATCCTGTAAGTGCAGCATATAAAGTGCAGTATAAATAAGTGCAATATAAACTGCTGCATTGGGTTCTGAGGCTTTCTTCAGGCTAACTGGCCTATAATTACCAGAATCCTCCTTCCCATCTTTTTTGTGCATGGGAGTCACATTGGCCAGCTTCCTGTCATCTGGAACCTCACCTCCAAGCCAGGACTGATAGTAAATGATGTAGAGCATCTGCCAGCTCATCTGCCAGCTCCCTTATCACCCTGGGATGGATCCCATGTGGTCCTGTAGATTTATGAACATCCAAGCAGCTCAGAAGTTCTCTGACTGCCTCCTCCTGGATAACAGGGGAACCATTCTGCTCCCAGACACCATCTACCAACCCAGGAGGACAGCTGTTCTTAGGACAAGCTGTCTTCCCACTAAAGACCAAGGCAAAGAAGGCGTTAAGTACTTCCACCTTCTCCTCATCTGCAGTTACTAAGTTCCCTCCCACATCCAATAGAGAACAAAGTTTGGTCTTACCCTTCTTTTTACCATTAATATATTTGTAAAAACATTATTTTATTATACTTTGCAAAAGTTGCCAAATTAAGTTTGAACTGAGCTTTGGCCTCCCTGGTATTTTTTCCTACATCCCCTACCAGCCCCCATAAATGCTTCCTGAGAGATGTGACTCTCCTTTCAAGGATGATACATCCTCTTTTATTCCTAAGTTCCTTCAAAACCTCGTTGCCCATCCAGGCTGGACATTTGCCTCGTCGACTCGTCTTTGGGCATACAGGGACAGTCTGTTCCTGTGTCCTCAAGATCTGTGTTGTGAAGCATGCCCACCTTTCCTGAGCTCCTTTGTTTTTAAGGGCTGCTTCCCAAGCAACTCTCTGAATAAGTCTCCTAAATAAGGCAATGTCTGCCCTCTGGAAGTCCAATGTAAAAGTATTATTGATGTTCCTCCTGATTTCACCAAATACCAAGAATTCTATAATTTCATGATCACTATGCCCCAAGTGGCCTCCATCCCTATTTGCAAACAACAGATATAACATAGTCCCTGGTGAGCCCTGGTGGGCTCACTTACCAGCTGTGGCAAAAAGTTGTCCTCCACACACTCTAAAAACTTCCTGGACTGGCTCCTTTCTGCTGTATTAAGTTCCCAGCACATGTCTGGTAGGTTAAAATCACCTACAAGAACAAGGGCTGGTGATCCTGAAACATTCTCCAGCTGCTCATAGAATAAGTTATCCACCTCTTCTTCCTGGTTGGGTGGAGGATAACAGACTCCCAGTAGGATATCAACCTTGTTGGCCTCCCCCTTAATTCTAATTTTAATTCCCATTCAACTCCATCATCATCAGTTTCAATACCTACGGCATCAAAAGCCTTGCTAATATAAAAGGCCAACCCTCCACCTCTTCTCCCTTTTCTGTCTCTTCTGAAGAGCTCGTAGCCATCCCATGCAGCACTCCAGCTGTGGGACTCGTTCCACCACATTTCCATGATGGCGACTACATCATAGCTCTGCTGTTGCACCATGGCCTCCAGCTCTTCTTGTTTGTTACCCATGCTGTGTGCATTGGTATACGTGCACCTCAGCTGGACTACTGATTTCACCCCTAACTCAGGCTTACCACCCTTGGGCCTGCTTCCAGAGATCCCAGCCCAGTGTATGACCATAGTTTTAGTCAAAAAGATTTTGTGTTCAAATTTAATTTCATGTTTTGCAGTCTGTGCCCTTTGCCCCTTGTCCTGCCAGAAGACAAGAGGGTTGAGGAGAGCCTGGCTCTCTGTTCTTCATTCCCTCCCATTAGGTGTACATTGGTAAGATCCCACTCAAGCCTTCTCCAGGCTAAACTGCCTCACCTCTCAAAGCCTTTCCACTTAGAAAAAATTCACCAGTCCCATCATCATGTTTACATTGTGGCCCTTGACTGGATTCATTCCAGTGTGTCCCAATCATGTACTGGGTTTTCGGGATTAGATAGAGGATTAGGATTAGGAGATTAGGATTGAGGGGCCTCAGCAGCCTTGAACAGAGGGGAGAGATCACTGCTTGAGGGAAGTGATTTGGCAGAGCCCTGCCTAATTCAGCTCAGGGTGTTGAAAACCAGCATGAGGGTACAGGGGTGCTTCTTGGCTAACCTTGGGCTAGTTCTTGACTACCTCTCAGAGACCCAGTATTACTTACAGGCTGGTAGGCTTCTTTCTTTTTAGAGTGTATTTTTTTGAAACAAGAAAATCTATACCTGTACTGAATCCTCACAAGTATGTGGCAAATAAGTCCTGGATCCATCAGCAGTCACAAGTGTTTACGTGCACCTTTCCCCTCCCCATGTACGGACTATATCCAATCATCTACCTTGTTGCCTTATATTTTACTCAATTCCCAAACATGTTTCATGCAGAGATATTAACAAAGTCTGAAGGTAGTTCTTTTCCTGCTCATGAAAATGTTGTATTTTAATCCCACCCCCATCCCCCTGGCCTGTTTCTACTCACAGTACAACTGTTGGATATGACAGAATAATGAGCCCAGGATTCAGAATGATTTTTTATTTCTTTAACCAAAGACACAAGTCGTAGATTAATAAAATACAAGGTCAGAAAGGACCTATTTCATGATCCAGTCTGGCAGTTTTGTCTAAGTCCTGTATGTTGCCACAGCAGTTATGATTAGAACAATCCATAATTCTTAAGTGTATGCTTGAATTCAAAATCAAATTGGTGAGCACTAGCTTCAAGCCTTCTGTCATTTTTTTCCAGTTACACTATTAGAGACTGAAGAGCTCATTCCGGTTTAGTATCTTCGCTGTTCCAGGAAGAAGTATAGTTGCTGTAGTAAGACTGGCTCTTTGTCTTCTTTCTGGACAAGCTCTTTTGCTCCTAAATTCTTTTGGGGGATTTGGGTTTTCTTGGGGTGCTACTGAGTGTCAAGAAATCAGAATCTCCAGGTGGCAGTCCCAGTCATTCTGATCACATCAAGTGAAGCCAGAATGGTTTTTCTGCACGTGCATCCCTTTATACTTCCCCATATGTAGTTTCCTCTGACATTTTAATGCTCCATGACTATGTCTTACAAGATCTTTGTGTGGTTTTTTGCTACCTGCCCTTGTGACCTTGTAGGATTTGCAAGTTTTCTCAGCTTTCTGCTCATCCCCCTTTTCATGTAACACTGTTTCTCTTTAACTGCTTGTTTGTTGGCATAGAAAAGCAGAATGAGTGCATGTTTTGATTTTTAAGGAAGACTTTGAAACATGAATACAAATATAGATTAAGGCTATGTCTCTTGTTGAGTAGAATCCTACTAAAGTCCTGTTTTTTAGTGAAGTACTTGGAGTAGCTGCTTCCTTTATGTGACTTTTTGTAAACTCAGTTTTTACTTACTTATCTTCAGAACTGGAGCTGACTGTGTTCACCAGATGAGTAAAGCAGAACATGGATTTGAAAAGGTAAGCTACAGAATATTCAGAAAGAGACAACAGCACCTATTTAGTCCTGGACCCTTACAATGGCAGGCATAAAAATACTGGCAGGTAATTTGTCCCCTTTTTCCCTGCATCACCTTCAAATTTTTCAACTCCTCACAAGACTTAGCAAAGGGATGAATTACATTTTTTTTGTTAGATGACACAAACTTCTCTGACTGTCAAGCTACAAGCTCAGGTATAGGCTCAGCCTCTGAGAGATGAGGGATGCCCTGCCTTTTCTCCAGGACTTCAGTCCTCTGTCATCTCACATAGTCCTTTCTGGAAAAGTCCACAAAGGGCCAACAGCTGGCATCTTCACACTGGCTTTGCTGTGTCTGAGTGGCACCATGTCCCACTCCCCACCAGTGTCCCTGTGCTGATGGTCATGCAGGCATCACCCTGTTCCTGAAAAAATGCCATGCCTTTTCTCACTATGGCACCAGAAGGCAGGTTCATGACAGGATTGTTGCAGAGGGATTGGCTGTTGCTCTCTAAACCCACTGTTATCCAAAGCTCTTGTAAGGAGGAAAAGATTCTTTATCTTCTAGCCCACAGGCTCCAAGGCTGTTCTGATAGAGCTGCTCTTAGGTACACACTAATGTCTGTGTCCTCCTGGCTGTTGCACATCCTCCCAAATGCACTTCATCTATTTTCTGGATACCCATTCTAAATTTAATTCAGATCCCTACCACACTCTCACCTTCCTTTTTTCCCCTCTCTAACTCTTTGGAAGAGAGTTTTTTCCAAAGAGGCAAACACATTTCTTGGGTTTGCCCACAAAGGAAGCCCAAAACTTCCTTTTAGAACAGGGTTTTTTGACAGGTTTGTTGGATTTGCGGGATAGGAAGAAGACTGCCTGGTAACTCTTAATTCCTTGGGAGCATTCAGTAAAGAATAACTTCTCTAAAACAAGCAGGTTTATTTCTCTCTAAAACTTGTATCCCTTTTTTCCCCTGTCTGCTTACCTTTGCAGTATTAGTGACAGCTCTACACATGCCCTCTCTGGCTTCTTTCCTTGGGTACTCCAAACACTTTACTGGTGAGATAAGGGTCATCTTCTGAAAGATGGCTTTTTATTCCCCACTTTGCTATAACCAGTACCTCCAGAATTCCTCTGTTGTTTGTACAGTTTTCAAGACATTAGAGTCCTTGAAAGCTAGAGCTCCAGGTTAGCAGCCTGGAGCCTGAGCAACAGTATGAGAGTTGGCAGAGATCACTGTAAGTTCCACTTGTGTTAACTAATGTGGGAGGGCATGTCTTGAGTGCTTTTCGGGTAAACTGGAACTGTGATGCAAAAATCAACTCAGCAAATACCAACTCAAGTGAGAAGAACCTTCTCTGGAACAGCTGCTTGTAGCATCATGACTTGTCCTCAAAAAAAGTCAAGGCACTGTTATCCTGAGAGGGATGTCTGGACACAAACTGTTCTGTTGATGATCACCAGATCAGGTGTGACAAGTACTGTGTGAAATCATGGGAGAATTCCTCTTCCTAATACACATTTTTCGAAGATGGAAGCCAAATATTTCTGTGACATGCTTTCCATTTGTTTTTTTTTTTTTTTTGTTTTTTGTTTTGTTTTGTTTTATTTTGTTTTTCTTTAAGTTCAGGATGAGAAGAAAGATTAGGCTTAGGATAAAAACATGTCAGGATAAAAACATAGTAGCTCCTATACTTTATCACAGTTTTTCTGGTTATTCTTCCAAGGGCCTTTCTCAGTTTATTAACAGTGTATGGCTTTGGTTTCAAATCCACCCAGTATTTTGTAATGCTTCTCAAGAAGGGAAGGGTCTCATTAAACAGGAAGGAAATCTGTCTACATGGTAAGTATGGGATTGGCTTTGGGATGTTGGATTTGGAATGGGGAGCAAAGAAGTGTCACATTCTTTCCATTTACACAGTGCACCAGTGAAAGTCAAAGAAGGAAAGATGCTCAGTCTGTCACTCCAGAAAATTTTCCTAACTTAGTTAATGCTCTCAGACTAAACTGCCAGGATCTCAGGCCATCAGAGGTTTGGAATTCTGTGTTAACCCGAGTTTAGATGTGGCATTTGGGGACATGTTTAGTGATAGCCTTGGCAGTGCTGGGTTAACAGTTGGACTCAATCTTACAGGGCTTTCCCAACCTAAATGGTTCTGAGATTAGTGCAAGGGAAACACCATCGGGACTGTCATTGTTTTAGGGTTTACTCTCTTACAGAAGCTTACCTGCTGATTTTGTTGTGTTGTTTTATGCTTATTTTGTTTTTTGTGGTACTTTGTGTTCTTGATCACCTTCCCAATTGGTATTCCTGGCCCACCTCTTCCTTCTGGCACTTTCAATTTTTGCCCCTTCAAGTTAAGTCTGTGTCCCAGGACTGTGTTGTAGAAGAGCTAATCGCCTGCACTTTCCAGGGTCTGTTGTTTCCCACAGCTCTTCTGTTCAAGTTTTTTGAAAACTCTGCCTATTCCATAGCTACTGTTAGTTCACTATCTGGTATGCTAAAGTCTTCTAGATGAATTACAGCTTTATGTTATGTCTAGACAAGGGAGCTGTAAAAATACCTTGGTGAAGAAAGTTCTCATCATAGCAGAAAAAAATCTCCAAATGAAAGCACACAACGAAAGTGTAGACCTTGTTGTTTAGTACTTTCAGGAAGCAAGCTAACAAAAATCTCTGCAGAATAGAATATAGCATTGTGTAACAGTCCTTGGGTTCTTTTTCCTTTTAGAATTCCTCCAAAGCAAATGAGCTTGAGTTTAGCCCAGCATCCCTTACTAAAGACTGTGACCAACTGAATTTCTGTGAGTAAGGAATTCCTGGATTCCACTGAGTTTAATTCCTCTGGGTATGCAGGGAGTGTGTAGAGAGTGAGGTTGTGGTTTTGTTCTTGCTGCTGTTTCTTACAGGGGAACCTGTTGAATTTGCCCTTGAGGAAAAAAGAGTAGCCAGTCAGGCTGAGGGTGCAGTGCAGCTGCTGCAGCAAATGAACCAAACAGGAAAGAAAGGAAACATGAAGTCAGAAGGAAGAGGTCTTTCACACTTCTGGAGAAGGTACTAATCCTGCACTGATGAGCAGAGATAGTCCTGGCTCTGTCTAAGCCTGTGTCAAAGGCTGATTCCGGCAGTGCCATGTTGTTCTCCATCATTTTGAAGGAGAAAGACATCTTTTCTGTGATTAAACCAAAGTGTCCCAAAGCAAAAAAAAAGAAAAAGGGATGTCATTTTGTCTCGTGCTTAAGGGCAGCATTTCCACTAAATGTTCCTCCTCTGAGCTGCCTTCAGGGAAGAACTGCTGATGAGAGAGGGTTACTGAACGTCCATCACATCCCTTATACAAAGTAGCTTTTCTCAGCTGAGAAGTGCCAACTAAAAGGGTCGTCTGGGTGGACATTCAGCCCCATTAAGGTTTCATGTGACCTTTATTTGGCCACTGAGCAAATCTGGACATTGTAACTCTGACTCCCAAAGGCACCATTTAAAATGGAAACCAGTGTCATTGTGTAGACACCTGCTGGCTGCACAACAGAGTTCTCTCCAGCCAAGGCTGGATCCTGTGAGTGCCATCCATCATTGCACAGCACCAGCTGGATATTGGCAGCTGCTGTTTTTTGTTAATTTTGTAAAAAATAAAACTCCTAGTTAATTGTAATATGTGCCATTCCTTTAACGACTGAGAACAGACCATTAGTGCACAAGTTATTAATTGTTTCCTCTATTTTTTCAGTTTTCCTCTGTATTGTTTTGTACTGGCATTGTGTCTTTCTATTGGACAGAAGTTAGCTTTTTCCCTATTTTCAGAGAAGTATTTTAAGTCTGTTGTTGTTATTGTTTCCCCAGCATCATCTTTTCACCGCTACAACATCTTTTTGGTGGAAAAAACTGACCTGGAAGTACTAATTGTTGTGGAAAGGTAGATTTATAGTATGAATATTGTGTTGCACTGTTGATTCTGTAATTCAGCTTCTTACATTGCTTGTCTCAGCTATTAAGTGCTTTAAATTAAATTTTACTTTGCTAATGTTTTCAAAGTAACATTCTGAAGATCCAACATGTTGGATTTTTCTTCACATCTTAGAGGTTTTGGAATAGAGCAAGAAACTTTAAGATTTTGATCCTTAAGTGTCATAAATTGTGAATTTCACACTATGTGTATTCTAATAAAACAAGCATCAGCTTGGAACTGCGAGTTATTTTAATCAGACTTACCATACAGAAGATACTCTTCCCTCCAAGAAGCAGAGGTTTCTAGTATTAGATGGACTTCAGTACTATGCTTCACAGCATTAAAAAGGTCAAAATTACAGATAAATATTTTGCATTAGATATTGCCACTACACTACAACTTAGGTGATTATTTATGTACTCAATATGTAATGGGATGAGATTGGAATTTAAGATTTCAGATATGCCAAGGCCATGCTCAGGTAGCTTTTTGCTTTTCTTTCACTTGTTAAACTGTCTTATCTTGACTTTTGAGTGTTTTTCTCAGAATTTTCTTTGTGACACTGTGACACTCTTCCCTGTCCCCCTGAGAGAGTAGGTGAACAGTGGGGTGGGGGGGGCGGGGGGTGTCACCTGCCAGCCAGGGCCAGCACCCCCTTCCACCGCTGAAGGGACTGCAATCTGCAGAGAAGCCAGGGGGGAGGACAGGCAAAGTGAGAGGCCACACTATTCATGGACCCTGTTACCCTGTGCTTGGCTAGTGGCATCCAAGTATGAGTTGTAGTTGTAATGAGTAGGAGGAGAGAATTCTGAGGGAAAGTTGAGCCTGGGAAATGGCAGGAAGGAAGCCAAATTGGTCTGCTTCAACTGACCATATGTCCTGGGTAAGCCAAGATGTTATTGTAGTCCAAAGCTATCTGTGCTCAAACTTGTTACTGTCTGTTTAAGATCCAGTGTCACTTCCAGGCTGGAAGTTGATTTGTGAGGGACAGGGGTTGCTGGGGTTCCTTTTCAAAGTCAGGGGTCTCTCAGACAGACCCCTCTTGTCTTGTGGTCTTTGCTTAAGGTAGAATCTTTGCTTTGGGCTTTTCTGTTGTTTTTTCTTTTTTCCCCCTCCCTTTTGTTCATCTCTTGCATTTTGGACTGACTCAAGGCAAATTCCAGGAGTGCCTGTCAGCAGTACTGTGCCAGAAAGAATAGAGTGGCCTTGCTTCAGTCTCAGCCCATAGCTTGCCAGCAGTGCCCAGCTGAGGCAAGAAGGCACCAAGTCACCCCAGCCCAGCTCCTTTGCCTTGCCTTGCTTTGCCTTGCTGTTCTCTGCCATAAGGAAGGCAAAGTCTGTCCATGAGTTCTAGCTATTTGCTGAGTATCACCTGCTGGAATGTGCCAGCCACCTTTGCTGATGGAGAGATAAGCAGGGTGGAAGGCTGACTCAGTTTTCCCTTTGTCTCACTAAACATGGTGTCCAAGTTTGGGACAAATTTTAGGAAAAAGACCTCCAAAGGGTCCCCTCCCCCCCTTACAATTCCTTCCTTCACCAAGCTCGGAAAGAATTTTCTTCAGGGGAAAGTGGAAAAAACTTTTTTATTAACAAAATACAAAAGAAACACTTCCCAGCACAGACCCAGATTGAGATGAACTCGGCAGATCTTCACCGGGAAGGGCAGCAGAGCTTCTTTGGCAGACTTCCAGAGGTGGTCTCCGAAGTTCAGATCCGTTTCCTCTGGAGCCGGTGCAAATCTTAGGGATGGGGGGGGGGGAATGGGAGAGGGGCAGTTTAGGCAGCCGGGGGGGAGGAAAAGCAGCTGAAGCAGCGGAGGGGAGGGGGGCAGGGGGGCACAGCAGAAGCAGCAGCCAAAGCAGCAGCCAGCGAGCAGCGAAAGCAGCAGCCAAAAAGCCCCAAAAGCTGAAAAAACACCCGGCTAGATAAAACAGCCCGGGGGAGGGGCCTGCAGCTCCATGGTGGGGGGTAGGGAGAGGAGCTAGTCAAAACATAACCCATAACATTCCACCCCTTATCCCATATCGTGGTCATTGACACGCGATTGGGATACACACTTACTAGGCACAAACTTTCTCTGACTTGCTCAAAACCTTCAACACTTACACATTTCCTCCTTCTCACTTGCTCAGGCCTTTGTCACTTACACATTTCCTTCTATTCATAAAATCTGGCATACAATGGTAGTGGCACTCAACAATAATATTTGTATACAACTTTATCCTATAATAAGATCTCCCTGAGGTACACAGCAGGTTGTTCCATCCTTCTGCATAATCCACCAAGTACATCCTGGTCCTTGAGCAAAGGCAATCCCACGAATGGGTTTGCCTGTACTCGAGGCAGGATGAATCCATACTGTCTTTCCTAGCAACCCTCTAACATGGGCCACTGGGACTTTGTCTCCGTCTACTACATTAAGGCCTTCAGACTGGGCGGGACCTGCTCGGTTGGTGGAACCTCGAGTGCTAACTAACCAAGTGGCTTTTGCCAGGTGCTGCTCCCAGTTTTTTAGAGATCCCCCACCCAATGCCTTTAATGTGGTCTTCAACAATCCATTGTACCTCTCCACTTTACCTGCAGCTGGTGCATGGTAAGGGATATGGTACACCCACTCAATACCATGTTCCTTAGCCCAGGTGTTGACAAGCTTATTTTTGAAATGAGTCCCATTGTCTGACTCAATTCTCTCAGGGGTACCATGCCTCCAAAGGACCTGCTTTTCCAGGCCCAGGATGGTGTTGCGAGCAGTGGCATGGGACACAGGGTAGGTCTCCAACCATCCGGTGGTGGCTTCTACCATGGTCAGCACGTAACGTTTTCCCTGGCAGGTCTGAGGCAGTGTGATGCAATCAATCTGCCAGGCCTCCCCATACTTGTATTTGGACCACCATCCACCATACCAGAGGGGTTTTACCCGCTTGGCCTGCTTGATGGCAGCGCAAGTGTCACAGTCATGAATGGCTTGGGTAATGCTGTCCATGGTTAGATCCACCCCTCGGTCTCGTGCCCACTTATAGGTGGCATCCCTACCCTGATGGCCTGAGGCATCGTGGGCCCATTGAGCCAGGAACAACTCTCCCTTATGTTCCCAATCTAAGTCTATCTTTGAGACCTCTATCTGTGCAGCCTGATCTACCTGCTTGTTGTGCCTATGTTCTTCATTAGCCCGACTCTTGGGAACATGGGCATCCACATGACGGACTTTCACGGGGAGCTTCTCTACCCGAGTGGCAATGTCTTTGCACTCATCAGCAGCCCAGATTGGTTTTCCTCTACGTTGCCAATAAGCCTTTTTCCACCTTTCCAGCCAACCCCACAGAGCATTGGCTACCATCCACGAATCAGTGTAAAGGTAGAGCTTTGGCCATTTCTCTCTCTCAGCAATGTCCAAGGCCAGCTGAACAGCTTTGAGTTCAGCAAGTTGACTCGATCCACCTTCTTCTTTGGTAGCTTGTGCAAGCTGTCGTGTGGGGCTCCATACGGCAGCTTTCCACTTCCGGTTCATCCCCACAATGCGGCAGGAACCGTCGGTGAAAAGGGCGTAGCGTGTTTCATCTGCTGGCAGCTGGTTGTACGGTGGAGCTTCTTCAGCCCGAGTCACTTGCTTCTGCTCCTCCTCATCAGCGAGACCAAAATCTTCGCCTTCTGGCCAGTTCGTGATTATCTCCAAAATCCCAGGGTGACTCGGGTTACCAATATGGGCGCGCTGCGTGATGAGGGCAATCCACTTGCTCCATGTGGCATCGGTGGCGTGGTGAGTAGAGGGAACCTTTCCGCTGAACATCCACCCCAGCACTGGCAGTCGAGGTGCCAGGAGAAGTTGTGCTTCTGTGCCAATCACCTCTGAGGCAGCTTGAACTCCTTCATAGGCAGCCAAGATTTCCTTCTCTGTGGGAGTGTAGTTGGCTTCGGACCCTCTGTAGCTTCTGCTCCAGAATCCCAGGGGTCGGCCTCGGGTCTCACCAGGCACCTTCTGCCACAGGCTCCAAGACAAACCATGGCTCCCAGCTGCTGAGTAAAGTACGTTCTTCACATCTGGTCCCCTCCTAACTGGGCCAAGGGCTACTGCATGGGCAATCTCCTGTTTAATCTGAGCAAAGGCTTGCTGCTGTTCAGGGCCCCAGTGGAAATCATTTTTCTTGCGGGTAATAAGGTAAAGAGGGCTCACAATCTGGCTGTACTCAGGAATGTGCATTCTCCAAAAACCGATGGCACCTAGAAAAGCTTGTGTCTCCTTCTTGTTAGTAGGTGGGGACATAGCTGTAATCTTGTTAATAACATCAGTAGGAATCTGACGCCATCCATCTTGCCACTTCACTCCCAGGAACTGAATCTCCCGAGCAGGTCCTTTAACTTTACTCTTCTTGATGGCGAAGCCGGCTTCCAGGAGAATTTGAATAATTTTTTCTCCTTTCTCAAACACTTCCGCTGCTGTGTTTCCCCATACGATGATATCATCAATATATTGTACATGTTCCGGAGCTTCACCCTTTTCCAGTGCAGTCTGGATCAGTCCATGACAGATGGTAGGACTGTGCTTCCACCCCTGGGGCAGTCGGTTCCAGGTGTACTGCACGCCCCTCCAGGTGAAAGCAAACTGAGGCCTGCACTCTGATGCCAAAGGAATGGAGAAGAATGCATTTGCAATGTCAATGGTGGCAATACCACCTTGCTGCCTTGGACTCCAGCTCATACTGGAGTTCCAGCATGTCCGGCACAGCAGCGCTCAGCGGTGGAGTCACTTCATTCAATGCCCGATAGTCCACAGTCAGTCTCCATTCCCCATCAGATTTACGCACAGGCCGAATGGGGCTGTTGAAGGGTGAGTGGGTTTTACTAATCACCCCTTGGCTCTCCAGCTCTCGGATCATCTTATGAATAGGAATCACAGCATCTCACGTTGTTCTGTACTGCCGGCGGTGTACTATTGAAGTGGCAATTGGTACTCGTTGTTCTTCTCCCTGCAGAAGTCCTACTGTAATTGGATTCTCAGATAGTCCAGGCAAGGTGTTCAACTGTCGAATATGCTCTGCCATCACAGTTGCAATTCCAAATGCCCATCTTAGTCCTTTTGGGTCCTTAAAATACCCACTCCGAAGGTAATCTATGCCCAAAATACATGGGGCCTCTGGACCAGTCACAATAAGATGTTTCTTCCAATCCTTTCCAGTTAAACTTACTTCCGCTTCCACCAGGGTGAAGTCCTGCGATCCACCTGTCACACCAGCAATTGAAACAGATTCTGCTCCCATGTGTCTTGATGGAAGTATCGTACACTGTGCACCTGTATCCACTAAAGCTTTATATTTCCGTGGTTTCGAAGTGCCAGGCCATCGAATCCACACAGTCCAAAAAACACGATTTTCCCTCGCCTCACCCTGGCTAGAGGCAGGGCCCCTCTAAGCCTGTTTCTCCTTCTTTTCTGGGGCATACATCTTAGAAGTTCCCTCAAGAGGATCAGACATGTCATTATCAGTATCACGTTCAGCACTTTGGCTGCGAGAGACAGGAGCGGCTTTCCTTCTGGTGGAACTTCCTCTTTCAATCTTTCCTTCCTTCAAATCCCGCACTCGTTTTGCCAGAGCAGCCGTAGGCTTCCCATCCCATCTTCTCATGTTCTCTCCAGAATCTCGCAAGAAAAACCACAATTCAGCTCGGGGAGTGTACCTCCTCTCCCAACTGGGGGAACGTCTGCGTTGGGTACCAGGGTTTCTAATCTGTACAGCTGAAATTTGGAGGAGGTCCTCCTTAATCTCCTCCCTGAGTTTCCGATGATTTTTCTCTATTTTATCTTCTAAGTCTCGCAAGCGTGTTTCCACAGCTGCAATTCTAGCATGAGTCGGGCCATGTACTGCATCCGCATATGCACGAAGCTTCTTTGCCATATCGAGTACTGTCTCATACACCTCATCTCTCTTCATTATCGCTAGGGCAGACGCATACTCAGGTGGCCCAAGCCGCACAAGTTTTCTCCACATCACCGGTGTGCATGGTACCAGGTCTGGATTTCTAGTTGTTACGTCATCTGAAAAAATAATTTCTGTTACTGCCATTTCCCTGAGGCATTGGACCCCCTGCTCTATGGTTTTCCATCAGGTCTGCTGCACATATAAGTCATCTGCACACAGATAGCTTTGTGCCACGCTATCCAGGACCCGTGCCCAGAGGCTTTGAGGGTTAGCTCCCCTCATCACACCTTGGTCGATAACAGGATCATGAGACAGAGACCCCAAATGTCTCGCTTCAGAGCCATCCAAAACTGTGGCCTCACCTGCCGCATCCCAGAGACGAACCAGCCAGCTGATAATAGATTCATCAGGTCTCCGGGTGTAATCTTTTCTTAAACCACGAAGATCCTTCAGGGAAAGTGATTCATTATTAGTCTCTGCTCTTACATTAGTTGTTTTACCTCCTGATTTTACATCAGGAGGTGTTGAAGGTCCCTCTCCAGCATCATCATCATCATCATCTTCCACTAGCCTATCAGTCTTCTTGGTGCATTTCCCACTTCTCGTACTAGTAGCCACAGCCATTTTTTGGGGCTTGTTCTCCAGTTTAGCTGCTGGGTTTTGGCCTAGGGGGTTGGCTGCAACTTGAGTCACTGGGATAGGGGATAATTTATCTCCCTGTTCCCTCTCCTCTGTCTCCTGCTCTATAGTGCCTAGCAGGGTACGATATGCATGTGCCAGGGCCCAGCTCACTGCAATAATCCTTTTCTCTTTAGAACCATCCTGACACTTCCCCTTTAAGTACCTTGCAACCTCAATCGGATTTTGAATCTGTTCTGATGGGAATTCCCAAATTATGGGGTCAGAAAACTCCTTTAAAATCTGGCCCATTTTCTCCCATTTGCCATTCCACTCAAGATTCCTCCTGCCCAGTTTGACTCCCAAATCAGGAGTCCTCCCAGCCCCTTTAGAAATCTCGGCCTTAATTTTGTATAAACTGCAAATGGTGCAACAAAGACTTAACAAATTAACTGCCAAAAAGATAATGTCCTTAATATTCAGGGAGGTCTGAATATTTTCTAATACAGATGTAACTAATTCAGAGGAGAGGAAAGGAAATAAAGGCAGAAAATCCTCTTTTCCTGCTTCTCCTCTAAGAAATAACACAAGCCATGATTTATATATTCCTGAAGCCGATTCTAACATTCTTATAAATCTCTTATATGCCATTATCACCAAGCCTAGCCCGATGAGTATTTTGGTTAATACCCCTTTAATACAAAAACTTCGTATTAAAGAGAGCACCGGAGCTATCTCTGGGTAAGTAAACAAGCCCAACAACCACAACGGTATTAACACTTCAAAGAAACTTAATAACAACCCATACAGGCAGGCTCCCGCAACAAAAGACATTCTGGATTCAATAGACATACCAATACCAACAGCTGAAAACAAAATATTATTAGAATAAAGTTTTTTCCACTTTTCTGGTTTTCCCGTACGGGCCACCAAAATAATTTGTCCAAGTTTGGGACAAATTTTAGGAAAAAGACCTCCAAAGGGTCCCCTCCCCCCCTTACAATTCCTTCCTTCACCAAGCTCGGAAAGAATTTTCTTCAGGGGAAAGTGGAAAAAACTTTTTTATTAACAAAATACAAAAGAAACACTTCCCAGCACAGACCCAGATTGAGATGAACTCGGCAGATCTTCGCCGGGAAGGGCAGCAGAGCTTCTTTGGCAGACTTCCAGAGGTGGTCTCCGAAGTTCAGATCCGTTTCCTCTGGAGCCGGTGCAAATCTTAGGGATTGGGGGGGGGGAAAGGGAGAGGGGCAGTTTAGGCAGCCGGGGGGGAGGAAAAGCAGCTGAAGCAGCGGAGGGGAGGGGGGCAGGGGGGGCAGCAGAAGCAGCGGCAAAAGCAGCAGCAGAAGCGGCAGCGAAAGCAGCGGCAAAAAGCCCCAAAAGCCGAAAAAACACCCGGCTAGATAAAACAGCCCGGGGGAGGGGCCGGCAGCTCCATGGTGGGGGGTAGGGAGAGGAGCTAGTCAAAACATAACCCATAACACATGGTCTGTGGCAGATGCCATCTTGAATTTTGAATTTGTCTTTGCTCCTGTGGAGTTTGTGGGATTTAATAATTTTATATCTTGTGACTTTTTTCCACTAGTAAGGAGAAATTAAATATGAGTAGATAAAAGCAGATTGTGTACACTGGACCTCATCTTGACATGCAGGGAACTGCATGTTTTTTGAGTTTTTTTACAAGGACAGAGGCTGTGAATGGCCTCTCTGGTCCTCAGCAAGTAGTGACCAACAGTCATCTCAGGTGAGACCATGGGGACAAGTGATCACCTCACAGGACTCCAGAGACAAAAGCCCCCTTGTCTCTTCCCTCCCTGGCTGCCCCATGGCTGCGCTTTGCCATCCTGACAAGCATGCTCCTCTGTGTCTAGCATTAGTGGGAGGGATGTGGACCTTGTGGTGGCATAGCTGGACATCCCCCATGTCATGCTGCTGGGGAAGTTGGTGTCATTTCTGGGCCTACCAGGCTGCCACAGCATCCCTATTTCTCTCTGGGACAGCTCTATGGAAGGGAAGGGATTTGGTGTCCTTTTGTCCCCATGTCTGACTCAGTGTCATGGAGTGCTAGAGCTCAGCCTGCAACAGCCCCATACTGGCCTCCCCCATGTCCCTACAGCTGGAGACACCAAAAATGGTGACATGGAGTGGTGATATCTAGTTCCAGTTGTGCTTGGAGGGGTCACATACCAATGTGGATACCTCTGCCCCTGTTGTGTTTGCTTGTTATCGGGGCATCCCATCTCAGACTTCCCCTTGCCTGTGGTTTCAACTCTGCCTCTGCCCTCAACATGGGCACCCCAGGAAAGGGGGAGAGAAACTGCAGGTGAGGGAGGAGCAGTGGATATAGCACATTGTGGGGTGAGGTTGGCTCTGGTCACCACATTGTCCCTCCAGCAGTGGACACTGCTGCCGATTTGGACAGAGCAGCGCGATGGCTCCGTTTCCATGCACTGGAAGTTCTTGGGGAGGGGGCCAGATTCCCCACCAAAGCTGGTGGGAAGGAAAGGGGAGTTGCCAGACTGCAGCTGATCCTCAGGCCCTCCCTTGTCAGGGCATTTAGGGCAGTGTTCAGGCTCCCCTGCTCCCCTACATTGTGGGGTGCAGGGAAGCAGAGAGGCAGCTCCCAGGTCCCATGGCATGGATAGAACTCTGTGGAAAGGGGGAAGCTGCATATCCACTGCAACTCCCTGGAATGGGCTTGATGGTGGGGTCCCATCCCAGCTTGAAGATCCTGTCCAGCCAACTGCCATTTCTCCAGGAGTCTGATGACTGTCAGTGGAAACAGTCCTTTCCAGGCCCTGCAGCCTGTCTTTCCTCTTGGCGACCACCAAACTATGGCTGCTCTAGTCCCTTCATTTCTTGCATCTGAAGAAGAGCTCCTGGAGGACTGCCCTCTCCAGCTGGTCCAGGCTGGAAGTGCTCATCACCTCAACTCTGGGAAGTTCCTTCCTCAGGATAAGACCAGCAGTGCTGAGGGGTCAAGGGATATTACCATCAGCTTTTCTCTTTCACTCTCTTGCCCCTCAGAGCTTTCCAGGGCCATGGCCTAGCTCTCCTGCAGGTTTGCTACATCACTGGCTTATATACTTGTGGCCCATCAGCATAGCCTGGCTGTGGTATGGTTGGGAGGTGACAAAGAGGCATGGAACCAGTGCACAGCCTGGGGGCACAGAGAGCCCAGGCATGAAGCCCTATGGTGGGCATAGGGCTTACCTGCCCTGTGGGGAAACCAGCCATGCTGTTGTCAACCCACATGGCAGCACAAAGCAGCTGGCAATGTCTGTTCTATGCAGGGTGAGATATGCCAGGCAGAAGTAAGGGACATTCCTATCAGGGCAATGCATGTAGCGTATGGCCAAGTGACACGTGCACCTGAAAGGGAGATAGAACAGAGGCCTCAGTTCACCCATATCACCCTGATTGTCAAAGTGCTGCTGCAGCCAAGAGGGACCACTCCTGCACACAATAGAACAACCTTGCTCACAATCAAATTCCCCCACCACACGCAGCCATACTCAGGATGCTCCAGCTCACTCCAAGTGGGAAACCTCAGAGCCCTCCCCTAAACCTCAGTGCCAGTCCCATTGGCTGCCAGGGCCATTAGCACCAGCAGAGCTGCCCAGGCAGAGCTAGCCTGAGGAGACATCTGAGGCCACATCTCTCAACAGTCTATTCTTCCTGCTGCTGCACCCACTGCTGCACATTCTGG
Organism: Erithacus rubecula; assembly: GCF_903797595.1. Lineage (NCBI taxonomy): Eukaryota > Metazoa > Chordata > Aves > Passeriformes > Muscicapidae > Erithacus > Erithacus rubecula. The sequence continues at coordinate 69,584 of NC_136665.1, forward strand.
CTCTCACTGCTGGAACTATGCAGTCCTCTCGCTGCTGCCTTCTCTCCCTCCTCTACCTCTTCCTCCTCTCTGGGACGTGGGCAAACCTGGAGGGTAAGTGAGACCCCTGACTCATATCTACCTTCATGGGACTCCATAGGAAAGAGGCTTCCTGCTCCCCACCCACCTTGGGCACTTGCTTCCTTACTCCTCCTTGTCCCCTGGCTCCATACCTCCTCCCCAGCAGGGATGCAGCCACCACAAGTGGGTGCAGGGGATGGGAACGGGGGCTCCAAAGGCTGTAAGGGGCTTATGGGGGACCCACTGATCCCTGCAACCTCAAGGACCCATCCCTCAGCTCCTCTACTTTCCTCAGCCCTCTTCTCCCAGTCCCATCTCTTCCCTGTCAACCCTTGTCTCATGTAGGGGACTTCACTCTCCGGCTGCTCCAGACCACCACCTTCCAAAATACCTCATTTACGGACATGGAGGGATTGGGCCTGCTTGAAGACATTGAACTTGGTTGTCTTGATAAACACACATGGTCTATCCACTTCTGCCAGCCCTGGGTGCGCCCAGCCCTGCCCCACGTTGACTGGGACACCATTGAGAACCTTCTTAAGGTCTATTTGCAGAAGTTCAAGCATCTGATCAATGAAAGGGCCATGCAAAGGGACATACCCTGTGAGTGCCCAGTCTTCATTGTATTCCCTTTCTGAAAAGCAGCTGGGAAGTGGGGAAGGGTTTGATAGTGTTAGCACTATATTGGAGACACTGACCATGTCTGCAGGAAGGCAATCACAGCCCCTCATGTAACCTCTCTCTCTTCTCTGACCCACCAGACCCCTTTGTGGTTCAGTGCATGGCAGGCTGTGTGCTGTACTCCAACAGAACCTCCCAGGCATTTGCCTATGTGGGTTACAACGGTCAGGATTTCCTCAGCTTTGATACAGAGAATGTCACCTGGACCCTCTCCCAGGACACCGAGTTGTCACGATATGTCCAGTCATTTCTCCAGAACTACACCACCTTGAATGAGTTGGTGGAAATAATTTTCAATGATACTTGTGCCAATGAAATGGAGGTGTTCCTGCAGTATGGGAGGACAGCTTTGGAGAGACAAGGTGAGACCACCCTGACCCTGCAACCCAAAAAAGCCACCCCAAAGCCGACCGCACTGGGGCCCAGCTATGCCCCCCCGGGGCTTGTCCCACTCTTTGCTCTCATTCCCCAGAGTTGCCTGTGGCCACAGTCTTCACCCGCACCCCCAGCCTAGACCAGCTGCTGCTTGTTTGCCATGTCACTGGCTTCTACCCCCGTCCCATCAGCGTGGCCTGGCTGCGGGATGGACAGGAGGTGCCCCCAGGCCCGGCGCTCAACACCAGCACCATCCTGCCCAACGCTGACCTCACCTACCAGCTCCGCAGTGTCCTGGCCGTGGCACCCCGTGATGGGCACAGCTATGTCTGCCGTGTGCGCCACCACAGCCTGGGCACCCGCAGCCTTCTCATCCCATGGGGTAAGTGCCACCCATGGGGATGAGATGGGGATCCTGAGCCACCCTGCCCCACAATATTAAGCAAAAAAAGTTCATGGAAGCTTCTCCTTATGTTTCCCAGGGAATTCAGAAGTGGTGCTGATCACAGGACTCATGGCTGGGCTGCTTGTAGCCTTGGCCATAGCTGCCATGTCAGTGCTTTGGGTGTGGAGACAAAGGTGAGTCCCTGTCTGCCCCATGGAGTGGCAGTGAGAGAGGACAGGAGGAAATTCCCAGGGGATTTCTGCACTGAGCAGCAAAACTCTTGCTTTGACCCTGCCAGATGCTGTCTGCACTCCTATAAGGTCTCTGCCATGGAGCTGTCCCCCTCTCATTTCAGAAAGCACCAACAGATGGAGGAATCAGAGTCCAGGAACTCCATCCTGAGCAAAGAAGCCTAGCTCAGAAGGGAGCCAACAGTCCCCATTCTCTCCCACTGCCTTCACAGCAACAAGATCTACCTTTTTCTGCTTCACCTAAGTTCTGGGCATTGCCAATTGCAAGACTAAATTCAGAGATGCACAAGAGAAACCTGAGCTATTGACTCACCTGAAATTTCTAAACACATACAAATGTAAGTCTGAGACCTCCTCACTTGTTACTCATGATCATCTCTTAGCTTGTGGCACTGGCCAGTCCACCCACTGATGCTTTAGGGCACCACAATGCCCAATGGCAAATTCTCCTGATTTTGCTTCAGTAACAGTTTTGTCAGAAGGTAGAAAGCTGTTCCCTTCTACTGTAACTTTCTGATTTGTTTTTTTTTTCTAAAAATTGCCTTTATTAACCATATTCCAGAAATATTTGTGCTGAGACTGAACTGTTCCACACAGACTGTGTTGGGTTGATGTGGCCAGAAATGTATATTTTATTAGTATCTGTTGAAGCCAGGTAGGACAGTGATCCTTATCTCTGTGGCACATATTATCGGCTAATGGGCCATCTTTAAGACAAGGTGGGGCAATCATCTTTATCTTTTCCACAACCCATCCTCCCTCCAGGAACATATCATCTGCTAATGGGCCATTAAGTCCCACTGTATGACTGATAAAATTACATCATCCCATTGGGAGATGCTCCAGCCAGGGGGAGGAGCCAAGCCTTTCCTACTTAAATAAAAAACTGAAATTTTGAATAGCAAGTCATCCGTCTTTCCACTGGATTCCAGAGGAAAGCCGGACCTTTCCACATCATCTCTGAACCTTCAAAAGCAAACTGCACCTTTCTACAGGAGCACTGCTTCAGCTGAATCATATCTACCACTGCAAGGGGACTGTAGCCACCATTTAATGGGACTGCTACCAACACCCTGACTGACAGGGTGTCAGGTTGTATTCTGACTCTGTCAAGGTTGGGATTGTTCTTTGCCATACTGTATTTCTACCTTAATTTTCCTAGTAAAGAACTGTTATTACTAATTCCCCTATCTTTGCCTAAGTGCCCCTTAGTTTCAAAATTATAATAATAATAATTTGGAGGAAGGGGGTTTGCATTCTCCATTTCAAAGAAAAGCTTCTGCCTTTATTGGCAGACACCTGTCCTTCAAACCAGGACACAGACTAACAGAATCTGTCCAGAAATTGCTTTACAAAGTGCTGAGTAACACTGAAACTCTGGTGTGGGAGCTGCAGATGTGTATGAAATGAAAATAAACCATTCATATTTTCACTAAGATTATGTGCCTTTTATTAGCAGTTGAATGGGCTTGAAGAGGTTTTGATCAGCCATGTATAGAATCTGAAACACTGTTGAATTATTTGCACTACTTGCGGAAAGCACAAAGACATGGGGAAAAAATCGTACATATGTTCCTGTGCATACATGAACATGTTCTCACATATTGCATGGAAATAAGCAACTGTGCACATGGGGATAAAGTGACCTCAAGGCTCCTAATAGGGGAGAAAAAAGAAGCCCATGTCCCATCAAAGACAGCAGAGTTCACATACACACACAGAGGAAGGCATGTAATTCATGATCCAAATCAACTAGAACATGTAGCTTCAAAAGGTTTAGTTTCACTGGACAACTTCCTGCAAAGTTTCCCAGGATAAGTCTGGCAGTTGTATGCAAGCCAGAAAACCTGGCTAGCTTGTGGCCGTATCCACCACAAAACCAATGGTGTTTGTTCTCCCCTGGCCAGAACCTGGAAACCACATTGCTGGGGTGAGGACTGTATTTCCCTAGCAGCCAGTGTCATCTGCTAGCATCACAGGGCTCAAGGACCTCTCTGCAAGAGTGACACCAAGCCTCTCCCAGCCCCTGCTGACTTGGGTCAGACAGACGAAACCCTTAGGTGTGGGCATGCCTCCCTGCAGCATTGGCACTCACAGGGCAAATGGGGCAATTCCTCTCTCAAGAAAAGTGGAACATCCTGAAGCACTCATGGGACCGGGCAGACCTGGAGAGCAGGTGCAGCCAGTGAGGAAACCTCTTACGGAAAGCTGTTCATGTGAATGACCTCCCAAAAGACCCTACAGTACAGACCCACAAACACCTGGTACCAGGGAGGTGTCTGCCAAGTGTTTTCTCACTTCCCTAAGAGATCTTACAATAACACCCCACACAGGTAATTTTAGAGAGTTCTCTAGGCCCCTAATCACAGCCCAGTGGAGCAGTTGCTGCTACTCACCCACCTACCCAGTATGGCACCCAGAGGCACTGCATCTCTGTCCAGGAATTGCATCTCTGTCTACCCCATCCCAACTCACCCAGGCACAGCTTGGGGGTCACATCCATCACCTTAGCGGAGATTGCAAGGACCAATGCCACTTGTGGGGCCTTTGAGGACCAGAGGCCACATGAGAACTTTGAAGTCCTACAGTCCTCTAGGGCAGGAGGAAAGTGAGGACCAGCAATGACTTGAGAGGACTGTAAGGCCCAATGTCACTTGAGGGAACTGTGAGGACCTGGGAGTGACTCTGAGTACCATGGTCACTTGAAAGGACTCTGAGGACCAGTGGTCTGTGTGGACCAACAGCCTCCTGTGCCCTTGGGTCATTTTCAGAACAAAGATGTGACAATATGAAGGAGGAAGAAGTTGTGAGCAAAAAAAGGAAGTGAAAAAGCCTCCAAACATTAAAAGTACATTCAATAGAGAAGTGGAGGTGCTAAAGTGGAACTTTAAAGCAGATCCTTTGCAACAGTAGGAGACATCTGGAGGAATTTCTGAAGGGGCTGAACACATTGTGACCATTCACACAAGCCAGGTGCCTGGTCCTGTCCTATGAGCAACTCAGACACCAGTAGTGTCATATGCACCTGCACAGGACAGAGGCTGTGAATGGCCTCTCTGGTCCTCAGCAAGTCATCTCAGGTGAGACCATGGGGACAAGTGATCACCTCACAGGACTCCAGAGACAAAAGCCCCCTTGTCTCTTCCCTCCCTGGCTGCCCCATGGCTGCACTTTGCCATCCTGACAGACAAGCATGCTCCTCTGGGTCTAGCACTAGTGGGAGGGATGTGAACCTTGTGGTGGCATAGCTGGACATCCCCCATGTCATGCTGCTGGGGAAGTTGGTGTCATTTCTGGGCCTACCCGGCTGCCACAGCATCCCTATTTCTCTCTGGGACAGTTCCATGGAATCAAAAGTATTCAGTGTTTGGATGCTACCAAGGTGCAGCCCTCAGACTTGCCCTTGGTTGTGGTTTTGTTCTGCCTTAGCCCCCAGTGCAGGCACCACCCAAAAAAGGGGAAGAAAAATTGCATGTTCAGGGGAGGAGTTGGGGAGGAGCAGTCTGTAATGAATGTAGCAGGGCCAAGGCCTTTATTAAACAGCTCTTTATTAGTGGGGGGGTCACAGGGAATAGGCCCTACGCCTGCTGCTGCTGCTGCCAGGCAACGCCGGGAGGAGGTCCTGCCGATCCCGACGAACGTAGGGATGGGAGTCTCAGCCTCACGGACACGTCCGAGATCTCAATAGTGGCTCATTGGTCTGGGGGTGTCATTCTTCTTAACTGCCCTTAAGGTTGTGGTGATTAAACAGTTACAAAGGACATATTGCAGGTGACTTGGCTTGTTAGTTGAGATGATCTGTGAACTTGGGTTTGGTGTTGGTTGACTATTTTTGTGAATCTTTTCTTCAACAACAACTTCCAGTAATGGTGGTACTGGGAAACTTCTGGAGATTTACATATAGGGTGTGGCTAACTTGATAGGCAGGCAGCAGCAGGCCGGAAATGAGGTAAGGGAAAGGGCGGAAATGGTAAGGCCAGAAATGAGGTAAGGGGAAGGGCGGAAGGAGGAAGTAACTGGGATAGGGGAAATACAATAAACCAGGGTTTGAATTACATAGGGACTACATTTAACTGGGGAAAAGAACATAACAACTTGATCAAAGAACCAACAAACGAATGAGTGGATAGAATGATAAGGTAAGCAACAATCTTTTTAACTCTTCTAGCAATGTTGTTTTATGGTTTTCAGCTAAGACTTTTTACCACAATCCCCCCTCTTTCTCTTTGATCGGGTCTTTGACCCGCATCAAATCACAATTTTCGGTTTCTTGGGGGTATAATTTTTGTAGTTCTAGAAATTGGTTTAAAATTTCTTTAGCTGAATCATGTTCTGGGTTTTGGGTTCCGATCATCAAAATTTTAGCTCTCGTTTGATCAGTCATATTCCTTATACTGGTTTGTATAGTGGTATTTATAAGCCTAATTAGGCATGGGAGTAGGCATGGTAAAAATAAAAAGCTTATGACTGCACTTGCAACTAAAAAGACTACTTTTTTCCACCATTTATTTTTTAGGGACCAGAAGTCATCCCACCAGCTAGTGTCCATTAGAGGGGTCCATTGTTGGTTTCCTACATATGCTATTTTTCGGATTTCTTTAGATATGTTTCGTATTACTTCGCTTTTATCATCAATTTCCAGGCAGCATTCGGATGTATTAAATTTTCCACAAATACCTCCTTCATCGGCCAATAAATAATCTACTGCAAGCCGAATTTGATAGACCACTGCTCGGGTCTGAGTTAACTGTTCGGTAATGTGGTCTAATGCGAGGGCTGTTCGATTAGATATTATTTCTAATACTGCTTGGAGTCTGATGATTCGGTTCAGCATATAAATGGGAGTACGGTATCCCCACGACCCATCCTGTGCCCACGTAGCTGGCCCATATACTTCCATGATGCGTTCAGGTGTCCACACTTGTCCCTTCCATTTTTGAGTACTTCTTAAATTAATCATACTCCTTTTCTTTCGGTTAGCCCTTTTCAAATCATCGTACAAGGGAATTCCTAATTTAGACCCCGAATTTTTGGGAAGTAGGAAGAATGAAGGTTTTATAATCCCAATTGTACAGCTCCCGGCCCAATCTCCTGGAAGATTGGTATATGCAGTGTCTCCGCATATCCAGAATAGATACTCGGGTGCTGTCCAAAAGGTTTGGTTGGTTTCGGTGGGACATGACCAATACTTGGATAATTCCTCTAATCCCCAAAAGGGATTTATTTTCTTTCCAGCACATTCATGTAAATCATATCCTTCGTGATAAACACATCCTTTTTCCTTTTGGTGTATTGTCCAATATTTGTTTGGCTCCTTAGGTATCCACCTTATAATTGACTTTTTTATAGTTAGGTACCTTTTGCAGGGCATAGTTCCTACAAATGTTCTATATGGGTTTCCAACTCTTTTAATACATTCTTCTCCAATAGGTTTATATTTTAAATTCCATTGTTCTTTCTTTCGTTTTTGCTTAGGTAATTGAGATGTTTGGTTAGTTTGCTTCCATTTTAGAATTTCCAATGGGCTTAAACTGATCCCTTCCCATGGCCAAATCTCAGACATTTGTGTATTACCGCATACCCAGCAATTGGTTATATTTAATTCTTTACTAATTCTTTCAACTAAATCTATGAATAAATTTTTCCCTAAAGGTATTTCCAATTCGTTTTCCTTTTTGGTATTTATTACTAATTGTTTTTCTTTGATCAAATCTATTAATTCTCCTTGATTATTCTCATGTTCAAAGCAAAACCAGGCTTCCCCTATAGGACATTCTCCGAGCAACCGCTGCTGAAAAGTGGCAGTATTCTTAGCAATCCAATACGTTTTTCCACTTTCTTGACAAGTGGAGATCTGGGAATGATTGAAACAGCTGGGATTCACGTTGGTGTGAATTCTTATTAGGGACTCTTGGGTCTCCCCATCATATATCCGATGGTAACACTTGCTGCATTTAACCTCTTCGCTGCTTATCAGGTTATTTGTTAGCAAGGCCAGCAACACTCCTCTCAAGAGTCCGGTATGAACTGCTTTCAGTCTCACCCGGGCTTGCCTCTTGGAGGTGGGGGTCCCCTTAGGTAAGATTTTACTTTCCCAGAGTTCTCTCATCCCCTTTTTATACTAATTTAGATGTTTTTAGAAAGTGTTCTGTAGGGGAATTGGTCTTTATGGTTTGGCAAACTTCTAATTTGAGGATTTCGACAGAGGATTGAATGATACTTACAATCGGAGAAGGATGTATGATACAGCAATTTTGTAACAACAAGAACTTTAGTGAACTACTGGGAACTTGAAAGACTACTGCAGGTGTGCAACAACAACGTTATAACAACAACTAGAGTTAACATAAACTGCGTACAGTAACACTTTGCTTTCAAATTGGAACTGTCTAAGTCTTTTCAGCTGTCTTTTTCTTTTCGCTTAAACTTAAGTTGGAGGTCTGTAGCTCCTTTTGTAATGGTCCATTCAGGTGCCTTTGGCTGAAATACTGTGGAGTCCGATTCACCAGGGGGAGGTGGAATTGGTCCTTTAATTTGTGATATGTGAGTCCAACCTTTTTCTTTTGTTCTTACAGCAGTGTGTGTAGTTAGGAGGACTAGGAAGGGGCCTTCATACCTAGGAGATAGAGATGTGTGACTTAAGGATTTAACAAGAACCCAGTCCCCAGGGTTGATCTGATGAGCATTTGAATCTAAGGGAGAGGTTTGGGGCAGGTATCCTTTTTTCTTTAGTTGCTCTATTGTTCTTCCAATGATTCTTAAATACTCTTGGGTGGCAGCTTCTCCTTCTAGATAGTTTGCAGAGCTAAAAGGGGTAATTAAAAAGGGAAGCCCAAACATCATTTCATAGGGTGAAACTCCTATGTCTGCACGCGGTCTGGTCCTAATGCGTAATAGGGCAAGAGGTAGGCATTTGAGCCAATTCATTTGGGTCTCTTCAATTAATTTTGTTAATACATTTTTCAAGGTTTTGTTCATTCTTTCTACTCGGCCGGAACTTTGGGGATGCCATGGAGTATGCAACCTCCATTTCATTCCCAGTGCTTCAATGACTCGATGTAATATATGTGACGTAAAATGTGGGCCTCTATCAGAATCGATGTGATTAATTAATCCATATCTAGGAATAATTTGTTCAAGGATTATTTTTATGACCACTTCTGAGGTTTCTTTAATAGTGGGGAAGGCCTCCACCCAATGGGTAAGATGGTCCACAATAACTAATAAATGTTTATATTTTTGAACTGGGGGCATTTCGGTGAAGTCAATTTGAACACTTTGAAATGGTCTTAATGCTAATTCCCTTCCCCCATATTCAATTTTTCGCATAACTTTTTGATTAGCTTTTTGGCAGATTAAACACCCTTTAGTTATTGATTTAGCCAGATTATATATCCCAATACAAAAATTTTCTCTGAGGAAGTGGTCACATAATCCTTGAACACCCCAGTGGGTCAGTTCATGGATTTCTGCCAATACCTTTCTGGCTAGACTTTTGTTTAAAAATTTGCGCCCATCTTTCATTACCCACTCTCCTTGATTTCCTTGATGTATTTCTAACTTTTTTATTATCTTTAACTCTTCTTCACTAAAAATGGGCTTTGTAATTTCTGATTTCTCTGGTATCTCATTTAATTTAAAGACTTCTATAGGCCCTTCGGAACTTAATGAGACTTCTTTGGCTATTTTGTCAGCATACCGATTTCCTCTTTCTTCTAAGGTATTTCCCTTTTGGTGCCCTCTTATGTGCACAACTGCAATTTCTGTTGGTTTGAGCAAGGATTCTAATACGGATTTTATTAAGGTTTTATGTACCAAATCTTTCCCCTTTGAGTTTAAATACCCGCGTTCTGCCCAGATTTTTCCAAATGTGTGGACTATTCCAAATGCATATTTTGAATCAGTGTAAATGGTTCCTGGTTTTCCTTCTAATGAGTCTAGACCTCTTTTTAACGCATAGATCTCACAACATTGTGCAGACCAATTGGATGGTAGCTTCCCCTTTTCTATCACTTCTAGCTCTTTTCCTTCTGCTCTTTTTACTACTGCATACCCAGATACCCTTTTTTCATCTACTACTCTAGATGAACCATCGGTAAACAATACTTCTCCATATGGCAACGGTGTACTTTGTAGATCTTCCCTTACTTTGGTTTGGAAATTTATAAGCTCCAGGCAATTGTGCTCTAGCTCTGGCAAGGGTTCCCCTGAGAGAAATTGAGCCGGATTAATACTTTTAGAGGTGGCCAATTCTAAATTACTTGCATTCATTAATATAATTTCATATTTTAGTATTCTGGCTTCTGTTAGCCATTGCTGGGCCCCTTGGCTGAGGATAGTCTTAATATCATGTGGAGTATATACTTTAAGTTTTCCCTGAAATGTCAGTTTTTGTGCGTCCTCTATCAAAATTACTGCAGCCGCAATTGCTTGGAGACATAGTGGCCATCCTTTTGCTACTGGATCTAATAATTTAGAGAGGTAAGCTATTGGCTTTCGACAACCCCCCCATTCCTGAGTTAGTACACCGTAAGCTACTCCCCTTTCAGTGTTCGTGAATAGTTCAAACTCCTTTGTGAGATCTGGTAAACTTAGGACTGGGGCCGAAGATAATTTCTCTTTTAATTCTTCTAATTGTTTTTCGTCTTGTGCAGTCCAATTTATGGGTTCAGGGTTTACTAATTTTTCATAAAGAAATTTTACACTTTGAGTATATTTGTCTAACCATAATTTACAGTATCCAAACAAGCCTAAAAGTTTTCGAATGTCATGTTTAGTTTTTGGGGTCGAAATGGCTAGTATGCCCGAAATTCTTTCGGGGCTTAACTTTTTGTATCCATTTCCAATTATATGACCAAGGTATGTCACTTCTGGTTCAACGAACTGCAATTTGTTCCGGGATACTTTTAGACCCTTTTCTCCCAGAAAGTTAAGGAGTTTTATACTAGTTGTTCTAACTAGCTGTTGTTCTTTTCCAGATATTAACAAATCATCTACATATTGGAGGATTCGTGTCTCATTTTCAGGGGTGAACTGGTCTAATAGTTCTTCTAGAGCCTGTCCGAAAAGATTGGGGGACTCAGTAAATCCTTGAGGTAGACGGGTCCACCTTAATTGTTGTTTTCTCTTCCCTCCTGGGTACTCCCACTCGAATGCAAACCAGTCACGGCATTCTTCTGCTAGCGGACACGCCCAAAAGGCATCTTTCAAATCTATGGTGGTGAACCATGCATGTTCCCTGGGAATTTTACTCAACAGAGTGTAAGGGTTAGACACCACAGGATGTCTAGCGATGATTTTTTTATTAATTTCTCTCAAATCCTGGACTAATCTATATTTTCCCTCTGCCTTTTTGACTGCTAAAATTGGGGTGTTATGGGGGGACATGCATGGTTCTAACACACCTTCCGCCAGAAGGTGGTCTATAATTGGGGCTAGTCCTTCTCTACCCTTTTCTGATATTGGGTACTGTTTTACCTTGACTGGGGTAGTTCCTTCTTGCATTTGCACTTTTATTGGCGTGATGTCTAAAAAGCCAGTTTTCCCTTCTTCTGCCCATACTTGGGGATTGATTTCACTTATATCTTTTTCGGTCAATTTCATAATACGCACAACCATCCTCCCATTTTCTGGAATAACTGCTATTCCTAACTTAACTTGTAAATCTCTCCCTAACAAATTCTTTTCTAAATGTGGTAAATAAATCATCTCTGCCACACACTGTTTAAAGTTTCCTTTTAACTCTACTCCTTCAATTATTGGTGCTTTGAAGGGTGTCCCTTCAGCTCCTATTACTTCGCACGTTCGATTACTAATATGGACTCCTACTGGAAGATCTTTCAAACTGGACCGATCAGCTCCCGTGTCAACTAAGAACTCAAAACTTAAATTCTGGGGACCAACATTGAGGTTTATCAAGGGCTCATCTAGATGTTTCATTGGGTCCCCTAAAGGGAAGAGCCCCTGACACCCCTAATCTTCCCCCCTCAGAATCTTTTCTAAATTTTCCTGTTCTTTTTCAATTGCTTCATCGATGGCAATCTTTTTACAGTACCTTTTGAGATGACCCACTTCACCACAGTAATAACATCTGCCCTGAAATTTTCCGACCTTCTGCCAAGGGTTGGCATTAGAACCTCCTGCGCCTGGCGCAATCTTAGGTTCTCCTTCTCTAGATCCACATGGCTTCTCTAGCTTATTTCCAGTTGCATTTATACATTCTCTAGCTATCGCTACCATCACTCGGGCGTTCGATTTCGCTTTCTCCTCTTCCCTTCTCAGATACACCCTTAGAGCCTCTTTAAGTAGTTCATTTATCCCTTTTTCCTGCCAGTCTTCCATCTTTTCTAATTTCCTTCGGATGTCAGGCCAAGATTTGGTGACAAAATGTACTCTTAATACTGCTTGGCCATCCGGACTATCAGGATCTATACTAGAGTACAGCTGAAAGTTCTTCCTTAACCGATTTAACCACGCGGATGGGGTTTCATCTTTTTCTTGTACTGCTCCAAAGGCCAATTTGGTGTTACTTTGGCGAGGAACAGACTCTCTTATTCCCCTAACTATTAAAGCTCGATAGTCAATCATATTCCGCCTCCCCTCTTCTTGGTTTGGGTTCCATCCCGGGTCTGTGAGAGGTAGTTTATAGTCACCCGGTGGTCCTTGCCGGTTTTCCCTCTCCCATATGCGTAGGCCGGCTTCTCTAATCATCCTAACTTCCTCTGGGTTGAATAGTATATTTATAACTGAATTCATTTCTCTCCAAGTATAAATGCTAGGTCCTAAGAACTGATCTACCTGTTCTGCAATGCCTACGGGATCTTCCACTAAATTCCCAATTTTTTTTTTAAATCCTCTCACTTCTGAGGCCGTCAACGGTGCGTCTACAAACCCAAGTCTGCCCTCTATTCCTCCCATAGGGACTTCCCTGAGTGGAAACATCCTTTCTGCTTTTGCTGCCCTTGACCTCGTATTATAATATGGTCCCTCTGCTTGTGCCGGTACAGGGTTCTGTTGATTACTGGAGGAAGAGCTACTGTTGGATGGAGATAGACTCAGTTCCCAATTGGAAGGAGGTGAAGGGACACCTATTGGTGGAGGGGCCTGAACCAAGGCAGGAGGAATTGGGGTTTGTGGAGATACTAGGGGTGAAGGCAGGTTGGGAAGTGGGCACATAGGTAAAAAAAGCTGATTTGGAATAGGGGTACTAAGGGAAGGTGGTGACAGGGGAGTTATGCTAGATGCTTGAGGAGGAGGAGGAGGAGAATTGACAAGTGGAACAGAAGAAGGAAAGTAAGTGGGGGTGTTGGTGGGTGGAGAGGAGGTAGGAGGAGAATTGACAGATGGAGCAGAAGGAAGGTTATTGGAAGCATTGGTGGGTAGAGAAACAGCAGGGGGTTCGAAGGAAGTAATGGACGGAAGAGGAGGAAGAGGAGGTTGAAGGGGAGTGACGGTCGGAGGAGGAGGAAGTGGGTAATCGGGGTTATTGACAGGCGGGGGAAGAGGGGGAAGATAATCAAGGGGGTCCCATTTACTTTTATTTTTCTCTTCCTCGTTCCTTTGTCCCTTTTTCTCTACTACTTTACATATCTTTATTGGTTCTTCTTTTGCTCTACTCCCTCTCCAACAAGCTGCGTATTCAAGTTGTTCCACATTTGATCCTCCCCAAGTCTTTAAATATTGATTCAGCATTGTACACATCCATGGATCTTGGGTACCGAACCATGGCCATGCTCCTGGTAAATCTAACTTTGGCCATACTTTAACACAATAATGGATCATTTTTATTTTATCTAACTTTTTAGTAGCTTCACAAGTATCCCACTTATTTAACATTATCGCCAAAGGGCTATCAGGAGGGATGTTCTTTACATTTTTGTTCTCTTTCGCTCTACTCTTTTGACTCATACAAGACCCCATAGTGATTTTTCAAACGGGCCTAACAGAAACTTACTGTGCCTCTACTCGAAAGGAAACAACTGACAGGCAACTAAAGACACACTCAACAAAAAATTTGGCCCTTTCTAACTTAACGTATAATTTCTTTCTTTAAAAAAAAAAAAAAATATACGGTGCCCCTACTTCAAAGCAAATTTAATGACGGGCAACTAAAACAGGGCAAAGGAAAGAGCTGGTCACTACTGGGGTTTACCTATATCCCCCTCCCTATGCTCCTTCCTGGCCCACAGTTAAACTGAGATAGAGCCGGTCTCTAACGGGGCCCCGGTCGCCCCCTCCCTCTACTCTTCTCAGTTCCACCGGTGGGAGTCAGGTAAGGTCCCAGCGGGGCCCGGATACCCCTTCCTAAACCCTCGTCCCTGGGGGGCTCGGTCCCAGCGGGGCGCCGGCTGCCCCTTCCTGCACCCCCCCTTCTTTGAAAATAAACACAGTGGTGGGTCCTAGTGAGGTTCTCTCCTCTTTCCCAACCGACAGAAACCTGGGTCCTAGCGAAGGTTCTCCTTCTTCCCCAAGCAAGAGAAAGCTGGGTCCTAGCGAAGGTTCTCCTTCTTCCCCAAGCAAGAGAAAGCTGGGTCCTAGCGAAGGTTCCCCTCCTTCCCCAACCGACAGAAAGCTGGGTCCTAGCGAAGGTTCCCCTCCTTCCCCAACTGACAGAAAGCTGGGTCCTAGCGAAGGTTCTCCTTCTTCCCCAAGCTTGGGCCTAGGCCCCAAGGAGGCGCCTCTTTCACGCTGTAGGCCTTGGTAGGCCTCACTCGCTTCCCCCTTTTCCCGGCCGGCCCCCTCGCGGGAGTCCGGAACCGCGGTACTCAGGGGTCCACACTCGCTTCGGGGGTCTGAGCTGCCAGCCCCCGTCTCATCCACACCACACTCGCTCGCCTCCCGTGCCCGCCACCGGTCTACTTACCGGCGCTCCAGGCGTTGTCCTGGTTCCGCGCAGCTCCGGGTCCGGGGTGGCCAGCTGTCCCAGAGGGCCTCTTCGGGGTGGCGCCTCCCCCTCCGACGTCCTCTTCTGGGCGTGGCCTATCCCGGACGAGCCCCCAAGTTTTAATGAATGTAGCAGGGCCAAGGCCTTTATTAAACAGCTCTTTATTAGTGGGGGGGTCACAGGGAATAGGCCCTACGCCTGCTGCTGCTGCTGCCAGGCAACGCCGGGAGGAGGTCCTGCCGATCCCGACGAACGTAGGGATGGGAGTCTCAGCCTCACGGACACGTCCGAGATCTCAATAGTGGCTCATTGGTCTGGGGGTGTCATTCTTCTTAACTGCCCTTAAGGTTGTGGTGATTAAACAGTTACAAAGGACATATTGCAGGTGACTTGGCTTGTTAGTTGAGATGATCTGTGAACTTGGGTTTGGTGTTGGTTGACTATTTTTGTGAATCTTTTCTTCAACAACAACTTCCAGTAATGGTGGTACTGGGAAACTTCTGGAGATTTACATATAGGGTGTGGCTAACTTGATAGGCAGGCAGCAGCAGGCCGGAAATGAGGTAAGGGAAAGGGCGGAAATGGTAAGGCCGGAAATGAGGTAAGGGGAAGGGCGGAAGGAGGAAGTAACTGGGATAGGGGAAATACAATAAACCAGGGTTTGAATTACATAGGGACTACACATTTAACTGGGGAAAAGAACATAACAACTTGATCAAAGAACCAACAAACGAATGAGTGGATAGAATGATAAGGTAAGCAACAATCTTTTTAACTCTTCTAGCAATGTTGTTTTATGGTTTTCAGCTAAGACTTTTTACCACACAGTCGACTGGAGATATTGTGAGGGAGAGGCTGACTGTGATCACCCCATGATCCCTCCAGCACTGAACACTGGTGCCAGTGGGAACAGAGCAGGGGAATGGCTCCCACCATTTCTGTTCCCATGCACAATGGGCTTTTGGGGAGGGGGACTGGATTCCACACCAAAGCTGATGGGAAGGAATGGGGAATTGCTAGGCGCATCCCCAGGTATTTAGAGCAGGGCTGAGGCTCCCCAGCAGTGTGCTACAGCTTGGGACTAGGTGGTACAGTTTGTCATCTCCTTCCTGCAAGCCCCATCCCCAGAATGACACAAGTGATGCAGGAGAAGCCTGAGTGGGAGGGCAGTGACCCAAAGTATTCTTTCTCCCTATCCAGGGGTTGAGAGGACAGCAAACATCTTTTTTCAGTCAGGGTTGAAATCCAAAAACCATTGTCATCTGCTGATGCATCCCACAATAACAGGGATAGGACAATGTAATATTGGTAGGGAGGGGGAGTCAGGTGTTGGGCAAAATGAAATGGTGAAACCCCACAAATATGAAAGCATAAATTCTGAAAATGATGTTGAAATGATAGCCACTTTCGAGACATCAAGCCTTACTAAATAACTAGAAGACAATGGAGTGGCCAGCTAAGATAATCCCCTCCTTGATGAAACAATGACTCCTGCTACAAACGGGTCAAAGTCCTTGTTAAAGTTTAAAGTACAACACACTATAGTAATACGAAAACTCCAATAGGCTGTATGTAAATGCTACAGAATTTGTATTTTGTACTAGATTGGTTAGCAAAAATTTAAATATTCATAGTAGAAAGAAATTTAAAGTGTTGTAAACGGCAAATCACACTCTTACTCTTCCTCTCTTCCTCCTCTTACTCCTCTTACTTTTCTCTTACTCCTCCTCTCTTCCTCTCTTACTCTCATTCCCTTATCTTTCCTCGCTCCTCACTCCCCCTCCCTCTTTCTCTCATATAACCCCTCACCCTCCTTTCTCTCCTCCTCACGCTTACCCTCTGCTTTTCATTTCTTTCTTTCTCCCTCCCTTCATTATATTATCCTTTTCCTATCCCATTATCCCATTCCCAATTCCTGTCCTACTTTCGGTAGGATTTCTCAATACCCGCGCCCTCTCTTGTGCGTAATAAATTGTTACTGTAATCATCAGCTTATACTGGGCTCTGGAGTTTGTCCCTAAGAACCTTCGGAGAACACAAGGAGATCCCGCAGTCAGGAAAACCCAGTTTAGATGTTTATCTTTTTTCCTAGTGCTCTTTCCTGGGACTCTCCCTGCCTTCCCCTTCTGGTTGGACTGTTCCCAGCCCCAGCATGTCACGGCACTTTGTCCTCAAGACCTTATATCAGCTTTTGTCCCTCCCACGCATCCGCAGCCTTCAGCTTAGGACCTCTGGGCCCCTCCCTGACCTATTGATTCTCCAATCGGAGGGGAGCCACAGCAGTGACTGCTGGGCTGAGTTGAAGCTTGGGATCCCACAGGTTCTTCCTCCTCCCACAGTTACTGCTGCTGCTTCTTCCGCCTTGCCGCAAGCACCATGCAGCCCCCTCACCTCCTCCTGTTCCTCTTTCTCCCGATCCTCCTTCCTGGGATGTGGGCAGACCCAGAGGGTAAGTGGGAGCCCTGGCTCACCTCAACTGCTCTCACCCCCCTGCCCTATCACAGGACCCCACAAGTTCTGCTCAGGGGACACATGGCCAGGCTGTGCTGTGTGTGGGGGTGGACGATTTCCAGCATCCGAGGGCCACATCTCACCGTGCACCATTCAAATATGCTTTACCCCTGCCCACCATCTCTGTTCCTGCCTCCAGTTCAGGACTTCTGCCCCACCAGCTCCAACACAGGGCCTTGGGCACACAAGCAGAAGAGACAACAGTGGTTCCCAGCCAGGCCTTGGGTGTTCAGTTTCCCTGCAAGATGTCCTCCCCCTGCAGGGAGCCCCTTGGTGTCAGGTGGATCTCAGCTCTAAATGGTGCTGAGGGCCCCTTCCAGCAGCCCCTTGTTCGTTGGGGAGCTGCACCTGCCAGAGGGTGTTTTGGGTACTGCTGTCACAAAGAGAGTTTTACCACAACCCCATGAGACCTTATGCTTCTGGGGCAGGCAGCATCAGACAGAAAGGCAAGATTGATCTCTGGGCTGGGCTGGTGTCCTGGCCCTAACATAGAACCCCAAATCTGGACAAAATGCCCTTTCCTATCAACCATCCTCCATATCCTCTGTGCCATGTCTTTGGCAGATAGAGATCCTGGCACAGGTTCTTTTCCTGGGTGGAAGCAGCACCCCAAATGAGCAGCAAAGTGCCCCTTCATTGCTCTGCACAGTCAGACAGCAGCTCTGTCCAGGAGGGAGGCATGGAAAAGAGGGGACAAAATGCCTAAAATCCTCTGCAGCAGACAACCACTTTGTCCAAAGTAAAATAGAGAAGGAAGAAGAGCAGTGAAGTCAGAAGAAGTCCAGACAGGAAAGCAACCCTGAGCAGGATGAAGAGCATAGAATCATATAAGTGCAGGATGATTTGGGGTGAAAAGGACCTTTAAAGGCCATTCAGTCCAACCCCTCTGCCATGAGCGGGGACACCTTATCTGCTCAGAGCCCCAAACAACCTGGCCTTGAATGTTTGCAGGGATGGGGCATCCATCTGGATGTCTGGGTATCATGTGCCAGTATCTCACTACTCCTCACATAAAAAATTTCTTTTTTATTATCTAGCCTGAATCCTCTGTTCCCTCTCCAGCACCTCCACTTCCCATTTCCCCTTTAGCACCTCCACTCATCTTCTTCCTACACCCTTTTCTGTCTCCTAGCAGAGCCACAGATTATCCACTACCTCCTGACTGGCCTCTTTGCCAACATCAGCTCTGCTGAGGTGTCATGCGTAGCACTTGTAGGGGACATATCCATCCTAACACTGGATCCAGCCAACTGGAGCATCCACTTCCACTGGCCCTGGGTCAGCCAGGCTGCATCTGAAGGAGATGGGGAAAAGATCATGTCCCAGTACAAAATTGTTCTGCGCAATATGATCCGATTTGTGCACGACACAGTTCAGCAAACAAAACAGCACTGTAAGTACAGGAAAGAGTCCTGCCAGAGCCCTAGTCTTTCTCCCCAGTTTCTGGCTGTGGCCTCCTCCCCACCAAGATGGCATTTGGGTGGGGGGTCTCACAGTGTGCAACAGCTCCTGAAACACTGCAGCTGCTGGGGCACATGACTAGCAGGGGTGGGTAGGGCAGCAGACCAAAAATACACTTCAAGGCTTCTACCATCTGGAACAAGGAATGTATGTCAGGGAGCTGCCACCAGATTTACTGGAGCTGCAGTACTAACACAGAAAAGATCATGAAAGAGAAAACTAGGGGCAAATGTTTTGAGGGACAGAATTCTTTTTAAGCAAACACCCCATATCAGTTTCCACTTCATTCTTCCAAAGGGCCTGAGGGCTTGCAGGATGTCTGTCACCTAAGTATGGCCTTACTCCCTGCTGCCCTTTGCAACCTGTTTTCCACTGCATCCCTGTATGTGCCCTCAGCCACATCCTACCTCATGCCATGCACGTTCCATACACTCATGGGACCTCTCCACTGGCTTTGCCCTTGACAGACCCATTGGTGGTCCAGTTCCATGCAGGCTGTGTGCTGTATCCCAATATGACAAGCCATGGCTTCCTGAATGTTGGCTGGGGTGGCAGAGACCTCGTAACTTTTGAGGTAGATAAACAACGCTGGGAGGCCCAGCAGCCATCCCAGGTGGCAGAGGTGGTCAGCAAGAGCCTCAACAGGCAGAAGTCTGTCACAGTGCTCCTGGAGTACCTTCTCACCATCTGGATATGCCAGAGCAACTTCCAAACCCTGAAGAGGTATGGGAGAGAAATTCTGGAGAGACAAGGTGAGACCATCCTGACCCTGCAACAGCCACCCCAAGCCCAGCTATGCCCCCCCGGGGCTTGTCCCACCTCTTTGCTCTCATTCCCCAGAGTTGCCTGTGGCCACAGTCTTCACCCGCACCCCCAGCCTAGACCAGCTGCTGCTTGTTTGCCATGTCACTGGCTTCTACCCCCGTCCCATCAGCATGGCCTGGCTGCGGGATGGACAGGAGGTGCCCCCAGGCCCGGCGCTCAACACCAGCACCATCCTGCCCAACGCTGACCTCACCTACCAGCTCCGCAGTGTCCTGGCCGTGGCACCCCGTGATGGGCACAGCTATGTCTGCCGTGTGCGCCACCACAGCCTGGGCACCCGCAGCCTTCTCATCCCATGGGGTAAGTGCCACCCATGGGGATGTGGTGCAGGCTGCAGATAGTAGACACTGACCCTGTGAGGGGCAGCTCCTGACTGGCGCTGTCACCCTCACACAGTTACCCTCTTCTTTCCCTGTCCCAGAAAACCGCAGCACAGCTCCAACCATCAGCATCACTATTGTAGTGCTGTTTCTTGTAGCGACAGCCTCTGCTGGGGGATTTTGGTGGTGGAAGAACAGGTGAGCTCTCCCTTCCATCAGCTGCTGTAAAATTTATGGGCATGTAGGTCAGTCCATGGGTTGCAGCAGAAGCAGCTCAGTAGGGCTGAACTCCCTGACTGTCAGCACAGCTCACACATATATAACCTTTGCAGGACAGGTAACGAGGCTACAAGGGAGACCCAGGGATTCATCATTTGAGGCCTGGTTGACCCCACAGCAACAACTGCTTGCTCTCCGTTCTTACTTCATGTCCCACCCCTGACCCATCAGCATCAACACAGCTTTTTTCTGGAAAACCACTGCATTAAACAGCTACAAATTTCCCCTGATGCATGTGGCTGTTGTGTCTCTCACCCTTCTTTCCCCTCAGGAGCTTTTCTCAGGAAACCACTCGGCGCACTACAGAGACTCCATATTGCAGCTAGGGACTTCCTTTTCCTGGACTCTAGTTGGTCTCCACCTGGCATTTCAGGAGAAGCCAGTCCTCTGAGAGCCTCCCCCACATCTCTCCATGGCCAGTGTCTGTTCCTGACAGGGCAGTTACAACCCAAGGCCAGACCACTGTGGGGCTGTTGAGTGACATGTGGAATAGAGCAGGCCACAAATCAGGGAGCATTTTCACTGGGGAAAGAAGGGGAAGGGAAGACCCAAGTGACATCCCTGACACATTTTGAGCACACTGAGCTGCTCCATCTCCAGGGCTGATCTCACCCTCAGACCAGAATGGTTTTAGATCAGGATCTCCTCCACTTCTGACTACTGCCCCCATACCTGCCTCTAGTCTCTGTAAAAGCTGGAAGGATGGGGGATTGTCACCCTTCCATTATGCCTGACAGCCATGAAAGAACCATCCTGATGCTCTGGGAGACTCTGAGCAACACATGTCACAGCAGGATGCGGAATGAGGACTATCATCAGTTTAATATGTTTGTCCATTACTCCTTCCTCCTCATCCTGCGCCAGTGTGGAGTCCCACCCGCAGGAGACTGTCTTCTACAAACAGCTCCAGCATGGGTCCTTTCTATGGGGTCACTCCTTCAGGAAAAGGCTGCTCCAGTGTGGGTTCTCCTCAGGGTCACAAGTTCTGCCAGGAACCTGCTCCAGCAGAGTATCTCCACAGGATCAGAATCTCTCAGGCACACTCATCTTGTACGGCATTGGGCTCCTCCTTCATGGGCTGCTGCAGGATAGTTGCTTCCCCATGGTCTTCACCATAGGCTGCTTGCGCAGCACCATCTCTGCTCAGTTGCCTGGAGCCAGCAGGGTCCCTGCCTGACCGCGCCCAAACGAGCTGCCAATGGTGACCCGGTGCTGCACGGTTACCTGGAGCCTGGTAGATCCCGGTGCCGCTGCTCCACCCGCCTCACCTTTCCATTGGCTATGCCATGGTCCATCTGCCAATGCCACTCCTGTTCTCCTCTGTCTCCGTTCACCGGTTGTTGCCATCAGAAAGATTACAGAGATGCGAAAAAACAGCAACAAGACACTCTCTTGCTTGGTGCAGGAAAGAGCAAGGAAGAGAAATTTATTGAAAGAAACCATTGCCTTAAACAAGGCAGTTTGTGCAAAACAAAATACAGGCAAATCATTGGTCAGAGAAGGGGATACCTCTCCTCTCTCCTCCCTGGCTTTCTCATAGACCTTGCAGGTGTTTATTTCTGTCATGATTCTTTTTCTTGTGTTTACAATAAAGGAGTCTCTAGCTTGGGAAAAATTCTAGCTGAGGCTGAGAAAGTTTCATGGCCTGAGGAAAATACTTAGAACTTGAGAAAAATACCTAGAACTTGAGAAAAAGGTCTAGCTAAAATGTGCCTAGGCCTTCAGCAGTGTCTACAACCGGTCATGGGGTGGGCGTGGTGGGGCTGAGCCAGACCTCTATTCCTGCCCTTGGCCCCATCCAAACCTGGGCCTGCTCTTCCAAGAACTCGCTGTGGCTTCCTGTTGATTCCACATGGCCCCAGTCCTCAGTCTCCACTGAAGAGCCAAGGATGAGCCCAAGGCGTTTCCTGCCTCAGCTCCAGATTTCAAGATAAAGGCAAAAAACTAGGAAGATGTTTGCAATTGTCAGGCCTGCTTAAAAACCCAAAGCTGTGGTGCATCACCTGTCTAGCGGAGCCAGAGAAATATGACATGATGAAATAATCCAACCATTTGGGGCAGAAAATTATTGATTAGAGCTCTGTGAACCTCATTGTCATCACATTGTTCCCCTCTTTCTCTCTTTCTGTATGCATATACCTATGAGTATGTACAAAAGTGTGTATATAAAACTACTTAAAATTTAAACTTTCAAATTTCATACCAAAGCAATAAAAACTCCCTGTTTGGGTGGGTTATCCTGAAATTCCCACTTCTTTTGAGAAACATCTCTTTTGAGAAACTAGTGGGTATGCCAGGCAGAAATCATCTTTGGGGACTGACACCAGCAAAACTGCTTCTAATGAGCTCCAGGGTAAAGCCCTTATTATAAAATAAATTAATTGATGAATATTATAAACTGAAAAGATTAAACCTTACCTTATCTTTGAACCTTTTATCCTTCATTCAAACAGGGTTTCTGAATGCTTTCAAAACCTTCTCAACAGTACCAGTTTATTTGCAGCTGACTGCAAACCAGGCACAAAACTCCTCAGGGGTCGGAGGGCACCTTTGAACAGATGTTTGGACTCTGATCCAGCCATACCCTAAAGCCCTACTAATGACCTTGAGTAAGAACAAGGCCTATAATTAGGATTTCTTAGGCCATTGGTTTCTCCAGGATGGCCACTAATCCCCAAAATATGCTTTCCTGCCTAAATTGTTCATGCCTAATTAACAAAACAACAGTAATATCTGTGCCATAGATACGTTTTCTATTCCCCCTTAAAGGCATTGAAGATCCCAACACTTTCCAATCAAGGCACACACTTTCCAAGGGGCACAGCAGCCTATCAGTTACACTCCAGTTAATGGGAAATAAGATCCATATGGAGTACACATACGTCAGATGACACTTTGTACATTTGCAGAAAATGCATTAGCCATTAAAAACCTGATCTTAGGACTGCATATGCATTCCAGATCCCTCTTTCAATCTTCCAGTGGAAGTTGCAATGCAGATGAAGACTGTCAGCTTTGGTAACTTTTCTTAGAATAAATGTTTTCTCAGGACTTCCTTCACCTCAACCAAGCGAACAGCAAAGAGCAATCGTGACTAAGTGGTCAATAAATTACTTTCTTTCATAGTGGGCAACTCAAGTCTTACCTCTTGAGTCCATGATAACTGCTAAAAATTACCAATCCATTCTGTTTATGGCACACGGCACAAGTTTCACAGCATCTTTTTTCAGCCCTGTGGAGGGAGGGAATATATGAAGCCCCATTTTAGAGAGAAGGAGCTAAAGCAAAGGGAGAAGGGTAAATCTTCCCTCATTTTGCATGCTCTGGTCAAATAACCTGATGTGGTTTTTCAGTGGAAGGATGTAAGTGGCCCCATTCCCCCCACTACTCCTCATATGGGAGAGACACAATGTGCATCTCTGCCAGCAAAGTGTTGACCATTTCACCTGATGCCAGTTCCTCCAGACCTACTTGTTAAGCTTTTCTTATCTTAGGCCATTTCTCCATCACTTTCTTTGGCAATGCCTACTTTCTTACTTGTCTGCAAAAATGAATTACCAACTTCCCTTCCATGCTTTGCACAGTAGTTCAGCAGAGTGGAAAGTGCATTTGTGTCCACAATTTATGACAGAGAAACCTAAATTGTTCTTTCTAAGGTATTTCCTGTTTGGAGCAAACATATTTAGATAAGGAGAGAGAGCCATCTCTCTTGTTATTTATTTCCTACAAATAATCTGAATTTAGTTAATTCTGGCCTGGATTTTGGAAGCACATCTATCCTTGGCTAATTATTCATCTTTTTATTGCCTTCTCTATTTTGTAATTTCTTGTCCTCTTGAAATCTCTCTAATAGCTGCAGGGCTGATGCTTGCTGCTCACATGAGCTGCCTGCAGCATGATCCCAGAACTGTGTAACTGGGAAAGGATGCAGGAACTGTTTCAGTCATGCTGCAAAATGACTTGTTCCAGATTGTTGCTTTTGTAAACATGCTTCGAATTCTAATAATCATCTCAAAATTGGACAAGACGTAATTTCTCTCTTGAAGATAGAGACTAAATAGGCATTCTTCCCGTTTCTCCCTCCAGCATAGAAATTGTGGTAAACACACTAAAAACATTCAGCAAATTATTCCAGCCAGCTTGATCCCCAATTGCTCTAATTGCCCTCTTGTGCTTTCCTGAAGGTAAAATAAGAAGCTCTTAAACTCTACATTCAAGGCCACAGCAACTTTCCAGACAACCAACACACGTACCAGAGAAAAAAGGGCAGGAATCCATGTGGATTTTATTAATACTTTGCCATTACTATTTACCTCAGTTTAGCACTTTTTCTGGTGGTTTTGTTTGTATTGTTTTGGGTTTTTTTCTGTTTAGCACATGTGTCTGAACCAGTAGCATGCTTACTTTACATAGCAGCTAGAATCACTCAGCCCCATACACCATATCACCTTCCACCAGCTCAGACCCATGTCCATGGTCCATACAGCTCTCCTGGAATGTTTCCCTGACTATAGCTTATTTTAGCTTCACTTTTGCTACCCACTCACAATGGTCTGTACTGGGACTGCAGTTCCTGTGAATCTGTGCTTGTGCAAGTGGGTTGTGTCTGATGTTTTAAAGGGGTTTTTTTTCCCCAGACCTAAAGGCAGCATGGCGTGGAAGGGCAGAGAGATGGAGGACAACAGTGTTGCCATGGAAACCTGGGACCGAGGTCTCTTGCCACTGGAGATGACAGTTTGCCACCTGGAAATTGCTTTTCCTTTGCCTTTCTCATGCTGCTGGCAAGAGCAATGGCTGTGAAGGAAAGAGCAGCGTTTCTACTGGCAGTGAGCAAAATTGAATGAAGTAGCAGCTCTAGCAACTGTAATTTTGAGGGCAAAACATACGGACTTGAATACCAAAATACAGCTGAAATCTTAAGATCTCTCTTTCTCTCTCTCTCTCTTTTTCCTCTCTCCTTTCTCCTCTCTCCTTTCTCCTTCTCCTGCCAGCCAGAGTGATCTGAGCGTTTTGCCAATTCATCAACTGATTCAGCTCTTTGCTTGGAAATTTTATTGCAGATGACAGAGGCAACCTTAAGCCAACAGTCAGACTCCCTATGATGATAGCCTAAGGCTGGAGATATCAGCTTCCTTTTGATACTGTGATCTGATTTCCTTCATGCTATTTGCTTTTGGTGTGGTGGATTTTTATTTTGGGGTTTTTTCTTGTGTATTTTGGTGCTTTAAAAATTTTCTTTTGACAATCTGTGTATAAAGACTTCAAGCAAAGAGAAATATATACTGTACTGAACAATAGTATGCTAAATTTTAATCCTCATAGCTGTGATAAACAGGGAAAGAGCATTCAAGTCATTATAGCAATCTTCATTAAATATATTGGTGATGACAGACTATTTTTGTGGAATTTACCTGTTGTATAAAAAAGAAAGAAAAAACTTTTCTTCTCCAAACTCACCCCCCACCCCCGGGTATTTCCAAGGTGATAATGCAGTTCCTTTTTTTTTTTTTTCTCCAGAATGAGTTTTAGTACTTTGAAAAATAACATTTGTTGTTCTGTTTGGTTTTTTTTTTTCCCTCTGACATAGGCTACACATACTGAACAGTCTAGAGGACTTTATTTTCACCTAGGGTCAATACCATACCTTTTCCAAACATCTAAGCAGTCCCAAAGCAGTCTGATGCCTAAAGTTGGGGGTTTTTTAGTAGAAAATAAGAGGAGAAATTTGGAACAGTTTGCTAGGGTTTCTTATGGCTGTTTCAGGGTAAATTTAAATACTTTCTTGTTCTGGTGTTTGCTATAGCTGAGCTGTGCACAAATGCAATGGATAAAAGGAGATTTAAATTATAACAAGCTCTACCACCCTATCTGTGGTACACTTGAACTTATCCAAAGTAATGTATGAAAAGAAAGATGTCTAGATGTTTCCCGTCTGCAATGACCCCAACTTAAAGCACAGGTTAGGTTGGTTTACACATTCAGATACCTGAATGTTTTGCAGCATTGGATTATAGTGCCTACCTGCTTTGGGATTGGGACTCAGGTTAAATAAAACTAGCATTGTAGGGTTTTGCCTTTGCAGTGACTTTTCCACTAGTGAAAAAATTTTCTGTGGGTTAATTTCCACAAGAAGAAACACTAACCAAATTTATTTTAGCATTCAAAGTGGTTCCTGTATAATTCCACCACTTAGTACTCAATGGATAACTTTAAAATCTCAACAGGAAAAGAGCAACAATCTCCAGCTGTCATGTAAGTCTGTATCATCAAAATACACTTGGCCATGACACCTTGAATCAGTGGGATGGCAGCTAAGCAAGCCTTTGCATTGATGGAGTTTGGGGACAATGACCTGGGAAAATGGTCTCTGGCTGTGCTCAGGAGTGGGTGATGGTCACTGGCCAGGTTGTACTCTGCCACTCATTATACAAACTTTTATTATCCTGCACCATTTACCTTGAACGATGATGTGAACCTTAACTTTAATGAGTGACTCCAGTTTTCTGAAACAGGGCAGGACTAGTTTTTAATTAGCTATTGCAGTATTTATCATTTCTGCCTTTGCATCTTGGCCACTTTATAAAAAACTAAGGTTTGAAACCCAGAAACAAACAATAGTTCTAGATATGATCTAGAAAACAAATTACCCAGTGAAACCCCTTGTGCTATGATGAGTTGATCAGCTCATCTCTATTAACCCCCAAAACTAGTCATATCGCACAATTCACTTGTAATCCCAGAAATATTCAGAATGTGAACTGAAGCTCTGTGTCCTGAGAACAAGCCGTTACATGCAGGTTTCAGTTTAGGAGAGGGAGGAGCACCAAAGGACAGCTATAAATGTGCTTGAGCCCAGAGTTGCAAAGAAAACCTGGAATGAAGGTTCAGAAAGTATGAGGTGAAAGAAAACAAACCAGTGTTTGTTATTAAAAACATCTTAATGATGAATCAGTCGTGAATGGGTGGGACTAGCAACTAGTATTTTTCTTTAACCTATTGCCTCTGGAATTTTTCTCATTCACTTGCTAAGGAAGCATTGATGGCTATTGAGACAGAGGTGTCGGAACCAACCTCTTTGGTTTTTGGGAGTTTCTCTCCGAGGAAGGACAGAGACACTGCGAGATTAGAAGCAGGTGAAAGGAGAACGGGGGGCAGTTTGCTCTCTGTCACTCGCTCTTGGCTTCGGAGGAAGAGGGTCACCGCCACCACGGCTATAGCCCAGCCAGAAGGCGCCTCTTCTGCTGCTGGACCCCGCAGCCCCGCCCTCCCAGGTCACCCTGCCGCTTCAGTTTGCTGTTTCCCAGCGTCCTGCTGTAGCACCGGGGCCGACACTGTGCAGGGTTGCTGAGCAAAGCCTCTCTTTCCCACCCCTTCCCGTCCCGGCCCAGCCGCCATTCCCGCGTGCTCCGCGGGCCAGCGCCACAGCGCCCCCTGCAGCCGCGGGGGATCATCGCCCTGCCCCGCCCAGCGGGAGCCGCCAGCGCTCCCTGCCGGCTGTGACGGGAACTGCGCCAAAGGGAAAGCGCCCGCGGCCGGCAGGGCTCCAACTGGCTTTCTGCTCTGTTATTAATTCCATACTTGTTGGGTTTTTTGACTTGTTATACTTACTAGTAGAAAACTGTTGTTCCCCATACCTTTGCCTGAAACCCCCTTCACTTCAGAATTATAATAATTCAAAGGGAGGGGTTTATGATCCATTTCAGGGGAGAATCCTGCATTCCCTAGCACACACCTGTCTTTCAAACCAAGACAGCTATCGACTTGGGTAGACCAAAGAAAAACATTAAAGGTCATGAAGAAATTCTAATACTGAAAAACAGAGTGTGGAGGAGAGATAATGCTGTTATTTTCCTCACTTATCTTTATAAAAGAATCAGAATGTTTAAATCCCCTAAAACATTCCGTGACAGTCATGATGGTACAGAGGTGCATGAGATTGAAAATGCCTTCTACTGAGAATTCTGAAAATAAAAAAACTAAAGTAATTTTACATGCACACTCTAGGCTGAGGAGAATGATTTGCTACTTCTAAGGTCTGGGTGACTGAGTGTCACATCAGTCACATCAGTTCTCACGGGACAAACACATACCTGCACTTGATGCACAGGGAGCTCCAGGCAGTGTCAGAGCCCTGAAGAAAAATTGATCAAGGCAGCTTCATGACTAACAGGCAGCATTTAGCTTATTAAAGGGATAAGGGATATATGCACAGGCAGAAGTTCAAAGGAGTTTGAAAACACCCTCCAGCTGTGAGCAAATAAGTTTCTTTATGTTTGAGACCTTGTGGAATGCTCAAACATTTAATTGTTTTTATTATGCTTGCTATTTGCTCACCAGTTCATTACTGATTGTTTTTGACATTGAAACAAAGCTGCACTCACTATATGAAGCTGCAGGGGTCTTCTGAACATGGGAATGAAGCATCTCTCCACCCCATAGGAACACACACATACCACCTTTATAGGGCTGCTTAGGAATTGCAATGGTCCAACTAGTAGAGGTTTGTTCAGTCTTCACTGTGCTTTAGAAATTAGTTCTATCAGTGGTGCCCCAATGAATGTCCCAATCCCTGTGCCTTTGCCACCAAACGTACCCAATAGGTGTAATGTGGGGCAAAGACTGATGGCATTTTCCTCACAAGCTGACAAATCCTTTTCAGGCAGCACAGTACAGCTGCCCAATTGTCCCTGCTCCACGGCTGGTCACGGCACTGGGTCTTGATGCAACCTACCCCTCCTTTCATCAGGTAGCTTAGCCATAAGGGAACACCTTGTCCAGTGGCTGTGGTTATCCTCAGGATCACTCGGGGGACATGGTTTGGTCCCTCTCAGTGGGAGAAGAACGCCTTGTAATGGCAATTCCACCTCCAGATGGAGAACACCGGTAACAGAGAGATGCTGACAGCTCTCGGTATTCGTGGGGCTGGTGCCAGCCTTCTCCTGTGACCTTCTGTCCTCTCCATGCTGCTGCGGCACCACCCGTCGCACCAGAACGTCTCCCCCCGGCGCACTCTCTGGTGCAGGGGCCTCATTTTTATTCTTCGTATCCAGCCGATCCCACCACTTTCTCAAACCCTCCCTGAAAGCCCTCTTGAGCGTGGTCCAGGCCGCCAGGGTGTGTACATAGGCTGTATGCACTGGGCGTGTGCCCGAATTTGTGACCGGGGTTACTGGAGGGTCGTTGCGTTCGCCGTCGGCCCAGGCCGCCCCAAGCGCCGTCGGCCCTGCGCTCTCGCTGCCACGCTACCGCTCCACCCAGCAGAGGTCGCTGTCCTCCCCACCCGCCACCACCATCGCCCTTCGCGGTGCTTGCCGGGAGCTGCAGTCCGGCGAGCTGTGCGGCACTCAGAGGGGCGAGTGCCGAGGACTCCCACTCCCAGCGTCCCGCGGGGCGCCGGCCCCGCCGTGCCTTTTGAATGATTTCACTGCGCTCGGCGCTTGCGGCGAGTGCGGCGGCGGCGGGCGGGATCCAGGGAGGATCCGCAGCGGGAGCAGTGAGCGCCTGGCCCGTCGATGGCGGCCCGAGTGGGCCGTGTTGTGGCCGCCTGCAAGCCGTGCAGTTGTTAGGAGTGGCAGACGGGCTGCGCATTCGCCCCTTCGCCCATCCGCCTCGGCGGCCGGCGGCCCCTCCGCCAACATGTCGCTGGCCATGGAGGAGGAGGAGTACGCCCGGCTGGTGATGGAGTCGGAGCCCGAGTGGCTGCGGAGTGAGATCAAGCGTCTCTTCCAGGAGCTGGGCGAGACCACCCGGGAGAAGATCCAGGCGGCCGAGTACGGGCTGGCAGTGTTGGAGGAGAAGCAACAGCTGAAGCAGCAGTATGAGGAGCTGGAGCTGGAGTACGAGACCATCCGCACCGAGATGGAGCAGCTGAAGGAGGTGGGGCGCGGGCGGCGGCAGCGGCAGATGAGTGGCCTGGGCCCAAGCCCGGCCGTGGCGGGTGGAAGGGCGAGGGCAGCGCGGAGCGGTGGGAGCGGAGCCGGTTTGGAGTCCTGGGGCGGTAGGTTGAGGAGCCCCGGGAATGCTGTGGGGCGACCGGCGGGTTCCCAGGCTTCGGCCTGGCTCCGGCAGGGCGGTTGCATCCTTCCCCAAAATGACAGCTCCGAGGCGCCTGGCTGCAGGCCGGCCCAGGACAGGGAAGGGAAGAGATGGGGAAAAAAGCCTTTCTGCCCCGATCTCCGCTTCTGTTAAGGCGGATGTGGGAGGGAGGCAGATAAACGCTTTTCTTTCTCTTCGCATCCCGTTCCGTTCTGTTTCGCCTCGAGATCCGGTAGGTGGCCAGTCCCAGGGTTTCTGCAGGGCGGGGAGCCGGGCCGGGGTTGCCCCTCCCTGGGGTTGGGGCTGCTGCCACCGCGCCCCCGAGAGAAACCCAAGCAGCGGCGGAGGTCGTGGGCCGAGAGATGGATGCGGTGGCTATGCTGTCGTATGCCTGTGTGGAAGGAGAAATCTTAGGTTGGTGTTGATCACTTCCTCAGTGGGGACCACCACGAAAATAATACAGCAGACTTCAGTTCACACAGCTTTGTTTTGGTGCAGGTCCTGCCCTTGACATATTTTTTTTATTATTTTATATTTTAAGGGAAATTCCAGATCTAATCTGAACAGGAGAGTAAAGTTTGTCAGTAGAAATGCTATATTAGGGAATTTGCACATTAAGTTTTTATCGTGCAAGATGATCTCTAGAATGTAGAATGTGGGAAAAGGGAACTGTCCAGGGAACAGTCAGAGAATGCAGACTGGTGGCTTGCGCTGCTTGTGAGCTGATCCCATCAGCCCACTGTAGAGCATCGCCCATGGGGATTTGTCTGCCTATAGCTTTGTTTGGTTCTGTGATTTGGCATGCAAGCAAACCTTTTGCTGCTCTTCAGCTGATTTAGGCCTTGCCTTGATAGTAAAACACCTGATACAGCCTAAGAGATCAATATAGGTGAATTTGACCTGTACAAATTGTATCCACTGGGGCTTAGCTTTAGTTTATTCAGTTGGAAAAGGATTTTAAGTAAAATCAGAATACAGTATTTCAGAGAAAAAGTAAATGCTTGAAACAGACTGGTACAAAATCAGCTGTATTGGTTGAATGCCCTTCCCTCCTGCATACTATATACCTTTTAGTCTTGTAAATAAAGCTTTGTTTTGCTTTTATTGTGTTTAACAAGCATAAGCAAAGAGGTTAATTATTTTAAATTATATGACTATAAAGTTGTAACTAAATATAGAAGCTGAACTGATATGCTACTGTTCCTAAAGCCACTTGAGACCAGCACAGTTACAGCAGCATACAAGAGCAGAAACTTGGAAGTCAAGAACAGAGGCAGCTGTAGAGTTGAGCTCAAGGGAAAGTAAAGTCACTAAACCCAGTTGGTAGGTGGGATGTGAAACATAGCATAAAGAGGTGAAGGGACTGGCCCAACCTCATTCATTAAGGCAGTGCCTGACACACCAGGATGCCTCAATCACAGGCAGTGCTTTAGTCACCGGGCTGTGCTGTGTGTGTTTGGGTATTACATGTTTTGACTTGCAGATGGAAAAAAAACTTGATGATACTGTCTTTTCATTCTTTTAGGGCTGTAACAATTGAGAAGCTTGTAAAAGAGACTAAAAAAAAAGGCAGAATCAGCCATGATTCACTCCTTTTTGCTTTTTACATGTTGTAGGATTTGCTTTGTGTGTGCATGTCCCACTCTAATTAAGTCACCCTAGGAGGCAGACAATTCTGGGAACAGCTTGTGGACTCTAATAGCCTGCACAGGAAAAGAGCATTGCTCCTCTAGCTTTCTCTTGGTGCTGTGCAGGAATCTGGTCTGCTGACAATCTTGTAAACCTTTATCAGATGTGTGAAGCATATGATCAGAGAAGGAGTTTATCATCTTTGCTGTTTTATGTAACTTTTTTTTTCCCACACTCAGCTAGAGGAGCGCTGCATACAAGATTTACTACATGTGATGCTCCAACCTAAAGGGATTCCACCTTGGGTTACTTAAGTTGTTCTTGGGGAATGTGGGAGATTGATGTCAAACTAGAACAGGATTGCTGTCCATCTCTTGCTTCTTAACTGTGACTTCATGCAGCCTTTTAAGATACGAGCGTTTTAGTCTCTATAGATCTTACTTTGTTCATCTATGTTGAGAGAGCTAAGCAGCACAAGCACGTGTTAGGCAGGGTGCGGGGAAGCACACAGTGGTTTTCTGTCCTGCTGGGTATTGTCGATTTGGATATGCTTTAATTTGTTTAATATTCTGAAGCATTCCTGTGTCATGGCCCTATTCAGACCATAGGTAAATAGGTTCTGAGCATAGGAACTTGGTAATGCAGTTTGTTGAAAGTACATTTCTGCTACAGTCATCAGATTTTTCTGGCCAGATTCTCCTCCCTGCCACCCAGTCCCCAATGAAGTTCAGAGCCTTAACCACCACTGTTGTGTCCCTTTGGTGAGTGTGAATGGCATTGTCAGAGCTGTACCCCATTTTGTAAAGATGTTTGTATACTTTTCAGTATTTGTAATACGAGTTGTCCTGGTGAAAATGGGAAGCTGCTCTGCCCTTGCACTGCTGAGCCTCCATACCAGCCCCTTTTTAACTCGGATCAAGTGTTCTCTGAGGTTGTTCTTTTACTTGTATATGTGCTGACTTGATCATGTGTATCTTTTAAAGTACTTTCTGCTGCATTTCTTCTGTCGTTTTATTTGACAGAACAAAACTGAAGTATCAGGTGTCTTCTCAGGTTGACTTACTGTTTTTTGCAGTGCCACCTTTGCTTTTGTAAAAGGGAATTAATTTCAAACTGTTCTAAAGATTATGATAAATGTTTTCCCCAGTTCAGAGAAATAAGATACTGGTTTTCTTATAGTGAAATTCCATATTGTGTTGTGAACATATAATTTTATTTATTTTTTACTCTGTCTAGGAGATGAAGTAACTAAGTTTTTTTCTGTAAGCTATGTTTCAGCTCATAAGTCACCCTGCAAGCCTTTGTGATAGTGTTAATTGTATAAATGACAGGGCTGACTACCTTCCTGGGATATTTTTCTTATATGGATGATACACGCAATTACACCTTTGTGTACTCCAGCTCACAAAAGTGATTGTCTGAGGAATTGGTTATTGCTTTCCTGATGATTTGTGGGGGAATGTGGCCTGGAAGATTTGCTTGAAGAAGAGGTTATCTGCTTTGTTCAGTGCTTCAGAGTTGCTTCGAGATGTCAGATGTATAACCACCTACTAGCTCAGTTATGAAACTGGCTGCTGTCCAAAGCTCCTTTCTGATTAAGTAGTTGTATTGGTGATGGTAAAATTGTGTTTAAACCCTTGGAAAACATAAGTGTTATGATTATTTCTGTAAAAAAAGCAGAAATTCTTAAGTGGAGTAGGTCTGTCCTTAACGTCTAAAAGCACATGTCAGTATGTCACAGTTAGTGTAATGTATATGGTTTGTGGTTTTTAAGGGGGGAACAAGCTTACAAGAATACTGACAATGATCTCCACAGGGCTCTTAATTTCTTTGTATGGTAACAGTGGCCCTTGTTTCTGTTTTTTGCCTTTAAAATTCATGTATTCACTTTAATGCCAATTTATGACTTCTCTATAGATGATTCCTGGGTAAATTTGCAAGCTGACTTTGAAAGAAACTGTCAGATAACACCTTGCTGCTTCATTTCTCAGGAAGCCCAAGTGGGGTATATGATGCAGCTGAGGTGATGTGTCCCAGGCTGTAATATTTGTACTGTTTGAGTTTATATTGAGGTGAAGTGTGATCTGTGATTACTGACAGAAGTTTTGCTTTGCTTAGTTGATTTACATATGTACTAGGTAATTGAGTATGTTATATTTCATCCAGGCTGGTTTAACATTTCATTATGTTACATGTTATTAATGTAACATTTAACTGTGCATCTTCAGAAGTGAAGGAGAAATCATTCATTTTCCTGTCTACCTCATGTAGTGCTGTGTACCTTGTAGACAGACATTGTAAACTGCTTGCTGAAGTAGCTGTGGTTTTCCCCACTGGGTGTATCGAAGCATTTTGCCGGTTTGTACTGCTGACTCATTTTGAGTGTAAGAACATAAAGACAAAGAGGGAAGAAATGGCTAGGCTGAAGTTACCTAACAAAGACATGACAGACTGGGATTAGACCCTCTGTGCTCATGAATCAACACTGCATTGACTAAGTCTGTTTAACCGTGGTGTAAATAATGATGTTCAGTTGCATTGCCTCTATGGTTTCAGTGCACCTTTGCAGCCTCTTCCTAATAAATATTCAGGTGATATATTGATTCCTGCTGAAGGGAAAGGCCATTAATATCATTTGAGATTGCCTCTAATTTTACAGCACTTTAAAAATCAAAGGGTCTAATGCATAAAATAAATGTTTCTTTAAATAGACCAGTTTAGGTGAAATTTAATTCTGGTTATATAGTTGTAAATCTAGAGTAGGAAAAGTACACCTGCAAATTGATTTTAGGAGGCTGATAGAGATTTTGCACATACTAACAGAAAATGGCTATACTTTTGTGCATCTGTCTTGGGTACTTAATGGTGATTGCTATTTGAACTTCAACACCTGCCACACTTGAAATTTTAGAACAGAATTTGCTGTCTCTACTGTCAAATCAGACTGAAAACTGTGTGGGGTAAGCAAAATATTTCTGTGTAAATGAAGCCTCTTATATTTTGATAAATCGTAGTTGCTTTATATAAAGAATAGAGGCACCCCTGATATTAATCTGAAGTTTGCAGTGATACAGACATTTAGTACTGTGTTTTGGAAAAGCTACTTTTCTCACATATCCTTATCTTGGAAAAAAACCAAAATGTGAAAAACTAAGCATTGCAGTTTTTCCTGGTGTACTACAAATAGTAACCTGTAATGTTTCATGTTACTAAATTAATTTTCTTTGCCAGTGTTCCTTGAACTGCCTTTCTTAAAAATAATAAATAATATTCTTGAAATTATGATTTCAGATTATTTTCTGAAATTTCTGGATGTTCTTCTTTGTCTTATTTTGATAAAATTAATGATACCTTATGTATTAGAACATTCATAAATATTTGGGTGAATAGTAAAGACCTTCACGTGGAATTATTTTAAAAACCCTCATATTTCTGCAGAAATTATTTTCCCTAATCTGCTGTAGTCTCAACTGAGAGGTGGGTCTTGGGGTAAAGTCATGTTTTACTTTTGTTTTGTGGTGTTTGTCTGTTCCTGGGCTCAAAACGAGGGCTATCCCTAACTTCCAGCAAACATTAGATAATTTGTTTCTAAGTTTCTACATTAAGTTTAATCAGGGTTTCAATGTTTGGCAGCAGTAGTGCAATTTGCTACCTATCTTCTCCCTGGAAATGTGGCAGTACAGTGTTTGCTGTCCTGTGGAGGGGTTATAATGGAACTACACTGTGGAACTGAGCCAGATTTCCTTTGTTGTTTTTCTTTCTTTTGATTTTGTTATTGAATTAGGTCAGTACCTCAGTTTGTGTCACAGGCATGTAGTATGTGGTTGTGCAGGTACCACTGCACCTAGAATGTCTTAAAGCAGCAGCAAACAAGGAATGAAAGGAATATCTTCAGCTAGTCTTTCTGCTGAGCTTGGTGGTGAAGCTGCTGCCTGAGCAGCATAGACAGCAGCTGCACAGTGAGTGTGGTCTGTCTGATCTGGCTGCTGGGAGTTAGCAGTCCTGGGGATGCTGCAGTGGCAATGTTATTGTTAGGCTCGTGGCTTTGGTTGAGGTCTGTCCTTGGGAATTCTTTCTTGCAGAATTTCTTGTGTTTACACAAATTGTTCTTTACAGCTTTGCATTTAGCATCCTTCAGTGTGCAGTCCCAGGTGAGGGTACCTGGGAACTAAGGCTTGAAGGTGGGATGAATGGCAGGCTGGTTTTTGGGGCAGACCATCTTCACATAAGAAACACTATACCAAATGCAACACCCTGGTGATTTCTCTGCATAGGTGCCGCAGGGGAGGGTTCTTTCCAAGCAGTATTGCTGAGGGTTGGAGGGCTCATTCAGACAGCTTCACAGTGGGGGACACCTGTGTGTTCCCACATCCCTGAAGCAGAAGTTTGTGCAGCCCCTGATGTGGCAGATGTCCTGCCTGGAAACTGAAAGTCTCAAACCTACAGTCACTGGTGTTTTGTCACATGGGTTGTTCTGGTTTCCTCATTTCAAATCTTGATCCATCCTTTCAAAATCTATGGGAACATGCTTGCTAGTTTCAGGGGTATTAATTCCCAATTTATCCCTTTGAATTAGGACCATATTTCTTCTAGTCTGCAAGAGAATTCTAATGATTTAGAAAATTGCCTGATTTTACTAAGAGGGACAGGAGGGTGGGAACAGCGCAAGTCTATGCGCTGCCCCCAGACTTAATAGGTTCATCATGTCCTCTTTCACTGTATGGTATGTGAGCTTGTGACTAATCTCTATCACCTTCGGGCCGTAAGATGACTTCCAGAGGGTGATGCATACTCCAGGCAATCATTTGCTTTCTTTCTCTGCATTTGGCAGACTGCAGAGAATTGTTTGTTCAGATTTGGTAACCCAGCAACAGAGGAATATAGTGTGGGTTGGAAATATGATCTACACAACCTCAGCAAAGGGAAATGATCAACTGCCATCAAAAGATCAACTTTGCCATCCAAATGAATGGAGGAGCCTTCATTTCAGAGAAGTGCTGAAGTTTTAGGTATAATAGCTGCAAACTGTGGCTTTTTTTCTTAATTTTCCCATTCTTCAGCTCATCTTCCTTCTTTCTACCTCCTACTTTCCTCCCCTCCTCTCTTCTCAGCTGTTTTCATTAATCTGGCTGAAATACACACCAGGCAGCTGATGTCAGGCTCACCTCACCTTGGAGTGGGGACTTGCCTGAGAGGTCTGTTAAAAGGTGTGGTCCGTCTTGCCCACAAGCAAGCTTACCACTGGGGCCCTGGGCAAACAGGGACCGTGGGGCTAATCTGGAATGTTTGGCCCCAGCAGAGTTGAAGCTCAGTGTGGGAATGGATATGGATTCTCTGCAGTCCTGTGTCCGTGTTCGGGAAGCAGCTGTGCCATATGAAGACCTATACAACTCTCACTGAAACAAGTGGTGTGTCTGGTGGGTTGCTGAGTTGTGCTGGATGGCCCAGACTCTGTGGCATGCTGCAGTCCTTGGTCTCCTTAATTATATTTTTTCACCCCTCAGTCATTGCCAGAGTGCAGTGTGGAGCTTGGTAAACTCCCAGCATGGTGTGTAGTGCTGTGCTGAAGGCAGTGAGACATTCATTAGGAAGTCCTTCTGTGTGCTCAGTGTCAGTTCTGGACAGAACCGGATCCATCTGTAGTTCAGCTCTGGCTCCAAGGCAGAGAAGTATACCATAACTGGCTTCTAACCTGCCCCAAACCAAAACCAAACAAGATTCATTGCTTCCTGTACACAGAGAGTTTGTTACATCTGATTTTAGTCTCCAAGGTCAGAATCCACTGCATTTGGTGATGATGAAGGATGAGATTTGTTTGGAGCTTGTTCTGTTGTATGAATGGGTGACTCTAAACCAGAGGGGATTTTCTTGCGTTTTGCTGCACAAGGCTTGTGTGTGTTTTGGGCGAGAAATTTGGTTGTGATGCATGTAATCCACTCAGCCCTTTTGCTCTTGGAAGCTGTGGGTGAAACTTCTCAACAATGTGATATTAGGAATGAAATGGAGAGAATGCATTTTCATACAGTACATATATAATTATTTAGTGGTTTTCTACCATGTCATTTGGAGAGAGCACTTGACCTTTGAAATAGAAATTGGCTATTGTTGGATGAGTGTGACTGTCTTCAACAGGTCATGAGCAGTAACAAGCATGTCATGTAGCACGTGCCCTCAGCTTTGGTGCATACTATCAAATGAAGAGAGTCATCTTGCCAAAACATATTTCCCTAATAAATTTAGGTCTCTGATTCAGCAGAAATCATCCAGCCATAGTCCTGATTTGAATTTTTCTGTGGCTCAGTTTAATACAGTAGCTTTGTGAGACTTATATCCACGTGAGTAAAAGCTTCTGTCTATCTTGGTTTTCACTGTGTTCAACAGCTCTGCAAAGCAATTCCACTTGGCTCCCTTTTGGGGATGCTTTCAGAAAGTATGTGATTTTAACCAAGAAATGGCTAGCCAGCTTCCCAGGAAAGTTTGTCTTTGCAGACAGATAAGTCAAGTCTGTCAGTGGTGGAGAGCTAATGGTGGTCTTAGGCCAGATTTGCCTGTTAATAGCTCAGTGTTTGTCTTCTCTTGGTCAAGGTGGTTTATCGGGACAAGCATGCTAGGTACTGTAAGGGTGTGCAGCAGAGATGGGAGGTTCCCTGGGAAGGTGCCACACTGCAGCACGTAGCTGACTTAGAAACTGATGAGAGATTGTATTTTTTGACTGAGAGTTCATGTTGCAGTGGTTGACATGGATGAAAAAGGATCTGGACGTGCTGATGTGGAGCATCTGCTGCTAGGAAGGTTCATATGGATGCACTAGACACTTCGGGCTCTTGGTGCACTTTACAGGGTTGAGTATAACATCTGCTTCCACCTGAAGCTCTGTCAGGTTGCATTTTAGACATATTTGACTCAGATACAAAATGCAAAATATAAGGCATTTTTGCAAGTTTCTTCTTTTAGGGGTTATTAATACTTTTTTTTTTTTTTTTTTTTTTTTTTTTTTTTTTTTTTTTTTTTTTTTTATGTGTGTTCTCCACTAATTAAGTCCAGGTCAGGAAACTACTTAAAGGTGGACTGAAGCCAAAATATCCAAACTATTGCCTGGGAAACAAGAGCACTTGCACTTAATGGCTAAATTAGTGCAGTGTTTGGGGAGTAGGATTGTTTTAAAACATTTTCCCCTCCCCCACTGGATACAACAAAGTCTTGTTCTAAGATCGTTTAGTAATCATAGAAATATTTTAAGAACAGATTTGAGTCACTTGGAACAAATCAAGCTGTGGAGTTGGTTCAGCTCTAGCCTTCAGTATTATTTGTGTTGCTACAAAGCAGTCCATAAAAACTAAAGACTGAGCCCTGGCACATATATAAGTAACCACAAACACAATGTGTCACATGTAATTTATTTTCTGTTCTTTGCCCATAAGTTATGTGGCCTTCATTTTGGGAGTTACTGAAATCCCTACTGGATAATGTCCTGAGCACATGTTTCGTGGTGCCCTGCTTTAAGCAGGAAGGTTGGAATAAATGACCTCCAGAGCTCCCTCCCTGTCTTCAGTATTAACAACTCTACAGTTCTGTTCCTTTGATTTTTACATATATATGTTTTTTACATACTGTGTTTGAAAACATGTCCCACAGTTTAAATTCTAAAGTTCTAACTAGTTTTTGTGGTTCACTCCCTCTAGCTCTGTTTAGTCTGTGAATACACACTGAAGGATTGAGTAGCTGAATTTACATTT
Organism: Erithacus rubecula; assembly: GCF_903797595.1. NCBI lineage: Eukaryota > Metazoa > Chordata > Aves > Passeriformes > Muscicapidae > Erithacus > Erithacus rubecula. The sequence continues at coordinate 109,015 of NC_136665.1, forward strand.
TACCAAGTGGAGCCTATGAGATATATTAGCGGATTGTTTGGATTTCAGGAGTGCTGAAGGAATGCTGACTATTGTGACACTTGCAGTGTTACCCCTTAGGAAAGGAATGCAGAGAGGAGTTAATCATCTGTCGTTGTCAGGCATTTCACAGGCTTTACAGTTCTATTCCTGCATGTAGGCCTTTGTAACGATCCTACTAATCACTCTGATGTTTGGCAATTTTGAAGCCTTCCTCTCACCCCTTCATGTATTCTGCATTATTCGATTATCGATACTTGTCAACTGCTAATGTATCTCCTTAAACAATGTGAATGACTTGTAGTTACCTTTAACTTCTGTGGAGTTCTAGGGTGGGAAAAATAATGTATTCCAGGATTAATTTTCACTCATGCGAGCCCATATACTTTCCTGTCCTGGGTTCACAGTGGAGGTAAGCACAGTAGTGAATTGGAGGGAAATTGTAGCTAGGACTCTTCATGACTTGACTGAGGCTTCAATATGTATCTTGTGGTCTCTCCTTTCTGAAATCTAGGAGAGTTTTAGGAAGTAGAGAGTGCCTCTGAGAGCTGGGTTGTAGACGTTTTATCAAGGCTGCTGGGATAAGGGACTTGAGCATTGTCTGTCCTGGAAGTTTGGAGGTAAACTTTCCCACTGAAATATTCTGTTTTCCAGGCTCACATGAAAGGGAGAGCACAGCTTTCCTGGCAGTGTTTCGGAAAGCTCTTCCACCTGTACACTTAATAATAAATCTGCTTGTTCATATCTTCTCTGTAGAAGGAGACAAGGAGAAATGCCTACTCATTTCTCATTTCTAATGCCTACTCTACCTGGGAAACAGGTAGAAACCAAACAATAAGAGTACAGTAAAGGAATATGGTGGGATAGAGCTGCTAGTATATGCAGACACACATACACACAGATGTATATATAAATAGCTACTCCACTGGTTTGTAGGTGGTTGTTCTAATGTAGCCGGTGTGGCCAAGTGTCCTAAAATATAAATGCCTTATTGAGACTGAAGTAAATGAACCCTTTTAATGTGACACAAAGCCTGTTAACATTAAAATTGATCTGATGTTCCCTTTGACCTCCCTATTGTTTAGGTTTTTGGGAGCATAGTAAGGCATTAATTCCTTTTATGCTCCTCAGTGTGAGTGACTGCTGCTGGTGAACATCTTGGAATCCAGCACATCCAGGGAGGATTTCGGGGCTGGCAAAGTCCCTGTGAGGCATCTGTTTGCTTTTAAGGTTCTTAGCTCTGGGAATTGCAAGAATTGGCCTCAAAGAGCATTTATCAACCCTGTGGTCTGCTGCTCTCAATGTGGCTGTGTACGCCATTTTTCCCACAATAGACCAGAAAGAGCATTAAGTTTGACAGTATATTTCTATGTGTGCTGTATGAGAAATGTATTTTCTTGTTTTATTATCATTGTTCTCTGTGACAAGGGTCATCTCCACTGAAAATGATTAATTTGAGAAAAGTATTTTTCTTACCCTGGGCTCCATTTGTTGCCTGGTACTGTGCTGTGCTAGTCATGTGTTAGCTTTGTCGTACTGCACATAACTTTAGGCTTTGTGTGAAGAATGTGGCCTTAATCTTCAGTAGGCACTGCTGTACAAGGGAACAGAGCCTCCACGAGATTTGAAGTTCACGCAGATCCAAGATTGTTTAACAAATTGTTTAAATCCTCTTGTGTTTTAAGATCTCTCTTAATGCTTCCTTTGGAACTGATGCTGCAGCAGAGTGTAGTTGACATGTTTTCCTATTGGGTTACTGATCTAGTGTTTTGAAATTTCAGGTCTGTAGATAATGGTTGTATGTCTGTTTTTCTTTTTGCAGTGCAGTAATAATGGAAAAGTTATGTTTGAGGAATTTGAATAACCTCTGTGGGGATGGCTAGAGTTCCTCTTACTCCATTTCTTTCATTTTTTTCTTTAACTTTGTGACCTTAATGTGCGTAAAAGTAGTGTCTGTTTATTTGTCTGCAACAAAGCAACTTGCTAAAATTCAAGCTCTAAATATGAAATGAACTGGAGAGACGGAGAATTCTTCCTTTTAGTCTTAAAAGGTAAAACTGGTCTTCTTCAGTGTGTCATTGAGTACAAGATGCAACTCTCAGTTCTATGTTAGGATCATAATTTTATTTTTAATTAATTGTGCTTTTGACATCAGTCCTGTATAGATGTACCTAGTGTTTCATTTGAGAATGAACAGCAAGGGTAGCAGTGACAGTAAATGCAAAGAAATGTAATAATGTCCAAGGATAACTAAGAATACACTCTAAAGTTTCTTCTAAGATATTTTTGAGTGCAATGCCAGGCTACATGTTGTTGAACTTCCAAAATGTAGAAATTGTTTTAAAGAATGCCCTGAGAAAATTGCTGGTCAGGTTTTATATCAGGGTAGGAGACAAACTTCTTCCTTATGCTAGGAAACTGGAAGCAGTTAGGGCACAAAGAGGATGAGGCTGCTTATTCGTATCTGGAGTGGACAAGCAGCTACAAGCTCATGACTTCTTCCCACTCTTACTTCATTCTGCGCTTGGTTTTGTTCCTCTTCCTTGGTTTCCTGCTGAATTCCATTGCAGTCGCTGATCATCCTGCTGCCACTGTCTTGAATCTCCTCTCTTATCTTTTCCCTTGGACACATGCTCTTTGCCTCTTCCTTACAGGATTTGCTTTCTCCCTTGGCACTAGTAATTCTCAAGGATCCTCATATAATCAGTCTTTTTCTGACAGTTTTCTCCTCCAGTTCCCAGCCTCCTTGCCGCAGAGTTCTTTCTCCCCTCACTGATTCCCAGTAAGCTGAGATGGCTCAGCCAGCTGGGCAGTGGCTTCATCTTTCAAGCCTGAGGCTGTCAAAAATGCCAATCACTGCCAGGCATGGGTAAGAGGTGGAGGGGAAGGGAGTTAAACCTTGATTTAAGGCCTTGTCTATGCATAGAAATTATTACTCTTTATTAACTTTTAAAAATAAAGCTGGGTTGAGTTAAACTGCAGTAGGCTTTGGGATATGTCCTCTGCCAGCCTAAACTTGGATTAGTCCAGTGCAGATGTAAAACAGATATTACTGCTGCAGCAAATTCTATTTGAACAATAATTATATTTTCCTGGGTGCCAAACTGGAAGAGCATTCAGCTTTGTTTTGAATTAGAAGACATTTGTAATGGGCTCCTGAGTGTGGGCTACTGGGAACCCTTGGCAGGCATCTGGCAACCTTCCACCTGAGGCATGTCATGCATCTGCTTTAGCAGAGTTCTCGGTGCCAGAAAACACAGCATGGTACCTCTCTTGCCCTGTCACCAGAGAATGGCAGAACTGAGGTGAGTGGGGAGCTTCCTCTGCTGACTGGGCCAGACTGATACCAGAAGGCAGGAAGTGGGCATATCTCCAATGCTGGATCTTTGCCCAAACCAGCTAGGTCCTGCCAGGCAGAGCTCTGGGTGGTACTGGCAGCTGAGCCCTTCTGAAGGCTTTGACTCCTCAGTGCACTGTGGCAGACCCACATGCCCTAGGCAATCTGAAGGCCAGTGAATGAGGTGTTTGTCTCTGCAGCTGTGTGACCCTGCATTTCATCCCATCAGTCCAGTGGCCTTGAGCAGCCTGGCTGGGGACAGCATGGGCTGGATTTCTGCTGCTGGCCTGGGAGCTGTCACTGACCGCTTGGAAGCTTTGCAGGATAAAGGCTTTTCATTGCTGCCAGTGTCTGCCAACTCCTATTGCAATTAAAGGGTAATCTTTTCTAAATGGTGCTAAATTAAGGCTTAATCCCTCCCTCATGCCACATAAGAGGATGAATCCCTGGTTTTCTGAAAACAGCTTATTGTTTGGGCCACCGTCCAACCGACCTGTACAACAATGGTCCTGGATGGTTTGTCTGTGGAGAGGACTCACACTTTTTGATTGGTCTACCTGGAGATCCAACTCCAAAGTCCCCTAAGACATATATGGAGAAGTAAAGGAGTTATTTGCCACTTCCTTGTATGGGTCATACCATATGAAACTTGGGAGAAGGTTTCCTGTTCTGAAGTCCTTACCCTAGATACTGGGATGACGGGAAATAACTTTGCCTGTGACTCTGTGTGCTGGGTCCATGCTCTTGGCTGTCCACTCACTAGACACCAGCCATGCACTGTGCAAGCATTGCATTGAAGTAAACAGTCCTGGCAGTATGGATTGGTTTGTTTTAATCAAGGTAACTGTGTGCATAAAACTGTAATATTAATTGTTGTTGTTACATAAGACTTCTGCCACAGCGTGAATCAATGAGGGGGGTTAATTTTTCACTGTTCTTGGAATTGCTGATCTGGATCAATAAAAGACAAATTTTGTCTATGGGGACAGGAGGAGACTGCCTTTGAGCCCTTGTTAAGACTAGGCTTTTATGCCTCACCTTAGGGGCACTGCTGTGTCTGTAGAGCAAGATGCAGTGTTTATTTGCTTATGAATATGTGAGTTTATTTGAAGAAAATGCAGTCAAATGGGATGGAGGGAGGGAGCAGTAATGGGGACACAAGTTTGTGGGTAGCTCATTGTCTTGGGTTGCAATACAGGATGTGACCAAAAATGTGTATTCTACATTCTATATCTGTTGGAGCCAGGTGGGACAGTGATCCTTATCTCCGTGGCACATATTATCGGCTAATGGGCCATCTTTAAGACAAGGTGGGGCAGTCATCTTTATCTTTTCCACAACCCATCCTCCCTCCAGGAAGATATCACCTGCTTCTGGGCCATTAAGTCCCACTGTATGACTGATGAAATTACATCATCCCATTGGGAGATGCTCCAGCCAGGGGGAGGAGCCAAACCTTTCCTACCTAGATAAAAACTGACATTTTGAACACCAAGATACCTTCTTGCCACTGGATTCCAGAGGAAAACAGGACCTTTCCACATCATCTTTGGATCTTCAGAGGAAAACTGCACCTTCTACAGGAGCACTGCTCCAACTGAACCTCATCTGCCACTGCAAGGGGACTGTAGCCACCATTTAATGGGACTGCTACCAACACCCTGACTGACAGGGTGTCAGGTTGTATTCTGATTCTGTCAGTGTTTTTTGGGATGACTCTTTGTAATACTATATTTCTATTTTTAATTTTCCTAGTAAAGAACCAGGACACCTGTCCTTCAAACCAGGACACTCGTCAATGAAACATGCAGAAGCTTGCTTTGATTCCATGTTTTTACACAAGTTCCTTGAGGGGGAAAAAGTAATTTGGAGAATTTCAGTGGGATAATTCTAGCAAAAGGATGTGAAATACACTATTATATAAAGTTCTCTTAAAATCCTTCTTATGTAAGCCAGTTTTTTTCATCTTATTCACTTATGATTCTATAAAGCTGTCCTGGTTTGAAAAAATCTGTCCTGGTTTGAAAGGACAGGTGTCTGCCAGTAAGGGCAGAAGTTTCCCTTTTTTGGAATAGAGACTTTGGTTCCACTCCCCTCCCCCAAGTATTACGATTGTTTGAATCAAGGACTCTGAGGCAGAGATAAGGGGGGTGGGAATAACAGCTCTTTTACTAATATATCTAACTATACAAACAGAAAACAATAACAGTTAAAATTGCTAACAGAACAAAATAGATAACTCGGTGTCAGTCCCTTTAGATGCAAGCACGCTGTCTCTGTGCTCAGTCCAGAGCCCGGATTTGCCAGAGGGCAGACGGGAATGAAGGCAGGAGGGAGGGGCGGCAGCGGCCATGCCGGTCTCGGGCGGGAACGGGCTGGAGCGGCGGCTCCTCGCTCACCGTGTGTGTCCGGGGGATCAGCTGTGTTTGCAGAGGCAGGAGGCTGGAACGGGGCAGATGCAGGGCAGGTGGTCGCAGAGGGTCTGGCTCTGCAGTGCTCGGCCGCGTGGCTGAACGATCCCAGGCATCCTCCTCCGAGCTCGCCGGAAACGCGAGTGCCCTCCCGGAAGCTTCAGAGGCCCCTCCGGGGCCTTCCCCACCCACCCCCTTTCATCTGGACCCATCAGGGACCCTGGGTGTAGCCCGGCCAGCTCCATTGGCATGATAATGGGAAAAATTCTTTCAATTGACACAGTAACAGAAAAACACTCAACCCCGAACATTATCCACCGCAAATTTTTCCATGCCATCATGCTACATCATATTGAAACCTTTAAATTATATACATACATGTAGTTACGGGCACAGTATCATATATAGTTCACCCTAGAACAAGGTCCCCTTGGGGTATGCATCGGGTCTCTCCATCATTTTGCATCACCCACCAAGTGCAACCTGGTCCTTGAGCGAAAACCACCCCACGAACAGGATTGTCTTTGCTGGAAGCAGAGTTCACCCAGACAGTTTTCCCTAACATGCCTCTCACTGGAACCTTATCCCCATCTGCTGCTCCCAAGGGCTCTGACTGGGCAGGGCCTGCTCGGTTAGTGGAACCTCGATATTCACTAACCATGTGGCCTTTGGTAGATTGATCTCCCATTTCTTGAAAGTCCCCCCACCCCGTGCCTTTAAGGTGGTTTTAAGCAGACCATTGCACTGTTCGACTTTCCCAGCCGCTGGTGCATGGTAGGGAATATGGTACACCCACTCGATGCCATGTTCTTTAGCCCAGGTGTTTATAAGGCTATTTTTGAAATGAGTCCCATTGTCTGACTCAATTCTTTCAGGGGTACCATGCCTCCAGAGGACTTGTTTTTCCAGGCCCAGGATGGTGTTCCGAGCAGTGGCGTGGGGCACAGCGTAGGTCTCCAACCATCCGGTGGTGCCTTCCACCATGGTCAGCACGTAGCGCTTGCCTTGGCGGGTCTGAGGCAGTGTGATATAGTCAATCTGCCAGGCCTCTCCGTACTTATATTTGGACCATCGCCCCCCATACCAGAGGGGCTTCACCCGCTTGGCCTGTTTGATGGCAGTGCACGTGTTACAGTCATGAATAACCTGAGAGATGCTGTCCATGGTTAGATCCACCCCTCGGTCTCGTGCCCACTTATAGGTGGCGTCTCTGCCCTGATGGCCTGAGGCATCGTGGGCCCATCGAGCCAGGAACAGTTCCCCCTTGTGTTCCCAATCTAAGTCTATCTTTGAGACCTCTATCTGTGCAGCCTGATCTACCTGCTTCTTGTGCCTGTGTTCTTCATTAGCCTGACTCTTGGGAACATGGGCATCCACATGACGGACTTTCACGGGGAGCTTCTCTACCCGAGTGGCAATGTCTTTCCACTCATCAGCAGCCCAGATTGGTTTTCCTCTACGTTGCCAGTCAGCCTTTTTCCACCTTTCCAGCCAACCCCACAGAGCACTGGCTACCATCCACGAATCAGTGTAAAGGTAGAGCTTTGGCCATTTCTCTCTCTCAGCAATGTCCAAGGCCAGCTGAACAGCTTTGAGTTCAACAAGTTGACTCGATCCACCTTCTTCTTCGGTAGCTTGTGCAACCTGTCGTGTGGGGCTCCATACGGCAGCTTTCCACTTCCGGTTCATCCCCACAATGTGGCAGGAACCGTCAGTGAAAAGGGCGTAGCATGTTTCATCTGCTGGCAGCTGGTTGTACGGTGGAGCTTCTTTAGCCCGGGTCACTTGCTTCTGCTCCTCTTCATCAGCGAGACCAAAATCTTCACCTTCTGGTCAGTTCGTAATTATCTCCAAAATCCCAGGGCGATTTGGGTTACCAATACGGGTGCGCTGCGTGATGAGGGCAATCCACTTGCTCCATGTGGCATCGGTGGCGTGGTGGGTAGAGGGAACCTTTCCTTTGAACATCCACCCCAGCACTGGCAGTCGGGGTGCCAGGAGAAGTTGTGCTTCTGTGCCAATCACCTCTGAGGCAGCTTGAACTCCCTCATAGGCAACCAAGATTTCCTTCTCTGTGGGAGTGTAGTTGGCTTCGGACCCTCTGTAGCTTCTGCTCCAGAATCCCAGGGCTTGGCCTCGGGTCTCACCAGGCACCTTCTGCCAAAGGCTCCAAGACAGACCATGGTTCCCAGCTGCAGAGTAGAGCACATTCTTTACCTCTGGTCCTGTCCTGACTGGGCCAAGGGCCACTGCATGAGCGATTTCCTGTTTGATCTGGGCAAAAGCTTGCTGTTGTTCGGGGCCCCAGTGGAAATCGTTCTTCTTGCGAGTGACCTGGTAGAGAGGGCTCACAATCTGGCTGTACTCAGGAATGTGCATTCTCCAAAAGCCGATAGCACCTAGAAAAGCTTGTGTCTCCTTCTTGCTTGTTGGTGGGGACATTGCAGTGATCTTATTGATGACTTCAGTGGGGATCTGGTGCCGTCCATCCTGCCACTTCACTCCCAGGAACTGGATCTCTCGGGCAGGTCCTTTGACTTTGCTCTTTTTAATGGTGAAACCGGCTCCCAGCAAAATCTGGATGATCTTCTCTCCTTTCTCAAACACCTCCATTGCTGTGTTCCCCCACACAGTGATGTCATCGATGTACTGCAAATGTTCTGGAGCCTCACCCTTTTCCAGTGCAGCCTGGATCAGTCCGTGGCAGATGGGGCTGTGCTTCCACCCCTGGGGCAGTCGGTTCCAGGTGTACTGCACGCCCCTCCAGGTAAAAGCAAACTGAGGCCTGCACTCTGCTGCCAAAGGAATAGAGAAGAATGCATTTGCAATGTCAATGGTGGCATACCACCTTGCTGCCTTGGACTCCAGCTCGTACTGGAGTTCCAGCATGTCCGACACGGCAGCGCTCAGCGGCGGAGTCACTTCATTCAATGCCCGATAGTCCACAGTCAGTCTCCATTCTCCATCAGATTTCTGCACAGGCCAGATAGGACTGTTGAAGGGTAAGTGGCTCTTGCTGACCACCCCTTGGCTCTCTAGATCACAGATCATTTTGTGGATGGGGATCACAGCATCTCAATTTGTCCGATACTGCCGGCGGTGCACGGTCATGGTGACAATTGACACCTGTTGTTCAGTCACTTTCAGGAGTCCTACTGCAGAGGGGTTTTCTGACAGTCCAGGCAAGGTGTTCAACTGCTTAATGCTCTTTGTCGCTACAGCAGCTATTCCAAAAGCCCACTTGAACCCCTTTGGGTCTTTGTAGTAGCCGTTCCTGAGGAAGTCTATGCCTAGAATGCACGGTGCCCCTGGGCCAGTTACAATTGGATGTTTCTGCCACCCCTTCCCTGTCAGGCTAATCTCAGCTTCCAGCAAAGTGAATTCCTGTGATCCCCCCGTCACCCCAACAATGGAAACAGGTACCTTCCCCACATGTTCTGATGGTATCAGGGTGCATTGTGAACCAGTATCAACTAACACTTTATGTTTCTGTGGCTTTGACGTGCCAGGCCATCGCACCCACACTATCCAATAGATCCTGTCATCCCATGCCTCTCCCTGGCTAGAGGCAGGGCCCCTCTAGCCCTGGTTATTATTTCTTTCCTGGGCCTACATAGTGGAGGTTCCTTCCAGGGGATCTGACAGAACATCCTCCTTGCTGTAATACCCTGCACCTTGCTTGTGGGAGGTTGAGGCTACCTTCATTTTAGTGCGGCTCCCTCGGTTAGCATTTCCCTCCCTGAGCTGACGCACCCGTGCTGCCAGGACAGAAGTGGGTTTCCCATCCCATTTTCCCATGTCTTCCCCATGGTCTCGCAGGAAAAACCACAGGTCAGCTCGTGAGGTGTACCCTCTCTCCCTAGCTGGGGGACGTGAAGCTCTGACTTGGGGCCTGTGACTCGTACTGCTGCTACGCTGATCTTCCTCACCTCCTCAATTCTCTCTATCATCTCCTCCCTCATATCCCTCATCCTATCTTCGACCTGTTGGAGGTCCCTGGCCACAGCAGAGACATTAGCCTGCATTGGGCCATTCATCATGCTCTCGAAATTTCTGAGTTTGTTGGTAACAGAACACACTGTCTCTGGACTGTTATCGGCATTAATCATTGCTATGTAGGTGGTATATTGAGATGGACCCAAGGTTGCCAGATTCCATAACATCTGCCCTGTGCACTTGACCTTGTCAGGGTCATTGTCATGCTGTCCATCCCTCCCAAAGAGTACCTCTAATACTGCTGTCTCTCTCAGCTGCTGGATCCCTTTCTCAAGGGTCTGCCAGCGCATCCTACGGTGGTGTTCCTGCATTCTCTCTCTGTGTAAAAACTTCTCTCTCACACTCATTAAAAGCCGGTCCCAGAGGGAAAGGAGGCCTTGCTCCCTTACGAATATCTGGTCCACACCTGAATCCTGGGCCAAGGATCCCAAATTCCTGGCCTCAGTTCCATCCAGTTGAACACCTGTTCCAGTAAGGTCCCAGACCCGGAGTAACCAAGTTGTAAAAGGCTCACGGCCCCGCCGAGGAATGTCTTCACGCAGGTTACGGAGACTATCGTATGAGAGGGACTCGGTGACAATCTCAACCTCTGGCTCCCTTTCTGGTTGTGAGGACCCTCCTTGCTGATCCCCATTATCTAAGTGCCTCGTTTTAATCTTAGATTTCCTAGTTTCCACAGGAGCAACTGCTGCTGGCTGTGGCTGCTCCTGTGATCCAGCTGGAACCTGGACAGATACGACATCTGTGGGTTCCACTGCAGCACCATCTGACTCTCCCTCTTTAGGGCAGAGGGAGGGTTTCTCACCAGCTGGAGAAAAATACTCCTTCATCATCTGGCTATGCTCTTTCAGCATTTGGCCTATATCCTTCACTAGAGCCCCCACCCACTCTGGATGGCTCATTTCTGCGGTGGGCTGTGGGGCATCATCCCTAGTCCCTGGGGCAGGTATCAGAGTTGTTGTCCAAGCCAATATTCCCTTGTTTCTGAATGCTAAGTAAAACAGGCCAATCAGCAACACCAGCCACTGTATAATAACACTGGCAATTAAAACAGATCTGAAATCCTTGAGAACCAGTGGGATAGCCTCAAAAAACTGGGTGATGGGTTGGGAAAAAATTTCCCTTGCACTCATTATCTCACAGTAAGTACCATTACTGAAATAGCCCCAGAAACATGCAGTTAGAGTACGATAGCTCCGGATCCATGCAACCGCTTCCCAGAAAAAATTAAAAACCCATGAATTCCTGACATAATCAATCCACCAAACTAATCGGATAATAGCCACAGCAACCTTGGTGAGGGGGCCCAAATTCAAAAAAGGGCTTACAAATGGGAGGGAGATGGCTGTGACCACATGGAACACAAACCAGATTAAGCCAGACAACATATTGCCAGTTAAGAGAGCTGTTATTCCTGTGTTAACTCTCAACTCAGTGTCCTCTGCTCCACGTCTGGGCGCCAAAATCTGTCCTGGTTTGAAAGGACAAGTGTCTGCCAGTAAGGGCAGAAGTTTCCCTTTTTTGGAATAGAGACTTTGGTTCCACTCCCCTCCCCCAAGTATTACGATTGTTTGAATCAAGGACTCTGAGGCAGAGATAAGAGGGGTGGGAATAACAGCTCTTTTACTAATATATCTAACTATACAAACAGAAAACAATAACAGTTAAAATTGCTAACAGAACAAAATAGATAACTCGGTGTCAGTCCCTTTAGATGCAAGCACGCTGTCTCTGTGCTCAGTCCAGAGCCCGGATTTGCCAGAGGGCAGACGGGAATGAAGGCAGGAGGGAGGGGCAGCAGCGGCCATGCCGGTCTCTGGTGGGAACGGGCTGGAGCGGCGGCTCCTCGCTCACCGTGTGTGTCTGGGGGATCAGCTGTGTTTGCAGAGGCAGGAGGCTGGAACGGGGCAGATGCAGGGCAGGTGGTCGCAGAGGGTCTGGCTCTGCAGTGCTCGGCCGCGTGGCTGAACGATCCCAGGCATCTTCCTCCCAGCTCGCCGGAAACGCGAGTGCCCTCCCGGAAGCCTCAGAGGCCCCTCCGGGGCCGTCCCCACCCACCCCCTTTCATCTGGACCCATCAGGGACCCTGGGTGTAACCCGGCCAGCTCCATTGGCATGATAATGGGAAAAATTCTTTCAATTGACACAGTAACAGAAAAACACTCAACCCCGAACAAAAGCAGTGTTTGTAGCATTACTACAAATATCAGACCTGGTGTGGGCCATCTAGATCTGTCTGCGGCCCAGGAGCAGATGGCTCCTGAATAGTCTGGTCCTCACCTAAGTGGGTGAATGAGCATCCATCTGGCTGGATGCTGGCAGAGGGGTTGTGTCAGGTATCACCTCCTCAGGTGAGGAGACCTTGGACAACTGAACCTTCATAGAGATGTTTAAATTATTATTAAAGGCAACAAAAGCTTCATTGCATTCCTACTGAACATGAGGTCAGGATGTAAGTCAAGATGTGTTTATTTGTTTTAAGATGTGTTTTCAGTTAGCAACCACATGAGGGGCTGCTGGCTGGAGAATGGTGACAGACATGAATGAATATGTCACAGACGTTCCCCATCTAAGAAAACAAAAACATGGGAAAAACAGAAGAGCTGGCCAGACAGCTGTTGTGGTGACAAGTGGCCTTTGAATTAATCCTTGGAACAGTTAAAAGAGTGATGGTGCCTAACGTGTCCAAAATCCCAAATTAAGTTTCCTGTATACTTTTTTTTTAAAAAATGATAATGACATTGATTCATTTTCAGTGGATCTGGTAGTGAAAGCACTGCTCAGGAATGTAAACATTCCTCCTGCTTCCTGCTACTCAGCTCTGCTTTGCTGCTGTGTCTTGCCCTGCTGAAATCAGGGGTGTGATGAACTTCCAAGCACAAAATAAAATTAGATCCATTATTTGGAAGAAAAACACTTCCTTTTTATTTTTGAATAATACTTTATTGTCTCTTCATTAGTACTCCTTGTAAAAAGAGAATCTAAATTTAGCCCTATCTATGTGTATGCGGTTCTGTCTTGTGGTGTTGCAATTTGGGATCTGCTATTTGTGATCAAGTTTTTGTGTTTCTCATGGTGGCTATATTTATTCCCTACCACACAAACCACATAGTTCTACACACCTTTACACAGAGGGTATGAAATCATACAGGACCTGCATCAGTAACTCTTCAAACCTGGGTTTGCAGTTAGAAGCAAATAGCCACGGAGATTGTCTCCTGAAATGGTGAAGAACATGTAATTATTTTTTATTTATCTGGAGGGCGGAGAAAATCGCACTCATGCATGTACCTACTAAGTCTCAATATTATTAGTTGCAAATTAATTCTTTAATGAAATACAGGATTTATTTATGGTTTGACTAAGCTGTGTAAGGTTATTTTAGGAGCTGCGTGATCTGCTTTCAAAGTCTCCAAAATTCACAGACCTGATTTGCTGCCTTTTAATTCTGAATGTCCAAGGCCTTAGAATAAAAAAAACAATGTAGATTATTCACATTATTAATTCAATTGAATATTGAATGGATATTCAAATATTCAATTATATATTCAAGTTTTATGTCTTTGACAATCTTGAACAGATTTCCTTTCTAATGATTTTGGCAGTTTCTGACTATATGTGAATCCATGATGCTGTTTCAACTTTTTCTTATTTTTCACTGGATCCTCTGAAGCACTGTTGTAATTTCGGGTTTCAGACCTCGGCCTTGGACTTCCAAGACAGAGCTTTTTCAAGACATCCTTTGGTGCTTGTAATGATCCATATTTTGTTAATTTCTAACTGTAGTTAACTGCTCTTCTTGTGTAATTACGGTTTGCTGAGCAATTTTCTGAAGAGTTTGGTAATTCCATCTTTTCTATGTTGAGTCTTGTGAGTTTTGACACATTTTTTAACTTGGAAGAAATTTTTATATGTTTTTCTTCTCTGACAAATTGCTTTCCAGTTCAGCCAATAATTTAAAAATCTACACAACTTCTCTTTACAGTCTTCTAATTAACAAAAAAATACCACCCTTTGCTATGTCCAATAATAATCAGGCTCTTGTGTTATTATTATTATTACGTAATTTATTTTAACTATTTCTGCTCTCTTTTCAGTAGCCAGCAATTGTGTTTGATTAATTTGAAATCTGAGGACAGCTTTTTATTGACCCTTTGCTGTTGCTTGATTGCTACTGCGTTTCTGGCACGGACAGAACATTGTGGGCTTTGTTTGGGTGTTCTCTGAAGCCCCATTTTGTTTTTTGGTGGGGATTTTTAATATTTTTTTATTCTATTTTTAATGATAGTTTCTGTGAAAGGTCTCTGAAGTCAGGAGCAGACTGTGTTCACAAGCTATCTTTGTGTTTCCCAGATTGCATCCAATTTAGAGAATTCCCAAGTTCAAGTTGTTTTTGGATGTTGGGCCTTGGTGAGGTAAGGTCTCCTTTTGAAATTAGCAGCTGTTTTACAAGCAGTGAGACTCATTTACTTCCCATGGTAACCATCAGACCTTAACTTTGGAGACTGTGGGTTACCTCATAAGGCAGAAAACAAAACTGAATTTAAATAATGAAAAATATTTGAATGTTTGGAGAGAAGAGACATTTGATTTGCAGCTGATAGTCTCATTGTGATGTGGGACCTCTCAGATGGCCACAGAGCTGTGACACATCCCAGGATAACCTGCAGTCTCATTAGGAGTGCTGAATGCTGCTAGAATGGTCTTGCACAAAGGGGCAGGAATCATAGCATCTTCAACATGCATGTGATGGTGTGCAGGTCTCTCTGTTGTGCTGTCTGATTTAGCCAAAATTCTTGCTCTTGCCAGCAAGGATAGTGCCTGTTAGTCTCTGTTTTGGCAGATATTCTGCTCCAAAAAGAGCAGTGACTGCTGTAATCCTGACAGGGCCCTGTAAAAATAGCTGCCAGTGTGCTTGTGCTGTCTTGTGCTGAAGACCTTTCTCCCTTCCTGTGCAGTGCTGCTGTGACCCCTCCAGGGATGAGGCCCTAAGGGAAGCCTCTGCTTCCTGTTTACTAGTGTTTAAGTCATGCACCAGAGCTTCACTTCCTCCTGTATTTTGTAGCTCTCTCTTTTCTAATCCTCTCCTTTACTCCAGAAAGTCTCATGGAGTTGAGCAGATGGAAATGCACTTGTCCTACCTTTTTGAAGTGATGGTGAAACTCTGTCCTTGAATTGTTTCTGACGCTGACACCACTGGCAGACAGACATCTGAGGGCACTGGTCAGTACCTCACCAGCCGCACTGAGTGTCGGCTGAACTGTGTGCTCCAGATTAACTGGTGCACACCAGTGACTTGGCCACTTAGCTGTTGCAGCTGGCAGTTGCTCTCTACAGGGTGTTTGCTGAAATTGCATTGTGAGGAGAAGGCTGTTCCTCTCTCTTCTTGCGTTTTAGCCCAAACCTTAAAATAGAGGCTCAAATATGTCTAGTGTTTATTTGTTTAAGCAATACACAACCATGATGGGCAATGGTAAATGAACATGCTGTAGTTCAGTATGAAGTCTGGATGTAGGCTGCAAGCAGAACATGTCAGAGGGAACTGAGAGACTCCTCTGGAGTTTGTTGTAAATATTGTGCTAGTAGGACACAAAAGATTATGTAGTTGTACCTGGGTTAAAATGTCTGGACCTTTGCTTAGGTTCTAGGGGGAAAATAAATTTGTTACTCAGGTGCAATGAATTATTAATGAAAAGGCAATTAGATAACAAGAAAATGTCTGCTTTTGCCATGCAAACTAGCTGCCAATGGTGCATTTAATGAAATGTCTCATGCAATTGTGCACATGTGTGTGTGCATGTGTATGAGAATG
Organism: Erithacus rubecula; assembly: GCF_903797595.1. Lineage (NCBI taxonomy): Eukaryota > Metazoa > Chordata > Aves > Passeriformes > Muscicapidae > Erithacus > Erithacus rubecula. Next base: position 124,589 of record NC_136665.1, read on the forward strand.
ATTGAAGACCACTAAAATCAGAAAGCCTGACTAGTAGTTTTGGTTTTTATGAAGCTCTTGACATAAAGGTACATGAACAACAGAACTCACATGAACACAGGTAACTTTGACATATGCAGGAAGTGATTCCACATTTGGCATTAGTCTCCTCGTCTGAGATTTAAAAAAAATATTTTATTTTTCTCCTAAGTGCTTCATGTCCTGGTTCATTCTGGTACTGACAACTAGTAGGTGTTTTTATGTACTGGAATGCTTTTATGCAGCCATATTTGTGACTCCTTGTAAAGCAGGGTTTGTTCCTGGAAACCTCTATTATTGTCACACCAGGGGAAGCCACTATGCTGGTAAACAAGCAGCAGTGTAATAAGCTGTACATTATATATGTTTTGCAGGATGCAACGTACTTCCTTGTTTTATTTTTAGAGTGGGTGTGCCTGCGTAGCAGGCAGGTGTTGTTTTTAGTAGTCCTCATGCAATGAAATGCCAATGTTATTAGCTATTGTATTAAAGAAAAAAAAAAGGAAAACGTTTACTTGAGTATCACTGGAGGATTTCATGCTTACTGTTATTCATATAGATAAAATGTCCTTGTTTGGGGAGCAAAACTAGTGAAGAGGATGAAAAGTATTTTCTATCACCATGGTATGTGTGTGTGTATGTGTGATCCTTTGGTTAACAATAATTAAAAAGTGAGTGGAAGCTGTGTTATCTCATCCCTAACCTTTCAATCTTGCTCTCAGCTAAAGCAATTATCTTCTCAGTTTTCTAATTTCAAGTGCTGGGTTGGGGCAGAGCAGGTGAGAGAGAGGTTAAATCTAATTTCTTGGGACTGGCTGCTGAGCCAGGGAGCTGTTCTTTTGGTGCCAACTTAAACTCTTGGTTGACATTGTAGAAGCCTGCACTTAAGCACCAATTGTGTAAGTGGATTGTGCTCATATGTAGTAAGTAATATTTCTTGTGTAGGAGCAAGGATGTTATATCTTGTGCTTTATGTTCCTTTTATAGAAAAGTAGTTCACAATGCTGCATCAATTTTTGTCAATTCTAGACTTAATTACTTTGAGGCATGCTCAGCAGGCTTTCACAGCTGTAGGTGAGCAGCCCCATACTCCAAATTTCCACAATGCCGCTTTTTTTCATTACAGTGTATTACTTCAAAGGCACCTAAGAGTAACTGAGCTCTGCTGTAGGGTTGAACTGCAGTGACACTCTGGAAGGTATAATCCTTCTCCAACTCACACCACAATATTTTATGTAAGGCAGTCTAGAATTACTTGGTGTGTTAACTGGGCTTTTTCCAAAGAAAGTGTAAACCATTATTTTAGCAAAATGAAACCAGGTTAAGGACTGGACTGTTTCCTGGAGTGTGCACAAATCTTCATTGTTGCATGACCTTTTAGAAGATGCTTGATGTCAGTATTGTTATGAATGGATTTTTGGATATGTTTGTTTTGTCCAATTAATCAAAACAACAAGGCTAAGTTTAGCAGCAATTTATTAGTAGCAGCAATTGTATATAAATAAATGCAGTCAAAGTTTATTAGTTACATATATTTAAGTAAATACAAAATTTGGCAGTAAGTAATTTAGTATAATTGAGCTCTGGTCCAAATAAAGCATAAGCAAAACCGACTGGGGGATACCCCAGCCAGGGGTACGGGTGGGGCCCTTTCTCTCACTCCATACCAAATCAGTCAAGCTAAAAATCTCACTTATATACTGTTTACTAATACATATTAATACAGAATCTTCTAAAAAGCTCTTCCTAGTTTCTTTTCCTAAAATCTATGTCATTATGTTATATTGTGCATGCTTTACCAGTGCCCAGGGGTCTCTCCCTCTTTCGGGGATCTTGTTTCCAATGAAGCCTCTGGGTCTTCCTCAGTGTTCGCTGTTTGACTTTGCAGGTAGCGCAAGCACACTAAGCTTAGGGTTATATAATTAAGCCTGTGTTCCCATAACAAATTGTGTCCAATGCTTTGGAATCATCCCAATTTGGCCCAATTCAAGGCTGAAATTCTAGATGCTGTACTTAGACCTGTAACCTTCCTATCTTTTCTCCCACCAAACATCTGGATGATGATTCTACCTGCTTGGTTTAACCATTGCCTTTATTCTTTTTGCTTTACAACAATTAAATCCAATTTTTCTGTTAATTATAAAGCAACAATTTTGCTAATATAGTTGCAATTTAATTAGTGCAAATCACATATATAACAGTATGGAGTGGACTGACATGGTGGGAAGTGATGTAAAGTTTTGAAAAGCCTCACAACTTCCCTGAAGGTACCAGATCTCGTGTGAGCTGTTTGTGAATCTAGACCTGGGGATATTGGAGTGTGGGAAAAAGAGCCTAATCCCAAACTCATGGAAATGTGAGAGCATTTGCCATGGTGAGGAACAAATAAGGAGCTGAGATCTGTGTGGCTGTATTGACACTCAAGTGGTGGCTGGCCACAGGCTGAATGTGGGCTGGGGCTGTGGATGAAGGAGTGGTGGTTCTGGGCTGGAGATCCAAGGTTGCCACGAGGAATTCGTGACACCTGCTACTTGCAAGTCCACACATATTCCCAGTGCATATACCTGCATATACAGACTATAGGCAAACCATTGTGTTCCGATAGAAAAAGAAATATTTTGCTTACCAGTTGTGGGGGGGGGGGCAGTTAAACTATTTCCATTTTGGTCTAATGTGAAGGACAGAATGCATATACTGGCTTTATTAAGTATAAGCTTGTTTTAATAAGTTTATAAGTTGTCTTTGGTAGGTATAACTCCTCCTAACTATAAAAACAGCCACATACATGTTTAGAGGACTGACATCTCATTTGATTTTTCTTTTGTGCAGGATCTTTTAGTGATAATGTTGTTTTTTAACTCCATCCCGCCTCCAAGCCCTGCACAGCCACAGGGTGGGTTAAGGTGGTACCAAAATTGGCCAGATATAAACTTTCTAACCTGGTTTCGAGTATTAGAAAGCAGACATTCTTAATTGCAACCCTCATCACTCAGAGGATCCTTGCTCTAATGAAGTGCTGTGGTAAAGAGAGGCTTTATCATTCACACTGATTACTGTGTCATTAGCTCTCCCTGCTTACTTGATGTGTGTATGTGTTATTTTATTTTACATGGTTGCCCCCCTTATTGGGTCCTTATGTGTTCTTTGGAGTCTTCTTTGGTTGTCTTCAATTTCTGGTGTCCTTTTTAGATGTCTGTTTTTCAGCCCCGGCTTTTGAGGAAGTGCAATATCATTGTTTAGCATGACTTCTGTTTGTCAGACTTATCTATTTCTCCAAGGTTACATTGTCCCTTTAATTTGATTAGAGTAAAAGAAATAGTCTACTATCCTTATCTTAAGGTGAAGATGAGAAGGAAGGCAATGATGTTAGCAGAGGTACTGCATGATGCATTTGTTCAGTTTCCAGTGATTTATTGATCAGACATTTATGGAACAGCAATGGGTAAAATTTGATTAGTAACACTAGATGAAAGTTTTTTCATCTATGAATTATTACAATAAAGGCTGTTTGAGGCACATACTTAGGATAACCCTGCATTGTCCTTTATGAAATGCATAATTTCAGTAAGATCTTGTTGAGTTTTAAGTAAAGAGCTAAGATTTTAACAAGGAACAGGCTGCATCTAAGTTTCTAGTGTCCATTGCACTCTTTGAAGGTTCATAACATATCTTCTCAGGACTAATTATGGACTTCAATGAAATTATTCTTTGAGGTCAGCTGCTAGCGAGCTAGTGTAATACAGATCACTGCTCCTGGTTTTTAGTTTCTAAAAATTATTTCATTATAGATAATACTTATATCAAGTTTCTGCACAATCATTTTTAATGCATATCCTGGCAGGTGCTTAGGTCGAGTGCCTTCAGAGGAGTGGCATTCTTAGCAGGGCACTATTGTACAGAGTCCATTTGCAGTCACTTCTTTTTTCATATGCAGGGCATGATGACCCAATGGCCTGCTTAACAGGATCAGCTGATGTTGTGAACTGGCCCGTACAAATAAGTAATTCCATCAAATTTAGCAAATTAAAAATCAGCAATTGGTGATCAAATTTCCTGCACTGTGACTTCTGGGAAGAGTGAGTTTGAACTGTGTTTTGGTACCACAGTGGGTAGGTAAGGGCACCCTTTGCACTTGTAAGTAGAAATCTCTAGTTTCCTCTGCTGTCTATCTCCTAAACAGTGCTGATGTTCACCAGCATTAACTCCTCCTCCATATTTCCATCTTTCTTTCCTTTGAGGCTTGGTCTGGAGCTGTATAGATGTTGCTGGCAGCAGTTAATTGATCTGTTATGATGCGCAGCAGGGAAAGATGCCTCAGGGCAGCCTGTTTTTTGTTTTCCCTTAACCCATCAGACCTAAGTTTATCCTGAAAAGAGTACTTTTTTCTGTTGACTTGTATGTCATTCCACCTCACCTTTGTCCACTCGCATATACCTTTTCTTTGTTTATAAGAAAGCAGAAATGTATGCTCACCAAACCTCCCATTTCTCTCTGATTTAAACTCAGTAGAATGCAACTGAGTCCTTTTTAATTCTCCTTCCCTGTTAGAGTTATAGGAATTTTTCTTACAAAAACACCCAAAACCTCAGGCTTTGGCTGAGTGCCCATTGCAGTCATTGAGAACAGCTGGACTTGCTGGTGGGCTGTTCAGGGGGCTGCTGGCTGTATGGCTTTCTTGGGAAGGTGACTAATTATGAAGGCAGCAGCAGGTTTTGAGGTGGTCATGGGGACACCATGCTGTCCACTGTCTCTAGAGTAGGACACTGTGAGGAAATGCTCCACAACTGTCAGGAAATGTACTTTTGAGATCAGTAGTCATGTATTTGTAAGTGACAGAGACCACATTTTGGGAGGATATGTATTTAGCTAATTTATGGCATGAGCTTTGAAACAAAAGTATCATTCTTATCTTCAAGAGAATCATGCCTACAGTCTTTCACAGCAGTGTTGAGTGATAGTGGTGAATGAAATACCTTGTGACTAATGTCCTTGGCTTTTAACTCTAAGCTTTCCAGCACCTCTGCTTGGAAGTCAGAGTGGACAGTAATGAGTCCTGGCAGGGACATTGCTTCCTACACCAAAGAGAGAGAGCATGTGTACCTAGATCACAGTTTGGTACCTGCAACTGAAGGAGGGGAGGATGAGTGCTGATCTCTGTTAGTAGAACGCCTTCTGAAAAAAGACTTGAATCTCTCTTGAGTAGTGGTAGAAAACAACTGAAGGAAAATGTCTTGTTTGATGTTTAGTCTCATGACTGTTACGCTTTTAAATGCTTTATTTAAATAAAAAGGACATCTTGATTAATGACACCTCTTTCATTGGGGGCTTGGGTTCTGTCTAATTTTTATGAGTAAACCATTCTTTCACTGCAAAAGTAGCTAATGATAGCCTTCTATAAGGGGCACTTTCTGCAAATCCTTCTTGATCTTCAGCACAAAAGAAACAGAAACACATCTACTAGAGTGCTCTCAAACCTCACTACAAAGGTACATAGGCACATACATAGGTGTATGTGTGTTTTCCTCTGATGGATGTACATGGTACACACATGCACATGGACATCACTCTGCTTTTCAAACTTGATTGAGAAAGGCAAGGTACTCTTTTCAGACAGGCTCTCCTTTATTGCCTTTCTCCTGTATTTATTTCAGCTTTCTTGTCAGTGAGTTTGAAACTAATTCCTCTTCTTTCTAACGTGCTTCTTGGAGGAACATACTCACGTTCTGGTCTGCTTGTGGTGGTGCAGCAGTCATGTTAATGTGACTGTGATAGCAAGAAGGGCTGAAGCATCTCTTAAATATCATTGTGTGAGTGAAGGAAAGGGTTATTGCCTCATGCTACTTCATGTGTTGAGGATGGCTAGCAGAATATAACAGTGTTTTACGGCAGAGAATAGCCAGTGTGACATTTACTAAAGGCTGCCCCTGCTGCTTGGCATTTCAGCATCCTGTGTGACTGGATGCACAGCCTGGAAAATGGGAAGAAATGAGGACATGTGCAGGTGAAGGAGGCTTTATTTGAGAAGAAATGAGCATAGGGATTGATGATGTCCAGAAGTTGATCTATAGTGTGGAGTTCTGTGCTCTTTTAAGATTTTTCTCCCTCTTTCTTATTTTTTCAGCTCATGTATAAGCAATTGTTTCTCTCTGCCCCCTCCCTATTTCTTTAAATGTAGAACACAAGTTCGGGTTTAGATGACAAATGAATTTTTAAGCAATTTAATTTATGAAATTCCTTCACTGAAATATTATTGTTTTGTTTTCTGTTTGCTTGATTGTTGGATGTGTTCCTGCATTGCACAGGAACCTTCCTGTCATTTTGACTGAGTGTGGGAAGGATGTCACTTCCTCTGGTTGTTCATTTATGTCATCTCAGAGCAGGTGGGCTGTGACTTTCCTTGTTGGTATATCTGCTTTAAGCAGCTATAAGATTCTTTTTTTGTTCTTTCCAAGTTGCTGTAGTTCAATGTGTGTGAGTAGACAGAGAGAAGGTAATGTCCTAGAGACAGTGCAGGGCAGCCTCTAGAACCTCAAACAATCTCTCCACAGGCATTAAGGGACATCAGGTCTTTGCAGAGGTTAGTAGAGGGTATTAGATAATACCGGATTTGTTCATAAAAAGCCCTTTCCAGCATCCATTTGGGGGATTTTATATGATAGCAGCATCCAAGTATTTTATGTTACTCTTGTTTTTAGCAGTCTAGTTCAGGACTCCAGAAAATATGGAAGCATAACCAGCATACTTTGGATGTCTTTTGGGCTAAGTAGAGGTCTGGAGTGACAGATTACAGAGGCAAGTAAGCAGAACTGTTCTGATTCTCCTGAAGGCCTGAGAGTCTTGCTTTAGAGCATGACCAAGATCAGTCTTTGCATTTCCCATATCACAGCAGCTGTTCTTAGAGAAGCATTTGGAATTCCTGAAGAAGTGTTTTCAGAGATTATTCACATTTTCATGTGTTCCCTTAACAGCTGTGCTGTGATAAAGAGCTTCTTTCAAAATATCATGCTTAAAATTTTAACAACGTTTTTAAGTGCTTGGTATCTCAGCAGTATGCTAAACTTCACAAAACTGGAAAAACTTTCTTTTCAAAGTTTGGAGTCTTTTAAGAAAGCATCCCTCAGTGTACTGTGTGTCATGCAAGAAACTATCTGCATCTGCATGATTAAGATCTTGTTCCTCCTGCAACATAAATAGATGAATTTGTGTTGTCATCAAACCTAGAGGAAGCTTCACCTTTTATTAAGACTGTCTTTTGGAAATCAGTACTTTAAACTCAGTCTAAATGTAGTTTGATCCAGGGCTTCATTTCAAGCATGCTGGGTTTGACATTGCAGTTTTTGGATGAACGTGCCTCATCTGTTTGCAGTCCACATTCTTTTTACCATTCATAATTGTTGTGAAGAGCTTTGAATTCTTGAGATTTAGGACATCATCATCTGAAATTTGTAGTAATCACCCTAATTTAGCAACAATATTTTCTGGACTATTTAAGAATATGGTAGCATGTATTTTCTACATTCCTTGAATCTGCCGATGTAAGTAATTCTGCAAACATGAAAGTTGACTTAATAGCATTAATAGCATTTTCAGTACTGAGTTTGGTAAATCTTCACTAGCAAATTATGGTAAATTTTCCATGTGTTTCAGAGATGTTATAATTGGCTTTTGGGCAACACTGTCTAGTGTATTTGAAAGAAAAGAGGAGAAGGACCTCATGGACTGACATGGCTGGTAGGGCATGGCACCTTGATCAAAGGAAACCTATCAGGGTTTCAGTTATCTGCAGCTTTGGCAGCAGGTTATGAGCAAGAATCAAAAATTAGCATTGGAATTATTTGGTGCACTTCTCTAAGCTCGCTGTCCTTGCACCACATAACTGCAAGTCCCCAGCTGGGAAGCATTTCATGTTTGCCTGGTCCAGAGGTAAATGGGTATTCAAAATTTGGGATTGTGTATTACAGAATTTGAGGTTGTGTGTTGGGGAGTAGAAGCTCATTTATATTGGTTTCAGATGGTGTTAAACCCAAGGAGGGCTTCTGATATGCAGCTTTCTGAAGAGATAGTTGTGAGTAAATCGCACCTTTGTCCAAAAAAGTGCTTTCTGATGCATTGACAAGCGCAGCTGAGCAAATAGCAAGAGAGCATTTTGGTTCATGAGCTCTTTGATTTTGCTTTTGCCCTGATCTTGGGAATTTGGAAGATAAGATTTTTGAAAATCCCTTAACACAAAAGTCTTGTAATTCCTAGAGGCAGCTGTTGAGCAGCACATGATGTTTTACAGCCCTCACATCAGAAACTTTTATTTTCTGAAGAGATACTCCAAAGTCTATAATTTCAATATAACTGTGAACAGTTTTCTTCCCTAGTAGATGGAAATAAAACTTTTGGAAGAGGAGGAAAAGCAAGGTAACTTTCTGCTTCTGTGTTTTAGGTAATGCTGAAGCAAACATGGATGGACAGATGCTGGAATCCAGGATGTATGAAGGTTTATGGGTTTCATGCATGGCAGTAAATAGTCACTTTTCCTTTTGCTAACTTGATTTAAGACAGGTCTGGGCTGTAGCTATGGCAAGTAATTGCATTGCCCTATAATTTTGCACAATTTTTGTTTAAAGTTGCATTTCCTGTTCTGCACAGGAATTATGAAAATGGCTTGTAATAGTGATGTCTGAGGTTGTTTCTAAGTATATACAAGAGAGATTACAAAGCCTGGTTGGATGGAAGTGCTTTTCAAGTGTTGGCTTATAAATGCACGCAGCTTGAATTGTTCCAGGCTGCCTGTCCTGATGACCATGGCTCTGAAGGAGGTTTCTCATGTTCTGTGTGTGTCAGTCTGTTTACTCACAGCTCCAGACAGTAATACTCAAGCTGACGGCAGGGTTTCTGCTGACACTTCACAACCGTGCTGACTGAGCGAATCACAGCCTTACTGTGCAGAATTAACTGGAGCCCACAGGGAACAGCAGCATCCTTTGGTAGAAGTGACTGCAAGCTTGTTTCTGCAGTTAGTGTGTATGAGCAGTTCCCGTTTGTTTGGGCCAGCTGTGGTAATTGGGACAAGTCATAGTAAAAGACAGTTTCTGAAAAGGGAATGTGATTGTGGTAGTGAATGGAAACACCTATCACACATGAAAGTAGTGATAACTTAATGAACTTCACCTTACCATCACCAGATAATAGAGGGTTGTGATTGATATCTCAAAAATAGTGAATGATTGACAGTTGACCATGGAATTAACAACACACCTTTAAGTCTCTTAATAAAAATATGCATTCTTTTATGGAAATGTGAGAAACTCATAAGCTGATGAGAAAAACTGTCATGTAAGAGTAAGATTTCTTTATATATAGAATTAATTATTGGAGGATTTTACTGAGGGCAAAAAATGCGTAAACCTCTGAAGAATAAAGAGGCATTTTACATGGGTAACTCAATGTTAGTAACTCTCCCAAATTTACATTGGGCATTCTCCTTTGAGGCTTAAGACTTGAAGAGATTATGTGGTTTCTTGCACCTTTCTCTGAAGCATCTGGCATTAGCCTCTGTAGAAGACAGGATATTGGATTAAAAAGAAGTCTTATCCTCTATGGCAGCTTCTTTGTTTAAATACTCCCTGTCAATTGTGACTTGGGCAAAATGATGACATTTTCTTTCTAGATGTTAAAGAAACCCCATCTGACTTGGAACTTTCATGAGCGAATCAGTCATAATTCTTAAGAATCCTTCCCTTAATGGCATTACTGAGATCCTTGATGGAATCATGGCTGGATTCTGAGGTCTGGCTGATCAGTTGTGGCTTTAAGTGTCCTGAACTTCCATTTGCTGTTCTGGTATCCATCAATGGTGCTACTTCACTGGGCAAAGAAATGCCCATTCTCCCTTTCTCTGTGCCAGAGATTTGTCATACATGCTGGTCTTTAAATGTAGATCTTAATTTATAATGGGAAAAGAAATAGTGTCTTTGAGGAGCTGGCGTGTTTTTTGTTATCCCTTTAACATTTATGGAGATCTTGGGTACTACGCTTCTAAGCCGCTTTGTTGAAATTCATTTGACGAGGACTTGCACAGATGGTGCTCTTTGTCTGAAATATGGTGCTTTTTAATTTCCCTTAGGTTATCTTGGTGAATCTGGCTAGAATTTCTGCAATGGATATTTGTCTCCTGTATCTCTGACTTGCTTATCTGAAATAAAATTTAGTGTGATAGGAGCTATATCTGTTAGCCTTTAATCATAGGCAGAGCTAGCATACTTGATCAGCTGTTTTAGTTCTTGTATAGTTTGTAGTTTCTGTGCTATTCATATGCCTGCTTTAATATACAGAAGTAATCAAACACTGAAATCTGTTTCTCTTCAAAGCAGATTTTTTTTTCTTCTCTGGCAATATTTTTCTGAAGAGCTGGCAAAAGATGATCAATTGAAAATGCATGACTAGATAAGGAGTTTCGTGAGATGCTTCTCTGTCCTTGGCTTGATCTGGTATTAATGTTGACTCGGAAAACCTACCATGTTTTGGCATCCCAAAAAGATACTGTGGCACCTGAAAGCTCCAGATATGCCTTGGATTGGATTGTGGTGCAGTACTTAAAAGACTGCATTTTTAATCTCACTGGATATGGCTGATCTGCCAGGCCATGTGTTACAAATATAACTGCTGGAAGTGGCCAGCTCTGCTCTCCAAATTGTGCCAGTGACAGCTGCAGGCTGTTCCATACCGCTGCAGCTGGGGTGTCTCTGTGGGCTGGGGGCACCTGTGGAGAACACTACCACAGGGACCATCACCTGGAAGGTTCCAAGCAAAATGAAGACCCCCAAAAAGAAATGTAAGGAGGCCAATGTCAGGACTAGCCAGAGGCAGGCTGTGCAGAGTGGGTTGGATTTCTGACCTACCTCTGAGTACCTTTGCTGGCACACTGCTGGGGATTGATGTCTCGAGCTGGCAGAGGGATTGTCTACTGACCTACTTCAGCCAGTGTGACCCCACTGGCTTAGCTTGGATCCGGAGCAGCCCTGCCAACGTCACCAAGCCCAGGGAAGGGGATTGTAATCTCCCAGCCAGGAGCAGCTGCTGGGAGCTCTCAGCCTGGGAAAGGGACCAGGCTGCTAATGCCACATGTGTTCTCAGTGATTCTGGTGTTAGAGAAGTCAATCTGACCCCACTATAGAGAATATGCTTGTGCAGCAGTGTCTGGTTATCTTGCAGTCATCTGGCTGAAAGCCAATCATGTTTTAACAGCAGACTCAAGTCGGTACACTATTGTTCCCTCCCACAAGACTTTATATAAGGTTCTACTTAAGCATTCTGCATCACAAAATACTGTTTGAATACTGCAATTTACTTTCAAGAGCATAGTGTTTGCCACTTATTAGCATTTGTAAATCTGACCCCAGAACTGGAGGATGTAGGAAAAGGTTATGTTCCTTTGCCTGGAAGAAATATATGAGGATAAATGTTTTCAACTATTTAAAATTGAAGTTACTTATGCAGAATTATAGGTTTACTGATAAAAGATGTGTTTTCCAACTGTCCTAGGCTTTTGGACAGGCCCATACCAACCACAAGAAGGTAGCAGCAGATGGAGAGAGCAGAGAGGAAACCTTGATTCAAGAATCAGCTACCAAAGAAGAATACTACATGAAGAAGGTTATGGAGTTGCAGACAGAATTGAAGCAGATAAAAAATGTCCTTGCCAACACACAGTCTGAAAATGAACGCCTTAATTCTGTTGCACAGGAACTGAAGGAGGTGAGTGAAGATGTGCAGGGTGCACTGGAGCTTGAATTTGTTGCATTTTCTAGTGCTATATAACAAAAAAAAGGAAAGATTCTTGAGCTGAAAGGTGATTTGACAGGCCCATGGCTATATATTCAGCCATGCTGGTCCTGTGGGTACTGCGTATCAGTCCCCTCAGTTCCAGAATTGCTGCCTTAAAAAGCAGAGGAACCTGTTTAGGCCAAGCACAGAGACTCTTGCATGTACTTTTCCTGCTTTATTCCCAATGCAGATTTTCTTGCTGCAAAATATTTGTGGCATGATTTACCTTTTTATCCCTTTTTCCTCCCTAATTTCTGGAGGTGCGAGATTATAGCAAAACACTGAGATGCACAAAAAGAGGAGTAGTAAAGGTTATAGTCTTGTGTTTTCTCTTATGAAGTGGTAGCTTTCACATTTATGTAGGTTGCTTAACATAATAACTTTGACCTTTTATTGTTTTACTATTGAAACAACATATTTTTTAGGAAAAATAATTGCTGAAAAGTTACTTAGAGTTTAATTGCTTACAAAATCTGTAGCTCAGCCCAACTCTTTGTGGCACGGATGCAGAAATGATTGTTTTGAGAGCTCAAACCATTGCTTAAATTCACAATAGTAAAATTACAGAGACTGTAAACTGCAGATGGATGGATAAAATAGTCAGCAGCTACTACACCTGGGTTTTCTTGCACCTTCTTTTGAAGCACTGGGGACTTGTCTAGTTCTAAACTACTCAGCTGGCCTCCCCTACCAGGAGGAAAGGCTATCCAACAGCCCACATCTGAATCTCAGCTTACTCCATGCGACCTCAGTTACAACTGTCTCATGTAATTTCTTTAGGAAATGGTACACATATGTGGAAAATATTTGGTGGTAAAATCAATGAGGAAATGTGAGTTATTTCTCTGGAGATATGGAAATTCACTGGTGCTTCTTATTGGGGTATGACAGAGAAGATTTGGGGTACAAACGGTGACAAGTGATCAAACAGGCAAGTCAACTTCTCCTATAACTTTGTGGAACAGACTTGGAATCAAGCCTTGTGCTTAGACAGGGAAGCAGTTCCTGGAAATGCAGACACAACCCTATTTCCCTTTAAGACCAGCTTAATGGAAAAGCTGCCCACCCCAGAAGTAGCATGGTGTCTGTGAGGGATTCTGGTTACTTGTCAAAGTGTGCTGAGCAGCAGATTTTCAGTTTTCTTCCAGTGTCACTGCAGCTGGAGGCGATTTTTTCTTTCCAGATACTGCCACATTCCTTTTAAGTCACCTTTTAAGCAGACGTAGAAGTCATGTCAGCCCTTGGCTTTCCCTGTGGCCCTGGGTTTGTACAAAGACAGACAACACTTACTTAGGCATGGAATATGGGATATAGCAACTTGTAATTTGCATTGGTGTACTGTAGTGTCTAATTGCAGCAGTTTTGATTTCTTGATGTGCTGTGAAGTTATGCTCTCTTTGTGGCTAAACACAAGCAGACCATTTTATATGGTCTAATCTTTACCTGATGTGTGAGAGAATTGTAATTTAAATTTATTTGTCCTAACATTTGCAGGTGATTAAGTATTTGTGTTCAGAGCATGCCAGACTCAAGTCTTGGTACATGCTCCAGCTGCAAACTTATCTCATTGTACTGTGTGCCTGTTGGTACCCGTGTGGTTACTCAGTGGACCTCTGCTGCCTTGCTCTCAAGGGCTGAGACTGTATATAGTCATTGCTGACATGCCTCTATCTGGCTGGGAGTGGAGAGCTTGGAGGGAATCTGAGTTTGTGGGCCTGAGGCTGAAGCTTGCTTGGCTGGGCTGCAGGACAGGTGAGATCAGGCAGCAGGTCCCATACGTTAGCTGAAGTGACAGGCTGCCTCTGTCAGCAGCTAGCAGTACTTTTGAATTAGCACTGTGGAAAACCATCCCATCACATCATGGGCACAGCTACAAAAATACTACTTTTCTAGACAACAGTATTCCCTGTATGCCTGTATCTGAAGCTAATTCTGTGAATGTTTAGAACATACTTTTCACTTTATATTAATTAAGCGTTGGAGGATAGGGCTTGAAGGAAAATACTGGAAAAACATACAAGTTAAGTACAGTGAACCATTCCTATACCTGTATATGTTCCATCTCAATTTATTCAAGTGTCTGTGTATTTTCATGAAAGACCTCAGGATCATAGTACACCAATATATTGTTTTCTACTTCTTTTCTATTTCAAAACAATGGTAATGTTTCTTTGAAGTTTTTAATTAACTCCTGCATAAGTCTTGGGGCTGAGGGAGCAGAGTATTTTGTGTCAACCAGCTTCTATTATTTTCTGCCTCAGATCTTAGATTTCATGAGTTTTAACTGTCTCTCTCTCCAAAAGGATTAATTGTATCATATTTTCAACTTATTGCTCTGGTTATAAAGAAAATGTAGCTGAAAAGCAGCAACAAATAAGAACATCTGGAGTCATCTGAATTTGTCTTTATCTTGTGAAAAGGCCCTTCTTTTTAAAGTGGAAACAGATTTGGTCACTGACTTCTGGTCTGGAAAACTTTTTCTGGTTATACTACAATCAGTGAAACAACACAGGTGTGAATGCTACTTTCTATGCTTGTTTCTTGACTTTTTTCTGGGTCAGTGGTGAGCACTTATAAGAAAAGCAAGAATACAAAATCTAATTACTGTGTAAATGACTTGGTTTTCTATAATTTCAGGAGGTGAGGGGAAGAGTTTCTATTTCAGTATAATTCAATTAATTAGTGCCCATAAAAATATGTTAAAAATATAAAATTTTGGAATTTGATTGTAGTTGATGCAGCTGCCATCATTTGGGGGTTGGTTTGTTTTTCTAGGTCAACCAGAATGTGGATATCCAAAGGGCCCGCCTGCGAGATGATATTAAGGAATATAAATTCCGAGAAGCACGTTTGCTGCAAGACTATACTGAACTTGAAGAGGAAAACATTTGTCTCCAGAAACAAGTGTCTGTCCTGAAGCAAAGTCAGGCAAGTTTTTCAACCAGTGAGCATTGCTTTGGTAGTACCAGTTAATTCCTGTGTTACAGTATGGTGTTGTCTCATTTGAACATCCAACTACTGATTTTCTACCTTTGTACTCCTTTTGAGACTATAGGCTCTATATTTTAGCACCAAGACTTGTCCTTTTTGTCTCTATTTATGCACAGTGATAGTACTTCATTGCTTTTGCTTTGACTTCCAAGTCCTTCCATTGCCTTATCTTTCTCTGATGGAAGAAAAGTCTCTATCACTCTGTTCTGTTACTTGGTTTAGTCCTTTTGCTACAGTAATTTTCTAGTATCTCTTTACAGTGCCCTCCATCCATCTTCCATTCTTCCACAGTGTCTGGAAATGGTGGTGTTTCTGAAACATATGCTTTTATTGCTACTTAATTCTCTCTCCATTTCTGTGTTCCTCTTCTATTCTACTACTTTCAATAAACTTGGAATGCTGTTACAGTTGCTCTACATTGTCACATCTATGTGACTGCTTCTCTGAAAGGTCACATTGCATAGTTCCAGATATTTCCAGAATTTTAGAAAATTGCATTCATGGAACTTCTTAAGAACTTCCCTGAGTTATCATTTGGGGAGCTAGTTAGATTAAATGTGGTCTTTGGCATGGCTCACTTATCTTCATCTATCAGTGTGGGACTTGCTATTTTTATTCTTCAGGTAGCCATCAGACCCATTGCATAAATAGAGCTCAGTTGGGAAAGTGAAGGACATAGACAACAAAGATGCTGCGAGGGCTGGAGCCCCTCTGCTCTGAAGACAGTTTGGGAGAGCTGATGGTGTTCAGCCTGAAGAAGAGAAGGCTCCACAGAGATCTACCTAAAGGAGCTCCAAGAAAACTGGAAAGGGAACTTGAACAAGGGAGAATGGCTTCCCACTGCCAGAGGGCAGGGATAGATGTAGAAATTAATTAAGTCAAAATTTTTGGTTGTGAGGGTGGTAAGGCCCTGGCACGGCTGCCCAGAGCAGCTTCAGGTGTGCCATCCCTGGAAATTTTCAGAGCCAAGTTGGACAGAGCTTGGAGCAACCTGATCTAGAGGAAAGTGTTCCTACCTATGGCAGGAGGAAGAATGAGATGGACTTTAAGGTCCCTCTCTGCCCAAACTATTCTCTGATTCTACAATTCTTCAATTCTACAAAATAATCAAAGTTCTTTAGAAAACTCAATTTTAATACCATGTGTTGGAGCCAGTACATAGTAAAATATCTTTAAGATTTGCTGCAGAGCTCCTTCAGTGTTTTCAACGAAAGCTGCCCTGCCAAGCTAGATATGTGGGATATCAAATGTATGTTATGTATGTCCAATTGAATTGTATTAGTGTTTATTACTTTGGGCCTCGCTGCCCAAAATGGGGTTCCAGGTTGGATCTGGTCTCATCTGCATATATTTGGTCTAATTATGCAGTTTTAGGTGTCCTAACATCCTGTAGTGGAACAAAAAGGGCTATTGTGCTGTAAAAATAGGCTAGAAGAGAGAGGGGACTGGTAAAATCAAACCTTTGTAGCTGGTTACATTTGGGTTTTACCTTTTTTTTCTCATTCATCATTTTCAGAACAGCAGGTGAAAGTTCTCAGTTCCATGTTCACATTCTAGAATAACAATACTGGAGAATGCTGCCTTTCTGGCCTGAGACAAATTTAACCTCAGATGCTACCTCTATGTTTGCTAGTAGTTATTGACTGCTGTATTTTTATTCTGGAAACTTTGAAAATAGACTACAATCTGAAATATTTTATCTCAGTGGAAGTATACAGAACCAAGAGCTTGTTCTTTTCATGGCAGTGGATTATTTAATTTTCTACCTTATCCTAATCCTATTTCGTGAACTTTTAATTATCCTAGTTTTAAATTATTCTAGTTATTGATGTAACTAGAAGCAGCTGTCAAGTTTTCCCAGGCAACACTGAGTTAATATGCTTGATTCCTGGTTTGTAAGTTAGGTGTGGTTCAACACTCCCAGGTTGCTCTATGTTGACATCTAAAATTCATTTAGCAATTAGCAAAAAATAAATAATGTGACTTATCATGTGGAATGAGTTTCTTTCTTTCAGAGTAAGGAAAACTACTGTTTTTTTGCTTGCTCCACGCTTCCCCCAAGTGATTAAAAATGTTATGTGAATTGTTTGTGTACATTATTTCAGTGCAAGAGAGCTTTAAAAAAGTGCAGTATCAGAGATATTAGATAGCATGTCATCAAACTCATCCATATGAGTGTGAGGTGTAAAGTCGAATTGTAGCCCTTTGAAGATGCACTGAAATTATGAGAGTAATGCTGAGGCATTTTATTTTGAATGTATAAAAGCAGAGTTTGATCACAGTTTTAACCCAGTTCCATATTCGAATAGCAGTGAAGCAAAGTGTACCTTTCTCACCTTTTCAAAACCTTTTCAGGTTTTGGAAATGTGAAGCTTAACTTTGGGGAAAGGCTGACCAGGGAATTTGTTAATCAAACAAATGTTTGCATGCAGTGCTAGGAAAGACTGTTTTGGGATGCTTCTGTATCAGACACACTGCATCTCCCACCTCTCTGATTGACTTGGAAGAGATGAGCTCATTTGACAGTTTGCTTAGTGAATTTATTCTGTGGTCTCTGTGAAGGTAAGTTACATAAGCTGTGTTTACAGTCACAGTGCTAAAACTAGACTCCAGAAATTAAAAAAGTATTCTATTATTATAATATTTACGTCAAATATTTGAAAGCACCAAATGACTTGGTGCCTTGCAGGCAGACATTTTCATTAGAGGCTTTTTCCCCCCATTTGTATATCTCCAGGTGGAGTTTGAAGGCTTGAAACATGAAATCAAAAGGCTGGAAGAGGAAACCGAGTTTCTCAATAGCCAGCTAGAAGATGCCATCCGACTGAAGGAGATCTCTGAGCGCCAACTTGAGGAAGCCTTGGAGACACTGAAGACAGAACGGGAGCAGAAGAACAACCTTCGGAAGGAGCTGTCTCACTACATGAACATCAATGATTCCATGTACAACAGCCACTTAAATATCTCTTTGGATGGGCTGAAGTTCAGCGATGAAGCCACAGAGCCTAATAATGATGAAATTATGAATGGATTTGAACAAAATTGCCTCAGCAAACTCAGCAATGGCAAGAACAGTACTTCAACACCCAAGAAAAATGAAAGCTTCCCTCCAGCCCCCAGTCTGGTTTCAGATCTTCTGAGTGAATTAAACATTTCTGAAATCCAGAAGCTGAAACAGCAGCTTGTGCAGGTAAATGGGTTTCCTAAGGAGCCGTGTACTTTGAAATAGCTCCTAAGGTTTGTTTGGAATGTAATTTCAGTCCTTCCAGTATCTCGCATGGTACTGTTTATACTGTATTTTTAAGGACTTAAGTTGATTTAGAATTTGAGGGTGTTAAATGTTTGTCAGCAAAAAAACACAGCTTTTTTTGTTTTCTTTCTTTTTTTCTTAATGCAATGGGATTAGCAGTCATATCCATTCCTTGGTGAAATGCTCTAGTGCATCTCCTTGTCACTAGCAAGAACAATAGTGGTTTGTTTCAAAATTGAAAGTTACTCCAATCACCTTTATCGAAAGCAGTTTTGTACTTATATTTTCTGTAATTAATTCAAAGAACATGAAGTCCTAATCAGCACCAAGCATTTCTGTGCTATTTGTACAATTAGGAGGTGGGAGAGTTTAGAACAAGGTGCACATGTCTGTTTCCTACTAGTATTTTGTGTCAAGCATGTTTTAAATTATCTTCTATAAAAAAGCCCTTGTGCAAAAAACTGTCATAATTTTTAAAAATGAGAAATTTAAGGGGAGAAACTTGAAAAAATTTGATATTTCTGAGTAATTCATGAAGTTCCAAGCTTTCACCATAGAGTAGCTGTGTGTTTTCTAGAATTTACTTGATAATTTAGAAGATAGCAATTAACTTTTGCTTGTCCATAGCGGAAAGGAAGTTTTCACAATGAAAACATCAGCAAGGGAATAAATATGTAAAACTGCCCATTTTGAGGAGGAGATAAGAAAGAATTGGCAATGAACTTGAGATAATTTTAGAATACATTGTAGAGCCTTTCCCATAATGTGCAAGTGATGGGATTTCTGTAACTATATGGACCATTTGCTAAGTGTCTTGGAGTTAAAACCATTTACATGATACAGTTCCCTTAACATAGATGTTTGTGTTCCTGCATTTCAGATGGAAAGAGAAAAGGTTAACTTGTTAACAACACTGCAGGAATCTCAGAAGCAGCTGGAAAATACACGGGGAGCCCTCTCAGAGCAGCATGAGAAAATTGGCAGGCTCACTGAAAATCTGAACGCCATGAAGAAGCTCCAAGTCAGTAAGGAGCGTCAGTCAGCCCTTGACAATGAGAAGGACCGAGATAGCCATGAGGATGGAGACTATTATGAGGTTGACATCAATGGGCCAGAGATCCTGGAGTGCAAGTACAAAGTGGCTGTGGTGGAAATTACTGACCTGAAGGAAGAGCTCAAAAATTTGAAGGCAAAATACAAAGAATGTGAGTCTAAGTATGAGGAAGAGAAGAGTAGGTATGAGACTGAGAGCCAAGCTCTCACTGAAAAGATCACCTCATTGGAAAAGTCCAGTAGGCATGATAGAGAACAGATGGCCAGGCTGGAGAAGGAGCTGAAGAAAGTCAGTGATGTTGCTGGAGAAACACAGGGCAGCCTCAGCGTGGCCCAAGATGAACTAGTCACCTTCAGTGAAGAGCTGGCCAATTTATACCACCATGTCTGCATGTGCAACAATGAAACTCCAAACAGAGTGATGCTGGACTACTACAAGGAAGGTAAAGGTGGACGCAGTAGTCCAGAGACCAAGGGAAGAAGGTCTCCCATTCTTCTTTCTAAAGGGCTGTTAACAATTGAGCTGGGTAAGGCAGAGAATGGAAGTTGTGACAGCAGCCCATCCCCGGTGTCATCTCTGCCATCCCCTGTGTCAGATCCTCGGAAGGAACCAATGAACATTTACAACTTGATTGCAATAATTCGGGATCAGATCAAACATCTGCAAGCTGCTGTGGACAGAACAACCGTGCTGTCCAGGCAGCGTGTTGCTACTCAAGAACTTGGGCCAGTGGTGGACAAAGACAAGGAAGTTCTCATGGAAGAAATCCTGAAGCTGAAGTCCTTGCTGAGCACCAAGAGGGAACAGATAGCCACTCTGAGAACTGTGCTGAAAGCCAACAAACAGGTAACCAGATCTTAAAGGTTTGAAGGTTACAGTGTCAGGGAATTAGGTCAAAAACACCAGGGAATTTATCTTTGAGATCATTCTGTCATTCCCTCAGCTCTGTGGGGCTTTTGTTGCTGGTATTTGGCTTGTCTAGGCTTAAGTTGACTGTTCTATTTGAGGCACCCATCTGTCCCACTTAAAAGACAAGCACTGGGGCTGTAACTTCAGCTTCTCATGTATTCCTGAGACTTCATTAAGGTAAAGGTAGCTTCAATCTACTCTTTGTCTGAATTAGATCAGGTTATATTTAATGTAGGATGCCTAAAATGAAGAGGTAATCCTATTTTCTACTCAAAAGAATTCTAGTAGTTACTTTTAAAAGAGTTCTGAAATTTAAGTATTGTTCTCTCTCAAACTGCAAAATAAAAGAGCCTTCCAATATGACAATGCGGTACAAGAATGTGGTCAAAATAACAAAGGTGAAAAATTAGTCTTTAGGGATTGGATATTCATTACTTCAGCAGAGCAGTAGGTGAAAATAACTGCCATTGAAGCAGCACATGACATGCTTCATCTTCTTCTCTATGCTTAAATTGAATTTTTTTAAAAAAAGTGTAGTGTTGTTTAAGAATGTAATAAGCACATTGAGTTTTCTTTTACACATTTGAATAAAGGTGTCCCAAATGTAAAATGGATAAAATGCTAAAAGGATTAGAGAACTGGGCTAGTGATTGACAAATGCATTTAAGTATTGAGATACTAAGTGGATTGTTTTGTTTCTTTGTGTTGCTAGTAGATAGGTTTCACTACATCTATATTCTGTAACTTCCTTGATGCTGCTGCATGGTTAATGGGAGTAGGAGATGGCTATGTCTGTTCCCAGTGTTCAGAAATGAAATTTTATTTTATCTGTATGAGATAAGTTGACCACAAGTTTAACATTCCAGTACAAATTAAATGTTTCATTATGTGAATAGTGATGACAAATCTTTTAGCCAGCCCATTTGATGAAGAGTTTCATTAAATGTTATGTTTCTGTGCTTCCTGGTAACCAACAGACTGCAGAAGTAGCCCTTGCCAACTTAAAAAGCAAGTATGAAAATGAGAAAGCAATGGTTACAGAGACCATGATGAAGCTGCGAAATGAGCTGAAGGCTTTGAAAGAAGATGCTGCCACCTTCTCTTCCCTGAGAGCTATGTTTGCTACAAGGTAAAGAATATAACAAACTCCTCAACCTTAAATTCCTTGCTTGTGTGGGGAAGTTGAACATCCTTCCCATCCCCCCTGCAGAGAGTGGAGCAGTAGGTATTTTTTCCCCAAGATCATTTCTTGAGTTTGTGTGTCTGTGATATGCTCCTGTTGATGAGGAACACGCTTCGATATAGTGTGCTGCTACAAAACATAAAGCTGTAGTGGCAGAATTTATTCAAGTTGGCTGGGAAATTACGTGTTCTCAGAGCTAATGCTTCTTGAAGCCATTAGCTCTGAGGAGTGACATTTAACAATGCAAAATGTATCGTACTCTGAAGATAGGATCCTGCTTTACTTTGATCTAGAAAAAGGTAAAGCTGTTGAAAAGTTCCTGGTAGTCTTAGGTTGTCCATCCTACAGTTGATATCTGTCGTTTCATTGACCTGTGTCAGCTAATTTGATTATTTTGTTTTTGGAACTTGCTTCTACTTCTTAGTTGTGCTTTGTGATGTTAACAGACATAAAACCCTGCTGACACATAGAATCACTTAATCATCAAGTTTGGAAGAGATTTTTAAGATCAAGTCCAGCTGTCAGCCCAGCACTGCCACTTAACCCACATTACCCAGCACTGGATCCAGATGCTTTTTGAACACCTCCAGGGAAGGTAACTCCACTACCTTCCTAGGCAACCTATTCGAATGCGTGGCCACCTGAACAGTGAAAACATTTTCTTAATATCTGCTCTGAATCTCCCCTGTCTCTGCTCAAGGCCATTTCCTGTGATCCTCTCACTGCAGGCACAGCAGAAGAAACTGGCCCCACCTCACTACCAGCCTTTCAGGCAGTTGTAGAGAGTGATGAGATTCCTCCCTTAGCTTCTTCTTGTCAAGTCTAAATCAACCCAGCTCCCTCAGCTGTTCCTCATTAATGCTCAGAAGAGCCAGGTTCAGAAGGTGTGACTTTGAGCATTTCTGGAAAGGGATTCCCAGATGGGAATAACGGCACTTGCTTCCTATTCCTGGTGCTAGATCTAGAGGTGATGAATGGCAACTAGAGACAAAAAAAGGTCTGGGCTGCTGTCTTGATTTGAAAGACATATGTCTGCTAAGAAAGGCAGGAGCCTCTGTTGAAATGGAGAATGTAAACCCCCTTCCTCCAAATTAGTATAATTTTAAAATTAAGGAGCTCTCAGGCAAAGATATGGGAATAGGAATAACAGTTATTTTCTAGGAAAATAAAATTAAAATGAAATAAAAATACAGTGGTACAAAACAACAAAACACTGACAGAGTCAGAATACAAGCTGACAACCTGTCAGTCAGGGTGTTGGTAGCAGTCCCATTAAACTGGCTGCAGTTCTCCTGGACTCACAGATGTGGTTCTGTTGAAGCACTGCTCCTGTAGATGGGTGCAGTTTTCCTCTGCAGTCCAGTGGAAAAAAGCTCCTGTGATGTTCCAAATCTCAGATTTTATTTAGGTAGGAAATACTTGGCTCCTCCCCCTGGGTTGAGCATCTCACGATGGGATGATGTGGTTTTATCAGTCATGTAGTCAGACTCAATGGCCCATTAATAGAAGATACCTCCCTGGAAGAAGGATGGGTTGTGGAAGAGATAAAGAACACTGTCCCACCTGTTTTTAACAGATGGTGATAGAATACATACTTTTGGTTACATCCTTCTTTGCAAGCCAAGACAACTGCCAATATCTGTGTGAAAGCAAGGAGTTTGTTAGGACAGGCAGGACAAAGGCATTTCACTATCCAACAGGCATGCTATCCCCGTAGATGACATTGTGCACACACTCACATTTATAGCACTGAGGTGCTTGCTCTAGACTGTCTGTCTGAGAGCTAAAATGTAATGCTGCATATGTTGAAATTCAACCTTGGTGAAGGTGCCTCCTGTAGATATGCCCTGGATCTGGGTTGTAGCAATCTTCTTCCAGGGATGTGTTGGAGTGTCTTTTTTCACACAACCTTCCCATGTTCCTGGTGCTCTGCTTGAACACTGCTCTAAGGAGAGTGAACCACAGGATGTATTCCTGTAAAATACTGGTAGTGCAGAGAGGTCCTCACAGTGTGCTGTGCCATCTCTTTTTTTGGCAGTTTGTCTGCCGTTTTGGTTTTAATCAAAGTGGAAAGTGAGTTACTTTAAAATATGGGAGATTACTGCAGCCACAATTACTTGTCTCCATGATGTTTTAGATTGACAAGTCCTGGTTTGGTTTGACATATCATAGAAAGTGTCAATGCTTGTATGTTGTAAGAAGCAAAGCACATGCATAGCTTGGGTGGTATGGGGTGGAGAGAGCTGAAGAGATTGGAATTAGATCCTGGAGTAGGGAAAAGCTGGGGGAAGGTGTTAAAAATCTGTTTTTAGTGTTAATTTCTAATATAGAGTTAGAAACAGCAGGTGGCTGATGTCTTACAGCTGAATGCAGTCAGTGCTCATTTACATCTAATTCTAACTGTGATTCTGCTAATACATTTCTCAGTTTTTAATAAAGATGAGAAATTGTGATTTTAATCCTGCATATTTGAATTTCCTTAGTGGGTTGACAGTTTAATCTCTGAAGGTATAGGTAGATGCTTCTCTCTAATGCTTCCTTCAGTCACTGTTGAGTCACTTTTGTTGTTTCCTTGGAAGTTGTCACATGGTACTCATTGATTGCAGGAAAGAGAGAAAAAGTACAGGTATGCCCAGGCGCATTTGGTTACATCACTTTTTTCATTTTCTGGAACGGAGCTTGATTCACTAGTGAATTTACCTATAAATGGTATTAAAACTATTACATACCGACCTTTACGTAAACTGGTCTGTAAAACTAAGGCCAAACCAATGTTTGTGGGAAGTAGTGGTGTGCAGCTTTGGAAAATGCCAAGTTATGTTTTTCAATGATTTGGCTTCAGAGTTTCAGAAGATTTAGTTTTTATTTCTCATCATTATAATTAACACTCAGGACATTTATTTTCTCTGTATTTGTATATAGCTGGTGTTGTTTTTAATAATCTAGTTGATGTTTCCTTAAACTTTTTTTATTGCTCTTAATTACCAGTAGTAAGAAAATGGGCAGCCTTAAAGCCTTGTGTTCACTCTACTTAAAGCTGTAAATATGGGAAATTACAACAGGCTTATACTAATTTCATATTCCTCCTGAAAGCATGAAAGTTAAATTATTTTCTTTCAAAGATGTTTTTAAAAGAAAGATATATTCTATTCTGATTTTATTGAATATATAGCTGGGAAGTAGCCTAGCACATGCCAAATGGAATTGTAAAAGGGAAGGAGCCTTTATTGTACTATCAAACAAAGCAGTAAAAAATCATAGAACACAAAGATATGCTGCTGTAGCTGCTGCTGCCAGCTAAAGCAGGTTGAGAGCCTGTGTTATCCTAGATGGTAGGGAGGCAACATTGCTGGGTTTTGATTTGGGGTTTTTTGAGAAAATTAAATTGAGAGTCAGTGAGGTGCATGAAGGAGGAAAGCGGGGCAGATCCCACTCCACCTGTGTGATCAACATCTACAGCCACTTCTAGGAAACTTTTCACCCCTTTGTTCCAGGAATTGATTGCTGTGCTTTGTACAGCGTGATGTTCCTTGACCCAGGACAGCCATGCTTGCTCCAGGACAAGTTTTGAGCTTGAGGCTGTATGATTCCTTTTGGATTAAAGAATCAGGAAAGCAGGTTCAGGATGCAGGATGGCACATAAACAGAGTAGCTAACACTTCTGCCTCTCCCCAGTCATCTCTTCTGTAGGAGAAAACAGTCACTCAGGTACAGTTAAAAGCTGCAGCTGCATATATACTACTGACAACACTTCCTGTTTGTGGGGAAGAAAGGAAAAGCTCCCTGAATAGAGCTCAATGGAAAACCAAAAAACAAGCAACCACTTTAGGTATTTGAAATAGTGAATACCTTGTAATTCCTAAGGACAGTCAGTTGATGCTGTAAACTTTTGTGCTAACAGGAAGCTCTGTGAGATAATAACTTGCTACAATAATCTTTTGGAGTCAAAATCCTGGCGTTAATTACAGCTTGGCTCACATGGGAAGGACTTCACTGCTTTCTAGACTATGCCAGGCATCTGTATCACCAGTCAGCCATTGATTTTGGCAACTCTGGCTCTGCTTGGTCAAGAGGCAGGAGTGATACCAGAACACAAGTAAGATGGTGTGGGCAGTCCCTGCTCTGCTTTACTGCAATGGTTTTGTTTTCTCTTCCTTATCTCTTTTTGTTCCATCTGGAGTGAGGGTAAAGAGATCTGCGCCCCTCCCCCCCATGCTTTGGCTGGCCTGGAAAAACATTCCTCTGCTGCATGTCAAATCAAGACAACAGCAATTTTGACACTGTTTCACTGAGCTGAAAGTTTTGGGGCTACATTAACTTAGTGTTCTGTACAAACACGTGGATATGTTTTGATTCACAAGAAAGAAGCTGGAAAAGGACAGGAGGGAACCTCCCTGTATTTTTGCGTTGACTAAATATTTTGGGAGGATAATACTGAGCATCAAACAAGGGGAACAGGGACAAGTCACTCCAGTGCCAGATCATATTTTGCTGAAGCAATCATATTCCAGTCCTCAAGGAATTGGTAATGCTATTCTGGACATCTCCCTGTTTTGCAGTAGTGGAGCTTGGGAGGAATCACGTTTGAGGTGTGCACAGAAAAGAAAGCAGAAAGATCACTTCTGATATAACCAGAGCTTGCTTTTTACCTCAGATGTCATGAGTATATTTGAAAGCTGGCGCTAAACCCCACAGCCTCTCTTACCTCCCAGAAATCTTTAAGCCTTTTTCTTGCTCCCACCCCCAGGGGAAGAAAACACCTCTGACACTCTGGAGCAGCAGGGCACAAGGTCTGTAGGATGCTGGGAGTTGTTCAGTTTTGTGACCACATTCTCCTTCTGTACCTGGTGACGCCTTCCTTCAGAGGGGAGGACTCTTATGCTATCAAGATTATCTTAGTCTTTTCAGACTTCCTAGGGCTGTTTCAGTCTGTTCATCTCTAAAGCTGAAATGGGTTAATGGGACAAGATCTGGCCCCTGAGTCTGGCTTCCACTCACTGGAGTGTAGCAGTTGGTGTAGGTCCATCTGACCCCAC
The DNA here is from genome assembly GCF_903797595.1 of Erithacus rubecula. NCBI lineage: Eukaryota > Metazoa > Chordata > Aves > Passeriformes > Muscicapidae > Erithacus > Erithacus rubecula. Next base: position 150,844 of record NC_136665.1, read on the forward strand.
TGAGAAGAGCAGGTGTTGCTGTTTCAACAGGTTTAAGGTTCCTGGGTTTGTTTTTTTTTAAAAGAAAGACCCCTCACATATTGCTATCTCCTGGGCATCACAGTGTGGGAAAGACTGTGAGGAACTCCAGAGCAGGATGCCCAGAGATGCAAGGGGACAGATTCCTGTGTATGTGGGGGCCCCAAATTCACCCAAACTTCCTGGTCCATAAAGCTGCAGTGCAGTTATAGTTCACTCAGTTTTATATTTATATTTCTGAGTTACTGTTTAATTTCTGTAGGTATTCAAAAATAAAAATCTGGTTTTTTTCTTTTTTCTATTTCTATTCCCAAACAATTATAATTAGGAATATAGGCCTAATCCTGTTATTTAAAGTCAGAGAGAGTAGAATTTGAGGCTTGATAGTATAAGTGCAGCTGATGAATCTGCATATCAATGTGGTTTTGTTTTGTGGTGGTTTTTTTTCCAGTCCGCTTTATATTATGTAATGATAAATTTCCCATAAAGTCAGGGACTTTTCCATTTCAAAATCTAAAGGAACTTCACTGCTGATATTTTTGCTTTTACGAAGAAGCTGTATTTTGCAGATGGTAAATTGCAGCTGGTACCTGTGAACGTTTACTTCTCTATCCATATGCATAAATGCTGTCTCTGTGCAGTAAATATGCGCCTACATGTACACTTTAATTTTTTAACTTGTTCATGGTGCAAGTTAAGCAGCTTCTAGGTTCAGTGACAATGACTGTAGATGGAACGCCTTGAGGAATTCAGACAGCTTTACCACAGCCTTCCGACTTACTCAGTTCCTTTAATGGTTTTAAAATTGATTTTGATGGTGAGAACAATTAAATACAGGCCTCTTGCTATTGAGAAGGCAGCCACTATTTATAGCATAATTGGAGTAGATTAAAGTAGAATTCAGAAAGATGCTTGTTTTTAATAGTGTTGTTCAGTCACCAGTGGCGATTTGTTACTTGGACTTTGTGTAAAGTAACAAATGGCACAGTTCAGGTGGCCATTTCACAGTGCTCGTGTTGCTGCCCTCAGATCCTTTCCAACTTGAGGTTTAGAACCACAGTGATTTCTGTAAGCAGAGACAAAAGTAATATGACTGCATGAGGTGTCCTTGCTATGGGAGGACAGCTCACTGGCATTCAGACATGAGTACAGTTGCATCAAGCTCCACACTTGTGCCCTCCAAGGAGGCTGTTAATTATACACCGTCTTGAAAGGCACAAATATGAAGTGCTGAGTATGGGATTTTAAGAACCCCAGTGAGAAGTAGTTGTGGTTTTCTACAAGTTTAGTTGAAATTCTTGTTTGAGAGTGTGTATGTAAGCTGCTGCAAAGCTATCACTGCTTTATCGGCTGGACACAAGGACTTATATTGGAAGGTGTTTATAATGGAACCAGGATTGCTGAAGATTGATGTATTTCATTGCAGATGCGATGAATATGTCACACAGCTGGATGAAATGCAGCGGCAACTTGCAGCAGCCGAGGATGAGAAGAAAACTCTGAACTCCTTGCTTCGGATGGCTATCCAACAGAAACTGGCCTTGACTCAGCGCCTGGAGCATTTGGAACTGGACCACGAGCAGTCCAAAAGGGTGCGCACAAAGTCTGCCTCCAAAGCCAAGGGCACTAATCCCAGTGTAAGTCACATTCGGTCCTGTGGAGACAGATCTGAAGGATCTGTCCTGAACAACCAGGTGTTTTGTAGTGAGAAATATAAAATCTATTGTGACTAGGTCACATGTCTACAAAAAACATATTCTGCATCTTATTTTATGCTGTCAGCGTAAATCCCCACTATCTAATGTCACAGTAAGTTGACTTGTACTAGTATGTTATTGAACCAGGTAATACAGGTTTATTACGGTGTTCTTAACTGTAACTAATGCATAAGTATGGGGATGCTATTAACAAGTTAATAGTGGAAAGCAATTAGCTTTTTCCATGATTAACATGTCTGGGGTTTGCTGTTTATGGTAAGTGTTAATAGTACGCCTGATAAAGGATATATCTGGTGTTACTTACTGTAGTTTGTATAGCACAAATATGACCCTTTCTCCAGGGTTGCAGCATACTTCAATAAATGCTTTCATAGGCAGAAACAGAGAATCTTCCTTGTTACTGTGGCTTAAGTAATGAAAAGCAAAGATTAAAATTAGAGCTATGTCTTGGGAATGCAGAGCATTTGGAAACTGGAGTCAAACTTAATTTGCCTGTTGTAGCGGATGTTAAATACTTGCTGTTGTATCACCACTAACCAAAGTTCTAAAGCTTTTATAGATTTTAAAAGCTAGAAGAAAACTTGGTACATTATTTGCGCTCTGCGTCCCTCTCTTCAGAGGGATAATCAGAAGAAACTTGCACATTTATATTAAAAATATGCAATATTAACTCCATCAGATACAAAATTTAAAATGTTAAGAATTGGGATTCTGCTTGCTAGACAGTTCCTGTGTAAGAAGTTATGTCCTGGAAGGATCTGTGTGATCTTATATTGCTCCTTGCAAGCAGAACACTTTGGAAAAAACCCATCTGAGATACCTTTTATAGGAAAGTAGCCACACAGTATGTATGTGTAGAGTTAATGTGACTATGGTTGAGCATTGTTGGTCACAAACAGTTTTCCTCAGTTCTCAGTATTAAGCTAAATAGGTAGTATTTCAGAGCTCTGATCATTTTTTTAGGTACATGGCAGATACTGCATTCCATATGCAAGCCATGTGTTTCACAGGGCTCTACATTAGAGGCACAGGAAATTGATCCAGATCATCCAGCTAATAATGATTTATGAAGTAGCTTAGTGCACATTTTCATCTTCAAAAATAAGTAAATCTTTGTCTGATATTGAACTTTTAAGGGGCCTTTTTACCCACTTAATTACAATATGTTTGATAGTATAAAAGTGTACTTTCTAATTGGTGCCTACATAAGAGAAAAAGATTGAAAATGTTGCTTCTAAAATTGTGGAAAATTTGTGGAGCACTGAAAGGCACAGTTCTTTGTTTAACCTGGAGTTTGAAGTGCCTCGCCTCAGACTTTGTTTTAATGTAAAGCCCTGTTCATTTTGTACTCTTTCGAATACTTTTGTATGCCTGTAGTGTTACTAAAAGAAAGGCGAGCCTTTGCCGTGAGTGCTTGGTAGTGTGGTTCCCAAAGCCTTTGTAACCCTGTGCTGTGGTTGCGCTCCCCTGCCAGTTTGTCCCTGTCGATGCTCACAACTTGCTCTGTGTGCTACCCATGCACACGCAGGAGATGTCCCAGTGCTAACAGAGGCTAATAAGAGCATGGCTGGTGTTCCCTCTGAGGAGAAATCATAGGAGATTTCGGCTTCCCAGATATTTTTTGGCATTGGGGGGGAAGTCTTCTAAATTAATACAGTGAGATTTTTAAACAAATGGAACTTTGCTACAAAGCTGGGAACCATGGAAATGCTGCAGCCCAGAGCCAGAATTGCATTTCTTGATCTTGAGAGGAAGAAAAAAAACCTCAAGTGATTCAATTCTAATACATTTCTAAAACATGACTGCTTGGGGTTTAAACAAATTTCAATTCTGGTTTTAGAAACTAGGCCCTATATGTCTAGAAAATACTGAATTCTCCTGAATTTGAGCTTTAATATTGCTAAATAGCAGGATTTATATATTAGAAGAGATGTCTTTTGTAATTTTCAATCCTGCTTTTCTCTTTGCTGCACAATCTTTCAAAAGGCCTTTATTCTTCTTATTCTTACATCAAGTACAATTTAAAAATGCATGGTGAAAACAGACTTTTGAGTGCTAACTTTCTCTGCTCTAATACACTTAATACCAATTGTGCTGCCATAGTGGGGAACTTTAACACAGTTTTCACTGCTTCCATGTCTCTAGGGACAGTACTTTAGTGAATATTTATGGCAGAAAGGTAAACTAGAGAAACTAATTGAATGCATTGTTAGGATGGTTTTTTTTCAAATTAGTTGGAATTTTCTGTAATAATTCTGGTGTTACCAGACAGTGGCTATTGCTTTAGGCTTAGCTCATTCTTTCATTTCTGAGTATGAGCAATTTTGCTATTAGCCCAATTAGCCTTAGTGATCATTTCCATATTCAGTCATTTCTGCAAATATTTCTAAAACTCTAAGAGCTAACCTGACTGCTATTTGAGTCTATCACCATTATGGTTTATCCTGTCAGAAAAAGGACTGAGGAATGGTGTAAAGTGTCTTCATCCTGCCATTTGTATTTTTGGGTAATACTTAAGACTGAGTCTTTTAATTTTGGATTAACAATTTCTTGATGCTCATTTGCTGTAAGTCTTTCATACTGGTCTCAATGGGTTGGGGTAAAGCATGGAAAATTCCTTAAGCCATCACCTTCCTCTGCAAGCCGGCTCTTCGGAACGATTCTCTGCATAGGCCTGCATGATATACTGACCTGCATGTTTCTGGGGAACCTAAAGCTTCACTGAAAACATTTCTTTCACACTCACTGCTTTTAACGTATGCTTGAAGAGCAAAGCTTTATTCAGTACTTGTAAGAATCCTTTCTGCAAAGCTGTTGCTTCCAGGCTGAGCCCACAAAGCCTTGTTCACCCAGTGGGAAGGCATCTGCAAGCTGGAGTGGCTGCTGTATCCCCAGCCAGCTAACAGACCCTCAGCCAACTAACCTGCCTGTGCAGCACATGGAAGGGGTTACGTTTTCAGATGATTGAGAAATAAACGGTGATTTTTTTTTTCCTAATGCTATTTTATTTTTCCATTTTTCAGCTGTAGAGTAGTCCCTGGAGAAGGCCTTTCCAACAGTGCAACAGCATTTGCTAGCCCTCCTGACTCTGGTTCAAAGTGGTAGCCCATTGCACACAGAATGGAAACCACTGACCTGATCCTAACTTTAGAAAACACCTTTTCCTATATACTACCTGAAACCTTCCCTTTCTGCCTGAAGCTATAAAACAAACAAGCTTTACCTATAAGTGCTGCTGCAGTAAGAAACCTTACAAGTGCTGAAGAAACCTACTTCAAATGTAATGCTCACCATATTAGTCTGTGCTCTCCTAGAAATGTTGGATGGGGGAATTTACTTCATTGCAGATGCTAATTTTTTACCTGATTGCTAAACCTGTGCACTTTGGATATTTTTCTTTAGCTTCTTTAATTCCTTATGTAGAAGAGTTTATATAAATGCAGTGGTTTGTGCTCATAGTCTCTCTCCAATTTGAAACTTGTGGCTTATGAATTATATATCAGCATGTGGCAGAGATTTTGGGGGAGGGGTCTAGATTGTGATTAGAAAAGAGTTTCAGCAAAAAGCAGGAGCTCTGCTAAACTATGTGCTGTGCTTCAGCATCTTTTTTTATTAAAATGTTATGCTTTATATGTTTCAATTACTGATTTTTTAACTGCTATGTTCATTAAGAAATCCAGGGTATTCAAATTCTGGGGGTTTTTCATATTGTATTATTATTCTTAGGAATAGTTCAATGTAACAAGAAGAAAACTTGACTTTGCTCTGGTTAAAACAGTAATAGGCACTTGAAAGATATTAAATAAGTAGTATTACATATAAATTCCAGAATTCCTGGGTTTTAGGAAAATGAAGCATTATTGATTAACAGAATTTTATACAACTATACCAGTTAAATTCCAAATTGGAATTGTTTTGTTACTTTTTCATTTTATCGTGCCAAATTATGGTACATTTAGAAAGAAAAATTTGTAAGTGGTCAGTGATAGGGTGTTATCTGTCAGCGCCTTTCTGTCACTCATTATTGCCAGTAGTGCCTTTGATCATTTGAAGGGAAACTCTTAGAGTAGCATAGGCTAAGTCCTGTTGCTTAGAAATAGAATGGCTGGTTTGGAATTTGTTAAAGATGTGGAGCAATAAGTGCAAAGTGAACTCCCATTTCGCACATTTTTAATGGTAGGCTTACTATAGAGTTTATATATTCAAGGAATTGTAAAAAATTCTGTTAGTCGATGATATTTCATCATGCACATCCTTGCAAATTCAAGGGTATAGAGGGGAAAAGAATCAAAGTCACAACCTGAACAAACCTATCTATACTTTGGGAACCAAATGGACTCATGTTGAAGAGATGAGCAGTGTATGACCACATGTATGGTATCAGTCCGGGAATGCGTTGGGAATGTCGCTGTCTGTGGCGGGGGGCAGGAGCCACAGCGCTGTGTTCAGATGTGAGCCGCAGCACATCGGGATCTCCTTTGCACGTTGTCTCTAATTGTGATTTCAGCAAACAGAAACAGCAAAGCTCATCAACAAGCCATTCTGGGTTCTCAATGGTTTGGTGAGGCTCGTGTGGATGATTAAATTGGTACTTGCTGGTAAGGAGCCCTCCCACTTCTCAATAAAAGTACAAATTTAACTAATATTGGCAGTGCAGTGAGGATTTCTGTTTGCTGGAAAAAACATTATTATTCCTAGATGTGGGGACTTACACTTCCATCTTCTGTTACACTATTGATTCATAAGAAATATTGTTGCATTTAAAATTACTACATTTGTATGTGGGTATTTATTTGAAATGATGTCTAAGTACTGTATTATGTTCTATGTGCATTACCTTTTAGCGGTGGGTTGGTCTCCATTTAATGTCCTGTGCATGTATTCTTGCCAAATAACCTTTACACAGATGTGGAAAACAAAATGTTAAACTTACTAAAAGAATAACTGTATGTTAATTGGATAACCTTAGGTGGAGGGGTGCAGGTCAAAACACTGCTTCCAGATTAATAAAATAGTTTTTAATCTAGGAAAGCAATGTGCCTGTGTAAAGATAGTCACATTGGCAGGAGCAATAAAAAAAAAAAGTAATTGTGTGTTCGGCCTGTTGGTTTTGTGGTTTTAGAAGGTGCTGGTTTAAGTAGTTTACTGAAGGGATTTTCAGCTGGGGGCCGAATAAATACTGATTTTTGTCTGAAAGAAACTGAATACGTCACATGAAGTTTTCTGCAGAATTAAAAAAATAATTATTTGTGCTCACATTCAGGGAGCACCATACTGTCCTATCCCATGATATATTTACGGATTAGTTTTGGCCTGGATCAGATTGTTTTAATGTGTGTAGCTGAATAGCCTTGCAAACACTTGTACTGGTACAGGGAAAGTAATGTTAGGCCTAAGGCTATGGTGTCAGTGTTGACAAATCATCCTGAAATTGCGTCTTAATTTCTTGTACACTCTCCAAAATACTCAGGTACTCTTAGGGCCCCATCCAGCTTGGCCCTGAACACTTCCCTGGAAGTATTTCCTGGCCTAGCAGTGTTCCCAGAGCACCCTGGTCTAGTGGGAGATGTCCCTGCTCATGGAAGGGGGTTGGAGCAAGGTGATTTTAAAAGCCTTTTCCAACCAGTCAGGGATTTGGGGAAAATGCATAAAGTTGATGTTTGTCCAGCAGAATTAGCAAACAAACTCACAAAAAGCCCCTGAATCACAATGCTAAAACTGAGGGCAAGGCTGAGGTTTGCCCCATCAATACAAAGATGTTCCTGGATCAATGACTTCATATTTTCCCCTAGAAACATGAAATATGGTTTTATACTGTAGTTTAACAACTCTTGTGCCCCCAGGTAGAATTATTAGAACCATTCCGCTGTTTGTTTCTCTATATGGTAGCTGTCAACTGCATGACACCAGCCCAACAACATAACTTACAGCTGGAGCGCAAGATGCCAGTTTTTCCTTGGGCATTGAAAACACTTGCTCAGGGATATGCAGTGAACTAACAGAGCGTGTGTGCTGGGACACTTGCCCTGCTTGTAGAGCTCTGCATTTTCTCTAACAGGAGCTTCACCTGCAGGATGATCTACAGAAGAAACATGTAAATCTATCTGCATGCACATGACAGCAGACATGTGAAACAGTAGAACAGGGTGATTCAAGAATGCTTTAGTAAGAAAGAAAATTAGAAAATGATCAAAGGAGAAGCTTCTCTAGTGAATGGCTATTAATGAAAACATTCATTTCTTTGACGCTCTTCTGTGTAGAAAAATTTGCTCCCTAAGCCCTGGGGGAAATGTTGCCCCTGCAGAGATGGAGGGTGGGTTCAGCATTACAGCTGCAGATGTGGCTGGAGTTAAGTCTCTGGGAGAGGAATCTGCCAGCAAATATCACACTCCTGCTTGCTGCAGTCAGTAATCCAGCCGTGGTCTTTTGTTCCTTGCAAGTGAGGCTTGAAAACAAGTTGCTTGTTTCCCATAAAAGGAGCAGGGCAGATTTCTGGATGTACTGAGATGCCTCAGGATCAGATACCTGGAAGTTCCCAAGTACCTGGTTTTGTGGGATGAAGGCAATGAAAATTCAGACAGAGGTGCTTTTTGGAGACACACTAGATAACACAGTAAAATTCAGCTAGACAAATATTTACAGTTAGAGTTTCAAAAATATATTCACATTCTTGGGATTTTTAAAGGCTGATCTGGTAGATGGACCTACAGGAAAAGGTATTTTTGCATCCAAGAACTTTGAAGAAACAATTAAAAAAGATAAAGATCACCTCTGGGAGCTCATAGCCATGCAAAACAGCTAGTCAATGTGATTATTCTGAGTATATTATTATTTTTGAGAGTTATTTTGAATATTTATCTATAAAAGCTTCAAGCACATATTCATTCGTCATTATTGGGAAAATCACTCATATTCAAACCACTCAAAAGATAGCTTCATCTGTTCTTTCCCAGTAAAGGAGGAGAGGATGCTGCTTTCCAGTGTGAATGCAAATTTCTCCAAGAAGGAACTGTCACGGCTAGTGAAGGAGTGTTTTTTCTCATCCTTACTGGTATCTCAAAGGTAACCTGAGAGCTGATCTTCCCCCTACCTTACCCAGCCCTGTGACTTTGGGATGTGGTGCTAGTGAACTAAGCCATCAGGTTTGATAGGTATCAAGTGAAGAGGTTGTAAAATGCCCTAGGTCCAGAAACTGTTTAAAAAACTCATAAAACCTGTGAGAGACAAGCTGAATCTGGTTCTAGATGTTAGAGTACTTCTGAAGCAAAGGTAATACACTGAATGGGAGCAGTGTAATGGAAGCTGATTTTTGTGATTGTGCTGGAGAAAATCTGAGAAAAATTTTAATTTAGACCAAATCTATACTGATATCTAACTAGGACAATGTATGTAATGTGTTACTTGGAGATGAAAGTTACATACCTGAGCAAAGTTTGAGTTAGATACATGTAGATGAGGTGAGTTTAAGGCAGACTGAAGTGAGTTAGTGCACGTCCAGACCTCACCAGCCCCATGAGAATAAGAATTTAACTAAGCTGAAAATTACTTTCAGAGCAGAATCCCCAAATACTGTGGCTTTTGGCTGAATCAAGTGTCATTAGAAGGACAATCTGTGTAGGTCAAACATGTACCTGTGTGATTCTCTTTATGTTGCAAGAATTTTGAACAATTTTGTATATTTGAAACATCTCTGATGTTACTTTTAAAATAAATGTCAGCAGGTGAGTATTTGGGCTGTGAATGTCCTAAGCTAAAATATTGTAGCAGTCTTAACAGGCAGGAGAAACTTCATTACTGATGATTTAGTATGTGGTTTTAAAGCAATCATAAGCGGGGAAAAAAAAGTTAAAAGAGCAAAACTTTTAAAAATAAATTCTCACTAGCAATTATATGATCCATTCTCAATAACAGCATTTTAAAATCTTTTTTTGAAATCGATCATTTCTGCTTTTCAAACAGCCATCTATTTGAGGAATTAAAATTCTCCATTATTAAGTTTAAGGAAAGAATAAGAAACAATTAATTTAACTATACACTTCTTCATATTGCTTGACGTAGTTTCATCTGTATCTTCACAAAACCTCACTTCCTATTTTTTACACAAAAATTCTGTCTCAAGAATTCTCCTCTTCACCCCTGCCCTTCTCCCTTTTGTTCAGATTTGCAGTGGTTACCCATGGTTTTGTACAGCTCACCTTGGATGTATTTCTTGCTCTTTCAGTGAGTCACTGGCTTGGCAACTCAGGAGTATGAAGTTTTATGAATGGATACCAGTGTTACAAGTGATTACCCTGAGTCATGTCACAGGCAATAAATAGAACCACAATTGTGAAGAAGTTTTTATTTTTCTCCTTTTTTTTTGATTGCTGTGATAGCACAGTTTACTTCCTGGGTATTCACCATTTGTCTGTGTGTGTGTCACATCTATTCTGAGCTTGCGTGGGATCTGTTGTGCATGGAACTTGCCCTGCTTGTTTATTTCAATGCCTAGCAGGAATGGGTTGGGGCAGCAAAAGCTGTCTTCAAGTGTGTGCTATGTCACAGGTTTAAGTGGTTGGCAATCAGCAAGAGTTTGGTCTACACCTTCCCCTTTGCCCATCCATAACTCTGAGTCTGAGAGCACTGCTTCAATCAGCATGGCCAAGGTTTCATTCCAGCTGAGTCCAGCAGCCAGTGGCCAGGCTGGGAGACGTGGCTGCCTGTAAGTGAGTACTTCTGCACATTTTCAGCTCATCACCTACTGGCATTGCCAATTTGCAGGAGGGCTTTGTGAAAGGTAAGAAACCAGGTGGGCAATGCCAAGGGTCATGCAACAGACATCATCCTATTGTACAGAGAGTAACTAAAGCTAAAACTACTGAAATAAATAAAAAATCTCATTAGGAAATGGATTATGACCACATACATGCCACATACATGTCTAGTTTCATTAGTTTAGGGAGTTTTGCTATCAAGAACTGATGGGGAAACTACAGTAATTAGTCCCAGTGGCATACCTGCTGAAATTGGTGTAATTTCTCACTAGCAGATCAACCAGCTATGTGAAAATTAGTAAATAATTATATTACTTAATCAACAATTAAAGGCTAATAGCACTCCTGGAAATATTTGATTTCTCTCAGAGATTTGAAGGTACTCTACCAGAATGGATCTGCAGTTCATATTCAATTGTATTTTTTAACTTGAGAGTGAAATCATATGGTGGAACAGTTGCTGCTGGTGGAAAAGTATTTAAGCCTCACAAATGGATTGCTAGTTAAGGCCACACAACTTAGTGTGCCTTTGTTCATCCATAGTGACAGCTAAGAAAATATAGGTATGAAGACAAACAGATACTCTACCATCTCCTGTCTGTTAAGTATATCCAAAATGTCCGCACAAGGTAAAAACTAAATCTAGTATATAGTTCAGGGGATAAATATCTAGATATAAAAGTGCTTTGTCTAAAAAGCCACTCATACCCAATACATTTTGTGTAAGGGTTGGCCCACTGACTCCTTGAAGACAGATAATGCAAAATGACTGTGCTTTAATAAATGAGGTTTACTTACCTGCTTTCTTGGGTACAGATGTGACATGAGATCTCTTATGACAGAAATCAGGCATGTCATTGCAGGGCAGGAGCTGTATGTTGACCTTTCCCTCCACATCTGCTTTATGACTCTGCCAAGCCCAGCCCAGGCTGTGCAGGACTGGGGTGACCACCCTGGGCTGTAGCACATGTCGCTGCAAGGGCAGCTCTGAGGGCTACAGGAGTAACTCATGATACTCTTGAAATTGCCAAGATCCTAGTAAGACACAGACCATCCAGGTCTGTGCATAGAGCAATTGATGATGGCTGGTGTGAAACTTTATGAGAGCCTTTGAGCCGTTTCATGAAGAGTCACAGAGAATCTGTTTTTAAAAAACATACATCTGTATTCTAGATAATTTAATAATAGATTACAGAAATACTGTACTAACCATTTTGGTTTGGGGTTTATCTTTTTCAGAGTAAAGTTTTACTAAATATTTGGGCTTCAGCTAATTTGCTGGGTCACCCTTAAGTAATGGAGTAATTCCATAATTGATTAAGTATTTGTAGAATGACCAAAAAAAAAAAGAGAGAAAATCTTTTATCAGGATTCGAAATGAGTCAGTGTTTGTTTCTGAACCCAGATTAACAGTGACGAGTATGACAAAAATGAGGTGCTGGAATTCACTCTTTCTGTTTAAAAGCTATACCTTACATCTGCCAGACCACTATGGCAGGTATTAGAAATCAACATTTCTGGACTAAATTTCTAATCTAGTGGTGCCCAGGAAAAAAAAACTGCATTTCCCTCTCCTGTTTGACAGTGATTCCAGTATTAGTAGCTTTCTAATCAAAGCAGCAATCTGACAACCTCTGTTTGACCCATTTCATGGTACTGAAAATCTTGGTGAAAATCTGCAATGCCTTTTAGATAATTTAATTTCTGAAAGGGTTTAACTCTAATCCTGCACATTTTTAAAAGCACTTAGGTACCTTTGTGCTTTTTCCTTTTGAATAATGGGATTCCTGAAAGTCATTGATTGTGAAACACATCACCCTTGATGTATGGTTCAATTGATAAAGCACATCTTGTTTTTGAAGGTAATGCAAAAGTCAGTGTTGTTTAGAAGTGTTTAATTGAATGGTGACAAGCTATAGCTCCTCATTTACTTTATAATGTGGTACAAGAATAAATTATGAACATGGGAACTGAGAGAATCTTATGGGTCACTGAATTCACCCCCACTGCTGCAAATTAATGTGCACATCTGACAAGCCTATAGCTTTTATTAATCTAAAAATATAAATGCAAACCCACAGTAAAGAGAACCTAATCTATGCACAGAGATTTCTGTAACACTACTGTGCTCTGTCATGAGTTCAGCCCTGGTATTCTGGTAACAGCCAGTAAACAAAGAGACAGCCACTGACAGACACTGAGGATTCTGCTGTCTGTCACACATGTTGGCTGTTAGTTAGTGGTCAACAACATCGCCTCATCATCCTCTCTGGTGAGGATGGACAGTCACACATCAAGTGTAGTGTTTCTGGTCAGCATATTATGAGTCTCCTAATGATCCACCATCATTTTATACTACAGAGACAGAAGTGAGTGGATCCACCACCCTTGTAGGTTTTGATTGGGTTTTTTTGGGTTTTTTTGGTTTTTTGAGCAATGGCAACAGGATTACTATTTTCCCCAGTACAGCACTTAAAAGATGAAGAATGGCTCTTGTGCTCTCCTTGGACATAGAAGACATTTTCCGTTGTGAAGATCAGGCTCTGAAAACAGGTGGTACAGTGATCATTCATTACCTGTTATATGAACCTAATTCTGCTTTCAGAGAGCTCAAAGAACAACCCTGAGGTATGTTACCTTAAAAAGATCTAAATCAATTTAAATGAAAAAAACCTGTTAAGTCAGTGTATAAAGAATACCAGATATTAGAAAGGATTGGAAATGGCTCAGTGCTAAGAAAAATTAATATTCAAGCCCCAGTAAATATTTAAGTTCAACTACTTCATGATGTGTAGCTAAAATACTGTTCCACTCTGCTATAAAAATCTCATGCCAGAGTTTAAAAGCTGCCACAGGACCCGAGTCCCAAATGGAGGGCTGGTTTACTTTCATGTTCCTTATTTCTGTATATTGTTCTGTGATTTTTTCCCTCTGGATTCTTAGCTGCTGTGGTAAATGGGGTTGGTGAATATAGAGTAGACTTGCTTTTGCCTAAGATATCATTAAAAAAAAGCCAACCAACTTCCCCCCACCCCCACACCCCTCCACCATATGGTTCTGGCTTAAAAGTATTTTCCCTTGAAAACTACCTTTAAACAATCATTTCTTTCTGACTTTTTTTTTCAAAATTAAAAGCAACATAATAAGTTTCAGTGCTGCCATAAAATTTGTTTTTATTGCGTTTGCTGGTTTAATTTCACTGTGAATGAGAAATAAAGCAGTTCTTCTTTATCTGCAAGTGCAAAGACCCAGCTTCAAATTAATGAGAATGAGATTGCACAAATACTCAAAAGACGTCACAGTAATCTTCAAATCTTCATATTCACATGAAAAGTAGTCTTTTCAGGAAAGAAAAAAACTCCAATCAAAATTCCAAGATTTATAAATAAGAACTCTGTGCACAAAGGAACTCTGTGTTTGCCATAGAGTGTCATGTGATGGCAAAAGCATATGAAAGTCACCCCAAGGATTACATGATCCATAACAGAACAAGGCATGCATCTCCTACAGGAGAAGCAGGTCTGACAAAGTCCATGTATTTGCAAAGCCTTGGCTTTTTGGTCTCCAATGTCTCATTAAATCTAGAAGAGGTTATTCTTACCCTTGTTAAATCTATCTTTCCTGGACATTTAGTGGTAATCCTCATTGAACTGCAAAGCCTACCATGATGGAGAATTACTTTGCATTGAGAGAGCTCATCTTGTAATAGAATTTAATGCAATATGACAGGCAACTTCTTTATTTTTGGAAAGAGTATTTGTATGAACTCTGCTAACCACTCACACTGTGTTTATTGGCCCTTGACTCTTACCCTTGCACACATGTGCATTAAATACCAAGGGATTGAAAACAATTAAAACCAGCCCAAGATAAAGACCATATTTAATGGACATTGCCCAGTGCTTCAAAGCTTAAAGAAGTTCATTGTACTGAGCACGAAGTAGAATTCACAGCTAAGATTTAATGAAACTAAGACCTTTAGTTGCTTAGCAAGGTCCAGTTCATTGTGGAAGGTTTCCAACCAGTTTCTAATCTTCTTCAACTTCTTTGAGACTAACACTGTGAATGCTAGAAATGACAGAAATATTGACAAGGCAGACTTGTTTCTATTATGACTTCCTTCATAACACATAAAGGGAGACATCTCAGTACCTGAGACAGGTTAGAAGAAAAGGGCTTTACAGAGCTGGATATATATATACTGCCTGCAACTCATTGAAAGGTGACATCCCATGCTTTTATTTAAGAGTCACAAACTGTGCTGTAAATGATCCCAAGATCATTTTGTTCCTCACAGTTTTAAAGGATTGCATGCCTCTCAATTCTGGTGGGAAGAAAGTTCCATTATTCAGGGGTGTCCCAGCAATTTCTTTTGTCTTCCCAAATCTGTACTGTTTTGCTCTTTTGCTGATAGTGTCAAACCACCTTTTCTTAGCTTTTATTCGATCCAATCCCTAGTGGAGCTGCAAAGAAGATCCGTTCTTTTATTTGTTGCTTCTCTGCTGGAACTTCTGTCTGACTCCACAGGATTTACCTTTGCTGGAGACATCGCTTATTTCTCAGATATAAAGAAACTGACACTGGCTTTCTATTACAATTTTGCTGGTCAAAACTTGTTTAAATTGTTAAGTCACTTCAGAATAACTTAACTGATTCTGGTCAGACACACAAATTAAATGCTGCATGTGGGCTTCATTGAAGCCACAGGCTGAAAATTGCAAGGGCCTGAGGCCTTTTTCTCCTTTCTCATGCTAAGGAGAATTTCTCTCGGGTCTGCTGCAGTTTGCCTGTTCCTCCCTGGATCTTCCCAAGGTGATAAACCTCGGGAAAAACAGGAAGGAATTCATAACAAGATTAAGCACCTGCTGTTTTTCAGAAAGTAAGGAAAAACAGTTCTCACGATCCGTGAGAACGTTCTGTTTTCTTCTACTATCCAATGGACGGCCGTTCCTCTCTTCTTCAGCGATCCACACTATAAAAGTGGTTCGCCTTCACAATAAAGTTGCTTCTCTTTGCTGCTAGCTGGAGGAGTCATTGTCGTTATTCTCCGCGGCCGTACCGCGAATAGCGACAATTGGAGGTTCCACCGAGATCGTCCTTCACGGGAGCCGAGACCGTCTTTCGCCAGGACAGCGCGAACTGGGACCGCGGAGCCCCGCAGCCCCGCGGAGCGGAGCAACCCCGGACTGCGAGCGCCCTAGCGACCGCTCCTCTTTCCGCGGAGAGAAGGTACTGTGTTCCCCCCTTCCTCCCTCCTCCAAACTAGCGGCTAGGCGAAAAATTCTAAAATGGGGAACAATCTATCCAAACAAGAGGAGATTATTATCTCATTATGGAGGGATGTTCTAGAGGACTTAGACACCCAAATCCCAGATAAAGATTTGATTGCCTTGCTAGCTTGGGCAAAGGAGCGCGGTTTTTCAGAGGAGGAAGGAGAAGTTTTTTCAATGGACGTTTGGAAAGAGCTGGGGAATCTGTTGTGTGCAGCTCTCCATAAAGGAGATGTTTCAGTGTGCCCGCTGCTTACTACCTGGGGGACTATTCATCAGAGTTTTGTGGAGGATGAGGCGAGATTTGAACGGAGCGAGGGCGAGTCCGATGACTGCTCCGAGAACCCCCCGAAGTCAGGACAGCCCCCCCCGCTCGCACCCCAAGATAGCGCGGCGTCCTTTCCCCGGAGGGCGGTAACGGCAGAGACAGTGCAAATGCCAGCTATTACACTGGAGGTAGTGGAGCAAGTCACGTTCGCGATCGCGACGGCCATCTGGGAGGCGTTTTTGCCCTATGTCACCACCCCCGATGAACCGCGGCGCACCGCGAATGGCCCGGCAGCGAGAATGGGTCCCTGGCTGCCGGCGGGCCCCCCCCCAGACCAAAGACGGCAGGGGCAGCCGGCCGCAGGGGCGGGGCTATCGCTACCCCCTGCGCGACGCTTGACGTCACGGCCCACGATCCCGGAAGCTTCGGGTCCCCCCACCAACCCTCCCGGGACGCCGCCGGGATCCTCCTCGTCTCTAGGGGCGTGTCCTGCCGCGCGGGCCCCAAACAAGGTCGCCGCTCCTGCCTCCGCGGCCGGCCCTGTCTCAACGGGATCGGAGACCGCCGCGACATCCTCCGTGGGGCAGGAGTCGCCGCCTTCGTCATCCCACTCCAGCGCCACAGACGCCGACGAACCACAACACCCCCGCCGGAGGCGTGGTGTCCCTTCACATCCCCGCCGGAGGCGTGGTGTCCCTTCGGCCAGCAATCGCGGCAGAAACCCCCGCGTAACTTGGGAGGCTGTCAGGTTGCGGGCATTGCAAAACGGGGATTGGGACCTCTTAGAGAAGGTGGGAATGCCAAGAAAAGGAGTTTTCCAGATGGAGGGAAGCGTCCAGGGTGACCCCGCGGGGCCCTACCCGGCCCCCGGGGATGACCTGTCGCAAAGCAGTGATGGGGACACCCGGGGGACGGAAGGGGCTCAGGCTTTTCCCGTCTTCAAAGGGGCGCAAGGTCAACTCGACCGGCATGACCCAATTGCTTGGCGTGTTGTCCAAGATATACAAGATAAGGTAGCACGCTTTGGACTCGGTTCCACCCAGGTCATGCAGATTCTTAGAGTATTAAATACAGACCTGTTAGCACCTTATGATATAAGGCATATAGCACAGGTGCTATTTCAGCCAGTGCAGTTCAGAGTGTTTGAGGACACCTGGGCGCAAATGGCTGATAGGGCTGCTGCAGACAATATGGGGCTGCCCCAGGATGACCCTAGGTATGCAATAGGCCGAGAGGTTTTGATGGGTACGTTTCGTTTCTCTAACCCTGACCTCCAAGCATCTTGGCCCCCTCCCATTCTTGAGCAATGCCAAAAAATAGGGTTCGCAGCAATTATAAAAACAATAGAAGCTGCAGCTCCTAAAACAAAATATGTGAAGATTACTCAGGGTCCTAACGAACCATTCCTACAATTTGTAGAAAAGGTGGCTGCAGCCCTAGAGAAACAGGTCGAAGATGATGCTCTCAGGCAGATGTTGTGTAAACAGCTAGCCAAAGATAATGCCAATGCTGACTGTGCAAAAATTATACAGTCTCTACCAGGAGATCCCTCACTAACTGACATGATACAGGCATGTTCAAAAGTGGGGACTATAGATCATCAGATCTCTGCCCTGGCAGCTGCCATGTGGCAGCATCAAAAGATGTCAGGAGGTGGATATTATAAGCAGGGAAAACCTAAAGGCAAGAAGCAAAAACAGCAACAGGCTAAAATGCCTACCTTTTTGTGTGCCAAGTGCAAAAAGCCAGGACACTATGCAAACCAATGCAGATCAAAAAACCCTCCTCCTGGCCAGGGAAACGGGCAGGGGAGCGCTTGGGGGTACAGCGCTCAGATAAAAACAGTACCCCAGGCTTCCTCAGCCAGCACTCAGCCAGCACCCGGGGGTCAGCCGGAGTGGATGTATACACCGCAGCCACAGTCATTTTAGACTCGACTGGTGTACACAGGATCCCTCTGGATGCCACTGGACCTTTGGGCAAAGGCCTGAGTGCCCTGCTCATAGGGCGGTCCAGTGCCACCCTCCAGGGAATCTTTATCCACCCCGGGGTCATTGATGCTGATTTCACAGGTCAAATCTATGCCATGGTTTCTACGCCTTCTCCTCCTGTCACTATCCCAAAGGGAACTCGAATTGCCCAATTGGTGCCTTTCTATTCATCTGTTCTCAGGGTTGATCAGCGAAATCGCAAAGACGGTTGCTTTGGATCCACAGGACCACCACAGGTTTTCTGGACAATGAATGTCTCGGATCAGCGACCACAAATGATGTGTACTCTGACTCTCTCAGGTGCCAACCCGTCTCAGACTCAACTCAGAGGTTTGCTGGACACTGGGGCGGATGTAACAGTGATCTCACTCTCTGCCTGGCCTCCCACATGGCCTGTGGCCCCTCTGGGTCAGGCCATTGCAGGCTTGGGGGGCACAACACAGACCTTTGTGAGTCAGAGGCCTGTGTTGATCAGAAATATGGAAGGGCAGACAGCCACGGTCCGACCATACATCACTGCAGCCCCTATCAACCTCTGGGGACGAGATGTGTTGGCAGCCT
Source organism: Erithacus rubecula (assembly GCF_903797595.1). Lineage (NCBI taxonomy): Eukaryota > Metazoa > Chordata > Aves > Passeriformes > Muscicapidae > Erithacus > Erithacus rubecula. Next base: position 169,423 of record NC_136665.1, read on the forward strand.
GGGGGGTGCGCATGGAAGCAAATTTTTAATTAGGGTCACTGAAGTGAAGGGCAAGAACTATCCTATGATACCCCTACGGTGGTTGTCTAATACCCCCGTATGGCAAAATCAGTGGTCCTTGCCAAAACAGAGATTAATAGCCCTTCGAGAATTAGTAAAGGAACAATTGCAGCAGGGACACATAGAACCCTCTAGTAGTCCCTGGAATTCCCCAGTTTTTGTTATACAGAAAAACAAAAAAGGGGAATGGCTGGTGAAACACCACACAGCCGACTAGGAAAAGCTTTATATACCATCAATCACCTCACTGTGCCACAAGATTCCAATAATCCTGTTATTGTGAATCACTTTACTTCTTTACAGGCTGCAGATGAGATACGCTTGCCCCGAGCGAAGGTGTTCATACGGAACTTGACCACGAACAAGTGGGAAGGCCCGCATGAACTCATCGTTTGGGGCCGTGGGTATGCTTGCGACTCAACAGATACCGGGGTACGCTGGCTGCCTGCGAGATGTGTCCGCCCTGACCTGCGATATCAGAGACAGAATGCAGCCGAGGCACAGCCTTTGGATGCTGACCAACAGGCCGACCGCCAGCCAGATGGTCCCTCTACAAGCAGAGGATGAACTCTTTTGTTTCTTTGGAACTGTTTTCAGTCTTTGGACATTGTTAGATAAATTTTATATTGGAAATCACGGGTCTGGCGAATGGTGGCGGGTTTCTTTCCTATTGTATTAGAAGTAAGTTGCTGGGAAGCATCAGGTGCGAAGGTTTCCCTGGATGCTTCAAGCATCCACGGATCTCCAGGGATGTGTTTGCTCCCCTCCGACAAGGATCCTAAGGAGGACAGCAAACACCTCCTTTTTTTCTTTTAAAACTAAAAGGGGGACTTGTGGGCTTCATTGAAGCCACAGGCTGAAAATTGCAAGGGCCTGAGGCCTTTTTCTCCTTTCTCATGCTAAGGAGAATTTCTCTCGGGTCTGCTGCAGTTTGCCTGTTCCTCCCTGGATCTACCAAGGTGATAAACCTCGGGAAAAACAGGAAGGAATTCATAACAAGATTAAGCACCTGCTGTTTTTCAGAAAGTAAGGAAAAACAGTTCTCACGATCCGTGAGAACGTTCTGTTTTCTTCTACTATCCAATGGACGGCCGTTCCTCTCTTCTTCAGCGATCCACACTATAAAAGTGGTTCGCCTTCACAATAAAGTTGCTTCTCTTTGCTGCTAGCTGGAGGAGTCATTGTCGTTATTCTCCGCGGCCATATCGCGTATAACGACAGCTGCAGATGCCCAGACTGTTGATACTGAGTGCCTAAAATGAAAAATGGTCCAATTCTCTAGGAAAAAAAAACAACCTAAAAACCAAACCAGACCAAAATGCTGGCTAGGATGGGAAAGAATTGAACAGGAAATAAGTGGGTAATTTTAAGGGACACTGGTTATTTGGTGTTCTGGTATTATATTTAACAAGTTTAAATGCTTAAAATAAAGCTTGTCTCAGCTTCACACTTTATAGCATGCACCTTGCTTTCATGAAAGCAAAGAATCTGGGAAATTTCCAACAATTTGTAAGTTTGTTTCTGCTGCTGAATCTCCATTATATCTGATAACCATGCAGCAATAACTGGTGAGCTTGAATCTGTTCCAGTGAAAATGCTGTAGAGAAGAACCACCTCATTGTCCTAAAGGACAGGACTAATCTAAGACAGCCATATGCACTTTTACAGCAATAAATGCCTGAAATCATTAATTGCATATTAAATTTGTGTATGTATATTAATGCTTTAAGAAAGAGGTAGGATTTTGAAAGTAACAGGTTGGATTTTCAAAGTGACAAGAAATCCAGATTGGTTCATCACTGATGAAATCTGCTTTCTTACTGTGGTTTATCTAGACCCTATTAATGGAATTGATCGATGAATACATGAACAGCAACTTCTTTTATTCTCAAATGATTAGTCCACAGAAATTAACTGGGGTAATGTAATGACATAAATGCGTTTCCATTCCACCACACTGCTGAAGTACTCCACAGTATATTTCCACACTAATGCCTGCATCAACATGGGGTATTTCAGAGGGAAGGTAAAGAGCAATGATGAACTACTGGGTAATAAAAAATAGACTAAAGCCCAGTACAGATAACTTATCACTTTCGTGTTTTGCTGTTTTTTCCCTAAGGTAAATGCCTTTGTGAAGACCATTTTACATGTCTTTGTGCTTTCAGATATAGATTGCTTGATAGGTACTTCCGTTTTTCTCTGTATTATTTACTCCTTGTGATGAGAAGTTGGGATCTTAAATCTCAGAAAGCTTTCCTTTAAAAATTTGCCTCACCCGAAGAGTCACCTCTCACCACAGTTACCTCTGTGGAAGGAGCATTTCACAAGGGCTACAAAAGAGAGCATCACCGTCCAGCTCAGCTGCAATCCCTCCAACCTACAGCGTCCTACTCCCTTGTCCAGGCAGAGCAGTGAGTCAGCTGGCCCTTCAGGTCTGACTATTTAAGAATCTCTTGTTTCTTGGAATAGTTCTGAGAGGTGGGATGAGGCGGGGAGGGTTTGGTCCCCTCTGACAAAATTCATATCTGAATTGCTCTTTGACACGTACATGGAAGAACAGGTCAGTTAGAGAAGCCAAGCACAGCCCGGGATCTCTCCTGGGCCTCAGCATGTGTCCCACAGCCGCCCCCAGCAGTTGCACGGAGAAGCTTTTGGCTCCATGGGCAGCAGCCGGTGTAGTCTGTAGCCTTTATGTTTCCCTTTCTATTGCTTAACACGTGATTTTGAGCTTCGCCCTCGATTCGTCTTCGGTTCGAAGGGACCCATAAAAGCCTTCCCTATGGCATACGAATGGTGATGAGCTTGGGCGCCCCTTGCTCCCTACAGCCGCATCCTGGAGCCCACCGGCTCACTCCGGGGGAGTGGGATGCCAGCGGTTAGCCTAAGACTTGCCTGGCTCAGCGGGAGCTCCTCGTACAGCTGCCCGGGGTCTACGCAAGCCGCAAGCGCTGCTTCCCCAGGGTTGGGCGGGAAGGAGGCAGCGGAGGGTGTTCTCCCCTTCCCCTTGGCCCCCGCTCCCGGCCCTGGGGAGGGGCCAGCCCCGGCGGGTGCTCCCTTTCACTACGCTTAGAGCAGCACCTGGTCCCCCGGCAGCCGGGCCGGCCTCTCCGTCGTGTCCCACTGCCGCCTGGGCCGGGCCAGGGCGGGGGCACATCCCGCCTCCGTCGCCTTCAGGGGCGCCGCGTCCCGCTGGCGGCGCCTTATGGCGCGATGCAGCTGCAGTGGGAGGGAGAGGAAACCCACCCCCCTCGCCCGGCGGCCTCCTTTGTAACCGCCCGGCCCAGTTCAGCGCGTAGAGGCTCGGGGAGCGCCGGAGCGCGGCGGCAGAAGCAGATGGAGCCGGAGGGTAAGGCTACGCCCAGCCCCCCGCGCCCTAGCCGCGATTCCGAGAGAGCCCCGCGCCGGCCCGCTGAGCCCTCGGTGGAGGCTGCGGCGACCGCGGGGAGCCGGGCCGGGAGCGAGGCAGCGCGGGAGTCCCGGCGGGCCGCGGGGCCTCTGCGGCGGGGGCGGCGAGGCTGGTTCCCCTGGCCGGCCCCGCTCCAGGTGTGCGGAGCCCCCGCCGCCGCCTTCCTCCCTTGCTCTGCCGTTTGCTTGCCGGGCGGCAGGCGGGCGGGCGCTGCCCCGCGCGGTCCCGCCAGCTCTGCTGGGGCCAGGGCCCCGCTCCGCCCGCGCCCTCAGCGGGGAGCCCGGGGGTCGGGCCGCTCCACCGGGGGAAGCGGGGGGCGCAGCGGAGCAGCCCGCACGGACTGAGGGGCGCGATCAACTAAATTTCTTTCTTTAACTGATTTTTTTTTCTCTTCGTTCCCTGCCCCCGCGAGCGGCTGGCGTGGTTCTGATGCAAACCCATCGCCCGCGGGGCCGGCCCGCCCTCCTCAGGCTGAACCCGCAGCGGCGCTGGCTGCGGGCTCACCCCGAGCTGCTCCCGCACATGCCGCCTGAACCTGGCGTCCCTGTGCGGCTCACAATGGCCCGGGAATCCATGTTAGAGTAAATGCAGCACTGAGTTGTGTAAATATGTTTTTAGTTGTCCAAAAACTACACAAAATCAGTTATGTTAAACATTCATTTCAGTATAACTGCTATTTACTGTATTAGATTAAATTTATTTCCTACCAATACATATTTAAGTACTTATGAAATGCTGAGGTTTTTTCCCTCCTTTTTAAATACCTTTTGGAACTGTTAGTGCTCAAAACATAAACGATTTCTAGGTGCAAATCGGAAATCTCTTAACCCTAATGGTCTGTTGTGTTTAGCTGTCTGTCTCTGCAAAACCAAAATTCTCATGGGGAGAGGAAAAACAAAAAAAAAAACGGGGGGGGGGGGGGGAAGCCCTAAACCCCCTTATGAGATTCACGTTTAGAAAACTGGCCACGTGCATCGTAACTGTTTTCTGAACCTCAGTACCTATATCACATTTTCCATTCCAAATATTGAGTGGTTTAGCTATGTTAAAGGGATATACTCTACCTTAGCTCCATTGCAAGCTTTAGGGAATTTTAACACAAAGGAAAATAGCTCTGCAACATAAAAGAATCTTGCAATCCTTGATACGCAGTGGCACCAAGGAATGGGAGAGACTACTGGCAATTGTTAATGACCAAAACTGGTTTTGTTAAGAAGCATGCAGAATGGAAGGGGTTATGTATGGCAAACAGTACATTAATATAAGTATTCTTGCATTCTTTAAAAGTTTATCTTTCATAGAAAGCTGTTTTTCACAATACTAGGAAGATGTTTTAGAGTTCATACTCCATCTAGCAGAGCTGTGTTTATAATATCCCTTGAAATAAGCAAGCTGGGTTGTTCCTGATTTAGCTCACTTGTGACCCAGTTCTTCACATTGTATGTGTTCTTACCTAAATGACGCTAAAGAAAAATGATAAAAATGAGACCGAGTTTGAAGCAATTCCTTATTTTTAAAGAAATAAATTCTTATTTTTAAAAAGTGTAAGTTTTCTGCCCTGCTTCTTGGATAGGTAAAAGCTGGATCAACATGAGAAAGATTATATTGAGTTGCAGAGCTGCTGACGTTCCCCACCTGCCCTGGATTGGGAGATATTCAGGCAGTTTGACTTCTGGCAAGTCCTTGAGTACCAATCTTCAATACATGAATTTTTATAGGCTGGTTGTCCCACATGGCTGGGAGCTTGCAGTAGTTGAAATGCCCATGTTTGCAGCCTCCTGCTCTCTTAGGAAATCTGTAGATCTTGCTTGTTCTTGTGGCTCTGCTGTGCTCTGCTTGCATACTCCTGGCTGGAATAATTCTTAAATGGGGCTGGAATTGCTGTTGTCCACTCTTATTTGGTGCAGCTTCTTGCATTTTAATGTATGTCTAAAACTCTTGCTTAAAGTGAAGCCGGGGCTTTCTCTTTCTGGAAGATCTTTGTCTCTTGCCAAGTGTGCACATCTAAGGCCTGTCAGGTATCTTCCATGGAGGCAGGGAAGAAGGATGAGGTCGATACTAGGTTGCCCTTTCCTTAAGGAAATCCAGTGTAGTGTACTAATGCTACAGAAGTACTGCCCAACACAATTCTTCTGGGTCTCTCCTTAACTCCCGACGTTGGCTGGGGTGATAATGTAGAACAAGGTTGGGACTGCAGAGTGTATTTGGTCTTGGAACCTCTCAGAGGTACAAGAGAGAATATTATATTCAAAACAATAAAAACAGTAGTGGTGATGAAAAGCATAGGGATAATGTTTCTCATGGCCTTTTGTGTGGGATGAGCTTCTGTAGTGTAATCCAGAATGATGAAGACTGCCTTAGGTCAGTAGTGATGGAAGTGGAATGTTGAAACCTTGTGACACCAGGAGTAACAGATTTGGGAAGTCAGAATCCCAGGTGATGATTTTTCACTCATGTATTGTTTGCACTGCAGTGTTTTCAAAGCAGTTTTTGTGGCTGGATTTTCCAAAGTATTCCAGTGGTTTTATACTGAGTTCCCTGATCAGGTTCAATGCGTTTGGCTTCAACAGAGCTTTGTTCTCACAAAAGCTGTGAGATGGAGTGATGTGGGCAATGCTACCCACTGAAATATGACCTAAAGTCCAACCATTTCCTATTGGTTTTCAATGAAAAATGTACATCTAACTTCTGCAGGAGGTTTTGAGAACAACTTTGTCTTTCCATGTGTCTGTAAGCTCAAAGAACACTGAATGTTCCTGTCAGAAGCATGTCTGTTCTTGCCTACCAAGCTCAATAGTTATGGATACATGGGGTATTTTCCAGATTGTCTGCTCCTTTTTTTTTTTTTTTTTTTGAATCTTGGTAAGATTATTGGAGATCAATAATGGTCCTGCTTTGGTCAGTGAGTGTGACCCAACGGTCTGTATGAGAATTGAAAGGGCAGGGAATGTACATGCAGCAATGATGTGATTAATGCTTTAATTCCTCTGACTGTGCACTGGTTTCTACTAAAGCTACAAAATTGTGAAATTCTTTTGAGTAACATTAATTTTCTTCTTCAAGCTGTTTTGTCAAAATTTACATTTTAATTTTTAAATTTAATTTTTTTATTTACTGAAAACTCAATTTGGAGCTAAAAGAGGTGACTGATAAAACCTAAGTAATGATATTTCTAGCACCCTGGATGCAGATATTGTGTTAGGCTTTTGAGCCATTGATTGTGCAGATGTTAACTTGTTTGAGTGAACAGTGACAGATAAAAGGCAATAATAACTACTTTGTTATCCTTTTGTATTGACGTTATCAAGTTTTAATGTGAAATTTGATGTTTCACTTGAGAGAACTGAATGACTTTTCACTGGCAATGACTTGCGATTCTTACATAATGATGAACATTGATGCTCTTTAGAAAATATGTCTCTTCTTCCAAAATCTCTGAACTAGCTGCAAGTTTCTTTTGAGTAAAAAAAAAAACAACATGATTTCATATATTTCTCAGATGTGGGAACAGAGTACATGACATAGGTTGATCTAAGAAGGACTTGGACATGAGTGAGAGGAGAGGAAAATAAAAGGGAGTATCATTGAACTCCTTTCCATGATGTGACAGCTCTCAAGCTGCACTGCGTGCCCATCAACAGCTCTCAGGGCTCTCATTTTGTTTGTCCTCTGCTGACTCCTTTGAACACCCCATTGAGAACTGATCCAGGCACCCCTGAGAACAGGACCCCAGACCTCCACAGTGAAAATCCATGTGAAATTGAAAACAGATGTCTACAGCTCAGTGTGGCATTCTCTGGAGCATTTGGGAGGCAGTCAAGTCACAGCACAGAACCTTGACTGGTTTGGAGGTTATGAGTGGTGAAATTTGAGATGCCTTTGTTGGTGAAACAATAGTGAGGTACACTGGAAAGTGCTTCCAGAGCAACTTTTTTTCCCCTCCCTCTACTCTCCCTCCTCCCATTTCCAGCCAGCTCCTAAAAGCAAGGGTTATTATAAGTAGACATGCATTCCAGACTTTGCAGTATCTTTTGTGTCTTGAAGGAATATGTCAAGTGTTACCAACTTTGGTGTTGTAAATGCCAGTGTCTTTCTAGAGAGCTCATAGTTACTAAAGGCAAGAATAACCATTTCTAAATTTTAAAATTTCATAGGCCTCTGGAGTTTAAATGTGCTGGAAGTATACCTGTTCAGTGGGCACTCTTGAGGTTAGGTCAGAAGCAGTCATTGAGCAGTGAATAGAGTATGTAGAATTAATAGTCTTCATGTCTGTTGTTAGCTATAGGAAAAATGCATCCTTGGGGATGACAGAAACTTCAAGGTCCTAACAGGGACAGAGCAGACCACTGGCCATTGCTGTGAGAGGTGATGAGCTCTGAAATGTTGTAGGTCCTCATGCATTTCAGCATGGCCATGAGCAATGGCTTTACTGTAATTGCATTTTAAATTCCTGAAATGTCCCCTTTTGAAAGATTGTTCTTGTTCTTTATTTCTTCTTTATTCATCTAACTTTATGCTGCTTCATAGAAATTCTTTTATTTAATAAATATTCAAGAAGAGAGCATTTTTATGCTGGACTATTGAATAAATCAATTGCACATGGTATTTGCCATTTTGCTCTCTTCAAGCATTTTGAATAATCTCCACTGAAGTATACAGAATCACTCCTAAAGTGTGGTACCTATACGGTTAATTTCTGATACTCACTGAGCTGGTTAATTAATGTGAATAGCTAAAACACTGAGTCCAGAATTTACACTGGTTAGATGTCAGTTGATGCCTGGTTAGCCTGTTATTGGAAGCCCAACCTCTATCCTTGGGATGGAACATTTGGAGACAGTGTGTGCAAGCAGCTAACACATCTGTACATGGCATCGTGGCAATCTGGATGGAGATTTTTGGAGCATACCAGTCTTGATATTAAAGAATGTAATTTCTAAAAATCCGAAGAACCCAGTAGTGACAGTATTTTTTGAAAGACAGAGTGACATTTAAATATCACTTGGATGTCAGAGGTTTCTCCTCTTTGTTTTATACTTCTGAAAAGCAGGCAGTATCTTCTACCTCTGAAAAACAGGCAGGTATCTGATTGTAATGAAGGAATTTAACACTGGGCTCTAATTTTCTTAAACCCTTGGCCTCTTTTTATTCTTTCTTTCTGGGCTTGCAGGCTCTGAGCAGAAATTCTCTCTTGGTAACTTAACCCTGAGCAAATATTTACGTTCATGAGATTCTTGCTACTTCAGTAATCATTTTGAGCCTTGAGGCTGGAACAGGGTGAAAGTTAATGTATCAAACATTGGGGTATAGAGCTGTGAAAGAAAGACCAAAGAAGCCTCCAAACATGAGTTTACCATGTTTGATATTAATCACCTGCTAAGTGTAATTTGGTTGTCACTTCCAGAATGAGAGCTACAGAAATACTGTGTTTTCTGCCACTGGCTCTATATGTCTGATGGAACCTTGTGATTTGAATTTCACCCACAGCTAAGTGCAAAAAAAACTGGTAGGGGTGTAGGAAGACATTTTGAAGAAAGATGGTTTTAAAGTCAAAATTAGTAAGTAATCTGAAATTTGCAGAAGAGGAAACTTGTACAAAATGCTCTGGGAGATTAACCTGTGGGCACTGCAGAAGTAAGGGAAAAGTTCTCCAAGATAACACCAACAGAGAGCTGAATAAACCTGGTAAAGGAAGGAGTGATCTTTCTGCAGACCAGTGAATGGAAATACACAAGATCTCAGCTTCCCATGGGTTTGGTTCTTTTCCTAGATTTTGCTGCCACAATCCAGCACCATGCCCTGTGTTGGCTGTAGTGTTTCTGCAAAAGACAAGGGATGAATGTGTACTCGGTTCTCACACCCTTTGGAGGAGAAATATGCAAGGTGCCTCATGGAGGCTCTCAGTCGAGGACAGATCATCCTCACACAAGCTCACCTTGGCCACATCTTTAGAGATGTGCTTGGAGCCCCAGGGATTGGGTAGTGTTCTGGCCCTTGGATCAACCACTACAGCTGCATGCTGCTGCCAGTGAGCTGCCAGGAGAGCACGGATGTGCACACCAGCATGGCATAGCTGAACGCAATAACCCAGTACAAGCCGGGCATTGTGTTCCCTCCTAAATTGGATGGGAAAGGGGATTGTTCCCCCATAGGTAAAAGTGTGATGTTGGTTGACATAGTTGTACTGGAGCTGTGGCTGAACCTACAAAAGCTGACAATGATTAAGGCCCAGGCCCCAGGCTGTAATAGTGTACAGCTGCATCCTGGAGCACTTAGGGGTTTGTCTTGAAGTGTCCTGGTTTGAAGGACAGGTGTCTGCCAATAAAGGCAGAAGCTCCTCTTTGAAATAGAGGTTTTAATTCCTATCCCTCCCAAGTGTTATAATTGTTTGAATCAAGAACTCTAAGGCAGAGATAAGGGGGTAGGAGTAATAGCTCTTTACTCATATATCTAACCATACAAACGGAAACAACAGCAGGTATGAAAAATTACCAACAAAACAGAGCAAATAACTCAGTTCCAGTCCTTTCTTTAGCCACAGACAGACTCTGCCTGTGTCTGTTCCCGGTGGTGACAGACGTGGCAGGGCCCGCACAGCTGCGGAGGTGGCCGGCGGGAGGGGCGGGGGCGGCAGCGGCCGCGCTGTGTCTCGGGTGGGAGCGGGCTGGAGGGGCAGCTCCTCGCTCACCGTTTGAGTCCTGGTGGTCAGCTGTGTCCTCAGGGCTGGGAGGCTGGAGAGGAGCAGATGCACGGCTGTCCGACGGTGTAGAGTGCCTGGTTCCCCTGCGTTCTCACCGCGTGGGCTGGAGACGGGGCGTCCTCTTCCTCCGACCTCGCCGGATGAGTGAGCAGTCCGCCCCCCCGAAACCAGCCCCCACTTTCTCTTTTGTCTAGAGTCGTCAAAAGAGCATGGGTGTAACCTGGCAGGCCCTGTTAGCATGATAATGGGAAAAATTCTGTAAACTGAGACAGTGAGAGAACTGAACTACATGAAGTAGATATATGGTTTTTCTATTTAAATTTTTTTCCCGTTTTTATTTTGTTTGTTGAGTATCTGCAAGGCCCCCATCTGGGGGTAGATGGATTTTGCCTGGAGGAAAACCTCAGCCGTTCCAATTTCCTGTTGGAGCCAGGTGTTCCACCTCTCTGAATCGCTCTCACTGGCTCTGGGAGTAATTCATGCAGAGTGAAGTTTCCCATGGAGGAACAAATAGTGCTGCCTGCTGAGCTCTCCCGGATCTGTTTTACTAATTGCTATTGAAATTCTCACAGCCTATTTCTTGGCTGTAGAAATGCAGAGCCAAATATCAACAATAGAGGGAGATGTCCCCCTCTAACTATTTTGCCGTTAAGAAATGCATTTCTTTTTTTTTTTTTTTTCATCTTATGCGAATACCTGCCTTGCTTTGCCATTCCTAATTTGCTGGTAGAAGTGCAAGTGTTCACTGCTAGGGAAGAGTAAGATTTCCTCAAAATAGTAAAATAATAATAATTTTTTTTTTAAATTCTGTCTCATCTTTACTGCATGGAGTTGGAACTGGGTGTTTGGTTTGAGTTATGGCTGTTTGATCTTGATGGTTGTACAGTCAAAAAGGTTACTTCACTTGGAATGTAGAACAGATGCTTTTCTTACTCACTTGAGAGGATAGTCTGGTGTTTTGTTGGTATTTCCCAGACCATGCAAGCCCAAAAAGTTAATTTCAAAACTGCTAATCCTCTTCTTAGGACACAGAAACTCGTGAAGCAAATTTTGAGGATAGGAGAGCTGCTGTATTAATTGTCTGTTTACTTCAGGATTCTGGCCACAGACTGAAAACCTTTGTAGCAAATGGTTATGGAATAGCTGGTAGGAAGAGGTAGTTGTATTATTTCTTTTCTTCCCTCTACACTCAATTGTTTAAAAATTCCATTGTGTCTTAAAGCTGGAGGGTTCATTGTCTCACAGAATTCATGACCTCCATGGAAATTGAAATTTTCTTATGGCTGGTAACAGAATTTCTAGTTCAGAAACTGTATACAGAGTTGTGCCACTGTTTTACTTGTATGTTTGAAGTGTTAAAATGTTGTATCATGACACTATATTATGAGGGTGGATGTTCCACCCCACTCCTCTGTGCAGAGTGTTGCATTTTGGGTTTGAGCTGACCAATACAAAGCTGTAAGGAACCCGCAGGTGAGTTGCATCCAACTGCACAGTGTGCACTGTTTTATTGCTCCCTTTTCTCTCCTCCCTCTTGGTTGGATTAGGTTTCACCATGGAAATTGAGCAGGATCTTGCTGAATGATTTTTGACAGCAGAACCTCTATAGGGTGGTGGTTTCCTGTCTCTTCAATGGATGGTCAGAAATTCAGAAATCATAGGTGGTGGCTGTAATTTGGGAGAGGCTTGGTGAAATGCTCATAAAAATCTTAAACCTTGAGAATACAGGTTTTAAATTTGGCTGTTTGATTCTCCTATATCTGCTTTTGCACCTGTATTGCTTTGGTCTCCCAACCACAAAGGTATTGCATGCTAAGAGTATGTTCCAAAGCTGCTAAATGCATTAGATTATCCTGTCTCCTGTTTTCTAATCTGTTCCATCAGCTTTATTGGGTGAACATCAAACTCCTGTTGAGTCCTGGTCATCTGTTTGTCCCACTTCACAGTGTCAGAGGAGTCCTTGAGTACTACTGATGTGGCTCAGCTACCGCCTTTTTTTTTTTTTTTTTTTCCTTTTCTCTCTTCTGATTTCCAACTGTTCTTGGTCTCTTCCCTCTGACATATTCCATTTCTGTGGAAGCTCCAGGATATTCCTGATGACATCTTACCCAAGATGTTTCTGCTGTGAGATCTGCTTGGCTGACTAATAAAAATTAATAAACCCTGAGTTACTACAGTTTGAGCTGAACTTAACCTAGATCTTCAGATCCTTCTAGAGACCATTTTTGCATTATTGTGCGTTACTTTCAGCCCTCTAAAACTTTTAGGTTTTTTATCTAAAACATTGAGGTTTTCCTAGATTGTTTATGAAGTTATGATAACTCTGTGCTGCCATTCCTCTGATTTTAATTTAGTTTAATCCCCACACGCAACTGAATTTATGTTCCTCCATCTTGTGATGGAAGAGGTAATCTTACATATTAAATGAGACTTTTGAGCATGTAATCTCTTGGTTTAGCTTGCAAAATTCTAGGTGATGATATGATTAATAACAAAATCTGTCTTCATTGTAATTTCTTAGTACCATGCATCCCATAGGCACCTACTGAGGAGGTGCCTGGCACTAAAAGCTGATTTTTTTATTTCACTGGGTAGCAGTGAAAATGAGACTTAATCTAATATCCATTTGATTAGTAAATCAGTATATTGATCCATCTTTTGAAATGCATTTTTGCTTTTTGATGTTTAAATAACATGTGCCTTAGTTTCTAAAAATACTGCAGAATCATAATTTGCAGTAAAGGCCTTGAAATACTTTATTATGAAATAAAATTGTTTTTCTTTTTAAAATATTACTAAGAGTTTTCAAAGGGAGCACAGTTATAGAAGGGGGGGTAGTTCAAATGTGATTCTGTAACTTCCATTTTGATTTTGTTTATTTTTTTAACACTTGAAAATTAGACTGTGCATTAAGGATTTTTTTAAGTTAATGCTGGGGGTTGCAGTGGTGTGCCCTTGCTGAGAAGGCTTGTGGCAGACCTTCAAATCCAAATCCTTATTTTTCAGCCTGGTGTAGGGATGATTACACTCCTTTATTTCGCTTAGAAGCAGAGTATCTTTTCAGCAACTTTGGTGTTAAAAGACATGACCCAAAGAAATTTTATTGTTTTCCCCCTGATGATTCTGCTGTCAGATAAATATATTGGAAGGAAGTCACACTTTCAGGGATTAACACACGCTAGAGCAAGATAAGGCCTCATCTAAACAGAGTAGGCAGTGCTTTGCCTGGTATTGCTTCTTGAATGTCTTCTAATACCAGTACAGGACTAGAGCTGATCAGCCAGATTGCATGCACAGAGTTTCCCAGAGAAAGGAAATCTGTTGGAAAAACACTTATCCAAAAGGGGTCTGAACTGGAAATATGGTGGTAATGTTCAAGTTACTGTTGGATTTATAATGAGAGTTCTGCTTAAAGTTATGTTTCTTAACTATGTGTATTTTTAGGTGATGCTACAGCTGCGTAATATATCATACTTGTATAAATGTGTCTACTGAATGAATGTATAATTAATGTCCAGAATAAAAGAACTATAATTAACAAGATTTTTCTTCATAAGGACCACATTTATCAAATAGGTTTGTCTTTTCTTTGTTAGCAATCTGGTCTAGTGGAAAGTGCCTCTGCCCATGATAGGGGGATTGGAATGTAGTGGTCATTAAGGTCACTTCCAATGCAAATCATGTGTGATTCTATGAATAGGCAGAAACTGGGTGTAGATTGTTGCACTTCTGTGTTTTAGCTCTGACTTGTAGTAAGTTTGGTTTTCAGTGATGAAAATGTGTTGCTGCCTTTTTAGCTGACTCTGAATTTGTCCCCTCTCCTTGCACCCAGCTAGCCTATTCAATATGTGGCGTGGAGTCTTCATTTCAACTTGCTGGTAAACTTGATTAAGCTGTAGTGTCCATTTTTTTTTTCCTCTTCCTTTTGGAATACATTAAATGCATTTTTAAGAGCTGGATGTCACAATTGCAGGATTTGAACTAGTTTGTTTAAACAAAAAGCCCTCAAAAACTGGAAGTCTGTATTTTTTCGACCCTGTTATTTTTATGTTTACTTAGTGGCAGTCATGGTAGAGGCTGATTTATGCCGGGTTTGAAGTTCAGCTCAGCCGTGGATTTCTACAGCAGTTTATAGATAGCTTAGAAATAAATGTTTGTAGAGGCTAGATAGTGACAGTGTTTGGTTCTTTTGTCTGGCTGAAATTTGTAGCATATTCATTAAAGATATTGACATCTTTGGTCTCTTACTTGGAGCTGACCTTAATAGGTCAGTGTTGCTGCTCTCTGTCAATCTCACCCATTAAATCAGTTCTCTGTGTAGTCTGAATACAAGGGCTAAAACTGAATTAAATGGATTTTCTGTTTTTGTTGATTACTGATATTAAGTCTAATGTGTTTTTTGGCTTGGATTTTGTCTTGTAGTGTTAGGATTTTTTGTTTTAACAAGTTGCTTTTTGAAAGAAATCAAGAGTATGACTTCCTTATTTCCAGTCTGATTTTCAGTGCTGAGAATTGTCTCCTAAATGTTAGACCAAGCTGACAGATCCACACTCCATCATATGAATGAATACATCAAATGAATACATTTCCAGTGAACTAACTTTTCCAGAAAGTTAATGCAGACACCTCCAGTTTCTTCCTTACTTCAGCTTCTGTCATACTGACTATGTAAAAAAGAGCTATTTGTATTTAGATTTGATTAGTTTCCCTGTGCTAGTCTCCAAATTTGGAGCACTCTTTAAGCTCTCTGCTGCCAAAACAATTTGCAGGTAGTCAGCTCCTGCCTTTTTGGGGCTGTCCATGTAAACTCAGCTGAGATCTGGCCACCATGGCTAAGAATCTTCTGCTTAGGAAGATACTGAAATCTTTGTTACAGGTACTCCTTTGGGGGTGTTTTTCTTGTTTTTATCGGGGGATTTGTAGAGGTTTTTTATGGGAGGAGGGATGCTGTGCTTGGTTTTGTTTTCTTTTTTTTTTGTTCCAGGTTTTTATTTTGTTTGTTTTCTTTTGGTTTGGGTTTTTTTGTGTGTGTTTGGCTTTTAAGAGGACCTTCAAAACTAACATCATGTGTTGCATACCTGCTGGAATAGCATCATCCCAGTGGAGGCAAACAGTAGATCATTGTCAGTACAAGTTCAGCCTTAGTTTGCATTATATGTTATTGAATCCTTGGATGAGTTGAGAGAAGATAAATTTACTGAAAACAGCAGTGAGGTAAGAAAATTAACATTAAGGGCAACAACAGTAGTACAGAATGAGCATGAGAGAGGCCAACAATTCACGTGCTCATCACCACACAGAACTCCTGACCACACACAGAAATACCTGACCACGCCATGCTGTGCCGCCTGCAAGGGACCCCTCTCCCCATCCTGGAAAATGACATGAAGTGGTATGGAATAACTTGAGTTCTACAGTAAAAATTAACCCCGTCATGGCTGGAACCAGGACACATGATTTTTTTGGGATGGCACTTCAGAAACAAGCACTGATACTTGAGTTTTCAGTGCTGTAGTCAGCCTGCAATGCTAAGCAGACCCACAGTACAGCAGTGGAAAAATACTGACCAGTGTCTTGTTAGGGGAGAAAAATACTCTTCTAAGTTCATGAGGGTTCAGTATATTCACTTGTGGTTAGATTCAGCTTTTTAAGAAAATGGATATTTATTTTCCCAAGATTTAGGTCCCAAGTACGCTCAGAGATCTGGACCAAATGTAGAGCTCCCTACAAGTCATGTTATGAGTGTTCTCCATGTTCAATCTCCCTAGATTATCTTTAAAAGCCTTTGAGGACACAGATTGTAAAGTAATTTTAGTTTAAGATCTGGGGTGCTTAACAACTGAAGTTTGTCTTCAGCATGTCAGTATCATTAGGAAAAAGCCCAGGCTATTCTAAATAGTTTTTCTATTATCTCTTCCACTGCCTATTTACAGGCTTCATATGGGTTTTATTGTTTATATGGCATGAAAGACTTTGGTCCCTAAGAGCAGGAAATGACAGAAAAAAAAATGTTTACTGCCTGTTACATCCCTCCGTTCCAATGGGAAAATAAAAGTAGGAACAAAATCTTTTTTTCCCCCCTTTATTTTCCTCTTTGTCAGAGGGGATGTGCTTGTTACAGTAGAAATTGATTGAATAAGTTCCTTTCGTGCTTCAGCTTGTGAGGTACATGGGTCTGTCTGGAAAGACTAGATTTCTTTCAGTTTGGGAGATTAGGAAAAATTGCAGCGGTCAAATAAAAATATCTGTCATTCTTGAAGTAAATATAAGATTTTTAGTGATCAGTGGCTCAGGTGATTACATGAGGGCAGGGGAAAAAAAGGGATGCTGAAAAGTAGGGAAATTTGGGTTCTACCAAAGAAAGGAGTTTTGCAATGATCTTGTTCATTGGGTAATAGTCTAAACTGTTGGCTCTACAGCAGTTCTGGGGGTCCTGCATGCAGTCAGTGGTAACAGAGGATGTATTGGCATCTTATAATGGCTGATCAGGTCTAAAAGAAGAAAGTAAATTTCTGCATTTCTGACCTGTTCATCAGTGAGTGCTCTCCTGCTGTTACAGGAAATTCCTAATATTGTCAGTAAGGCTCCCCTGCCCCCTTTCCCCCTTGAGTTGCTACTGTGCTGGCAGCCAGTAGTCTTGGCACTAACACCAAAGGCAAAATTAGAAAGATGAATGTTTATGGGATCTCTAAGGTGTATGTCAGGAAAATATTCCTTTAGTTAGGAGCTGGTGTTGTGGTGGAGTTACTTTTTTTTTGTACTGGATAAATTGGCATTTGATTCACTCCTCAGAAGACCACAGATCTCCTTCACTGGAAAAAGTGGGTGTTGTCGGAAACCCAAGATGTGGTCCTGCTAATTCTTGTAAATCTCTCTCCTGGCTTGAAGAACAGGTATCTGCCAATAAAGGCAGAAGCTTCTCTTTGAAATGGAGAATGTAAACCCCCTCCCTCCAAATTATTATAATTTTGAAATTAAGGCAAAGATATGGAAATTAGGAATTGCTGTTCTTTACTAGGAAAATTAAAATAGAAATACAGTATTACAAAGAACAACCCCAAAAACAGAGTCAGAATACAACCTGACACCCTGTCAGTCAGGGTGTTGGTAGCAGTCCCATTAAATGGTGGCTACAGTCCCCTTGCAGTGGCAGATGAGGTTCAGTTGGAGCAGTGCTCCTGTAGAAGGTGCAGTTTTCCTCTGAAGGTCCAGAGATGATGTGGAAAGGTCCGGCTTTTCCTCTGGAATCCAGTGGCAAGAAAGTAACTTGTCAAAAATCTCAGTTTTTATCTAGGTAGGAAAGGTTTGGCTCCTCCTCCTGGCTGGAGCATCTCCCAATGGGATGATGTAATTTCATCAGTCATACAGTGGGACTGAGTGGCCTAGCAGCAGGTGATACCTTCCTGGAGGGAGGATGGGCTGTGGAAAAGATAAAAATGATTGACCCATCTTGTCTTAAAGATGGCCCCTTAGCAGACAGTATGTGCCACGAAGATAAGGAAATAATTGTCCCACCTGGTTTTAACAGATGGTGATAGAATACAAATTTTCTGGCCTCATCTGCCCAACACAATCTCTCAGCTTCTTTTAATGCTCCTAAACACAAAGTTTGCAATCCCTAATGGGACATGAGTACTCCTCACTGAAGTGGCTTTTGGCACTGTGGTAAGACATTCTGGTGCCTTGAGTTGTAACACAGTTTTGACACTGTTGCTGCCCTGCAGTTTGTGGAGGAGGGCTCCTCTTATTGTACATGAAGAGTTTGGGACTTTTTATTCTTATAAGTCTAATAGCAAGATCGTATCTTTACCTTGGAGTACCAGGGGTAAATGCATGGTATATTGTAGTATCTGATTTAGTTTTTAAAAATTTTAATAACTGTATTAGCTTCTTTAGCTATCTAGAGTATTTTTAGATTTTACCTAAAACAACTGGGCATGGAACTAGTAGGTTACCGTGAGGTAAGGTGCTGCTGTAATGTTCTAGCTTTCTCTAGTTAGGCAGACCATATTTTACACTTGTTTGCTTGACTGTTTTTAATCAAGAGAATCAGAAACTTGTCCTGTTTTAAATACCTGACTTACACCGTATAATTGAAACAACTGACCTTTTTGATGTTAGTATACAGTGCTTACACTTTGACTGAATCAGCTACATCTGAAATGAGCTTTGAGGTAATGCTTCTTGGTCTTTGTCAGCTCAGCTGCATCTCTGACAGCAGGTGAGAAAGCCAAGAAGATTGGCTTTGTTTCCTCTGACCTCCTGAAGCTTTTTGTGTCTTCTATACTTCATCTTGGTTACTTTAGGACTTGGAGTCTATAAAAAAGAGGATTAGGTTCTTTGAGCTGTCTGGAAAACCAGCTTTAAGGCTGCCCAAAAGCTTGGGCTGAATCTAGGCTAGTGTGTTTACCAACAAGACAACACTTTGCATGAAAAGCTGGTGGTGGTTTGGATAACGTTTAAGGTTTCAGCTTGATCAGAGTGCACATATACATGGTCTCCCTTGCAGCTGGATGGATCTGCTCTCCATCTGTAGCATTGGTATTTATTAGTGGTAACTGACTTAAGATGCAGATATTAACAGTCTCTTACAAACCTTTTCTCAGTGGGTGCTGCCTGTTAGAAATCCCTGCTGAGAAGTCTGCTCTCACTTTCTCCTGGATAGACTGGACTTTGTTGCCTTTTCTCTTGTGTCAGGTTTGGTGGAAGACTGGATTTGGCTTGTAAGGGAGGAGTATAAACAATTCTTGTAGTATTTCTATTTCTGATTCAGGAGTGGGAAGAAGTTATAGTTGACATTGTTCAGCTTAGAATATATTTAGAATATTTTTAGTAAATAGTGGTAGATTTTGCTTAGGTAAGATGTTTACTTTGGGGTTAAATATATCAAAGAAAGGAAGAATACCTTGTATTTGCTATGTCTACCTCAGTAGTTACTGCAATCTATGGAATTGGATCTTTGGAAGGAAGGTGGTGGTGAGAATCATCATGTACCCTGGGTGTTAGTATGAAGGATTTTTATATTAGATCAGCTCATTGTAGGTCCTGAAAGACCACATGCCTGTCAGCTGCTGTTGTGCTTGACACACTCACTGAATGCTTCTCCTCTTGAGAGAGAGCAAGTCATATGCTCTGAGACTGTGCTTGCCTACAAACCAAAACATACTAATATGAAGTGAGGTGGGAGATAGCTTTGAAGGGGCTCTCTGACTAGCACTAAAATGGGGATGGTGACACATCCCTTGTCAGTCCCTGGAAAACCTTCACTGAAGTTTTACAGCCAGCTTGGTTGGGCCATGACCCAAGGCTCAAACTGAGCCTTGGCCACTCTTCTCCTTGGTCCCATGTTAGGAAAGAAATGTCAGAGTGCAGATTAATTTGGTGTCTGTAAGGTGTCCTTTGTTCATCAAATTGGCTTTGGATAATGATGAAGTTGATGGAGTCTGACTTCATAACACAGAATAACCCAGTCTAACGCAGAACTCAGACACTAAATCCAAAAACTGTAGTAGGAGAACTTCTATCCCACTCCTTCTGGTTTGGTAGCAGTGACAGCAAGAGATGCCCAGAGCCTGGCAAGGGATCACAGGTCAGCAGGAGGACACCTTAAGGACAGTGCAAAACAATTCCAACCATGCCAGCCAAACCAGATTGGTTTCATTAAGACTTGGCTTTAATTCCTCTATGCACATTAATACAGCATGGGAAATAAATAAGTGGAGTTAAAAGTGTGCAGTCCTGTGATTGTATCAGCTGTGACTGGAGCTAGGCTGAGAGAGCTGGGGTGTTTACCCAGAGAAGAGAAGGCTCTTGGGAGACTTTAGAGCCCCTTGCAGTGCCTAAAGAGTCTCTAAGAGATTTAGAGTGGGACTTTGGACAAGGGCCTGGAGTGACAGGACAAGGGGGAATGGCTTCCCACTGCCAGAGAGCAGGGTTAGATTAGATTTTAGGAAGAAATTCTTGGCTATAAGAGTGATGAGGCGCTGGGCACAGGTTGCCCACAGAAGCTGTGGCTGCTCCATCCCCGGCAGTGCCCAGGGCCAGGTTGGATGGGGCTTGGAGCAGCCTGAGACAGTGGGAGATGTCTCTGCCCATGGCAGGAACATCTTGTTGAAAGAGACATTCTTTAAAATGCCATCAAGCCCAAATAATTCCAGGACCTTGACAAATAAAGCCATGCTGTGGAGGCTGGGCTGCCTTCTCTGGCAGTTGGCTTTTGCTGTGATTTCAGACAATTAAAATTTGCTTTAGTGCCATCAGTAGCCATGACCACAATCTTCCACAATAAACAATGAATTTGTTTGAAGGGCCAGGAAGATGCTGCTGCATTTTTTTCTGCTTTGCAAGTTGATCAACACTTATCTTCTTCCTACAAACTGAAGTGTTTCCTAGAGGTGTGTGCCCCATTGTTTGCTTATCAAGGTTACAAATTATGTTTCAAAATCAATGTCTTTAAAGTAATATGTTCATTGGAGGGGGGATTACTTTTCAAATTGAAGCATTAAAACAGATAGAAAATAATTTTGTCGTGATCCTGGCGATGGCTCTTTTTAGCTTTTTTGTTTTGTGGGGGTTTGTTTGCTCGTGTTTGTTTTGTTGTTTTTAAAATATTATTATTTGTCTCCAGGAGCTTTATTAGTAGGATTTTCTTGTAATTTATCTTTTTCTTCTTGGCTCAGTCTCTTACTTCTCTTTAGTGATAAAAAAGAGATGTCTGTTTTTTAAAATCATTGTATCAGAGCTGATTAATGTTGGTTGAGAGAGAAGTGTAGGATTTTTGTTTCAAAGGCACAGAAAGAAATAGGAAGTTTCTATTTCTAGTTAAATATTTGATTTTTTTATTTAAACGTTTGCAGCATCCCTGTTAGCCTTGATTAAGGAATCTGATTCTTTATTCTTTTTATGATTTTTTTTTTTCTTCATGAGGGAAAACAGCTTGCTGTTTCTCTGAAAGTGTTAGCTTTTCTTTAAAGCTCCAGTTCCAGATTCAGGTAGTTACTTATGGATGTCAGATTAGATTAAAAAACTGAATTAATGTTTGATTGGGATTTTTCAATGTCTTTGTTGAAGGCATACAGCTTTTTAGTAGCTTTCAGATAGTAAGTCATAAAAAATTTGCGTTTCCCAAATTTCAGAGAGGTAAGTTCACCAAATCCCTGAATGTGTTATAAGAATGTTATGGTTGATCCTCTTCTAAATATCTGCACCTGGCAGAGGTTTGGGCTTCTGTTCTTTCCATCTGACTCCACAGGTAAATGTTGTCTCTGTTTAGTTTGTTTATTTTTTTCCTCCCTAGTAAAAGTTTTTGTGAGACGTTCTTTGGTGCAGTTCTGTGTCAATCCACCAGATGACACTTGATGCTTAAGGATGAAAATATGAGTGGCTCGCCATGAAAAATTCTATATTCTTATGCTGACCTAGGAAAAAAATTCAGAACATCTTATTTCCAAAGTGTTTTTATATGATACTTCTAAAATTTGAGGGGTGTGTGCAGATGATACTCTCCATGCCTTGAAGTGTTCAAGGCCAGCCTGGATTGGGCTTGGAGCAGCCTGGGATAGTGGAAGGTGTCCCTGCCCATGGCAAGGATGAGATGAGCCTTGAGGCCTCTTCTATGATTCTATACTCTTGTTTAATGAGAGGTTACTGGTAGAAGCAAAGACCCTCAGAAGAGTGATTTCTTATCCTGTTAAACTCATCAGAAGGTGAGTAGTTTTGACATACATTTGTGTGGTAGATCTCTGGTGCCTTTGCAGGTTTTACCACAATATTGACAGCAATTACAAATCCTCCAAGCTGGGATGAAATAGTTTACAGGCCATGGTATGCATTTTTCACGTTCTCTGCTGTCCTCCATCTTCCCTTACCATCTGTTCCCCAAATCCTTTATTTTTCACTTTCACTCTTTTTTCACAACTTTTCTTAAAATGTTCATGGTCAACTCTTTTGTTCCACTTCAGTTTTGTCACAAAACCCCATAGAAGAATTAGACCAAAACCATAGAGCAGTAACTGAGACAAAGGAGCTTTTAAATTGTGTTGGAAAGAAATTTGCAATTGAACAAGGGGTTGTTATGCATCCCTAATTAGAGGCAATGCTAAGTGAGCATGACAGATTATTGATGATAATCAATAGTCCTGTTTAAGCATCTGTTGAAGCTCAGTAAGTGACAGCAGATCATTGCTGCCTCAGATGCAGTTCCTGTGGGACTCTGGAAAAGCTGTGTTGTGGTGTGTTTGCAGGACCAGTCCCAGCAATCCTATCCACTGTGCAAGGTTTACTAAAGTGTCCATGAAATTGTCCTTCTTAAAATCAACTTGTTTTAGTAAAAAAGAAAGAAAGATCTAGAGTATTCTCAGGGTGTACTACTGAAGGAGGCAAAAGATGCATAAAAATTATTTTGTTTTGGTTTAAAGAAGATCTGAACAGCTCTTGAAGGCAGGCAGAAGACTACAATGTTCCAAGGGCAACAAAATATTTGCCTTAATATGAACGTGAAATTACTTGTGTGGAAAATCATGTTTTACAGGTTGGGGAAGAGTGGAATGGGACACCAGTCATGGGGTGGTTTAATGTGGCTCTGTCTTACTGCTGTTGGCATTAACTGAGGGCATGGGTGGTTTGTTTGACTCCGTTTACACACATTTTCTCACAGTGGGAGACTTGAGAATTTCTTGGAAGTGTTGTTCTGCCTTTAGTATCTTGTCTTGTGCCCTACTTTCTTTTTCTGTAGTCCTACAGGTCTAAGTTTTGCTTTATTTCATAATCAGTACAGTAGTTTTCCGCCTTTGTCGTACAGAGGTCCTAATTTTTCATATTCATTTAACAACATAGAAGGATGTTTCCTTGAGAAAATACAGTTTTTTTGAGCTAAGAGTGCATTGCCAGATGTTTGTCTAAAGTATGTCATTAGTATGGAAGGAACAAATGATAACCAGCCCAAATCAAAACCTCTTGGCAGCAAGATACAACAAAGAGTTTTTTGGGCTGTCTTGTGCCAATTGTTTAAACCCATATGAGAGATTGTGCTTAAAAGAACAACATTCAAACCAGAAGCCCTTGATGCAACAGAACAGTCAAGTTACTGCAAGACAAGTGAATTGTAACTTTGTTCCTCATCCAGGTTGCAGTTTCATGACTGTTTGAAAAATCAAAGGATGAAAGTAAATCCTCCTTCTGCAGCTGCTGACCTAGTTCTGGTGCCAGAGCATCTCAGGCCAGCCTCTGGTCACAGAGCAGTGCTCTCCAAATTGCCATGCTCAGCACCCAAAATAGCAACTGGCAAAATTCAAAGAACTGAGTCACTTGATTTGTAATTCTCTGTCTGGGTCGCTTCAGCAAAACCTGCAACATCTCAGCTAGGAGGTGTTTGGATGCCTGTAATTTGATACATTGTTTCATGTGAATGGAAATGTTACTTCATAAAAAGCTTTGGGATTTTTGGGGAGTTTTGAAAAACACCTTTTGTATAATAAGATTATTATTAATCCTGATTAATTATGATTGAACACATTCCAAAATCCAAGATGAGGGCTCTAGAAATTACTGACTTGAGTTGATTTGGATTTTGCAGATCTTTGTACAGGCACTGATTTTGGATCAATGCAATGCTGAAATTAGTAGGATTTTTTTAATTTTTTTTTTTTAATTTTTTTTTTTTTTTTTTTTTTTAATATCTATAAAGCTTTAGCTTTTCCTTTGTTATGGAGTGAGATGCATGGATTTGCCAGGTCAAGCAAGTGGGCTGCAGCTGGCTCCTGGCAAGGAAATGAGAGCATGTGTACCTCTTAGGTCTGGTAGAGAAATGAGTAATTGAGTAAATTGTGACCTTTGTCTTTACAGCAAAGGATAAATTGAAAGTCAAAACTAAACAAAAATACTTTTGCTTTGTTTTTCATGAAAGCAGTCTAATTACAAAAGCTGTAGAATAAAACCTTAAATATAAAAGATTTTTTCATGAATCAGAAGTAGAGCAATAGTCCATGTGAAAATTGCTGATATAATCACAGGCTCTTTGTTACTGTGCAAGTTTCTGCAGAGTAAATTTTCTTAACAACATTTTTGATGTTTCTGAATTAATTTGGAAACTAAATAAGAGAAGGAAGACCTCTGGTGGCCCAGTTGGATGTTTAAGTAGAGGAAAGCAGTGTAGCATTATGCCTGCTCCAGCAGGTGATGCTTCATTGAATCCGAAAGAAGCCTGGAGGGGAAGTCTCCCATTTTTCCCTGTGCTGGGCACTGGTGAGGCTGTGTGTCATATCCTGGGTTCAGTTTTGGGCCCCTCATGATAAGGAAGACCTTGAGGGTCTGGAGTGTCTCTAGGAAAAAGAGCAGAGCTGTGGGAGGGTTTGGAACACCAGGAGTGGCTGGGGGGGTTCAGCCCGGAGAAAAGGAGGGTCAGGGGAGACTTCATCTCTCTCCACAACTCCCTGACAGGAAGGGGGCAGCTGGAGGGGGATCATGATATACTCCCAGGGAACAGGGGACAGGACAACAGGAAATGAGCTCTTCCTCACCAAAGCAGATTTAGCCTGGCTATTGAGGAGAAGTTCCTTCACTGAAAGTGGAGCATTGGACAGGCTGCCCAGGGCAGTGGTGGAGTCACACTCACACTCTCTGGAAGTGTTCAAAAAATGTTGCTGTGGCACCTGAGGACATGGTATAATGGTGAACATGATGGTGCTGGGTTGGTGTTTGGACTTGATGGTCTTCCAGGTCTTTTCCAGCCTTAATGATTCTATGATTCTATTGGAGAGTTCTGTCACCTTTAGTAATGAAAAACAGATGTTAATTCAATGAAATCTTCCATCTTTTTTTGTCGAAGACTGCTGTATTTTTTATGGAATTTGGATGGGAATGGGCGCTTGTTTTGGACATCCCATATTTACATTATAGATCCTTATGGAAATATGGTTTCTGTTCCAGATAGTGTTACTTTCATATACATCTTTATGCGAGCCCATCTGCCTTTTTCCATGTGCTAACAAGTATCTTTAAAAACAATTTTTAATGGGCTTGTGAAAATTAATCCAAGGCTCTTCTACATGTGGAAGACAAAATCTTTGATCTATTAAACTTTGTATGGCAGCAGTGGGATGACCCTGTTTCATCATGCCATGGAGAGGATTTTCATTCTTTGAAAAACGTGTTTTGATTTAAACCTTGATTTAAACCCTATTTCTTTCAAATACACTTACTGCTCACTGCAACTGAATCCATATGGGATAATACTCTGTTCTTTTTACTGCTTCTTGCATGGAGTGCTATTATGATACTAACTTCTCTGCGTGGTGTCAATCTCTGCATGCTTCTTCATTTTTTCTTTCACTGCAGAATTGTGCTTTCTGTTTGCATTGGGCTGTGACTAACGTACAGATTAGCTTTCTGTAGTGCCAGAGATGTTTTCCCAGTGTTTTAGTGGGGGATTCCCACAAGAATTCCCCTGCCTCTCCCATGTGCAGGAGTTGCAGTCACCAAAAATACATGTACTTCAGTTATTTCCTTTGTGGGGTGGGAGAAAAAGGGCTCCTATTTATTTATTTTTCTTTGAAACAATACTACCAGCTTGCTAACTGGTGCTGAAGGGAGTTAGCCCTGTCCCAGGAGCAGGTAGGATGCTGGCCAGGAGTCCATGCTACAGTTCTGTTCCTGCTGTGAAACCTTGACAACACTTTCCTCTTTTAAAAAAAAATTTCTTTCATTTTCAAGTATTCTTTGTTTGAACTGTGAACAAAGCCTGGTTTTAGTAAGTATTTGTACAATGCCTATCTCGATGGGCTCTGCTTTCCTTTGGGATTGTTCGGTTCTTTTGTAGGAATAATAAAATTTAAACTAGCAATTGGTCTAACAAGCTGCTATTAAAGTGCTCTCACCAAGAGCAAATCCTGGTGTACCACATCCCTGAGCTTCCAAAAAACTGTGAAATCCCTGGAAATGCAGCTGGCAAGTT
Source organism: Erithacus rubecula (assembly GCF_903797595.1). Lineage (NCBI taxonomy): Eukaryota > Metazoa > Chordata > Aves > Passeriformes > Muscicapidae > Erithacus > Erithacus rubecula. The sequence continues at coordinate 195,541 of NC_136665.1, forward strand.
GCCTACATTATACATACACGTGTATTCAGCTAATTGCAGAGATTCATTCTCCTCACTAATGACTTCAGAATGTCATGGAACTGAGCACAGTGTGCTGTTCTTGTGCATGTCTGCTATGGGAGCAGTGATAGAGATTTTGGGAAGAAAATTGTTCAGTGATGTTGTTTGCAGATAGATTTATATTAATATTTTTCTTAAAGAGATAATACATAAAATTAATCATGAACAATTAGTGTAATGCAAGCAAGCTATGTCTTCTTAAGTTTGAAGTTATTAAAGGGAGTCATTGTCAAGGTGTATATGTGTGTACATATATGTGTATAATGTATGGATGCATATACATTTATTAAAAATTAAGAATTGCATATAAAAAATTAAAAAGTATTGGCCTGGCTCATGTTCTTGCTAAAGCTATGCAGTGTTATGCACCATTCAGAGCATACAACTGTGGTTCTCCTTGCACAAAGACTACCTTCGTTTTTTGGGTGAAGTCATGGTCTATTTTAAACCCCATGTTTTAATAATGAAGTTCACTGGAAACTGAAGGAAATGAGACTATGAGCTTTTGTCCTGATAGAAACCAAACTGGAACTTGCAAAGTCAGCTGTAAATAAAAGTGTGCCAGAGTTTATGGTTTCAGTTTTCAAGTTGTTTTCCTCTTTTTTAAATGTTTTGGAAGGAATATGCAGGTCCCATCAGTTACCTCATCCAAATAAGTTCTACTTAGTTTCAAAGCATTTTTGGACTATGAAAATAAAATGAAAGTGGAAAAAGCACTTCACACCTTTCATATTTGTTTCTGATAGGTTTCATTGTGTTGAACTTCTAGCTCCCCCTGTTCCCCACGTCATGCTGGCTCAGTTCTGGGTTTTCTCCTGGCATGTTCCAGAGCAGAACACTCTGGGCACACGCAGCCCAGTGATGAAACTTGGAAGTATTTGTGCTTAAAGGAATGGTCAGCACTGCCTGTCTGTTGTTGATGATGATAATAGTAATTATAACCTATTATTAGTACAATGAATTTCAATGCAGTTATTGAACATGTGGTATGAAATGCTGGATCAAAGGTCAGTAAAGACCATTCATCTAGCTTTTTTTATGAGTTTGTTGTTGTTGTTGTTTTAGTAGAAATATTACCCAGTTTAAGTAGATGAAGTTATTTGGGTATTTAACCTTTTATTTGGCCACCATTTAAACCTCTATCTTTGTTTTTACTGCATGTCTTAATGGGGGGAGTTTCTAAAATAAGTTTCAGGAATTTGTATGACCAGGGCAAAAAATTCTGTTTGGTTTGTTTAAGACTAAAAGAGCAAAGATGCTGAGATCTTAAAGGAATGTATTTTGGCAGCAGAGGTGATTAACAGCAGAGCTACATCAATTTTCTCAAAAGTTACTTGGTTTTCAGAAGTTTCTCTTTCAACAGAACAGTGACAAAATCCCTTTGCTGTCTTAACGCCTTTAAGCTAACTCCTAGTGGATTGGAATGATCAAGCTTTAAAGTTGCAGTACCCCTGTAGTGATTGCATGTGCAGGGGAAATAATAATTAACAAACATTGTTTCATATAGCTTTTTTAAAATTGACATTTTAAAGCAGCCAGGGTCTGTAGAGTAGTATCTGTGCCTTAGTAGTACATATGGGGAATTTTTCTGCTGCTATATAAGAAGGAAATGTTGGGTGTTACCAGAGATGGGATTTAAAATGTTGAAAACTTACAGCATGATTGTGAATAGTCAAGTTTTAAAAAAAAATCACTTCAATTTCCTTTTAGGTGACTTGGACTAGGTTGAAATATATGGCAAACCTGTATGGCTCACAAAAGTACCTTAGTGTTCTGCCATCCTAATGTGTTAGCTCTGCACAGGAAAATGTAAAAATACATATTACAAACCACAGTGTCCCCAGATGTAATGGGGACCTCTGTAAATCTTCATTTCCATGGGCGGGTGTATCATTTCACCTTTATTGGTGTTATTTAGTGGTGGTATGTACCAAATAACATAATACACTTTTGCAGCTCTCAGACATATTAGTAGTTGTACATATCTATGTTGGTTATTCAAAAGATACGATTCCATTCAAAAAACAAGGGTCTTTCGCTTGCTCCGCTGAGTGATTCATTGCATCTTCTTAGTTGTTTTTTTGGTTTTTGTTTTTTTTTTTTAATTTAGTTTTGGTGCATGCAACTAGTAGTAGTATGAATATACAGCAGCACAAGTATCTGCACAAGGTATCAGTGTTGCAGTTAGGCAAGCTGACTTTTCCTATTTCATTGGTTAGGTGAATGTAGTTGTCAGAACATAAAATATAGGGTAAACAAATAATAGATATCAGCTTGTTCCCTGTTTTGCTGGGTGCATGATTTGAAATGATAGCTTGTCCTTAACAATGTCTTTTTTTTTTTTTTTTTTTGTAATTTTATATCGCTCTTCCAATAAGAGGTTATCGGTCATCTGCGAACTGCCACCAACCATGAGATTAACTCTTTGTTTCTTTGCACATGCAAAATTCTGATAAAAAGCTTCAAGAAGATCACAGCAGGATCATTTAATAATTAATACCCAGTCATTTGTCAGTTTTATTCCATTCATTTTTTTGCAATAAAAGATTAAAGTCTGTTTTTCCCCTCAGCTTTGCACATCTAATACCTTGCCTTGTTACTAGGAAACAAGGTATGATTTGTATGATGTGTATGTTCCTCTCCTGGAGCACAGTGGTTTTAGCCACATAAGCACAGGAATGTTGGCTGATCAGTCTGTTGCTATTTAGCTATTAGAAAGTCTAGAACAATGATGTTTTTTTGTTTGTTCAGGGAGAGAAATCTGGCTGCCCTTTCCAGACATACCTGGATATGTATGATTTTTGTATATATATGGAAATAGATATATTCTTGACTTTTAATAATCAATATATGCTCTCCCTGCAATTTCTTGACATTTGGCTCAGCCTCACTGTTTACCTTTGTCTCTCCCTGGCAGCTGCCTTTTAAAGAAAAGAATAATCAATCTGAGCTGCTCCCTGGTCTTGTTGAGCTTCCCTGGTAGTTGATGGTATTGTTTCCTTAGTAAGTGAGGTTTATGCATTGTGCTTTCTGTCTCTTCTTGCTCCTCAGGCTCATTTCAGAGCGGCCAATAAAAGCAGTAAGGAGCTATACAATATTTTTTTTTTCCTTTCTGTTTTTCCAGAATTTATTAGCTAGATAGACTGGTCCCTAGAGAGGAGACAAGGGACCGAAGCATCAGGATGGCAGCAGTGGACATTTGAGTTGCTCCTGACTAGCCCCATCCTGCACTGGTTGGTGCCTGCTGGAGCTGGGAGAGGGGCACAGTGGAAAGCTGGCATGGTGTGAGGGGATGTGACCAGAAACATGTGAGCCCATGCCAGGTGAGCTCTGCAGAATTGCTCCCTGGTTTTGGGTTGCTCTGGTTTCCAGCTGTTTGGATTTTTTAAACCCTTTCAACCCTTCCCCATTGCTTGTGTGTAGCAGCTAGTGTTTTGAGTGCTTTGCTGTGTTTGCATTGGCAGACTTAATTCTGCTCTTCCGTGACTTTGTGTATGAAGTGAGATTTTGCTGTGAGTGAAATTTTGTTGTTGGTGGTTATGAAGACATGGTGGTGAGGCCACCTGTAGGAACTTGGGAAAGCATAGAAAATTGTACTGTGTGATCTGGGTCACGTGTGATCAGCAAAACTGATTTTTATTGTGATATCATAAGATCAGATTTGTGTTTTGTTTGTATAAGGTTTTTTGATGTATGGCCTTGTAAAGAAATGTTGAACTCTTATTTGGCTGAGGAGGAAAACAAGTGGAAATACATGGGCTGGACTGTTTGTTTTCTGCTTCCCAGGGAGATGGAACTTCCCTCAGGAGAAACCCCTCCTGGACCAGCAGTGTGTCTTCTAGGAATTTTATATGTGTAAATGTAATGTATTAGTTCACCTTACTGCTGTGACATGTTGCAAAAATCACATTTTCATACTTTTTTCTTTCTCTCAATTCAGTTTGGGGCAGAAATTGCTGCGAGAGAGAAGTGAGAAAGGAGCCTGGCCTAGGTTACTTCTCCCACCAGTTCTCCCCTAGTCCCCCTTGGGTAGAAGATATCAACCATTTCTCTTGGGGCACTGGGACCTCGGTGGTGTCTCCTTTTCTCTGACGTGGGACTGGAGAGATAAGGGAGCTCCAGGGAGAAGGCAGCTGCATGAGGGCTGGTGGAGCAGCTGTGGAGCAGCCAGCACTGAGGTTTTCAGAAGAAGCTCCAAAGCCTGGCAGGTTTTTTCCAGCCTTGTACCCAGCTGACTTGTAATTGTTCTCACAGTGTTTCCACCCCAGCTTTAATCTATCCTTTTATATGGCCCACAACTTGCTTACCTCCTCTCTCTTTGGCTTAACTTTCTAAACAAGCCCATTGGAAATGATAAGTAAATAAATGGTAGATTTTGGAGTGGTTCACTGTTAGATGCTGTGCTTGCAAATCTGTGTGGTCTTTGTGTTGGTGGAGGCTTCTTGGTGTCCTCTACAGAGTGGCTAAGGAGGGGGGAGGTCAGGCTAGTGTGCCAAGGTAGAGCTCTCTTTTAGTTAACTAAACTTCTTCTTTGTGTTCAGAAACAGTGTTTGGATAATTTTTTGATGTGCAAAATTAAATTCCATTGGAAATAGTAATAAACTGATTACTGTGGAAGATAATGTGTTTTGTGGCAAATATTGGACAGTATGCATTGCACTTTGGTTGGAGCATTGGTTGGAGCAGCTCTTACCTCTTTCTGAGGCTAGAAAAGACCTCCAAGATCATGAAGTCCAACTTTTGACTGAATCTATGATGGCCACTAAGTCATGTCACCAAATGCCATGCTTGTTATCTGAACACTTCCAGGGACAGTGACTCCACCACTGCTCTAGTTAGCCTATTCTAACGTTTAACCGTTCTGTTTCAATGAAAGACTTTTTCTTAATATCCTAAAAATACTAAGAATAATATCCTAAAAATACTAAGAATAATATCCTAAAAATGCTAATTAAATTTGTATAAAATATAATCAGTTTGATGAAATTATATTGACTGTTCTAATTGGGATTTTGGTGCTAGGCTCCCACCTCCCATAGATTATTTTGGGTGACTTTCCATGGCAACCCTGACAAGACCCAAGGAGGGGGAGAGTGACAGTGTTGTGAGTCAGGATCTTATGAAGATGCACTGTGGAACACTGTATCACAGTCCATCCTGCTTTTGTTGTTGAACTTTTCTCAGTTCCACAAGGGACAACAAAATCCTTGAAGTGATCTGCTTCATACTATGTGTGAGAAAGGCTACCCTGTGTTTTAATGATAAGGTGATGCTCCTTATCAAGCCTTCCTGAAAATAGTCCTCCTTGCAGTATCAGCTCTGCAATAGGTTCATCATTGTCAACCAAGTTGTAATTGTAATTGAGCATTAATTCCCATCTGTGTAAATTCCAATATGTAAATAAAAGTTTCTTCAGCTCCTCATTGGAGGGACCTTACATTGTACTTGTTTCATGCTTTTCAACAATGTGAAATTTGGTGCAAATGAAAGGAAGTGCAGGTAAAATTATAGTAGTAATAGTAAAATACATTTTGTTCTGGACTACACTCCCATGCAGTCTGGCTTTAGAACATCTCCACCGAGTAGCAGCAATTACCAGCAGCGAAATGCCCTCCCCTTCCCACATTTATTTCCATGGTAACCCGGAGAAGGCATTCTGCAGCCTCAAAACTACTTTTGCTCTTTCATCATGCAAGCTGGCATTGTCAAGGGCTGAGTGTATTCCTACAGCTTTGAATGAATATAAAAAAAAGAAAAAGCCTGAATTTGGCTGGGCAATTTTTATTTGGGAGGCCCTGCAGCAGGAAGGAACAGGCAACCTTCAAGTGACCTAGTGTCCGTACATTGCTTAGTAAGGAAAAAACAGTCTTGCTTCATTAATTGATTAACTGGGAGGGTGAGGGTCATCAGAGTAGTCTGTCTGTGATTTCCTGAATGCTGGGAGGTGGGCGGGCGAGGGGCAGATGGCTGACCAGGCTGGGCTAGTGAGCTGCCGGTAAGCATGCATGCTGTGATCTGTTCAAACAGCGCTTTCTCGTGGAGCCTGTAATGCTTTTTCAGGTATCATGTAGAAAATGGTGTCTTACTAGATGCCTGCTCCTCGGTTGCGTTATGTATTAGCCTTTTCCTGGTGTAGAAGTGGGGGGGTTTGGCGGTGTTGGGCAGTGCTTGTTGAGTGTGAGCAATTTAGTGCTGGTAGTAAAACATTTGTTCTTTCCATGCAGCTCCATAATGAGCTGTATTGATTTTATGCTTTTTAAAATCCGTATTTATGCAGCATTTGCATGTAAATGTTGAGAGGATTTTATTATTTTTGAGCCGACTAAGGCTGTTTGATTGCTCTGTATAATAACAGCAGCATGTGGAGCGCATAATACTTGGTAAAAGAAAACCAATTGCTTGCAAACAGTGTCTGCAAATGGGGGATGAATGAAATGGTGTCGTAAGTAATTATTTTTTGAATAATGTGAAAGCAGAAACCAGTCTGGTCCAAGACAGGTTTTAGAATCTTGTATGACAAAGAGATTGGATGGATTATTAATTTGAATTTTCTGCTGATGTCTGTTTCCATGAGTACCTGATTCACAGTGCAGGAAAAGTATTGGTTAAAATATTTCAGGGGTGCTGCTTTATCAAAGGATTCAGTTGCCATTTGGTTGGCTTGGGACAAGCTGGCAGGATTTTTTTCCCTTTCTTACATTATTTGGTTGAGAAGGGTGAAAATGTAGCTTTTTTCTAAATGTGTCTGAAGTACATAAATGACAGAGAAGTCACCATGACAACGGGGACCTGGATCAGACTTTTCCTCTATGCTTCTGCTGTTTTGTTGTTTTAAAATATTTGTTATTTAGGCATTCCCTGAGGTGTTTGAGGGAGTAACAATTCTTCCATCCTTCTTTGCTGAGGGGTGCTGAATATACCTCTTAGGGAGGAAGAGGGTTTTGTGAGATGTGTTCCACTGCACTTGTTGGGGCACAAGTGAAGCCATGCTGCCCAAGAGGAATAAGGTTTGTGTTCAATTCTTTTCTTCATCTGAGACATTCAGATTTCACAACTTAGAAATTTTGGAGTGGTGAACACACACTGTGAGAAGTTGGACCATACAGGGCATTTTGAGCCCTGTTGAAGCCCTGGCACTTTTCAGAAGGTTAAAGAGGGTGTTCAGGGAAGGCAGTAGCTGCAGGACAGTGAGTAAGAGGCTTTCATGAGGAGTTGTGGAGGAGCAGCATTTGATTTCTGGTCTCCACTGCCACAGCTGTGGGCATGTGTGTGGAATTAGATGTGCTTATTTTGTGGTTAATATTTTGGGATGATCCAGCTTAGGAATCTTCTAGAAGAGTATTTACTTTGGGGAGGAGACACCTGAAGATCTCTCTCTGGTGCAGTATTCTGTCTCCTCCTTCTAAGGTTGGAGAGGTGTTTGTTTCATACTTGCAGCAGCAACCTATGTAATTGATAGTGAATTTAGTGGAATAATGAGTAGTACTAGATGTTTGGTGGAGGTGACATTTCAGTGTCAGCAGAGCAGGGTGATTACATACTACTTTTTGATGGAAAAAACCCACTGTAATTTGGGTAAATGAAAGTAAAAATCATTGCAGTTGTCACTTATGCCCATCTACAGCTTGGAGGGAAAGTATGTGACATTTTCTGAGAATGTATGGATTTACTTGCCCTTGTGGCACAGCTGTGAGTATGTTTAAGTATTGAGGTAATTGTAAAGTAATTATGACATGAGTGACTTTCCCCTTGCATTACTACACTGCATCTCGACATGAGAATGTGAAGAACCACGCATTTTCCTCTTGACACCCACTAATCGAATGTTTTATTTGATGCCAAGTGAACAATAAAATGGCATCTTTTAATTTGGAAAAAATGTTGAGTTCTGTCTTATGCTGGAGCTAAATTTTCAAGTAATGCTTAAAAGAAATTTTCTACAGCCTTTGAAGAACTGCATGCCTGTATGATGTAACCTATTTTCCCTTTTTCTTGAAGTTACCTGATGTTTTCATTTTGAATATAGAAAATATGCAGAAAATTTAGTCCTTCAGAAATTCATCTCAAGTCTCAGAAAATATGTATTTTGAGCCATTTGGCTCAAATAATGCTATAAATCCATTTTGAAAAGAACAAGTAAGAGCAAGGGCCTGGTAGAGTTAGTTACACAGAATTTTGTGGTTACATACCTTGCTTTCAAGATTCTTACTGCTAGGGTACATATCATAATGCTAGAGGCAAAAACTTGAAATTTAGGAGTAGCTAAAAATTGAAACAAACATAAACCTGCCCTTCCTTTCCCTGCCAAAAAACCCCAACCACAAAAAACAAAAGAAACCTCTTATTTCTATGGTTGGAGTCTAGCTTGGTGCTGTAAGGAAATAAACAGCAAAAGAAATCCCTTTAACATGAAAATCCAGTGGGGAGAGGGCAGAGTGATACAGATGGTGCCATTACGGCATTCTTGGGTCTTAAGGGTTTGGGTGATGGAAATGACGCTTTTACTCCACCTGTTCGCAGCAGTAGTGCTCAGAGAGGTCAATGACAATCACCTGAAATCAAGGCATCTGAATTTTTTTTTAATTATTAATTGTGTTTGTTTCTTAGTGGGGAAAGAAAAGTCTTGGTTTCAGTCCTACAAAATAGGATTAAATTAATTTGCAGTATTTTATTTGGAACAGCCTTGTTTTGCTGTGTGTCAGAGACTGGCAGTAGCTTGCAGTGTAATCCTGCTTCTTGTCACTTCCCAGTGCACGAGGAGTTTGGGTGTATGGACCATCATGAAGAACTGCATCCAAAAGTTTGAAAATTCTTTCCAATTTACAGGATCTCACTTGTCACCCTTTCAAAAAAGGGAAGACTTCATCATACTGGATAAATTCACAATTCAACATTAAATTTGAATCTTGTTTTTAATAGAGCCATTGTTCTTTGCCTTGCTTCACACCCCTCCCCCCAAAAAAAAAGATGTTTCTGCATATCCAACAGGAAACCAAAACTGAGCCTTTTCACTTCAGCATGGGATCAGTTGAAGTTTAATTTTCCCTATAAATATGATATGGCAATAAAAAACCTTGCCACAAAAATTGTAGAGGTCTGAAAAACACACTAAAAAGCTCAAGGTCTTGACTTCCTTGGTTATAAAAGGCAAGCTGGTTTAACTTGGGTTAAATTTAGTGAATGAGTGGTAAAGATGCCATGGTCTGAGAAGATAAAAATATCAAATTGGAGTTATTTTCCTTGTAAAGGTGACTGTTTTTATGGAGAATAAATGGTACCAGTTTTTGAATACTTCTTTCAATACTTCTGATTCCCAGTGAAAAAGTTGCATAACAAGAATTTTCAATATATTTTTTCTATGCCGTTAGATAACAATAATTGAGGTGAAGTGTTTCTGTTTGCTGGCCAGTTGAGTTGCAATAAACCATGTAATTCCCAGGGCTTTGCAGAGTGTAGGACCTGTTAAAACAGCAGCCCTGCTTGTGGTACCATTGTAGAAGATGCCTCCAGGCCCAATTCCTCCTTCTGCTGCCTGTCATCTTACTGGCTTTGACCCCAAGCACTGCTTTCACACCACTGCTTTATGCATGGCATCAGCTCAATCCATTCTTAAGTTGGTTCCAACCTTCTAGGTAAGAATAATGTAGTGTCTGTTGGTTGAGGGAACAGGGCAGGAAGACTCTCTCAGTTGGGAGGATATTGAGGTGGTTTTATTTTGCACTTATTAGTCCCACCACCTGTGTCTTGCATCTGTGTTAAATTCTGTCCTTTAGCCCAGGATTTACCATTACTTTCTGCTATTGGCTGTTTGATCTAGTTTGTTAAAATGTTCTTTTTTGGAAATACTACTATGAGAAGCAGAAGGACAGTGGATATGCTAGTGGTACTCTTGTGCTGGTCCTACCAGGTGCTGAGTTTCCCTTCCAAAGGAGCTGCCCAGTGTTCTTGTGTTTCTTCTGACCAGCCTGGATGGAAACTTATGAAGGGCTTCAGGACTGGGCCCTCAAAGAGTTAAATACACAGAAGTACTACTCGGTGGATATTTAGGTCGTGGAGGACTGAGACTGGAGAAAATCGGAATATTACTGACAGCCAGGGGGTTTGTGTTGGTAATGGACTGGGGAATGTCTTTTGTCAAGCCACAGCACCTGATTTTGACTTTGTAATTATTCTTTCTGTTGTGTTTATGTTTTTAGTTGCATGCTCTTGCTTTACAAGAGGTGAAGCATTCAATTAGTCTCTAAATGGGCTTTCTAGAACCATTACTTGTGTCTTTCATCATGTCCTGCAGTACTAGTCAGAGCTGAATTCCTAATAATCACAGATATTTTGGAGATTACCTTTAATCTTCAGGTAATTGGTTGTCTTTTCTGAGGAAATGGTTACAAAATTCAATGTCTTACTTTTTGCAGGTCTCTGACTCATAAATCACTTCTCAGTAACATGGATAGTTCCAGTTTGAAAAGTGTGGTATACAGCCTTCGCCCTGTCCTCCCTGTCCTCGAAGGGCTTTCCCATCTTATCTGTCTGCAGAATGTCATAGAACGTCCATGGTGTGATCTACATAAGAATAGTAATGATGAGCTCACAGTGTGTGTGTATGTCCCTTGGGAGAGAGGCAACTCCTGCCTGCTGTCCCTCATGCCCCGATGGTGGTGACTCTTAAAAGGCTTGTTTGCATCCTTTTGAGCACCAAAACAGCTTGAAGCCTTTGCTGCATTCAGGAGAATAAACAATCAAATTTAACAAATGCAACTATTTCTTTGCTTTTTTTTTTTCCAAATATCAAACCCCAATAATTTTAATTTAACATTATCATGTGTATTTCCAATAGATTGCTGAGTGGACTGGAATTTTATGCTGTTAAATTTTATTGCAATTAAAGTTCTTTAGTCAAAGAAGCCAATATATTGTTATGACTTTTATCTAGCTTTTATATTTTTAATTCTGAAAATGTTTTGAAATAAAACATCTTACTGTACAGAAGAAGGAGGAATCCTAGTGTATAATATAGTTTAGAATGTGTGATAAATTGAATTTACTTGATATGAAGAAATTTGTATAGTTTTCATGGCTATAATGAATTCTTTGATGGAGCTGTAATCTAGCTGTTGTAATTCTATCATCAGATGAGGCCACTGAACTGACGTATTTGGAGAACATCCCTGGTTGGATCACTTATTCTTAAAACTGCCCGTGCTTTGTGTATCCCATGCACTCTGCCATTGTGTAGCTGCTTGTATTAAATGCAAATAGAACTGGAGGTTAACACACTTAATGTTTGTTGTACTAAGCCAGTCACATGTTCCTACTATCAAATTATCTCCTTGTGGAAGATTAGTAGAAGATGAATGTAGTAGTCCTCAGCAGATTGCATCTTGTGCTCTATGCCTTTCTCAACATATATCTGTAGCAGAAGATGTTGCCTTTTGTGCATCTGAGAATTCCAAACTGGCCGCTCTGTGGAGCGGCCAGTTCAGTCCAATCTGTTCAGTCCAAGAATGTTTGTTTGTTTTTTGTAGATACTGCATTGGGAATGCTGTAGGAGTTACATTCAAGTATCTGGGCAGAAAGAGAAGGTGCACCATGGTAAGAAAGAAGAAATACTCTTGGATATGTGAGCAGAAAATTAGAGAGATTACCTAGGATATTCAATTTGTTTCTAGTTTTATTCTGGTTTGTTTTTTTTTTTCACAAGACCAGATTGGATGAGGCTCTGACCAACCTAGTCCAGTGGAAGGTGTCCTTGTCTGTGGCATGTGTTGGAACGAGATGGTCTTCAAGGTCCCCTCCTACCTAAATCATTGTGATTCTGTAACTGTGCATCCTGCAGGGAACAAAATATTAAATTCTTCCTGATCATTAGTGCAAATGAGCTTTTCAATTAAAAACCACCTTGAAGCAATTATTTTGCTTGACAAGTCTGGTTTTCCCTTTGCCACAGTACATCACAGAACCTGACCAGAGCATTCCCATTCTGAGAACACAGCTTTAGCCAGTGGTCTCTGGACATCAGGGCTGGTCCCTCAGAGTGTGTCTCTGTGGGGTGTCTGCAGGAAGGATGAGAGATGAGGCAGGACACAGAAGAGGGATGGTCCCACGGCACATTGATGTAGTGGTCCCATCAGAGTGAGAGTGGGGGAGCAGCAGGGCTATGTGCTGGGCTGTGCATGACAGGATGTGCACAACAGGCTGTGGATTCGGACTAAAATTACCAGACTGGAAATTACCAGACCTGCAGCCTTCCTGTGTTTGGCTTCTCTGAGGAGACCTGTCCTTCCTGAGCAGGGCAGGTGCTCTGCTGGTGCAGATTTTGCATGTATTTATGAATGCCAGATTTGGATATGGGGTGATGACACCTGATCTCTAAGCATCTTTCAATGAACCTCAGTTTATTTATGAACTAGGATAGCCTGGCTTAAGATGCTTTTTGAGCAGTAACTTTGTGTGGTGACAATCATCATAGTGTTTTGAGGGGTCTGCCCATCATATGCAGAAGCTGATCTCAGTGCCAGAGGGGAATGTGACTAAGGACTGTGTGATCAGTTGGTGTCATGATCAACAACAGTCAATGAGTTGATGTGTATCAATCATTCCCAGAGTGGAGCAGGATGGCCAGGGCATAATCAGACCTTATTGCAATTCATGTATGCATGTGCTTGGTGGTTTTTGTTTCTCTTTTTTTGGAAGGGCTATGGAGGGTTCAGTGGTGTTTGCTGACACCAGCGTGCTGTCAAGGAAGCAGGAAGTGTCCTAGGCAATCCAAAGATGGATTAATGTTACTGCTGGGTTTTTTATTGATGGGTGCTAACTCATGTCCTCACTGTACATGTATAAAGATATCTTTACATGTAAAGGCATTGCTCTGAAAGGTGTCTTGCTCCTCTCCTTGTGAAGTTAGCAGCAGTTAAAGCTCTCTGAAACAAGTAAGCCATAATAGATCCGAGAAAATTCCAACCAAACAAAAATCATTTATCCACAACCCATTCTAAGCAACTGATAGGATTATGATGTTATTACTAAATTACACTTTCACTGTCAATTATTATAAGAGTTCAAAATTGTAAATTCATTACAAGAGTAATTTATTATCTGAAATAATCTTGTAATTATATTTTCTTCAAGTCTTTTTGTTCTACAGTGAAAATTCTTTGCATTTTTCTTAATAGCATCTAAATTTATGTAATGGTTTTTATTTTTAAGTCCCTCCTGTCATCCTTTCTTAATAATGCAGCTTTGCCAACAAGCATACATTATATGCATGGAGATTTCTCCATTAGTGAAAGAATAGTATGGAATAATGATGCAGGAATTATATGGAAAGCAATAATTATTGAAATAGTGGCTGCCATGCAGTATGTGCTGTTTTATGCAATATAATTTTAAATACAGATATTCAGATATCCTGTGCAAGTGGCATAGTTTATAATTATCCATGTTAGCTATACATATATCTTGGAAAATGCTAGTTGCCTGTTATATTTTATGTGATGATAGACCACACTCTAAGTTTACTTCAGAACTGAAAGCTATCACCTAAGCAAGAGAGAATATATGCTGTCTTCACAATAATAATTTGAATGTGTATTTTGGATTAATTGTCTGATTCTGAAATTGTGGCCTGTTTCTGTTCAGCTTGAACTTCCAATTTCTTTTAAAAATTTATTTTAAAATAATTTCTGGAAAGTTGCAGTTCAATTTTGACATGAAGTGTGTTGTTTTTTTTCTTTTAGCAGTCATTGACAAGGATTTTACTGTTTGTGATTTATAACTGATGTCCCAAATGATAACTTGGGATTCTTGCAAAATGTCCTTGGGTTTCACATTGTAGTGGCTGTGGATTGGATGAAAGTACAATTATAGATAACAAGAGAGATGAAGTAGCTGCTATAGATACAATTAAGTAACTGAAGTTTTGTTGGGAAAACTCATACTAATTCCTTTTACTCCAGTTTTTCTCTGTACTCTATATTGGAGGCCTTTGATCTGGTGTTATTTTCTTTGGAGCTTCTTGGGCTGAAATAAAGGATGCTTTATGCTGTCCTGTGACTGGGATCTAAAATACTGGAGCTGGTTCAGTGGTTTTCAGTCTCTTCCACTTTATTTATCTGTGCATTGTTCCCATGGACACCTTTAATCTTTCCGGGCTCTTTTTCTTGCTCTTATTTTGGATCTTAGAGGCTGTGGATCATGGAATGAGGAAGCATTGATCTAAGCTAAGGAGATGGTTGTGCAAGGGAAAGAGTGTTCTTTGCTCTTGGTTCGTCCATCAGCAACGTACAGAACAAGTTTGTGTGCCCCTCCACAGCTGGAAGAGATGAGGAATTTGACCTCAGGAGCGGCTCTGGGATAACCTGAGTGTGTAGGTCTTTGGAGGAGCAGGGTGCAGAGCCTGAGGCTGCAGAGAAGGGTAAAGATAGTGTTCTCTAGTCAGCTTAGAAAACAACATGGACCTTTGGTCAACATCATAGGCTGCTCCAAGTCTCCAAAAAGCAGACTCACAGTGGCTAGACCCCTCCAAGATTTTCCTCGTGCTGGATTTGCAGTCACTGTGTGGGATTACTTTGTCAGAAGTATAAATATGAGGAAGAGGCATGGGACTAGGGTTGCTTTGCTTTTAGTCTCTCAATGCTGTCCAGTCTCTTAAAGGCTCTTCCAAACTGTGACTGCTTTTGAGAGCCCACTTTTGTGGCACTTGGTCATCTAGTCCACAGCAGAGGCACCATAGCGACCTGTTTGCTTCTCTCCTGTTGCTGCCCATGTTCAGCTCATCAGTCAGAAATGTTTTCTTCTGTGTCCTTTTCTCAATAAAGGGCTTATTTTTTGAGAACATTATTTCTTGATAATTTACATTGTTATTTTGTTGCATTTGTTTTAAAAGGGACAAAAATATTATAGATATCACAGTGTAATATGTATGTCCATGCTTGGAACTAGTCAAACCAGGTCCTGAGCAGCCTGCTCTGTGTGGCCCTGCTTTGAGCAGAGGGGTTGGACTGGGTGATCTCCTCAAGCCCCTTCCAACCTCAAAGACTCTGTGGCTGAGCCATTTTCTGTCAAAGCTTTAAACTTCAGTCACACTGAAGTCACACTGAAAACTGAAATGTGTTTTCTTTTAGTGATTATTGTGAAATTGTTCTAGATTTTGAAATATGCAGCTCTATTGACAAAATAGTGTCAAAACTGTGCTTTTCAATAACGAAGTTGAATTTTCTTAATTTCTGCAGTGTGGAGTGACAGCATATTGTGATCACACAGAAAAGCTAGTCCTGCCTTGCAAAGCTCACTTCTGTAGCAAAGAACCTAAGTTCAGTTTTACCTACTTTTATTTAGTACCTAAATAGACTTTTAAATCAGCAAAGGCTAATTACTGGTTTAATAAAACTAATAAAACAATTCAGGATTGTAAAGAGAAGGCCAGTTGGTTGGGATACTGTTGGAGATTAATTATATTGCCTTTAAATCTTTAGTGGAGGATAATTTTTACTCATCTTGCTGGTTAAATGAGATCTTACACATTGCAATGTGTAGCATTAAGAAGATGCACAGGCACATCAACTGAGCAGAGAGAGATCCTTGCATGCTTTTTTTGTCATTAGGAATAACAATTTAATAAACTTTTAGTAAAAGAAGAAATGAAGCATGTGAAGCATTTTTTGACATGGTTGCAAATGAAGGATGGAATTTGCTCATTGGACTCGATCAGGCTGATTCTCATCGTGTCTTTTAAATCACTGCAAGGTGGGCTGTGTAATCCTTTCTCTGTTCTCCTCTTCTGCAGCCCACCAGTTATGGGAATTAGAGATCTGACATCTTTCTCATTGTTCTTGGGAGATAATCCCAAAGACTGTAAATCACCCTGATTCAGGTAACCTAAAAGGAAGAACTTGAGATGGCTTTGGCGGCAGTAATTTGTTTGTAGAATAAATTTCTTTAAGTTTTCACAGTAATGGATTGCTCTGGATCGTGTTGCAATTCCTGTGTTAAAGTAGTATAGATGTGAAGTTGCAGATGTATCATTAGCCTGAAGTAGTTGTTTGATTTGCACAATCAGTGTAATTATAAATTAGGACTCTTTCATCATAATGAAAAACCTTTTATGTGTCAGGAGAAAAAGGAAAAAGCAAACTCTGTTCATCTAAGAGGAAGTCTCAGGAATGCTGAATAAAGATTCTACCTGCATCCGTTCATCAGGACCCGGTGTGTGCATCTTAGAGGAGAGTCATCCAGTGTGGACATCTTAGAAGTGATATAGACATCTGACATCAGTGAGGACTCTGAAGCTATCAGGCAAAATGATAGCTTCAACTTGGGAAATCTGTGGTGAAAATACATTTGTAGATGCAGCTACACACTGCATCTCATGCTCAACTGCCTTTATCTGATCTCTGAGGACACTGTAAAGGGATCAGTTTTGTATGGGTGTTCCTTCCAGGAGATCAGGAGTTGTCCATGGATTAGCACCCCTGTGTTGTGGAGGAATTATCTTTTATCTTCAATGAATCGTTTTGCAAAAGAGAAAAGCAAAGCAAAACACAGTTTTATGAATTAACGAATTCTGCGTTTCAGGTTAATTGTAATGAAATATATGAATAAAAACCAATTCTACTTTTCCCTTTTAAATTAGGCACCTTCAACAATTTAAGATGGACTTTTGATGTCTTGACCTTGGCCAGTGCAGGAATTAAGGAATGAAATCTACTGCTAAAGTTAAACAAGTCCCTTTGCATTTCATCACACGAAAGTAGGACAAGAATGCACCAGAGAAATGAGTCTGGCTGCTCATCCCTTCTTGCCTTCCTTTCTCTAGTAAGCGAAGAGCATCTGACAGCCCCGTGTGATGGCTGAATCTCCTGATGTGTGCTGTGAGCAGTGTTCTGGCAGGGCTTTTGTTGCCTGCAATGTCAGGCTGGCTGACACCTACCCCAGGTCCTTCTTTACTTTGTCACTCTTTATGCCTCAGTCTTTTCATGTCATGTAACCTGCTTTTCTTACTACATGAAAGAGTCTCAGGGGTTTTTCTCTTCTACCTTTGATCTTGTGTCACGGAAGGTTACTGTGGTGATTATTTTAGCCTAATTAAACCATGCCATTTGAGGAAGAAAGTCAGCTAAATGCTTCCTTCAGAAAAATGAGATTTTTACATCCTCTTTGTTATACTTTGTTAGATCATAAAAGTTTATAACTGCCTTCCATTATGGGGACTTGATGCTCAGTATCCCCTAGTGTCTATTCTCTGTATGTCAATATGAAGAGCAGGCCAAATGTAAATATTGAGATGACTATGACTAAATACAGGAATTTGCTTGCAATGAAGAGTCTCCAGCCCTAGACAGAGAAATCAAACATGTTTTTTCAAATTGGAAATCTGTTTCCCTGTGCCTTGTGGGGATGTCACTGGAGGCTTGAAATCATAATGCCAAAAATTGGGACTTGATCTGTGAAGATATGCCCACATGCAGAGGTATAATAAAAATACTGATGTAAAAGTTACTGGTGGGCACCAGCGTGTCAATGTCAACTGAGAGGTGAAATATAAGGCCAGACTGATACGCTTCAAAGGGATACAAATATAAGCAAAATAAGAAAAAATAACTTTGGTACAAGTTTGTCACAGAACAGCGTGAAAGAACTTGAGACCTGCCACTTAGGTGCGTGTCAGTCTCTTCTCCCAGGTAGTAAGTGACAGGACAAGGTGAAACAGCCTGAAGTTGTGCCAGGGGAGGCTTGGGTTGGACATTAGGGAAAATTTCCTCACTGAAAAGGTGGTCAAGCCCAGCACGGGCTTCCCAGGACAGTGGTGGAATGTTCAAAATGTGTAAGTGTTCGAGATCTGTGGAGGTGACCCATGGGGGACATGGTTTAATGGTGAACATGCAGGTAGTAGGGGGATTGACGGTGTTTAGCCTGGTGATCTTAGAGGTTTTTTCCAATCTTAACCATTCTATGATCCTGTGATACTGTGGAGAAGCACACAATGTTGATATTGGTTCAGGACATTGACTGTGTGGTTTGTTATCACACTCAGCAGCACTGCAGGCACAGATCTATAAATCACAGTATTTGCATTAAGCTGCATTAGAGAACATATATGACTACTTTAATAAATCTCCCAAGCTCTCCAAAATCCATCAGTCCTCATTTATACTCCAGCAGAGCTTAAATTATAATCATTTAGAAGTTTATTAGCAAAGAAATAATTACATGTGGAGTTTTCCACTCTTGGGACTTGCATCCCTCCAGTGCTTTGATAACAGCGATGCACAGTGAGGAGTCCCACTGAGTTCCCCACAGTCCCTCCTCTGCAGGAGATGGTGAGGCTGGACTTGTTCCTGGAGTGCCAGCTGGATGAGCCAGGTGCTTTCTTATAGAGAGGTTTCAGTACGACCCTGTCATTTGGGGCTAACTCCTGTGGCTGAAGGGAGGCAGGGGCTGTGCAGCAGGCAGCGTGTCCTCTGTGTGGATGTTAATGGAGTGCTCAGTTAAAACACAGTCAGTAAAAACACAAGATCTTTTTTTTTAACTTTGTACCAATTGCCTCAGGAGCTGTGAAGGTAAGTGCTTGCTAACTGTAGTACCACATCCTGTTTCATATAGGAAATAAAAATACTTTTGTTTTGGGGCTCTATTGTGCCTGTTGTTAGTCCTGGGGAAGAATATATTCTGTGGTGCTTTACTTTGGTTTTTTTCTTACTTTCCTTTTGACTGAATTTATTCTATCCTCAGTATGGCTTTTCTGGTTGTTGTTTCCACTTCTCAGGCCCTCTTGGAATTGACAGGTTTGGAAGCTGGTCCTTCTTCCCTTTCAGCTGATGTGTTTTTTCCCTTCATTCATTTTTGGCCAGAATTTGCTTGGCAGCCTACTAAAAATAAAAATAAAATAAGAAATACCACTTTTCTTCTTTACTAGGTAAAGATTACCTTCTCCATGTAGTTAATGATAGATTCTGATTTTTTTGTCCTGGAAAGGAGTTTAAAATTTTCCCTGCTAGTGCCAAGTTGAATTGATCCTGTATTACATCTCAAGGGATGTTATCATTGCTACTTTGGTGGAAATGATGGGGCATATTTGACTGGCCTTGGAAGGATCCTTGCTTTATACTGTCTGTGGGGGAGGTGGTGACTGAGCTGTACTCAGAGCAACATAAAATGCCTAAGAGTAGAAGTGAGTGCCTGCATGATTTTTTTGTCGTTTTTTTTTTCTTTGCTCCAGCGTAAAGTTGTATGTAATGACTTTGTTGCAGCAGTATTTCTGAGATGTTGCCTTTTCTTTACTTTGTCATTGGGTAAGTATGAAGATTTTGTCAGGAATTTGGTTTACACATCTGTGTTAAGTAGTGCTGTGGTACTTAAGTGTTGAAGCTCCTCATTTCTGTCACTGAGAAACCTTCTCCTAACCATTTTAATTATATGAATGTAAAGTAAGCACTTAATGACTTTTATAGCAAATTTTTATTAACAGTTTGTTGGGGGTTGAGTGTTTTTCTGTTACTGTGTCAATTGAAAGAATTTTTCCCATTATCATGCCAATGGACCTGGCCGGGCTACACCCAGGATATCTGATGAGTCCAGACAAAAGGGGTGGGTGGGAACGGCTCCCAAAGGGGCCTCTGAGGCTTCCGGGAGGACACTCTTCCGGCGAGCTCGGAGGAGGACGCCTGGGATCGTTCAGCCACGCGGCCGAGCACTGCAGAGCCAGACCCTCTGCGACCACCTGCCCTGCATCTGCCCCGTTCCAGCCTCCTGCCTCTGCAAACACAGCTGATCCCCCAGACACACACGGTGAGCGAGGAGCCGCCGCTCCAGCCCGTTCCCGCCCGAGACCGGCGTGGCCGCTGCCGACCCTCCCCCCTCCCTCCTTGCCTCCGTTTCCGTCTGCCCTCGGCAGATCCGGACTGGGACTAAGCACAGAGACAGCGTGCTTGCATCTAAAGGGACTGACACCGAGTTATCTATTTTGTTCTGTTAGCAATTTTAACTGTTATTGTTTTCTGCTTGTACAGTTAGATATATTAGTAAAAGAGCTGTTATTCCCACCCCCTTATCTCTGCCTCAGAGTCCTTGATTCAAACAATTATAATACTTGGGGGGGGAGTGGAACCAAAGTCTCTATTCCAAAGGGAAACTTCTGCCCTTACTGGCAGACGCCTGTCCTTTCAAACCAGAACACAGTTTGCCAGCTAACCCATGTCTGAGATAGAGGCCCCAGAGCCCAAGCTGTCCCTGCAGTGGTGGGGAGCCAGAGAGCCTGTCCTGACACTGCATTCCTGCTTTGTGTAGAACTAACAGTACCAGCAGTTTTTCTGGCTGGACAAATGTGGGTCTAGAGTGTGAAGTTTTTAAATTTATATTTAATTTATATTTAGTATAGAAAATGAGGACTGTGCTCTAGTACCGTGTCTAAGGAACATTGAGTGGGACAAGGAGTGTGCTTTATTGTTGTTAGGAAAGGGCTGATGTATGTCTGTTGTAAAGCTAATTCTTTAAATGAAAATATATCAGATTAAATGAGTAATTAAAATTCTGTAATAATTTCTTTAAAGCAGTTGTGGAGAAATCCCTGGCTGCAAGATCAAGTGTGAAATGTCCCAGAGGTAGAAGTGTGTTGGAAAAGCTTTGCACAGGCACCTATATTAGGTGCTGTTCTGGATAGGGCAATAAAAACAAGATTGCGATGACAGATACAGAGACTGCACTGAAATGAGTGTATAAAAGAGGTTTTTACTCATTGTATGTAAAAACCTGTAAAAGAAGAACACAAGTCAGAGCTGAAAATTCCTTTCTTCAGAATATGCCTGTTGTGATTCAGATGATAAAAGATATAAGGTGTGTGTCAGTGCTGGTAAAGCACAGCCTTTTTCTGGAATAGTTTTGTCTTAGTTTGAAAGACAGGTGTCTGCTAAGGAAGGCAGGAACCCCTCTTGAAATGGAAAATGTCAACTCCCTCCCTCCAAATGATTATACTTTTGAAATTAAGAAGCTCACAGGCAAAGACATGGGAATAGGAATAACAGTTCTTTACTAGGAAAAATTTAAATAAAAATTCAGTAATAAAAACACCCAAAAACAAACAAAAAACCAAACAGAAACAAAACCCCAAAACACTGACAGAGTCAGAATACAACCTGACACCCTGTCAGTCAGGGTGTTGGTAGCAGTCCCATTAAACAATGGCTGCAGTCCTCCTGGAGTCACAGATGTGGTTCTGTTGAAGCACTGCTCCTGTAGATGGGTGCAGTTTTCCTCTGGAATCCAGCGGGAAAAGGCTGCTCTGATGTTTTAAATATCAGATTTTATTTAGGTAGGAAATGCTTCCCCTGGGTGGAGCATCTCACAATGGGATAATGTGATTTTATCAGTCATGTAGTGAGACTCAGTGGCCCATTAACAGAAGATACCTCCCTGGAAGAAGGATGGGTTGTGGAAGAAATCAAGAACACTGTCCCACCTGTTTTTAACAGATGGTGATTGAATACATACTTTTGGTTACATCCTGCTTTTCAAACCAAGACAAGCTTGCAGGAATGTACCTTAGGAGAATCTAAAAGAATAAAGGTAGAATATTTTGATGCAGGTATGTGGAAAATACAATGACAATGATGTTCAGTAGTGACACTCAAGATGCTATGAAGCATCTATTAGAGAAAGCATCTTAACCTAAGGCCATTTAAATTAGAACAGGATAAAAGTACACGAAATCTCAAAATTCCAAATACTAGCATTATAGGTCTCGGGAAACTATTGGTCCTTTTTGTGCTTTACATGCACAAATGTGTTAATTTTAGTGACATGATTAATTATGTGAAAAACTCTTCTGTGTCTATATTTCAGTGGTGGTGGGAGGTGAATTGAATATATCAAATTTCTGGCAATCCTACTCAGATTGAGCAATTTGGCAATTTGGGTTTTTCAGCATTGTGTTTTTTATAGGAACCCAAAGCAGCAGCTCCTCTGTGGCTCCTCAGAGATGGAGTCTGCCCTGAAATGCAGCACACATTCAAAAATTTTAGATCGTGCTTCATCCTTTATCATTTTCCATAGAGATTCTGATGGGAGAGGAGGATAGGGGACGAAGAAGCTTTGAATATTTTCAAGATATTTGACAAAAATCTTTTAGCAAGCTCCATCCCCTGCTGGTAGAAATGCATTTATTGTCACTTTTGTGGCCTCTCATTAGTGCTACCTTTTGTGGTCCCTCATTTCCCTTTTCAGACTGTGAAGCAGACTGAGAGTTTGCGTGCTGAGAACTGTGTGGTTTTTTGTTGTTGTTGTTGTTTCCATGACGTTACTGCTGTTACTGACTGTTTTTGCATTAATATCAAACTATATCTAAGCAAAAAGCTCTATAAAAATATGAAGGAGGCCTACAAGAGAGCTGGAGAGGGACCTTGTTCAAGGGTATGTATTGATAGAAAAAGGGCAAATGGCTTCAAACTAAAAGAGCTTTGGTTTAGGTTGGATGTTAGGAAGAAATTCTTCTCTGTGAGTTTGGTGAAGTCCTGGCACAGGCTGTCCAGAGAAGCCCTGGCTGTTCCATCCCTGGAAGTGTCCAAGACCAGATTGAATGGGACTCTGAGCAACCTGGTCAAGGGGGTTGGAACAAAATGTTTTTTGTTTAAGGTGCCTTCCACTCCATTCTGAGAATCTAGGATTCCACGATCTAGGTTTCTCTTTTCCGTTTTAGAAGATTCAAGCTTCTAAACCATCCACATCCTTTGTATTTGCCTTTCAGATGATTTGAAACTCAAACCCAGCAGTAATCTCCCATGACTTGTGCTTAGCACAGCTCCTCCATGGGCATTTGCCACATTTATATACTTTGACTCACCAACCGCAGTGGTGGTCGGAAGTGAGCTGGGGGAAGCCAGTTCCTGTGAACATGGCATGTAAGCCATGAAATGAAAGCTGCAGCAAGAGCTGTTCTTCTTTCTTTTTTGGTTTTCTTACAGCTTAAGCAAGTAAGAAAAAATGTGTGAGTCTCTGCTCAAGCATAAGTAAGTGATATGCCTCTCTTTTGGTGGGAAATTGCAGCCATGCCAGATTCTTGCTTGATTTGGAATATAATGTTTGCTTGATTGCATTTGTTTCTGAAAGCTTATGGCGGTAACTTTGCTCTCATTCTTTTTGCTGAATTTTATGTTTTGGAATGCCAGAAAAATGTAATCTAATTGCTGTCAGTGTCGCTGAGCTGGGTTATATAGCACGGATGTACAGTCTCAGCACACATTGCTTTACACCCCTGCTGAGGTCTCAGCTGGGCTGTGGATAGGAGAAAGGTGTGCTTCAAGTGGGTTTGAGAAAAATTCTGGACTTAATAAAACAGGCATAAGAGGAAGAATTTATGTGTGAATTTATAAGGTAAGAGTCAAAACACCCTACTTTGCAGTATCATAAGTAGCTCATAAGAAGTTCTAGCCTAGGCTAAAGGTGAGTCTGGTGGTGCCACCCATTTGAAGGCAGTGAAGGAACCACTAGCTTTTGATTTTAGTAAGAAAAGTAAGGTGCAATGAATCCCAGAAGGAAAGAAAAAGGAATTGGGTTTTTATTCCTTTTGAAACTTCACAAAATTATACCAACAGGATAGACCTTTTTTTTGTGGCAGTGGTTGAAGAAGAATGGGAAATACTTAGGGTAACTGGTACTTTTTCCCAAGTCAGTATGGGATAGCTGGGCTCAGCTTAGGATGTCCAGTTGGGGATCCCCTAGGGATCTCAGCCAGAGCTGAGACTGGTGCCATGCTTGTGTCATCAGACAACACAGCATGGGTTAGAGGGGTCTTCTTATATTTTCTAGAGTGGTGGTAGGTGCAGAGATTTATCCACTGAGGAATTGGATCACTGAAGCAATTTTTAAGAAAACACAACATTGCTAGATTGCATTCCAGTCACACACTGGTGAATACCTGGTGAAACACTGGGCTCTGTTTTCTGCATGCTATCCTTTTAATCTTCTCAAATTCAGGCTTTTCCCTTGTGTACTGTTTTAATTTCTGGCTGTGTTGAGGTACTATTCATAGGGAAGAAGTCCGTCCTAGTCCTTCCCCTTAAGAGCTGGCCTGTGACAACATAGCTGCTGTCACAGGGAGTTTTTGGTTCTCGGAGCTGAGCCATCAGTGGAAATTCTGTCAGTGATGATGTGTTTGCTATTAATTACTCTATTAATCTGTTCTAATAATCTTCTCTGTTTTCACAGCATTTTTCTGTTAAACAAAATTATATTTGAATTGAACCTAGTATTTATCATTTCCTGTTTTAACTACAAGGATGCCTTAATAGCTGGTCTCAAATCTGCTGAAAAGAAGATTTTTGTGGTAGAAATATAAATGAAGCTTCAAACATTTACAACTGGCAGCCATACATAGGGAATTCAGGGATTGTATACTTGGATTGCAGAGATCACTAAGTAGATTTGTGCCATCTGAATCTATTTTTGACAACAAAATCTACAGTGTCCGTGGCTCAGACTCCAGGGGCTTTATTCAAAAGGTCATATCCTGATTTAATACCATTAATATAAATCCAGGATAATTTAGTTGATGTGAATAAGTAAGGTTGCATTTTTGAAGATAAAGCCATATTGTTGAAGACATCAGAGAAAGGTTTTTCATCTTTAGATTAATCCTTTCTATGTGATGCAGGCCACCCTCCACTCTGGCGAGATTCTGGTAAATTCAGCTAGTCCATTTCAAAACGGTAATAGGGAAAGAATGTTTGTTGTGTTTTCTTTGCCCTTTTTAGTGCATTTATGTTCAAATTTCTGAATTTGACGTATTTTTCATTTCTGAGTACTGCCAGAACCTTATATATTTATATGTTCATATGCAGCAGCTTTTAACCACATTCCTTTTTAAACTTTTTTTAATGTTCTCTTGACACACTAGAAAAGTTGATGTGAGGGTTTTATGAAGGCTTGCCACAAATCCAAAATCAAATCAAGATCAAATACTGTAGGATCCATAATGGTTTGTTATCCGAGTCTTCACAGAAGTGAATCAAGAATGTAAAACTAAAGACCATCAACCGTATTAATCACTTCTTTCTCCATGTTGACGCTGGATTATATATTAATAGAATCTTAGACTAGATCTCATACACTAGAGCCTTTTGCAGGCATGTTGATACTTTATAAAAGGAGGATTAATAAATAGGGATAAAATGCAATGTGTATGATTAAATGTGAAGAAATGGCACTTGTATCATTCCCACCAGATGGAATGTATTTCTGAATCATCCTAATACAATTGTATTTTATCAAGTAGCATAATGTTATATGCTACAGCACTTGTATTTCAGAGAAATCCTTTTGACATGGTTTTTAACTTTTATATTTGCTCTATTATTTTGAGTATCCGTGGTAATTAATTAAAGACAGGACTGCTGAAATTCTGCCTTTCTTATCAGTCAGGCAGTTTAACAGGATCATTAAGGCTGGGTTGTGATAACTTGTGAGTGAATGGCTCACTCCTCTCCTTCCCCTCTTCCCTTCTTCAGGAACTTGGATGAGTGATATACTTCCAGAAGTAGCACAAATATTCTTCAGGATCATTAGAATGAATACTGACTTCTTTCCTTCCTTTCCTCAGGTTGCCCTTGTTCTCCTATTCAAATTAAGTGTCACATTGACTCCAATCCTGTATTGGAAGCATGTGGGGAACTGCAGCACATCAACTCAGCACAATGTCTCCACCAGGCTGGAAGGAAGCCCAAAACCAAAACTGCACTGGCCAAAATGCATCCTCTACAGAAACCCCAAGGCAAGTGGCTTTGACCTTCTAGAAATTGTACAAGCTGCTATGGCACAGGAAGTATAATATTTTAAAATTATTGTTCCAATTTGAGTCATAGCAAACCAACTACTTTTACATTGTAGTGTTGGCCTGGTTTGGAGGAGAGGTGTCTGCCAAGAAAGGCAGAAGCTTCTCTTTGAAACCCCCTCCCTCCAAATTATTATGATTTTGAAATTAAGGGTCTCTCAGGTAAAGATATGGGAATTAGGAATAACAGTTCTTCACTAGGAAAATTAAAATAGAAATACAGTATGACAAAGAACAAACACAAAAACACTGCCAGTCAGAATACAACCTGACACCCTGTCAGTCAGGGTGTTAGTAGCAGTCCCATTAAATGGTGGCTGCAGTCCCCCTGCAGTGGCAGACATGGTTCAGTTGGATCAGTGCTCCTATAGAAGGTGCAATTTTTCTCTGAAGATCCAAAGATGATGTGGAAAGGTCCAGTTTTCCTCTGGAATCTAGTGGCAAGAAGGTATCTTGGTGTTCACAATCTCAGTTTTTATCTAGGTAGGAAAGGTTTGGCTCCTCCTCCTGGCTGGAGCATCTCCCAATGGGAGGATGTAATTTTATCAGTCATGCAGTGGGACTTAATGGCCCATTAGCAGATGATATCTTCCTGGAGGGAGAATGGTTGTGGAAAAGATGAAGATGATTGTCTCACCTGGTTTTAAAGATGGCCCATTAGCAGATAGTATGTGCCACAGAGATAAGGATCACTGCTCCACTCAGTTTCAACAGATAGTGATAGAATACACATATTTGGTCACATCCTGTATTGCAACCCAAGACAAATGTATACCTGATAAGGTTTTACTATCTTTGTTTTCCAATGTTAGGTAACCATTTAGAGAAGTGTTCAAAGAGAAATTGATTCAGCAATAACCAATTACTTAATTTTTCACTTTAAATTTCATCCTGTTGTTATACCTCATGCAACCGTGACTTGTAAGTTGAATTTAACAATACAGTTTGTACTTTTGATGAAATTTTTAGAAGTATTTTAAGTAATAATATCTTACTGTTTAAACCTGGTCTGTTTTCCATTTGTTTCAAGAACTATATATAGCAACAGGAAATGCCTAAATGGAACAAATTATTTTGAAAATATGAAGTAGAAGCTAAACGTGCAGGCTATGGTGCTTCCACAGAACTACCAGCTAATAGGCAAATAGGTGGCAATCCCAAACTAGGATGGAAGACGAGTCAGGAAGATGCGTGTTCCATCTGGTCCCAAGCTGTTCTTCTGGCCTCCCCAGACCTCTGAATTCTACAAAAGAAATAAAAGTGCAGGACATTTCTTGAAAGAGTATAAATTGTTTTCATGATTCTTCAGCAGCGAAATGACACATGGTCTGGCATTAAAATAACAGACTGTTTGCCAAGAGCGCTCGTCTCACCACTTCATGCTTTTTAGAATTGATAACACTTATGTATGTAGTGGGTGCTAGCCTCAAGGGAATTGAGGATGCAAAAGTCAGGGAGTTTGAGATGTGTTTGGAACAAAGGAAGCTAAGCCTCAAGAAGGTACTAAGTTCATAAACCAAAATGTTTAGAAGATATGGGTCCATGTGATAGATGGTAATTGTTATCTGAAAAAGAAGATATTTTGTCGTTGAACACACTGAGCCATTGCACCACTACCCCCTCCCAATTAAAATGCCTTTACAAAAGGAATTCAGCCTTAAACAACAGCAAAGAAAGCCTTGTATTTTGTGCTTCTGGAAGTAAATCTTAAACACTAGATTATTATACTACTTCATGCTTGAAACATCTCACAAGGTCTGTGTCTTTATGGAGGTTTCACCTAGAGGTCTTGGTAGCCCAAGTTTAATTAGTGGTTGTTCCATGAATGCTGTTATTACTGACAACAAAAAGGAATAGTAAAAGTGTCTGTTCAGTAATCTTGATTCATTCTCCACCCAGTCTGCATCTGGGATTGCCCTGACCCAGGTGGCCTTAAACCACATCTGGTGTGGCTGAAATTTTGCTTACTAAGTAGTCCTTAGAAGGGTTAGTGGCTTTGCCTCCATGCTGATGTCTCCATTTCTCAACATTACTTCAGTAGGTAAAAATTCAGAATGAACAAAAGTGCTTTGCTGCTTCCATTTGATCCAGTGCAGAGTGTGTTATCTGAGGTGATTCAGATTAATCCACTAATGGGAAAGACATCAAGTGTTTACATGGACAGCAGTGAGACCCAATGTAAATGCTTTGGTGTTACTGTAAAACCTTTGGGTGTTATGGATCAGGGCCAACTTTGAAGGCCTGATGGGGTATGTAGGGTAGGTTCTGACATGCCTGCCTGCTGAACTATGCACCCTCTGTAAGGAGCACAGAGCTTGTCTTTGGCTAGATGGGTCAGATCACTATGTGAATGCATGTTTTTAGGTTGTTTTTTTTATTTTTACAAGGGGAGACACGGCCAGATACTCACTGGTCACATGAAAAACCTGGTGAACAAAACTCAGATCTTCACCATCCCATTTATGCGCAAGAAGATGTTCTTTTCCTGTTTCCCTATTATTCCTGCATAAGATAGGACTTGTAAAGGTCTTTTCAAAATTGGACTTTAACAACTTCCTATCCTTTATTTTAGGATAGGAATTTCAGATGGTTTTGGAGACTAGGCAAATCAGTCCTCTTATAGGAAGTGTCCTCTTAAAGCTCAGATCTTTAGAAAATTTGATTTTATTCTTTCATGCTGAAATAAACCAAATAATGTAGGAAGTTTAAAATCTGACCTGTACTCAGAACTCCAAAATGCTTTAACAGCTCTTCATCACTGACCTCAGACACTGTCTGGCTATGGACTACTATGGCAGCTGCCCACCTGCTGGAGCAGGGCAGACATCTAGACTGATGTAGATCTTAGAACAGATGCAGAGCATCTGCAGATGCAGTGCCAAGGAAGGCACAATTGGAATTGTCTTTTTGGGTGCATATGCCTCTATTTATTCTCCTAAAGCAAGTAACCCTGGAAATACATTCAGAACAGTTGTTAACTCAAGCCCCATTACAATGCTGATCACATGTGCCAAATGGATGATCAGAGTCAGAAATGGTTGAAAAGAACCGTTCTTGAAACTGTTTTCTAATACAACATGTAGTTAGAATTTCCTCATTTAATGTGTCAAATCATTGGATAGTCTAGAATGAATGGTAGACTTGGCAATGCTATCCATGCAGTGTGTGCTTTGGGAACAATCCCACAGCGAGGTTTCCTGCATTCCAGTGTCAATTCTCGCTATGGGAGTTGCTTTCCCTATATGAAACCATGACAGCATGGGAACCTGTCACCATGATTTACTGCCTGTGTTATGATAAATCATTTACTCTGCAATCGATGGAAGATCTGAATAAATTTTGAAAAATGACATTACATTTTAATGCTGTTTTTTTAAAATACTGTGTTAAGCTTTGTACCTTGGCCTCCTTGTGAGTCCTGAAGCAGAATGTGAAAGCTCTTACAATACTTGTTGTATTTATACCATATGCAACTCAACATAGAACCAAAAGAGGAAGGAAATCTGTGAAGACTACTACCCCACAGAAAGAGGTGGGGGGGGGGGTGGAGAATGAGAGGAAGAAAACCCATTGTGTTCAGCCTGTGGCATTTTGGACCAAGCAAACTGAAATCCATGCTGGGGTTGGGTTTTGATGGTTTATTTTGGGATTTGGTTCATCCCTCTGCCCTTTTTTTCCCAAGAGATTCAATGGGGTGCCAGACTTTTGAGAAGTCATGAAAGGGGAAGCTCATTAGTGTGATTGAGATGGCAGGCAAACATGCAAACTGAAGCATAAGCTGTGCATCCTGTTTGGTAATAAGGAAGCAGTGCAGTGCTGCAAGCTGCTCAGTTTGTTAGTACGGCTAAGCTAGCTGGAGAAATACAAAATAGAAGCCTGTAATTTTTCTTTAGCAGCTTGCTTTGGTGTAAGCAGTACTTCAGGACCACACCTGTGCTGTTTATAAAGAATGAAGAAAGAGTTCATACCTCTCGATCTGGATTTTGTTTCCAGTTTAGGATGAAGAAGATGGAGATTTATCCTTCTGTTTTTTCTCTTCTCTTTCTTTAGTACCTCCTAAGCCTGTCCATCTCAAACCTGGGCAAGAAAGAATTCCTCCTGCACCATCTCGTCCTTTGCCAGCTGATCCCAAGTCATCGAGGAGCTTAGCACCTGGAGAGGAGGAAATACCAATATCAGCAGGAGTCAACACACTCATTGAGAAATTTGAAAATATTAGGTAAATATGGCTTTGTGAGATCTGCTTTCTTCTCCCTTTTCTGCATTTTTAACTTAGAATCTAATAGTAGAAAGCATTAACTGTAATGATCACACAGAAAGTTTTCTTGGGATGTTTTCTGCTGGAAGTGCAAAGCTTCACTGAGGACAAAGTATCTCTTTAATAAAAGCTTTGACTTTTAGTTTGTAGCGTACAGTTATGCTTAAGGAGCTTAAGATCTGCTGAATTTGGTAAGATTCTAGCAGAGGCAAATAGCCCACAGTCTGCTTTCAGTAAGTTGGCTTGATGTGGGAATTGCATCATAGGAACTTGGTTGTTATGATATTAAATAATTGAATTTTCTGTCAAAAAGATACAATAAACATCAGATATTGGTTCTTGGAGGCAGGGAAGGGTAGAGGGTACTGTGAAACAACATCATGTAGAACAACAGCTGTTCTGAAACTTTGTATATGAAAGACACTTGATTGGATAAAATACATGTACTTTGCTGTAAAGCCAGCTCATTTTACAAATATATGAAAAGTTTCCATGAAGAACAAATCTGCCTGATGGAGCTAAGTGATGGGGCTTTTTTCACAAAGAGGGAGAGGGAGACAGGCACCATACTGTTACCACCTGGGTAAACCTGCTGTCTTTCAAAAAGGAAGAATAGTGCCTTCTCACGCTTCAATGCATCCTCTCTGCAGAAAGTATGTTGCCTCAAAGGCTTGGTTCTGTTGAAGAATGAGAGTTCCTGTTTAAACGAGCCCAGAACCAATTGCTTCTTTTTAAAGGCGATTCCTTCTTCTCCAAACCTCAAACTAGACTGTTCTTCAAGGTGATATGGAAAGCACTAACGGCCCAGGATTCTGATGGTGGCATTTCAGTAGAACGTAGGGGTGACGTCTTTTCATTGGATGTTGTTGGGTGATCATTATTATTGTGATGTGCACACTCTTGCCTTCTGGGATTGTCAGTGGGGTGCAAGAAATGCAACCTGAATCAAATGACAATTAGACCCTCTCTTTCAGGGCACTTATGAAATGGAGTGTTAATATGACTATGATTCTCTTCACCCACAGGCAACCTGTGCATATTCTTCAAAGAAACCAGTTAAATTTAGCTCTTAAGATGGAACCTGGCCTGGACTCATCCAAGCAGATGAGCTTGTGTGACTGTGACACAGTGGCTTCCAGTGGCTCTTCCACAAATGACAAAACTGAATTGAATGAAGCTGAGCCCAGTGTACCATGCGGTGTGGATCTAACTAACACAGACATAATGAAAATTAAAGAACTGAGCATAGGTGATAACAAAATCCATGAAGTCTGTACTGCTGTGACTATGAGCAAAGAGCCCCAAGAAGAGCTTGGCAATAAAGACTCAACTGCAGAACTGAATGGGAGTGTTAAAATTCCCAACAGAGACAGCGGCATTGACAGTCCTTCTTGTAGTGTGGCTGGGGAAGCATTCCCCAGTGAAGAAGGGACAGAGCAGAAGAAGCCCAGCATGGCTGGGAACCCAGGAGAGATGGAACCTGACAGAAAGGGCACCAAACCTTTCTCTGTGGAGCAGAAGAGAGACTCAACACAGGACGAGGACAGTGACATTGATGAAGGAAGCAGTGAGGAGCAAGAGATAGCAGAAGTCCCAAAGTTAGAGTATTTGGATGTAAACAAGGTAAGGGAATTTGTTTGTTGCTATCAAGTGCTCAGAAACCAGTTCTTGACACTGGCAAGAGGTCTTTTGCGCCATTTTCATACATTGTTGGATTATTTGTTTGGTCGGTTTTTCATCAACAGATCATCAAAGCCAGTATTATTTCCTGCTTTATGAAGGTCCTAACTTTTTCCTGACCTAGATAGTTTTTTAAAAAGGTTCCCAGCTTGCTTTGAAAGATTTCATATAAGAGAATCCATCACAGCTAGAAGTAAGCTGTTAAAATTCAAATACTTTTGTAGGTTAAGACTCCCAACTTGTGTTTGTTGTTTGGGTTTGTCTAGATTCATCTTGTTAGAGCATGTTGTTTTCTGTGGAGCTTTGTGTTATTCAGAGAGTTAATTGGATAGTGCATCTTGCAGGGTCAGGACCTTGTGTCCGAGTAGAACAGGCAGGATCAAAATCTTGTCTCACACAAAATTTAGTGGTTTTTTACAGAAACCTGTGCTTTTGTTGCTGTGACCATTTCTTGAGTGCATATAAGTTGTTTTAATTGTAGTTATGTCACATTACTTTTCAGGAAACTGTAGCTGGAGAAGGGATTTTTTTCTTTGATTCTAGACTAATGTAGTCCATGCTGTTGTGTATTTGCAGCAGCTGTGTAAAATTAATGACAGATATATTTGATTATCAGCTTATCAAAACAGTTCTTTTTTGAAATAGTGCTGCTAAAAGGGATTAGATTTTTCCAAAAAACCAAGACAGAATACTGCAAAATATATGCAAAATGTTCCACTTTTTGCACTTTTTGTTTGATGGTTCTTTTTGTTTGTTTTTGGGGTTGCTTGGGTTTGTTGGGTTTTTTTCCCCCCAAGCCATGATGACAGTAAAGTTAATATATGAGATTTTTCTGATCTTTTATGTTTTAAAAATTGTGATGAGAAGCTGCAGCTAATGACCTATAGCTAGTGAAGTGCAGCATCCACACCTCAGTTGGTACAAATCGAGTGATTCTATTGAAATCACGAAGTGTATCATGATTTGTGTCAGTCTGTCCTGGTTTGAAGGACAGGTGTCTGCCAATAAAGGCAGAAGCTCCTCTTTGAAATAGAGGATTTAATTCCTATCCCTCCCAAGTGTTATAATTGTTTGAATCAAGAACTCTAAGGCAGAGATAAGGGGGTAGGAGTAATAGCTCTTTACTCATATATCTAACCATACAAACGGAAACAGCAGCAGGTATGAAAAATTACCAACAAAACAGAGCAAATAACTCAGTTCCAGTCCTTTCTTTAGCCACAGACAGACTCTGCCTGTGTCTGTTCCCGGTGGTGACAGACGTGGCAGGGCCCGCACAGCTGCGGAGGTGGCCGGCGGGAGGGGCGGGGGCGGCAGCGGCCGCGCTGTGTCTCGGGTGGGAGCGGGCTGGAGGGGCAGCTCCTCGCTCACCGTTTGAGTCCTGGTGGTCAGCTGTGTCCTCAGGGCTGGGAGGCTGGAGAGGAGCAGATACAGGGGCAGTGTCCATCGCAGAGTGCCTGGCTTCCTCCCGTTTTCACCACGTGGGGAGCAGTCCCCCTCCTCCGAGCTCGCCAGAAGGATGAGCAGCGCGCTCCTCCCCTCCCCCCCCCCCCCCCCCCCCCCCCCCCCCCCGTCGCCTACCTCTTTGTCTAGAGTCGTCAAAAGAGCATGAGTGTAACCTGGCAGGCCCTGTTAGCATGATAATGGGAAAAATTCTTTAAACTGACACAGTAAGAGAACAAAAATCCAACCCCCAACGCTGTCAAGGGCTTGCCCCTTCAGAAATGTGGACATTAGAATGCATTTCTTAGTTTCTAGGTCAATCATCTGGTGATTGTAAAAGAATTATGAACATGGCATGCAAGTTCTGTACCTCAGAGCTTGACAAGTGTTTTTATATATGCACACAATGTGACGTACTTTAATTATTTTGTAGTCATAATGTGTATGTAGGTGCATGTGAGCCAGGGAAACGTTATTAGTTGTAACACGCCAGCAAGAAACCATACAATCATACAATTTCCTGAGTTGGAAGGAACCCATAACAATCATCAAAGTCCAACTCCTGGAAAATAATACATTACATAAAAAAGTCTCTAATCTGATAATTAAATTTGCAGTCTGGACTAGCAATCCTGTATCAAACGAAGTGTGAAAACCCCAACTGAAGACTTTGCCATATGATTAAGAAGTGCTCTATTGACAAATACCAATGTTTTGTAAGACTTTGATTATTTGATGGCTGTTCTTAAGTCTTGTTCCTTATATTGTGTCCATGTAGTAGGAAATAAGAATGAAAAAACACAGAATTATGAGCCTGTAATTCTCTGGAACTCACCTGGTGAGTTTATGAGAGAGGTATCTCCAGAAGAAAACTCGTGTGTTTTGGGGTTTTTTGTATTACCCTTCCTACTGATGTGCATTTATGTGATGCACTGCAGGTTTTCCCTTGTAGTTTGAGTTGGTTTCTCCTTCCAAAAGGCAGTTTTGAGGCTCACCAAGCTACACTAAGTCATCTTGCTTTTGCAGCCACATAGAGGAGGAAGGCTGAGGGAGCAGCTCCTGCTTTTTCAGTGTAAAGATTGTGCCCTCTTCTGGGGACACATTGGGTGAAGCTGATTTCTGTGTCATGTGTCCACATAAAATCACCGAATCATTATGATTGGAAAACACCTCTAAGATCATTGAGTTCAACCACTAGTCTAACACTGACAGGTCCACCACTACACTCTGTCCCTAAGCACCACATTTACCTGTTTTTTGAACGCTTACAGGGCAGTGACTGCCTCCATCACTTCCCTGGGCAGCCTCTTCCAATGCCTGACCGTTCAGTGAAGAAACTTTTTCCTAATATCCAATCTAAACCTCCCCTGATGCAGTTTGAGGTCATTTCCTGCTCCCATCTTCGATTCTGTTGCGGATATGAGGTACTGTGGACTCAGGGCTAGAGTGAAGCGAGGAGAGCTAATGTGATTCAGAATTGTCTTGTTTCATGATTATTCTTAGGCTGGAATTTCTCATCACCCTTAACAAAACTGATAATTTTCTTGCTTGGAGGAAGACAGGAGAATTCAGTTGGCATCAGCTGCTGACTTGGGAGCTGGGGAAACCTCATCTCCTTCAGAAAGCCTTAAGTTGGGAGAGAGTGTCTTTTTCCTGCATTCCTCCTCCTACCCCTAGTACCAGGTCGTTCAGCTGCACCATGGAGGTAACCAGTGGTATTGTTAAATATGAAAATTCTTATAGTTGGAGGCGAATGCATAAGTACAGCTGCAGAGTGATTTAATGATGGCTCAGTAACTCCTAGCATATCAGCGTAAGTAAAGCTCATGAATAACTGTTCTTTTCTACTTCAGTCATCTCTCCATCTTCCGCCCAAGATTTCACACAGCCCATGGCTGGGGAAGATAACCTTCCTGGTATGTGACTGGTGGTGTTTTATTTAGTCTAGGTTTAGGTATACAGTGATGTGGCTTTCTTTAGGAGTCTGCAGCAGTCTAACAGGACTCATTATTAGCACAAATTTTAAAATCTCAGGAGTGGCTTACTGCAATTTCCAGTTATCTTTTATCAAAATTAAAATTAATCAAGAGGAGCTTATTAGTTTTTATAATGTCTCAGAAAATATCAGGAGCTCTAGGAAGTGATGCACATTAACCTGGATGATTACAAAGATGATTACAAAGAAAAGAAGTGGCATGAGACTGAGGGATTGTCAAGCTCCAAAGTCGCAAGACCTACTGACTGCCTGAGAGTCTGAGTAATGCTTCTGAGAGGGGTATCAGTGCTTCACAGTTTTTTATTTAGGTATTTCTTTCACTAAGAGTAAAATATGCTCATTTGAAATCACAAAAAAATGCTTTTCTCCCTCTGTTCTGCTTCCTATTGTGTAAATAGTAACAGTGGTGTCCCACATGGGTCTCATGCATTCATGGACATGCTCCCATTCTGCCTGTACATGCCTGGAGTTTCACATCGGATTTCATTATCCAGTGTGTGTTGTAAAATTTGGCCTGCAGCCCTGCTACTCAGACCTTTGGGTGAGGTTATCTCCACGTATATTCTGAAAAAAAAGTCCATATGTCAATATTTTAGTCATAATGATGGTTGAGAAAATTCAAATATGCCATCATCATCATAATCATACTTGGTTTAAATATCTTAAGGAAAATGTGACTTCAGTGCAGCAAAGACAACCAAAGATATCCTAACTCATTGGATAACTTTTCTGTATTGTTTTCAGCGTTGTCGAGTAGGAAGTGGTCTATAATCTTTCTGGGATTTTTGTGTTCTTTGCCGGGCTGACTGGTGGGGTTATGAAGCATGATCGTGTATGATTTTAACCTAAGCTCTATCCCAGCAGCTCTCTTGTAAGCTTTGCTGAAAGCCCTGTGAGAGACCCATGCTGACTGAATATAGTTGTGCACACCCCTTGTATGAAAAATGGTTGCAAGATTTGAGGTGCAAATGCATTCCAGGTGTGAATCTGACCTTCATGAGAAGCTGGTTCTGTTTGATTTCAGGCTGTTGTTTCCTTTTATTTAAAATGTTTTATGGACAGTTGCAGCTGAAAATGAATTTTTGAATCTTCCACAAAGAAGTGAAGGTGCATCATGCTGCTTTGAGCACTGGAGTGAACTTTCTGTGTTGTGAAGGCAACACCTCCCTCGTCAGTTTGCTCATCTTTCTTGTCACCCCACCAGCGCCACTGTTCCATCCGTCCTGTGCAGTAGGTATAAGGTTCCAGTGAATGACTGCACAGGAGCTGTGGCTGTGGTGAGCACTGTGCAAAGCAGAGCATAATCTCAGTTTGTAGATTTATTTTACTTTTCCTTTAGAAACATGGACCATTAAATATCTCATTTCTAGTGAACTGAAGGATGACTCAGGCTGTGTTAAAGCTATCCTGCCATAGCACTAAATGAGCTTAGAAAAATGGGGCTGCCTCACAATTAATTAATCTACAATTTAATTTAAAATGTTATGCCCGTTGTAAGGCAAATATGTTTCAAATTTGTCTGAAAAATTGTGCCTATCTCTCTGCCTAGCAGAGAGAGCAGCTGAAGATAGAGTCACTGTAAAACTGAGCTTAAGCCGAATTTATTAAGCCCTTGTTTGGTATTTAAGCAGATGTCAGCAAGTTTTCTTGAAATATAAACTGAATTGCAGATGGTGAAGGTCAGGAGGTTAAAAAGCACCTGTGCTATGTAAAGATTTACTTCTGAGTACAAATGTATTTGGTTGGAAAGAAGTATTTTTCCAATTCTGAATTCAAACAACTCGAAGGGTGCTCTTGGTGGCTGGCATGCCAGCTGTTTGCATCAGTGCTTTTCATTTGAGCGCTTCCTTGTGCCCAGCAAAACCAGCAGATAAGTTCTTTCTCAGTGAGAGATCCTTGTAGTTACTGGGTTTGACTGGCCAGCAATGCACTTCAGTGTAAACTGAATAAGATGTATCTACTTGGAGCAATTTCAAACCTTATTGTGCTGTGATTTTTTTTCTCCTCCCCTAAATATTTATACATATTGAACAGAGACAGATGTTGTGTAGCATGTTGAAAGAGCTTAAAAGAATATTTGAACTGATTTGGAATAATTTGAGAGGCAAGGCAGAGAGAGTCCGTGTCAAAACTTTCACTCATGGCATGTTTGCCTATCTTCAGATTTATGCCTGGAAAAAGAGGGGTTGCTTCAAATAAAGAAAAGCTATTCCTTTTCCTTCAATAATACTTGCATCATGGAGCTGTGGGTACTTCATGCCAAGTGGCATCTTCATTCCATGTAGGATAATTACATGGGTAGGATAACTACGTGGGTCTGATTTGTTGAAGATCATGACTTGCTTTGAAAAGCCTTTGAGGTTTTCAGTTGTACTGCAGTTTGTCTGAATGTGTGTGGAGGGTAGGTGTTTAAATTTTTCTCATCAACTTTATTTGGCAACAAACTAAGGTGATGTTGAAGAAGCTTAAAAAGAGCCTTTATTTGATATTTTCCAACAATCTGATGGTGACCCACAGGGTTATATCTAGAAGTCCTTGCCCCAAATGCGAGCACCAGAGACAGGCATCTGGGATGGAGCACTGCTGCTGGTGACAGGCCCAGGTACTTCCTGAGCTGGAAATTGCCCCATGTGTTTAATAGACTTCAGCTGAATTTTTCCTCTATGGGTATTTCTGGTTCTTTTGTGAACCTGTGTGAAGGTTGCTGCCAGCAGTGTTGTTGCATGAGGAAGCAGCCCCTGAAGTAGCACCTTGATGATTTTATTTGATGTCCTTCAGTTTTCCCATAGAAATAGTGATTAATTGCACCCAGTCAATGTTCTCCATTCCAGAAATCATTAATGCTCCTCTTACCTTCATCTCATTTGTCTTTCTTTTTGGATCCAGTCCAGTATAGTTTCCCTACATTTGATCATCCTTGCTGCCCATTTTCCATGCCTGTGTTCCTGAACACAAGCCTGCTAATGCTCTGTTCTGAACTAGTTTGATTATAAGTAGGCACAGTGTTTAAAGTCTAACACTTTAAAAGATGGTTGGAAAGCCTAAGCCTGTATTCTAGTAATTCAGGTATTTTTAAGCACTTAGTGAGGGAAAGGTCTATGTATGTAGCTTTTGGCTGAGCTGTGCCTGAAGTCAGTGCTTTATAACTGTATTTAGAGTTTTCAAGTAGTCCTTTCTAATTTTATTTTTTTTTAATGAGCTTAATGAAAGGCTTCACTGAGTGACTTGGGTTCCCTTGCTGAAAATACTTTCCAGGAAATTGGCCCATGTTTAAAGCTGCACAAGAATCTTAAAAACTATGCCATAGAGAGTAATGTTGTGCTGGCAGGGGTAGAAATCTGGCTGAACATCCTGGTTTCTAGTTTTCATTTTAGTTACAGGATCTGGGTCCAAAAAGGAGAACAGTTGATTTACAGCCTGTTGCCTTGTTTTTCAAATAGACTGATTTCCAGGTTTAGAGGGTGTTTCTGGTTCTTTTTATAAAGCCGTAATGAACTCAAGTGATGTCCTGACTAGCCACAGATTGCATTACTAATTGCTCTTTCAGAGAATAGCATTAAAAATGTCTCTGGAGCAAAGTGATCTTTTGAGAGATGTGGAGTGGATTCTGAAATGTATTAATCTCTTTCACTCCAGGCTCCTCTGCTGGTAGGGATTTTGGCCACTGGCAAAATGAAAAGCAGAACAGTTAGTGGAACTTAGGTGTGGAGGTGCAGATTGATTGTGTAATTTGTAACTTTTTTTTCAGTGTACAGAGCCCCAAAAACTATTCAACATTGCCAACGAGCTGCTCCACACGGAAGAAGCGTATGTTAAAAGACTCCATCTCTTGGACCAGGTAATTCCATTTTGAATTAACTCTCCTTTCTTTTCATTGACAGCAATGATGTCTCGTGTCCATTGCCTAAGCTATAGCTCAATACAAACGCTGTGTGTAGGTGGAAGATGGAGTTTGCTTGCCAGGCTGTTTGCCGTGGGTCCCAGAGGCGAGCTTTGGGCAAAAGGATTCTCTGAGAAGGAACCAGAGGATTAGAGTGGCAGAAAGGGAAATGGGAAATCAGCAGCCCAAGACACACACTGCCAGCATTTGGTTCCTCCCTGGGTGTATGAGGAGAGGAAATCACAGGGACAGTGAGGGCACTTAGAAATGATGAAATTTGTGATTGCTCTTTGATGTGCAAGAAGTTGAAGTTTTACTAAAATCAGGCCACATATGTCAGCCCATGCCTACAGCAAACTGCTTTTTTACCACTGTGTTTTGTCATTGTTGTCCATCATGTTTACACATGGGGATTAAGTGAAATTGATGTAATGAGTCTGAACTCTCTTCCCCATAGACTTTGAGTTGACACTACACAAGTCAGGCCTTTCTATAATTGCATCAAAGAAAAAACCCATGAATGTGCAGGAAAGAAATAAAAATGAGGACAAGACACATTGCTAGTCAAGTGTTTTTTAAAAATGCGTAGAAGAAAAATAAAAATAGAAAACTGTCACCTGGCTAGAAATGTTGTTAGAAGCTATAACTTGGAGAACTCTTCACCCTGCAACACTTGGAGCTCTATGGAATACCTGCAGTGTTTGTGTTAGATGAACAGAAGCTGTTTCTAGACCATAGAAATCTAGGGAATATATTTCCATTTGTTTAGTATAGTGTAACTTTTCCTACTGATTAAAATCCAATCACATGGTTTATTTTGCTTTGTGTAAATAGCAGTAAATGCTTTTCAGGGGTTGGATGTTCCTTCCATCTTGCGCTTCCAAATATGTGATGTCTGATCTTCTTGGTCATTTCAATCCTTTTTGAATTACAGCTCAGATTTTCCTAGTGTTTTTCTGTAGCCTATAGTGATATGTCTAACCCTGGGTGACAATGGGCTTAAGTTTTGCGAACCTCCTGAAGACTCCAAGGACTGGCTACCAGGGATCAAAATCTGCAGCTCTGTTCTAAGCAGTCAGCTTTTCAAAACTGCAATCTAAAATCAGTATGTCTAGCAGTGTTTTTAGTCTAAAAATGTTGGTACTGTGTTGTTACCTCCTGCAGGTTTTTTGCACTAAATTGTCTGAAGCAGGGATTTCATCTGACGTGATAACAGGCATCTTCTCAAATATTTCTTCCATCTATTGTTTTCATGGACAATTTCTTCTTCCTGAGCTCAAAACAAGAATTACACAAGAATGGTAGGTAGCTGTCATTACAATTATTTTAAAAATACATTTTCAAGAAATTGTAGCAACCATAAGGCCTAGTCCTTAAAAAACTCCCAATTTTTTTATTGTTTAATACAGTAGTTATGTTAGTTATTTAATATATTAATGTGAAATCTCTCAGACATTTCCAACCTAAAGAGTAGGCCTGAGCACTCAAAATTTTCAGAACACATTGTGAGCATATTTTCAGTTCAAAGTATTGCCAGAGCTGTTTTGATTACTCCCACTCTCCTATTATTGTAGTACTATGAAATTACAGTACTAGGAAGGAATGAAATTGCTTGTTTTGGCACCATAGCTGAAATAAATATTTTCAAATACCAGTTGAAATTTAGCTACTATAATAATTTGAAGGGGGGACCTGTTGATTTTAGAGGTCTTTTCCAACCCTAATGATTTTGTCATTCTGTAAGTTGTAGATAAGGCAGAAATGCAGTGATAGGTAGAAAGGTTGATTCTAAGTCAGATCTAGGAAACCCCATTTGAGGGGACACACTGGCTGCACAGTGTCCTGCAGTGGCAGGTGCAGATTGTGCTGACCCTTCCAGGTACCCTGATTGACCAAGACAAGACCAGAGCTTGCCTCTCTCTTGGCTGAGTCCAGTGTTCACACGTTCATCAGTGACCAGAAGGAATTAATGAATCTCAGCGCCTCTCTGCCAGATTTACACTTGCTGAGACAGCTGCAACAAAAGGGAGGAAAACTCCAGTGTCTGGGAGTCAGAAGAGGATAGAAGCTTATCAGCTGGTTAAAGAGGGTCTTGCTCAGGCAGACCAGGGAAAAATGGCTGCTCTCTGCCTGGCCCTG
This sequence comes from Erithacus rubecula, assembly GCF_903797595.1. NCBI lineage: Eukaryota > Metazoa > Chordata > Aves > Passeriformes > Muscicapidae > Erithacus > Erithacus rubecula. Next base: position 236,810 of record NC_136665.1, read on the forward strand.
ACTTTGGAGGAGAGACGTGTGTAGCTACTACTGCTCCAACGTGGGGTTACTGGCCCCTAGGGATTACCCAGCTGAACTGAACCCTCTCTTTGCATTAAAACCCGTTCAGATATTTGGCAGCAGTGGAAAAGAGTATTTTTAATAAGTAGAAGTTTCCCACAAGATTTTGTGCTGGGCAGAAGACATATCTAGATGTTGCTTTAATGATGTGTAGTCAGTCTGCTCTTAAGACAGTGAGGGCAGAAATATCACGTTCACTATGTGTTCATGTGGGACCTTGTACATCAGGATTCTTGTTTGAAGTTTCATCTAGGATATTGTATAGATTACCTTAAGCTTAGCCTGTCTTGATTGCATGTATGTGTAAGTGCTTGTGCATGTGGGAGACAACTGTGGAAATCTTACGGCTGTGTTTTCTCTCTGAAGATACCATGGATTTCCAGAGATTTCAGTACTTACCTGTCTCTTTACAATAGGAGTGTCAACCCACGGCTAGGGGATATCCTGCAGAAACTTGCTCCTTTTCTGAAAATGTATGGAGAATATGTAAAGAACTTTGACAGGGCAATGGACATAGTGAACACATGTATGCAGCGGTCCTCTCCCTTCAAAGACGTTGTTCAGAATATACAGGTATGTTGTTAGTTGGCATAATAGGACTTGGAGACTGTAATGGTTTAGGAATGATACTCCTCAATTTAGAGACTCCAAAATCACACTGCCACTCCTTTGCTTCCCTCCTCTGCCCTTTTTCCCCCTCTCTCCTCCTCCTCCCCCTGAAGCATCTAAAGAGGAGAGCTGGAGGCACAAAAGGCAAAAATCGTGGGTTGAGGTAAGAACAATTTACTGGAAACACCAATGAAATAAGAAAACAAACAGTAAGAGCAACAATATTAATAATAAAAGTAAATAAAGAGAGAATGCAGAACTCAATCCAGCTGTAGCCACATCACCCAAACCACTCCCTCCAGCCAGGACTCGCATCACCCGAACTGCTCCACGTGCCACACTTGCTTCCATCATAAGGAACCTTCTCTCAAGTGATACCCTCTCTTCCAGCCTGGCAATGACCTGAGGTGTTATCCAATAACACTGAGGGCCTTGCCACACCCCCTCCTGGCTACTATAAAATAACTAACTCTCTGCTGGCCAGAACCAGGAGTGAGAGATCCTTACTTAAGTGTGTTTATTTGTTTCCCAGTTCTTGGCACATGTTGTCAAGATAATAAGACACTAATACTAAAGATACACAGTTTTAGTGGCATTCTTTTCTTTTGCTGGTACACAGATTTCTCACACAGCTTTTTTTCTACCTTTTTTTTTTTTTTCTTTAATTTTACATATGGCTTTAAACTAACAGAGGGCAGGGTTCGATGGGATATTGGAAAGTAATTTTTCCCCATGCGGGTGGTGAGACCCAGGTACAGACTGCCTGGAGAAGATATGGCTGCCCTTATCCCTAGAAGTTTTCAAGACCAGGCTGGATGGGGCTTGGAGCAGTCTGAGACAATGGATGGGGGTTGGACTGGATGGTCCCTTCCAACCCAAACCATTCCATGTTTCTATAGTTCAAGAGAAGTATCAGAAGTCACAGAATGAAACTTCACCTTTGGCCCAGCAATTCTGATTCTTTTGGATTTGTTTTCTCATTTCTGACTTTAATTTTTTTAAATAAATACATATTCATTCTGAGGTAGGTGGGCTTAAGTTTAGATATGTCACTGACAGCATCTGCTGTTTGGTTTTCCTGAGGCTTCCAAAGTGGCATGCAGCTTTCAGGATCACAGCTGCACAGGAGGATGCTTAAGAGGGATTTTCACGTATTTTCTGATAATTGCACAGAAAGCTATGCAGGGAGAGGGGAAGAGCTCTGGTTATGCTGATGTATCCATAGAACTGCTCCATCCTGCTCGTTCCCTGGGCCAGCTGAAGGGATGCAGGCTCCAGCACATTCATGAGCATCCCTGCACTAGTCCTGGGAAAGCAGATAACGTCCTTTGGGAGGGGAGGGCTGGCAAGGAGTGGGTTAAGCTGAGCAGGCAGCTGTGCTCCCTGCTCTAAATGGAAGGACTGTTCCTGGGGCAGCTGTCCAGAATCAAGTAATCCCCCTAGCAAGCTGGGAGAGGAGAGGCCCTGTTTGGAGGTTTAGGGCCATGTCAGAGATTCAGACAGAAGTTTGGAGAAGCAAGGACTGGGGGAAGTCCTTTCCTGCCATGCTGCTGCTCCACATGGCCTTTTCTTACCCATTTTCTGCCTGCACCCATCCTGCTCCCACTAAGGGCATGCACACCAACATTGTGTTTTGCTGTCCTCAGCCAGTGGCGAGCCATGATTTTCTGTAGGGTAAATCCATTTGTCACTGTTTGCTCTATAGCACAGGAAAAAATTCACCTGTCTCTATCCACCAACAAGCTTCCAACACAAATTATGTGTGTTATTTGTCAGTCTGCACTGGTTCTAGACCATGGGCAGCTCTGCTGTTGCTTGAGCAGAACTCTTGCCAGCAGTGTGGGCACTGGCAATGCAGGCAGAAGATGCCTCTTGGAAGCCTGCTTATGACAGAATTGCACTGTAAGTTATTTAGTCACACCTACACAGCACCTTTTGCTCCATTGCTCGGTGATCATAGCTGAAGAAGGCAGAGATTGGACCCAGAATGCTTAGTCCATTCATCTAACATATCTCTATACTAACAAAAGCCTGATAAAACTGATAACTGAAAACTGATAGTTTTCAACATACCAGTTGAAATGTTTTGTATTCTTCGGGGATGCACTGTCTACCTTAGCTGCTAATGGAATAGTGTGTATATATAATATATAATAGTATAAATATATAATATATAGGTTAAGACATCTAAGTTACTAATTATATTAAATTAGGGAAAGCAGAAAACAAAAATCAAATGTTACTAATAAGTTGATGACTGTGACGTATCAAGTTTAGTCCTTTGAATTTCTGGAAAGATAGCTAATATTTTTCTCTCAGACATTCATCCCATTATTTCCAGCCTTACTGTGAGAATGGAGCAAGTCAGCAGTGTGCTGTGGGCTACAATATTTACGAGGAAATTGCAGATACTTGAAAGAAGTTTCTTTCTCTGAGAAATGCACAGTGAAACTAACATTGTAGAGAAACTGTTTACTGTAGAACAGACCCAGACATTAGTGGGCTGATGTAAAAGTAATGCTGTGTAGAAGAGCTTGTGTGTGTCTGTTGTTAATATGCTTCTGTGGAGTCAGATTGCATCACTAGCAGAAATTTCTTGTGTGCTTTAAAGCAAGTTACTGGTTCTGACTGAGATTCTCATCTCCCTTCTTTTAAACAGAAATATTCTTTTGCTTCACAGGATCCTATGAAAGCAGGTACACTGCAATACTCAGTGCCATTGTATGCAGAGCACATCAGTGCCTTATCGGATGATGTTTAATGTAATCAAACCTCCTCCCCTTCTTGGCCAAGAAAAGAAAGAAGTAGAATTTGAGAGAGCTCTGCCTTTCAAATCTGGTGTGTGAGCAGTGTTTCTGCTGCTCATACAGTGAACTCTGGCAAGCAGTACATCCCTGGAGGGTGCTCTGATTTAGTGTAGTTGGGAGAACAACACTGCGCAGGGCCATGGATGGGAAGAGCTTTTCTGAGCCTTCTGAAAGAAGGTAGTTGCATATTAGCAGAAAATGCTAGACATGGGATGAAGGTTCATATAAAACCTGCCAGCTTTGATCACTGCTGTCAGGCAAGAAGGCTCCATAGGTTTTATCTGGATAGGCTGGGTCTGAGGCCAGTGGCCTGAGGTTGAACAGGGCCAAGTGCCAGGTCCTGTCCTTGGGTCACAGCAGCCTCTGCAGCTCCAGGCTGAGCCAGAGGGGCTGGAAAGGGCCTGGCAGGAAAGGCCCTGGGGGTGCTGGTGGCAGTGGCTGAACAGGAGTCCAGCTGGGCAAGAAGGACCAGGGCACCTTGGCCTGTTGCAGCCCTGGTGTGGCAGCAGGAGCAGGACAGTGCCCATCCCCTGTGCTGGTACTGCTGAGACCCCACCTCCAGTCCTGGGGTCAGTTTTGGGCCCCTCACAACAAGAAAGAGCTTGAGGGGCTGGAGCGTGTCCAGAGAAGGGAACAGAGCTGGGGAAGGAGCTCAGCCTGGAGAAAAGGAGGCTCAGGGGGAAGCTTCTGGCTCTGCACAACTCCCTGACAGGAGGGGACAGCCGGGGGATCAGACTCTGCTCCAGGGAACAGGGACAGAGGAGAGGGAACAGCCTCAGGCTGGGCCAGGGGAAGGTTTAAATTGGATATTAGGGAAAATTTCTTGATGGAAAGGATTGTCCAGCCCTGGCAGAGGCTGCCCAGGGCAGTGATGGAATCACCATCCCTGGAGGGATTTAAAAGACGGGCAGATGGGGCACTTGTGGACTTCAGTGGTGGCCTTGGCAGTGTTAGGTTTATGTTTGGACTTGATCATCTCAAGGGTCTTTTCCAACCTAATGACTATTGATCCATGATAGCTTAAGAAGGTCCTATACACTCCTCTAGCTGTATGTGAATGGTCATTTTTCATTGCTGTTAAACCCAAAGGCTGGAAAAAAACAAACCCTGCTGTTCCTGTTTTATCTCCATTACAGAAACAGGAAGTGTGTGGAAATCTGACTTTGCAACATCACATGCTTGAACCAGTGCAAAGGATTCCTCGTTATGAGCTTCTCCTAAAGGACTATTTAAAGAAACTTCCAGAAGAATCTCCAGACAGGAAAGATGCTGAAAGTACATGTAAACTTCTCTCTTTCTAAAAGCACAATGAAATCTTGGAGAGTTTTTTCTTCACATGTTCAGATACTTACAACTAGGACTATGATAGAAATGGAGATTTGAATTAATCAAATTATTGCCAAACAAAGGGATTTTGAATGCTTTTGGAGTTGAGAAGAAAAGTGTTGGAATGCCTGCTCTAGGAATGAAAGCAGCTTTGACAAATAAACAATGACAATATGTTGAAGTTCACTGTAGTAGAAGATCTGATGTTTTTCTTTGATCCATTTTGTGGCTAAGGACAAAGACAGAAGGACATCTTTGCAGTAGTCAGAGGAAGAAAGGAAGAATGGTTTTAAATTGGTGTTGTATTTGAATCTGTATTTCTTGCCAAGAAAGCCAGATACTCTGTTTATATGGTGAAACAGGAGAAATGGACTTCTCTTGATTATGAGAAGTTTTTTGATTTCAACCAAAACAGAGTCCATATCACCATAAGCAGACAAGCCTTGTTTTAGGAAAACAGTCTTAAAAATACGCTTAGGAAGACTTCAGTGAGACTTAATTTTTAATAGGTGATTCCTAGAAGGTCAGGGTTCTTTGTCACTGTGTGCTTTGGGTCATCAGATTTTTAGGAGAGAAAGATGAAATGTAGAGCAGCTGAACAAGCAGAGGTGATTGTCTCTATAATTGCTTATGTATCATCATTTTTGAAGGAAAAAGAATACTCAGAGGGGTGAACCCATCCCCCAAGGTGCTATTAAAAGATATAATCTAGAGAATGCATAACTATTGGTACCTTTATTGCAGAGTCACTGGAGCTGATATCAACAGCAGCAAACCATTCCAATGCAGCCATCCGGAAGATGGTGAGTGGCAATTCCAGAATGGAACTGAATCACTTGGCTACACTGAGGGCCTCCCATTGCAACAGGCTCGTTACAGTAGCAAGAGAGGAATATCTGACTGTCAGTCAGGCTTGATGTGGCATGTCTGAATTTTTTATTGTACACGTGGTTTTCTGTCGGTTGTTGAGCTTAAATTCCACTTCCCTCATTCTTAAGGACCCAATGAGTTGAAAAAGGAAACCTTTATAAAACTCATTATTTGCTTTTCCTGGTAAAGTACTGCAAGTATTCCAATTAGGCCCATTCACAAGGGTGTTCTTGCAGATTTTCACACTGGATTTTTAGTCCTACAGTTCTTTAACATAACAAAAGTTGCTTTCATTTGCTTTTGACTCATCTTAAGTGCACAGAATCTTGCCTGTATCAGTAGCTTCAAAAAGCTGTGCTTTAAAAGCTAGACACAGACTGGAGATTTTGGACATTAGCACATATTTTACATATAGAAGAGGTAGTGCATTGCCATTAACATGAAAGGGCTTTATCCCTGCAGATGTTATCCCTTTGGTGCACCAGGAGTATCAGGACATCTTGTATCAATGTATCAAACCTGAAATGTTGTGTATGTCTTAACACCCATTGAAAATTTGGGGATCCAAGGTTTCTTCCCTGTCAGACCATTACTTCCTCCCCCAGCTTGTGTGGACACCATGAGACCACGTTTCCTTTGGCTGTGGGGAAGTAGCTAATTGATGTCTGTGTACTGTCTGTATGTCTGAAAACACAGGGAACCCTCTGTTTCTATTTGAGTCTGGCATATTCTCTTGATAAGGATATATTTTGGTGAAAATTTTTCTGGTTTGGGGCATCTAACAACTCTTTTCCTGGGGGCTGTGTGCAGTATCTCTGCAGATATCAATATGAAACGACTTGTTGGCTCATTGGTTTCTATGTCGGTTGCTTTTTCAGTTAGTACACAAGAACTCATTGGAAAAGGCTACTATAATAATTTTGCTGTGTGAGGTCCAAACGAGACTGAAAGGAAAGTGAGTGCTGTAGCAAAATCTCCAGAAGTTAGTGGTGGGCTGAATTAAATGTTGGCTGCTTACTGCTGTTGTGGTGCAGTGGAAGAAACAAATCATGCTTCCATTATTTGATAGATAATATATAGGTCTCCAACTTGACCATTGATTTTATTGGACATTGCTCCTAAAGTTCCAAATATTAATATTTGGACTTGATGATCTTAGAGATCTATTTCAACCTTGATTCCAACCATGATTCTATGATATGTATTTATTGTTGAATAATAATTGTCTAAAAGTGCTAAATGAATTTATCACAAAATGTCATTAAATGGTACAATCCAAATATAACTAATCCAGTACTAATCCAGAGTGGGGAATAGCACTGAAGAGTATGCAACAGGTTTTAATATAAATGCAAAGCTATAGCAGAAGTGAAAGAATGTTTTCATTCAACCTACATACATTTACCACAGAAATTAAACAGTGGGCAATAGACCACGTGGAATATATATTTTTTTTTTAATTGCTGTGGGTTTGTACTTGCAGGAAAAGATGCACAAGCTTTTGGAAGTCTATGAGCGCCTGGGTGGTGAAGAGGATATTGTTAATCCAGCCAATGAGCTCATTAAAGAGGGGCACATTCAGAAACTTTCAGCAAAGAATGGCACAGCACAGGATAGGTATTTATTCCTGGTGAGTGTTTTAGTTGCTCTTTTATTTTCAGGGCTGTGCTCAGGTTGGATGGGCCTTAGACCATACTGGTCCAGTGGAAAGGGTCTCTTCTCGCAGCAGGGGGTAGAATGAGAGGCCTCTTCCAACCCAAACCATCCTTTGAATCTATGATTCTCTGGTATGTTTCCATCTTCCTAAGCTTAAACACAAAAAGCATTCACCAGCTGAGCCCAGCTACTCCTTCCAAGCAGCAATTTTCTCTTGTAGCTTTTTCCTCAGGGATTCCTTCTTTCTTCCGTGCTGTGCCCTTTGCAGATGCCTTGTCAGACCCAAAGGGGTCTTCTCCTTCCTCAGAGGCTGAGGTTTTGCAGAGTGCCACAGGAGATGGTTTCTAGCCAAACCACCTTCCTGCAGGAGATGGCCAGCTCTAGCTGGAAGAAGAGGTCTCAGGCTTTCAAGGAAGTCAGATTCAGAGGGAGGGGCAGGAGAGAGAAGTTACTGGCTGATGTTTCTGTCTGCCCACTTCTTTCGGTAATAATCCATCAGCCTCACTTTCATCTTAAATCTCTCTTGAGAACTATCTCTTAGAGAAAAACACACCAGAGCTCTAAACTTTCACAGTGCAGGCTGTGTCCAGCATGTAACTGCCTAAGTTGAACTCCTGCCTCGTTACAGTTTAACAGCATGGTGCTGTACTGTGTGCCAAAACTGAGGCTGATCGGCCAGAAGTTCAGTGTCCGAGAGAAGATGGACATTGCAGGACTGCAGGTTTGCATTCTTTTTTTCCTTTTTTTAATGCTTCTTGATAGCTTTTGATCCAAACACATAACATTATATGAATGTAAAAATATAATAAAATTCTAAAACCTAGCTTTGGACCACTTTGGATCAATGAAGGTTTTCCACTATGAGAAAGACCTTAAAGAGTTAGAGTGTGTCTAGAAAAGCACAACAGAGGTGGGAAAAGGTCTGGAGCACAAATCTGATGAGGGAGCTGGGGGGATTCTGTCTGGAGATGAGAGTGAGATCTTCTTGCTTTCTACAACTGCCTGAAAGGTGGGTGTAGCCAGGTGAGGGTTGGCCTCTTCACAGGGGTGACAGGATGAAAGGAAGTGGCCTCAAGTTGCACCAAGGGAGGTTTAGGTTGGTTATTAGGGAATATTTCTTCACTGAAATTGTTGTGCAGCCCTGGCACAGGCTGCCCAGGGAAGTGGTGAAATCCCCCCCTCCTGAACTGTTCAAAAAACGTGGATGTGACACTTGAGAACATGGTTTTGTGGTGAATGTGATGGTGCTGTTTTGATGGTTGGACTTGAGGATCCTAAAGGTCTTTTCCAACCTTAATGATTCTATGGTTCTATCTCTTTTTGGGCTTTTTGGTTGGTTAGTGTTACAAACCAGCTTAACGCCGAAGACCAAAGGAAACTAAACCTCTGTGAATAAAATGGATCTAACTCAGAAGCTTGATTAAAACCAAAGCTTGATTAAAACCAAACAAGGTTAGATGCTGATGCCAAAGTAGTGATGTATTTTATTTAATAGTAAAAGAGGCAAAGAGAAAGAAAGAGAAAAGAAGGAAAGAAATAGAAAAAGAAGTGTGCATGGGTGGGGGCACAGGGAGAGGGTGACAGGGGTTAGGTGGAAACATATCACCCTTATCACCCTCCCCAGGGTCCCAGCAACTTCTCGTTGCTCCCTTCCATCTGCTCTTGGTGGTGAAAATCCCCCTGCTGCCCATCATCGAAAAGTATGGAATCCAGTGGGTTAATAAAGTGGTTTGGGCCAGGTGGGAATGCCCATGTGCCTGCCCCGTAGAGCAAGTTTGACACTGTCCCTTGCAACACTGTGGATCTGATGCATCATCTCTGGTGCAGGGTCTGGGGATCCCTTTGGGAGGTCTTTGATGGGCCATGACTCTGCTGTCCTTCCTGTGGATGTGACTTTTCCCAGGGTGACAGGGCGTACAGCTGAGCTCCCCTGCAGAGCAGAGGATGGGCGTTCACTGCTTGGAGAAGAGCCTTTTCATCACACATCTAAAACCTCTTCACCCCCCATCCTTTGGTGTGAGGTCTGGTCAAGCATAGCAGCTGATAGCCCTGGTGCTGTGGCCTCCACTCCGAAGGTGCTAAGCTTGATCCTTCAGTGAATTATTCTCCCCTGAGTCACTTTGTCTTACCTTCATCAATGAGCAGTGTATGAATCCATTCAGGGTTTCCTTTTGGTGGTTTTCTCTGTATAGCTTTTGTGAAGATTTGCTACAACAGGGAAAAGTCTTTCATGAAGATGTTTAAGACTTAAATTATAACATTTCAGTCTCTGACAGTTGAGTTTTAAAAAGTTTTATAAGAATCATTCAGAGGGGAGCAGAATAATGGTGGCTGTGTGACATGTTTGGATTGAGAGCCTTACCTTGTCCCCTGGCTGGCATAGGAGCCACTTTCTCCCCCTAGTCCTGTAGGAGTCTGCTTGGTGATAGGACCCACAAGTTTTGTAGCAAGACAGGTAACTATGGAAATAGTCCCTTATTTTTTCTGCCTCTGTTCTTTATTCCAAATGATCCTTTCGACTAAGCATTTCAAAGAATGACTGTATTTGTAAGTCTTTAAAAATATTGGAAAGACAAGGTCAATGATTAAAAAGCTGATGTACTTTTTACAGGTCCAAGAAATTGCCAAGCAAAATGTGGCTCATACATTTTCCATAACAGGAAAAAAGAGATCATTGGAACTACAAGCCAGGTATGGTATTTGTTCTGTCTTTGAAGGTTTTTGAATATGTGGGGAGAAATTGATCTACAGGCTGTGCTAGTGTGACAGAGCTTTAAATCACGAGGTGAGCAGCAGAGGCGGGTAACTTAGATATTTAGGAAAATGTTGGTCCTAAGTCAAAGTGTGTTGATTGCATTATAGAATTCTTACAGTGTTTATAGTAGTGCTTGTAGGGCCCACTGTGTCAACAGTTCAAGTATTTTTGGCGCTTGGAAATAATTACTGTTAATAATTTTTAATAATGTTTCTAAAATAGTGGATAGCAAAGATAAAATCTAATGGATATAAAGCTATGGAGCTGTGAATTGAATTTAGTGAAAATATTGTAAGTAGAATGATGATATTTTCTCTATTTTTCTTTTATTTTAACAGGACAGAAGAGGAGAAGAGGGAATGGATTCATGTTAGTACAAAGCTCCAATGATAAGGAGGGCAATCACCATGCAGGCAGCATTTGAAATTATCATTTTGGGGTTCTGGGGCTGTACAGGGAAGCTGGGTGGGCCAGTCTGGTGGAACTGCTCATGGAGAAATGTGGAGCTCAGTTAGGGTCCCAGTGCTCACCAGGTGGCCCCAGAAAGTAGATGGGGACTCCAGCTGGGCTCCCTTTCCTGCATTCCTTAAGCCCAGTATGAGAATAGAATGAGGCATCAGACCTTGTATATTCTTCCAGTTTGACTTATAGAGACACTATCTGATGGCAGTCTTAGTTTTTAACTTAAACAATAATAGGTGTAACACTACCACTGAAGTGTTTTAAGTTTCCCTTTCATTTATTCAAGTGTGAGGGTATTCCAAATGATAATCCTACCCATCTTCCTATGAGAGAATTTTTTTGGTGATGCTTCTCATCTTTGCTGACATCTTTGTCTCAGGTCATTCAAGCCACAATAGAAAAGCACAAACAGAACAGTGAGACCTTCAGAGCTTTCAACAGCTCTTTTTCACAAGAGGAGGAGCATCTTCCTGATTCCTCAGTAAGTACCAGTGCTTTGTTCTCCTTTGCCAGGAAAGTTTTACCAACAGTTAAGACTCACACAGATAACTTTAAAATAGTGGAGTTTTGTTCTGGATTTTTATGTGACATTACAGGGCAGTCATCTCCATTTCTCTGCCTCTCAAATGTGTGTCAGTCACAGCTACTCAGCCAGATCATAGAGAAAAAAATTGCCCGGACAATTCAATGCCAGACACCCATCAGGCATGCTTTCCAGGCTGCTGGCTTTTTTTAACAGAACAGGTATAACTCCTTAATGTTATGAGTGCTTAGCAGTCTGGAATGTTATTTGTGTCCCTGGGAGATTTTGTTCATTACTTTTCCCCATCTCATCAGAGATGCATTTTGTGATTATTTCTTTGATGTCATTTTATTATTATTTAAATATTTTAAAGACTAGGGAGGAAAATTATGTATTTTAAAAGGATCTTAAAATGCTGTCTTATTGATAGTAAATATATTTCTGAAAAATATTCTTAAACTAAATATGTAAAACAGTCTTGAAAATTTATTGTTTCTCTACAGCCATAAGGTATCACTCTGTGTTGTGTTTGCAAGGAATTTTCTTTTAGAAGTATTCACATCAGGACATTATCTCTCCATTCGACTTGATGGTGATAACCTTAGCCACAGGCATTTGCTACAAACTAAAGAGAAATGGGGCCTGGGAGAGCAAAATATTTAGGAATATCATACAGTGCTGCCTGTGACTTTATGACTTCAGACTTGGTACATCTTGGAGCAGAGGGAGAGAAGGTCCATCTGCAGAGATTGCACTTAGGGAGCTTTTTATCTTCCCCCTCCCTTGCCTCCTAAACTGTTTGTTTAGGATATTTTTTGGTTTTGTACCTAACCATTTTTGACATCTCTCCTTGAAGATTCAGAACTGATTTGGTGACTCAATAATGTGAATTTTTTATCTGCCTGATTTCCCAGGGGCCTCAGGAGAGATGTTGGATATGCCTTTCATCCCGGCATAATCAGATTGACAGTGAAGACCTTCTCAACACTCCATAGAGTCTAGAATCCTGCTACTGATAGCAGCCAGGAATGAACCATTTTCAGAATCTGGCATATCCTGAACTATTATAGTCATTCTGAACTATTCATCAGCCAAAAATACCTGGGAAAAAGTAGAAAACAATCAATTCATGCCTATATTTTTCAGTTAACTCATGGCTGCATTCAGAGCCAGGATGCTTTGATGAAAAAAAATATTTTGCTAATAAGCAAACTAATAAGCATATTTCTTTCTATGTAATTAAAAGCATCTGCTAGAGTTCATTATTATTAACTTTGTAAATTAAATTTGTTCTTTCTTTTGTGTTCATGGTGTAGCCACATATTTATACTCTACTTTTCATAAAGGCTAAGCAGAGCAGGAGTCTGGTTTATCCTTTGCTGTGAAACTAATGCAGTCTATATGACAATTTCTTTAATGCCAGAATACTGACCTGCATTTTCAGGAGATTAGTTTCTCTAGATAATCAGCTCTGAAACTGATGTCACAGATAAATGTGACAGAAATGGATGTCTGTTAAAACGAGCTGGATGTATTTCTGTAAGGAAAACTGGATAAATACTGAGAATATTCTGACTGAATACATCGCACTGGGTAGTAGCCACCAGACATATCATCTGTGGAATACTGGACAGCAACTTTAGAGGAAAAAGTGACCCTGTTTTTCTCTCATGAGTCAAGAAATAGATATGGACTCATGAATTCCTGGCTAGATTTTAAACAGCTACTAGAAATTAGCCTGCAAAAAAAGAGTCTAATTTTTTTTCCCCCACCTTTGACCTTATATTTTCTCTGTTATAGTGCTTAGGACTGGTAGCAGTTCATGACCAATGTGTGTAACTCTGATCATGCCTGTATTTCCCTGCTGACTCATGTGATCATACCAGCATTTTGGGTCAGCCTGAAATCTGCCTAGAGAAGACTTGAGGTTTCTGGGATGTGCAGAGGTCTGAAATTTTACCTAAGATTATGCCTGTGCAGGTCTTCAGCAACTAATGAACTCTCACCTGTCAGGAGGGGAATATCCAGTGTCATTGCCAATCAGTGCTAGGCAGGGTAATGGTCTTTTTAAAAAGTCTTTTTAGAAAGCTTCAGTTTTCTTTGTGGTTTAGCTCCTCCATTTTCACCCTCAGCATTTCCAGGCTGTGTGAAAGGAGTTTTTAAAGCCATCTAAAAATGTTCCCAGGGAAAAGGACCTCTTTCACCATTGCTTCATCTCAGAAGAATTGGAGGCTCCTGGTGTGGTGACGGATCCGGTTTGTGCAATCTTGGAAGGCTGGCAAGGAAAAGTGCTGCAGAGAGCTGAGCTTTGTGGAAGTGGCATCCCTATGATTTGAGATTGAGAATGCTTCTGTTAGTTAAGCTATGAATGCTAGATGCTGAATCGTCATTATTTCCCTCCGCTGTTTCTTTCCCCATAGATCTGGGGTGGTTCTGACAAACATGTCAATAACTATTCTTACCCGATCTGAGACACTGAGAGTGGTAATGGTAATGTAACAGGGAGAAGCCCTTTTGAAATATTTTCCAGGTAAGAGTAGAGGGTATTTGATTTCTAGCCCATTATTCCAAATAAACAAATAGACATGAGGATCTGAATAGGCAACTGGAGAAATTTACTCTTTTCCCTAAATTTGCTGGGGGTTTTCTTGAACTCTTCTTCAAACTCTGTTTTTTCTCTGCATTTTTCTTTTCCCAAGTCCTGTCACAGCACACATACATCCTTTTACTAGGCAGAGTAAAACCCTGGGTTGATTATAATTCCAGTGAAAAGAACCCCCTTTGCAGGGGACTGAGGAACAGATGATGTGAATACCTTAGGGTTGCTGGGTTTTTGCAGAGGCAGTTAGAGCTGAATAGTGATGCTTTCCTGAAATCAATCGAATTTCTTGAGGAAGTGGTCTAGGGTGGCACAGCCCTGGCCCCAGGGGATGCATTTGCTCCTTTCCTTGTTTTAAAGAGTTGATTGATTGTATTAGAATATAAATCCAATGAGGCATCAGAATAAATAGCTCTTCAATTTGGCCACTTAAACAGAGATTAAACCTTCTTGCTTTAAAATGAAATGAAGCCAGAGTGCCAAAATGCACTGGCCCTTTGGATAATCTCAAAAAAAGAGATGTTGTCTGACTGGCAAAGGAATGATCTGTGGGAATAACAAGAGAATTTACCATAAAGGATGTAATAGTTTGAGAACCTGGTGTAAACTAGCAAACTCCTGTAAATTAATTGCAGTTAAGGTGGTTTTCCTTCCTTTTTAGAATGTATCCTATGATTTTGGTACTCAATGTACAAAGCTTGCTATTTTCCCTCTATATGTATTGAATACTATTGAATATATATCTATATATCTATGTCTATATGTATGGTGTCCATATAGATATATTATTATTATATATGAACTCTATAGGAATATATAAAGATATAAAAACATCTGTGTGTATTTAATACATATACATCTCTATAATTAAATAGACGGAGATGCCACTTCGCATTTATTTAGGATTGAGATGTATTGTGAAGAAGAGAAACTTAACTGAGTGATGTTTTGATGGAGGAAATTTCCTTCCTCTCAGAATCGAGTGCCTTCACAGAGCCCTGCTGATCTGGCTGGCAGGCTCCAATAGAGAAGTGTCCTTCAAACCATGGCACTGGCTTTCTGCAGCATGTGGTGGACAGGCAGAGGTTGCATGCAAAGGCAGGTTGGCAATTCAGTACCATCTGCAAAATCCTCCACATCAGAGCCCAGCCCTTATTTGAGGGTTGCTGAACACGTGTTACATGTACACCTGGGCTAGTGGAAGATATCCCTGCTCGTGGCAGGGGGCTGGAACAAGATGAGCTTTAAGGTCCCTTTCAACTCAGACCATTCTATGATTCTGTGATCTGATTTTATTAATTAAAGTGTACTCACAAGCAAAGAGTTGAGGGACTGAACGCAAACTCTTTTTTCTCTTCCCCTGCTCTTGTTTGCTTTTTTTTTTCCTGTTTTTTTTTTTGTTTTGTTTTGTTTTTGTTTTCTTTTCAGTTTAATATATTTGAGAAGGAATGTCCAAGTTGAAAGTCTCCTTTGTCATTCTGTTTCTCCTCAGATAGCTAGCACCAGCTCAGTGGAATCAATGCCGGGAGCAGATGGTGGTGGTGCATTAGGAGGGGTGAGTAATTTGAAGATAATACTTTAGTCAGAGCAGTGTTGGGAGGTGGGTTACATTTCTTTTGTAGCAGGAAAAAAAATTCATTCTTCAATATAGGTTTATAGGGTTTCTGTCCTGCTGTGGCCTCAGCTGTGCTGTCATTAGTCTCCTGGTTAAGCTATACCCATAGCTACTTATCATTTGAAGCATCAGAGAATTTGAATCCTGCTCAGATGTGTCACAAAAAAACAGGAAATAAACTCTCCAACCAGTTTGCTGGGTTAGAGAGCTGACATTACTTTATTAACAGTGCTGGATGTGTGAGGGTTGTTCCTTAAAGCCTGCACAGACTTCTTAAAACACCAAAACTCATTCAGTAGCGGGTATATGCTGCACACCCATCAGAGCTGGTTCCTTCAGTTTGTAGCACTGGGTTTGGAGAGAGAGAGGTTTGTGTCAGTTTTTTTCTTTGTTTTTTGCTGGGATTTTTGGAGGGTTTTGTTGGTTGGTTGGTTGGTTGGTTGGTTGGTTTTGTGTGCATGTTTTTAAATTGTGATAGGGAGCTGCACTGATTGCTTGAAGGGAGAAGGGCAAAAACATATAAAGAAATCTATCTAAATAATGCTGTTGCATTGTGTAACTCAGGATTTCATCTCCAGAAATTTTGAGTAGCACTTCTACCACAGTATGCTTTCCATATTTCTAATAGTGCAGAGGAAGAGATGATAATACTTTCTTATGTCTCTGGCCTGTAAAACATTGGCTGCCACAGAAGCAAAATATACTTTCAAAGGTATTATTCATTTTGCTCAGTAAAATGGCTATGACTGCTGCTGAGTCAAACCCAAGTGTTTGAGTCCTTAACAAGGTCTGATTTTTATCATTTATATCTCTCTCTTCTAGATTAAAAGATTTTCAGGAGATGCCTAGGGTCAGTTGAATTTACAGAAAATTAGCCTACACAAGAACAACCACCAAAAATACCCTTACTTAGAGACCTTCTATAGGATGTTGTGTATTAACATGATAATTTTAATAACAAAGGAGCCATTTAGCAGCTCCTCCAGACCTCTGGCCAAACTTGGAACCTTCTGGTAGAATGCACAGTGTCAATGCAAAACTTAAGCCAACAACCTGACCTATACAAAAAACAAGTTATAAGTGTCTGTGATTACTGTGCTCCTTGCTGGTTTTTTTTTTTCTCACTTCATATTTAAAAAATATTTCTTTATTTATAAAGAAATTTAGCGGTTTTTTCTTTATTTATTGTCGGTTTTGTGCTTAGTGTTTTGTGCCTTGAGTTACAGAAGCTGTATTTAGTGAGCTACTTAAAAAATACCCCCGATGTTTTATGGTATTAAAAAAGGCCAAAGCCACATAAAAATTTTGGTTGGTCTTAAGTATTGGGAAATGTAAATTTTATTTGGAATTAAATAAAAAACTTGTATTTTTTTAGTTGATTATAAATAGTTGTGTCAGTGATTTGCATAACATATCTTGATATGTTAAGTAATTTTCCTTAAATCATGTATTTAAAGAAAAATGGAATTGATCAAAAAGATAAAGTTTAAAATAGCCAAAATTGTGTAGTACTGATTCTGAGCTCTAATTTTACTAAAAATTGATAATATAAATGAGAATAATTAATAAAAATATTAGTTTCAGCCTCAGAAAAGAAAAATGTTTAGTGCTGACATCCCTTTAGTAACAGCTCGGTGAGAGCACAAGCAACAGATCGTGTGCTCAGCAGCTTCACGTGCAAACCACTTGGTAGTGGTGGCCAGCAAACTGGGAGCACCTTCCTGTGCTTCCCCAGCCTCCTTGAGAGGCTTGTGGGATTTTCTTCAGCGTTTTCATGACCAGGCAGTGAAATCCTGCTGAAGGAAGGATCATCTGTTTGTTTAAAGCATCATGGTACCTCTTTGTGGAATTGTCTTGCTGCTTTGCACTGCAGGTTATGTTCAGACTTCTGTGTGCAGGAGGAAATATGAGCCTGTGGAAAATATCTTACACATAGTCTTTCATGTATAATGTTGGCATGTAGAGAAACAAACTAAAATATTACAAAGTACAAAATTTGCTGTATAATTTAAAATTTTTCACTTACAGTAAGCATTTCCAGAGGCACATGCTGACACTCTACCACATCATGGTTTGCTCTAAGTAGTTAATTTATAAATGGAAAATACACCTGTAAAAGCATAATGGGAAGAAAAAGAATTGAAACTGCTTTGTAGCTCATGTGTCTGCTCATGTCAGAGTCTCATCGGACTGTACTTATGAGTTACATGAACAATTTTGAATTTTCTACCTGCTGGCCCAGACAGAATGAAATGCCTGGCACAGAGAAGCTCTGGCTGTCCCTGGACCCCTGGCAGTGTCCCAGGCTGGACACTGGGGCTTGGAGCAGCCTGGGACAGTGGAAGGTGTTCCTGCCATGGCAGGGGTGGCACTGGATGGGGTTTGAGGTCACTTCCATCCCAAACCATTCTGGGACTGCAGCTACAATAGCAATGTTTCGAACTCTTATGTTGTCACTGTATTCTCACAATGTTGACAAATACTGTGAAATATTGCTGGCATTCATCAAACATTTAAAAGACAGATATATACAGCGTCGTGTATTTTTGTGAACTGCACATTAGCATGTTAATCATGGAATGGTTTGGGATGAAGGGTACCCTAAAGATCATCTTGTTCCAACCCCCACCATGAGCAGAGACACTTTTCACTGGACCAGATTGCTCAGAGCTGAATCCAACCTGGCCTTGAACACCTCCAGGCGTGGGAAGTCCAGTTGATGCTGCATCCAGTAATGCTATTCACTTTATCACAAAATTGTGCATCAGGATTTGCTGAGTAACTTTAGGTACTGGCTTGGATTTAGAGGTTAACCTTGTCTGGCCAGGTCCCTGGTGTGGGTGTCCCTGCCTTCCTGAGGAACTTTATGCTTCATCTTGGGCTGGGAGGGAGCCTAAGAAAACTCCTAAATTAAGTATTTGAACTTGAGTGGTGCAAAGTTCACTCTCAACACCATTCATTTCTTCAGTCAAGCCATTTTCCCCAAAATCTTCATATCTCATCCCCACCAAGGGAGGGAAGTTTACAACACACTCACAAAGTCAACCTGTACCTTGAAAAAGGAAGAGGTGAATGCTGGAAGGGAAGCTTTTCTTGAGAGGTGCCCCTTGGCCATTCCTCCACCTCCTCACTGACAGGCAGGGAAAGGAGATTGCTCTGTGGTAGTCAGGAGATGAGTGGGCAGAGAGGGGCTCAGAGCACATAATGTCCCCCTGAGGCCCCTGGTGGTTGAGCCAGTCCTCCAGCTGAGACAAGCTGCAGAGTCATGCAGATTCTTTCCTAAAATGGTATGAACCCCAAAGAGGATCTTTCTCAGTAGAGCTCTGTGAACAATTTTGTTGTTGTTTTTATTATTATTATTATTATTGTTATTATTATTATATCAAATATTGTACATTTAATTTCAGAGTGATTCCTCTAGGAAATCTTCCAAATCGAAGCGAGACAAGGAGAAACAGTCTTGTAAGAGCTGCAGTGAGAGCTTTAACTCCATCACGAAGAGGCGGCACCACTGTAAGCAGTGTGGGGCTGTAAGTATCCCAGCACAGTCAGCTCTTGAGTTTCTTCTGCAGAGACCATTGAAGACAATTTTTAATCTTTTTCATTGCAGGGACTAAAAAACATTCTGGTTCATGGCAAGTCATTGTCGGATCAGGTTTTTCCACTTGCTTTATTCTCTGGGTTTCGGGGGAAAAGGAGCAAAAGTGGTGAAAGTTCCTAGTTTGTACTGGTTTCATGGCAGTGCCCCAGTGGATAGAAAGAAAGGTGGTGCTTTTCCTGTGCGTGGGTGTGTATCTGCGGGAAGGGTTTGTAGTTTGTTTGTAGAAGCAATGGCCGTAAGACAGCTTCACTTCACCTGGACAGCAGCTCTTCTAAAATGAACAGCTGAACATGTAATATTAAAGGTGAGATTAAGCAATTAGAGAGCATCCAAAGGAGGGCAACAAAGATGGCAAAGTGAAGCCATGTGGGGAGCAGCTGGGGGCACTGGAGGAGAGGAGACTGAGGGAAGACTCACTGGGGTCAACAACTTCCTCTGAGGGGAGGAGGAAGGGCAGACTCTGATCTCTTCCTCTGATATCTTTCTAGTACCCAAAGGAATGGCCTGAAGTTGTGTCAGGGTAGGTTTAGGTTGGATGTTAGAAAGAGGTTCTTCTCCCAGAGGGTGCCCAGGCACTGGAACAGGCTCCCCAGGGAAGCAGTCACAGCATCAAACCTGCCAGAACTTCAGGAGAGTTTGGACAACACTCTCAGGCACAGGGTGTGACTTGGGGATGTCCTATGTGGGGCCAGGAGCTGGACTTGGTGATCCTTGCAGTTTCCTTCCCACTTAGCACATTCTCTGATTCTGTGTTCCTTTCCCTAAGGAAAGGTTGTGCAAGAGTGGTTTCCTCCCATGGAGGAGGCATTTTTACCCTGGAGTTGAGATTTTCAACCTTCTGGGTTTCTTTTTATTAAAAATTTCTTAAATCATTAAATACATTTCTAGGGGTTTAAAATATCCCATTGCAAAGTCAGTGTAACTGAAGTGAAATAATGGCTTTCCCCCAGGACCAGAGAGATAACAAGAATTACATCATTAATAATTTATTGTTAAACCATTGTTTGTTGTGCAATGCTTTGTGTGTGGCAATAGCATTTGAATTAAAGAAGTTAATTTATCTCAAGGAAAGACTATCATGTTGCTAAAAATGCTGTCTTGCCTTTGTTTGGGTAGCACTTCCTGAATTAAGGCAGTCCTCTTCATATAATTAAAGTCTTACAGTGAACCACGTAACAACATATATGTGTGCTGCAGGTTTGTGGTCATTATTGTACAGAAGTTCAGAATGAATGTCCATCAGGCTGTCACACTGGCAACAGTTTCTCTCCCTGGAGCAGGTGTATTAAAGACAAATGTTTAGCATGGAAACAGGTTCTGGAGCTGCAGATCCATCATTCTTTCCAAGCACTGGTTCCTTGGGCCCAATGTGCCACTGCATGCTCTTGGCAGCTGAGGCACATAAATAATTCTTAATGGATAATGTACTGGACTATGTTCTTAAAATAGTTTGTGCTTTCTGGATTCCTCAGTTCTCCAGGATGTCCTTGATTGATGAGGAATGCCAGCCACTTTCACTCCGAAAATCAGTCCTTCTTAGACCAAAGCACTAATTGATTCTTAAACTTAAACTCTCTTTGACTTATAAAAGCTTATAAGAAAAGATAAGAAAAGCAAACTTGCATGATGTTAGTCATACAGTAAAGACATACATTTTCTTTAATTTAGTATTGTGGTATATGGCATGGGATCACACATTAATTATTAATGGAGGCAGATATAGTGAATATTATATTAGTCACTGTATCTTACATTTGCTTTCATAGAACTTTGCTTTATTAACAACCATTCTGCAAGTCAATTTCTTCGATAAAGTGTTGTGTTTTAAACATGGCTAATTAAACATCATCTGTCTGTTACAGGTGATCTGTGCAAAATGCTCTGAGTTTAAGCCACTTGCAGATAATAGCCGCCATAATCGAGTGTGTAAAGAATGTTTCCTGCAAATCCCAGCAAGCCCCTGCAGCCCTGGGGTGGAAGCAGTTGGGGAACAGAAGAAAAGACTAGCTGCAGAGGTACAGTCTTTGGCTAAGAAGCTTTGTGAGGATTTCTCTTTCTTTAGTATATTTATTAAAAACTAACAAAATTGGTTTTCTTTTCTACTCCACCATGGTATTTAGTCCTCTGCCTCTCATTTATCACACCTGCAGCCTGGACACTGTGTGTAGGTAGTGAGCGTTCATCATAGGATGCTGATCACACAGGGAATGCACACACGTTTGGTGGCTAAGCTTCAGCTGCCAAACTTACAAAAAAGAAGGAAAACCCTCTGACTTCTTTTTATTATGGAGTATTTCCTATCTTGATCTGTGCACAGTAACTATTCAAAAAATAAGATCTGGTTTTTCACTTCTAATTCCCTGTAGCAACTCTGTTGCTTGGGTGCTTTGTCAGCTTTTAGACAAACACATCCAAGATCTCAGCAAGAGAGTGGGGTAAAACTACAGGTCCACCTTGCCCTGCCTTGAGCTGCCAGATCTGCAGAGGAAATTCTGGATCCAGAACCTGGCCCCATCAAAACCTTTACATATGGTATCAGATGTTCCCCTCTGTGGCAGAAGGTTGTAATGAGATGGTCTTTACAGTCCCTTCTGACCCACACCATTCTGTGATTCTGTGATACCTGCTCCAGCTGTACCTACAGATGGTTAACTGTTCATGGGTGCCAATACAGATACCACAGAGTGGTATCTCATGAAAAACTTTGCAGCACTGTTTCAGTAGGAAAAGTTTCAAGTGCAAACTTGCACCTATACAGGGAAGAGAGATCCATGTTCATCTGAAAAGCCAAGAGACAGTGAAATATGACCCATGGCTTTACTTCAGAAAGCATATTAAAGCAAAAAGCTGTAAAAACCCAAGGAAAAGTGTCTTTTTTTTCTCCTCTTCTACTCAGGCTGCTAGTTTTTTGTTAAATCTTCAAAGGATGAGGTAAAATGCAAGAAAGCCAGTGTATGGAAAGAAAATATCGGAGTCAGGCTTTTTCTTTCACTTCTATTTACATTAAACTTTTTTAACAACCTTAGTAGCAGCTGAGGAGATTGCCACTTAACAAATGTTATTAGCAGCTGCTATAAATCTTCAGGATCCTTCTGTGCAAGTCCAAATGCAAGCAGGAATTTTGATTTTCTTTGCTTTCTATCAGAACACAACCATTTCTTCCAGTCTTTTTTTGGACTCTGATTTGGCTTAATCTATGCATAAGATGATCTGTTAATAAACCTTTTGCATTAATTTGAAGTAATCTCCCAACCTACTTTGCTAAGTAAGAAATGAGCTGCATCATCTTAATTACCATTCTCAGTTTAGTGAGTGGAAGTTGAATTTAGCTTCATGTCCACTGGGGATGGTGGTTCAGCCTCTGCCTCTGTTACATGGAATTATGCTGTTTCTTAATTGTATATAATAATTATTAATTTTTATATTTGGTTATGGCCTATCCAACATTTGCCCTCAAGTGTTATTGGACACTGCACCACTTGAGTATTTTTTATTTAATTCTAAGGTTGGGGTTTTAGTTGTTTTAGGTGTTTTGCACACTTAAATATAAATGGAAGCAGCTCTGGTTGGGTGGTTGTTGGTTTTTTTTTTTTTCTTTCATCCAGAAGCAAAGCATCCTTGCAGCTGAAAACAGCCTCTTCAGCAGCTACCTCCAGTTCCTTGAAAAAGGGAAGACTTGGTACAAAATGTGGGTGACCATCCCCAAGAGTGAACCTCTTGTTCTGTATCTGCAAGGAAGCAGCCAGGTAAGATGGCATTCACAAGGGTTAACACACAGGAAGAGAAAAGAATATGAGTTTAAATATGTCAAGCACAGAAATGGGTCAAAGGATATGGCTTGTTTTCAACAACAAAACTGATTTTCCTATTCTGGATATTGAACAAAGCCTCAGAGTTTAGATGATCTTGTTACCTGTACTTATTTCTGATATAGTTGTGAGCAAATGTTAAAGTTCATTGCTTTTTCATTCAAGTTTTTAGCCAAAAAAGGGGACAAAACAAGGATAATTAGGTTATCCTATAGTTTTTTAAGGTTTCAGACAGGTGAAGTCAAGGGTTTTATTACTCTTTCGTTAGGGAAAGCTCTTTCCTGTTAAATATATAGAACAACAAAGAAGGTTGAATATTGGAATTGCTGGTTCAATTTTTTTTTTAAACCCAGTTCTGGGTTGATGTGGTAGAGGAATTTGTGGAAAGGTAGATGTTGTTCAGCCTGGAAAATTATAAAGCTCCTTGTCTTAGCATCATGGGGTTTTATCTTTACTTGAAATATTTACTTTGATAAGAGTTTTTTGTCTCTTAATGTGCTGTTGAAGTTAACTAGCATTTGATGAAAGTCAAGGGATAGAAACATCTATATGCAAACTAGAAATATCTGTCATGCTTCCTTAGCATTGAAGAACAACAGTGCTGAAAGGAGACGCCCCATATCCAGGTTTGCATTTGGCGTTTGACGTATTTATACAGATTTGTTTTATCTCCTGTGTGGGATAGAAGAAGGAATGGAACTGAATTCAGCCAGCAATTACCCTGCTGTAGTTGTAGTAATAAGAAGGTTTTCTTTTTATTAGCAGCTGTTTGTGGCTAGGAAGAGTCAAGGAAATCAATTTTCCCTGTGATTTTTATAAAGCATTTCAGAGTAAAGCTCACCCTATATCTGATCAACAAATACCACACGTTGTTGTCAGAGGTGTGTTCATTTCGCAGCTTGTCAGCAGGAGCACCTCTGGCTTTAAGCAAGTTTGTGTGATGTAGTGCTCAAAGAGGATGGAAGCTTGAATTTGGAGCTTCAGCTCCCTTGCCTCCATCTGTGATTCCAACCCCACACTGAGTAAGCATCCAATTCATCCTGCAGGCAGCAAGCTGCCTGGTTTCCCTCCTAGTCAGCAGGACATGCATGGCTGAAATGACACATTAGAATAGCAAACAGCCTCAGACAAGGTACTAAAACAAGGCAACAAATCCAATCTTTGGCTCTCTCTGGAGCAGAGGTCTGGGGAAAGGAACAATGCTTTAAAAGCCAAGCAGAGAGAACAGCTTCACCCACAGAACTTTGCAACTGATGGGCAAGCTGTGCCTCAGACAACAGCCATTGCAATCTACACAAACCAAGCCAGATTGTCTCACACCTGGGCAAGGACAGTGGGCATAGAGGAAGAGAAGTTTAAGTTCTTTGTCCTTCCTCACACAGAAACAACTTATGTCATCTAAAGGATGGCAGGGGTGAGAAGTTGAGAGGAAGCAACACCCCTTACACAGGGAATGTTTCAGAATTTCTCCTACTGCCCAACTGATGGTTGCAGTACAGCACAAATAATAATCCATGGATATAATTCATCTGCATTCAGTGCAAACTTAATGATGCTTGATTCTTCAGGCCCTACCTGACAGTCATGCAAAGCCACAGATGGAAGCTGGAGGAGCTTCTCTGCCTCAGTTGCTGTGTACTTTGTCCATGTCCTACCAAATTTGATCTTGAACCTCTGCTGATAATTATTAATAAGATCCTTTTTCTTTTTTAGGGGAAAAGGATGCTTTAGCACTAATTGTGAATTTTATGACAGTTAAATTTAGTGGTTAGTGTCCTCAACTATATCAGGGGTAAGATAAATTTCTCAATAAAGTGTCAAGAAAGCAAAAGGACGAGGTTATTTATCTTACATTCCAGAACCGAGATTTACTGTCTGGAATGAGACTAAAAATGACAAAAGTTAGGCCGCTTTCTTCAAGAGCCTGCCATCCCCATTTGTATACTTAAATTTGCTTCCAACTGCAGAAAAAAATTCAGAAGCAAGTCTTATTTCTTGATACTAATCCAACATTCTTGTTAATTCTGATTTACATAGGATACACTAGACTTCTAAGGAAAATCTCTTCTAGAGCTTCATTCAGTCTGAATCAGTTGGGAGCCACTCATGTGCTTAAATATTCTTTTCCCAGGCATAGTTCTGTTTTGCACAACCACTTCCGTGGATCTCACAGACCTCTTTAGACCTGCAAAGAAGCATTTCAGTGCCTGAGATGTGTCTTTTGGGAATAATATTGCCAACAATAGTATTAAAGATCTTGAAACATGGAGTAAAGCATGACTTTAGAATTTTGAAAGTTGGATGTAGCTGTTTTTAGGGTTGTGTGCTTTCCAACCCCGGGGTCTGCAGCCTTGAGTCCAGATATCTCCGAACTCCGGACACAGACCCTCAGCTACCCTCTAGCGAAGTGTAAAGGCTTGAGACCGTGCAGCAAAGGTTCTGGAGATAACTTTATTGTCCTTGAAGGGAGATGCTAACAACGGTCTAATTATATCAGATAACAAAGACTTTATATAGGTTTCCAGAGGATTGAGTTTCTAACCAATAAAAACTACAAATTACAAACTAACCAATTATCTTAAAGCTCTAAGTAAGAAAAGAACCAATTAACTTGTGACTTTAAGAGCCAATAGAAATCTTGAGAGATAACAGGTTTTTCAATAAGGGAGGGGGGGTTTTGTTTGAAGGAATTTCTTTGTTTCATGGGATGGCATTCCAGGGGTATGCTTTAGGAAGTGTAACATCTTCTACAATTCCTCTCTCTGTATTTACAAAGAAAGTGTCTTTAACAGTTTTCTTAGGACATTGAACTAAACATGAAAATATAGCTAGCACAAGAATAACAATAGTTGGGAGATTATTGTTAAGAAAAACAGAAAAAATAGCTGCCTCTGGGGAAGAAGGAGCAAACCAAGCTGCATCTGGAGCTTTAGATACAGTGAAAGCTTCTTCCTCTGCACCCCTGGCCCTCATGCCGAAGAAGGGATGCTAGTGCATGTAGAAACATGACTCACAGATTTAAAATAGCAAGAAAAACTGTTCTTTTGCTTTAGACCCTTGTTCCAGAAGAATGAATCAGTCCCGAGTGTTCACAGTTCAAGTCTTGCATAAGGTTTTACACATGAGGATTCCCAGCTTGTTTAGGTTTGGGAATCATACCAGTTGATTTGCCCTCAAATGGAGTCACAGTTAGTACAGCTGTTTGTCGTATTTGTCTCAGTGAAATTATATGAGTTTACTTATAAGCAAAGACCACTTCAAGTGTGAGGAGCAGTAGTTTTGAGATAAATTAGTCTTGTCTTTTCAAGGGCTCCACCTGGACCTATTGGCCTTATAAAATGCACAACTGCTTGCAAAGATCTTACCTGAGTGCAAAATTAAGGCTTCCAGAATAGCTGGAAAAGTCATGGATTTTGGAGAAATATGAAAGATAAAACTAGTATAGCTAGAGCTAGTATATTTATGTATATCAGATCAAACTTGATCCAAGAGAAAATTTTGTTTTATAAAGAAGAAGAATCATCCATTCATCATGTAAATGTGATTTTCTTTTAGAAAATAAGGGCGAAGCTGAGTTTCAAATTGAGCTCAGGGGTTTTGAGAAGTAATTTTTTTTTGCCTGCCTGTTGATCCCATTTATTACAAGCTTTACCTGGCCCTGCACAAAACTCTGCCTGCCCTTTTTTGTTCCTGAAGATCTTCGCATCACATGAGTCTCTCAATGGCTTCTGTAAGGTTGGGGTTAGATCATGAGTTGATAAAGAGTGGAGTTTAGGTAGAAAAAAACAGGGGTTATCTAAGCCCACTCAGAAGTAGGAGAGGGAAAATGCCATTGGTGGGTCACTGTTACCAGAGAGCTTATACTCAGCAAAAAGCTGAGTAGTGCAAGAGGCATGTCTGTATGCAGGGTTGCCTGAAACAGGACAGCCTGTGTGGTGGAACTGAGTTGTATGTTCCCAAATCTTAAACCCTGTGTGTTGCAATGACTATAACAGAGCAATGAACACATGCTGCTGTAATGACCTAGATAAATAATGCATTTGTATTGTGCTGCTGAGAGTCAGGATGAGTGCACAGTGCTTGTGATTGCTGATAGTATTACATATCCACTAGATTTTTATCTATCACTCACTATCAGAGAAAAATTATTGTAATCAGCCCTAAAGTTAAGTTCTTTCAGCACTGGGTATTTTGGTTTGATGAAATACCAATATTGTGCAGTTGTACTATGTTGCATGCAGAAATATTTTTAAAAAAGACAGTCCAACCAACCAAATCAGTAGGCTCTTAAAACTAAAACATGAATTGCATCTCTCTTGTAAGGCCTGTAAATCCTACTACATGCTCAGTATAGGGCTGGAATTCTTCATGGATGCATAGTAGCCCCCAGATTTGCTGGGCTTCAGGTTGGAGGGAAGAGCTCAGCAGCAATACATGGCAACCACAGATGCTGCTGATCCCAAAGAGAAGCCTGAATTGAGGGTGGGGTATTCCTCAAGGCCAAGTGCTTCACCTTTACCTGTCAGCAATACAGCTTTTCAGAGATAATATAAATGCCTTCCTTTTGGATCAGGCAGGTACAGACAAAGTGCCAAAGGCAGCATATTAAGGGAGGATGCAAGACCAAAGGCAGACTGCTTAATTTGCCTGTGTCTGCACATGTTGGGTAGGTGCAACACATACAACTCAAACATCAGTTTGCTCTTATGGTGCACTTTGTGGCTACAAACAATATCATTTGTCATTGTCGTGGGAAACCTACAATTTTCCATTTGACAAGTCTAAATGTCTACTCTTCCAAACCAAGACCAGTGAAACAGGCATGGTTGAGCTTGCATGTGCTCTTGTGCATTTGTGTTCATCAGTCCCATGTTTGCTTGCTTGAGCAGTGCCACGTGTGCAGGAGCTGTTCTGTACATGCCAATTCTTCTGCATGGGCAAGACCTTCCTGTTTATAAGGATGAGGCTGTGGTGTCAGGGAGTAGAAACTGTGCTGCATTTAGGACAGCTAGTTGCACTCAAATGGGAACTGAGTTTAGCTTTAGTGTTTGGCGTAAAGCTGCCTTAAATCTCATTGAATAGTGCTTGGTCTTCAAGCATTTGGACTCTGGCATTTTCGCATGACAATAACAAGCAATAGATTAATACATCAAGAAGCCTCTATTGATTTAATAAACTGTGATACATCTTCGACTGTGTATTTCTTGCCCATTTAGTTAATGTATGTGTTTGCATTGATGTGAGCAGTTTTGATACAAGAATTACTTTAGACAAAGTGTTAGAAAAGCAGGCATATTTTTGGCCATTGTTTTCAGAGTTTTGGTCCTCTTCCAGATTTGCCAAGTCATCTGCCTTTGGTGTGGGGTGACAAAAGAATGACTTTTGACACTTCTCTGTGGGGTGCTTCATTAGCTTTAGTAGGGGGCTGCAACACAAGCAGCTGCTACAGAAGGTGACAGCTTTGTACAGATGCTTTGATGCCTTTGTGATTCAGACTTCAGTTTGGGGACTCATCTTTAGAAACACTTCACTGGGAGCAGTTGAAGAGGTTGCTTGGCCATGGCACACCCTGCCTTGCTAAAATATGTCTTTCTTGAGAGCTTAGGAGAGCAGGTGGTTGATGCTCAAGATGTGACAGTTAGAGAGCTGTATTGCTCCGTAGATGTGGCTTTTAAAGGATGGTCAAGAATTTGAGCATTGGCTTCCTTGAGAACTCTCAAAGGCATCATAAATGAAAATCAAAAACTGTCTTTTCTTTCAAAGACATCTCTCTTGCCCTTTAGTTGCCTTGGTGTCTCTCAGGGTCTAGCTTTGCTTATTTGCTTCCTTTTAACCAATCCTACAAAATATCCCATGATGTTAAAAAAGGACAGCATCAATCTCAGCTGGATCCCATTGCCTGTATCTAATGCAGAGGAAATTTTGTCAATGACACATGCATAAGTTACATGAAATTGTATGAAAATCCGTGGCTATATTTACTGTGAAAGGGAGTCAGTGAAGTAAGAGTAAAGCATCAGTAAGGCATTGCTTTTTACTGGTTTAAGCTGAGCAGTGGGTACTGCCTCGTCCCCGCTTCCTGCGCTGCAGAGCCTGGGACTGCGTCCGTGTGCTTCCCGCAGTGTGTGCCTGCCGGCTCCATGCAGTGTGCCCGCCCCTCCCACCTCAAACTGCATTTTCTCCTCAATTCTTACACTTGTTCTCTCTCCTTTAGGATGGACGAAGCCCACGTCCTATCCCCCTGCCTGGCTACGAAGTCAGTTTACCAGGTTCTGGTGAGAAGTTTGACGTGAAGCATGTTTTTAAGCTTTGCCAGTCCCATCAAACTCTCTATTTCAGTGCAGAAGATGAGGAGCTGCAGGTGAAATGGATGGAAGTTCTCACCAAAGTTGCCAAAGGGGAGACTGAGGATACAGCTGAAGGGCTCAGCAACCCATAAAGCAAGATTCATTTAGTTTCTCTCCTACATGCTATAAATTATCACTTGAATTTGGTATCCATGGCACTTTGGAATCTGTATGGCTTCATATTTTCGTGTCTGCATAGGAAGTTCAGTGGTTTCTTACCTTTTATTGTACATTTTTCACGTGCAGTAGTTACCTGCCTTATATTATGTTAAATGAAAAAGTAGTTATAGTTTGTGGTGGTGTCAATGCTGGTTTTAAAACAAAAGACAAGGAGTAAAACATTAATTTTAACAAAGATAATGGAAAACCATCTGTCTTTTGTTTTCCGAAATGTATATTTTTCAGTCCTTTTGATTGCTGTTGAGTGCAGGATGTGTATAGTCTGTGATTAGTTCTATAAATGCTGCCTTTTAAGTTAAGTGTTGTAAAGGCTTGTGCTGGCCACTGACATTCCATTCTCTGCCTCACCCTCCTGCTAAGGTCTTTGTGATGTGTGAGCAGTGTACTGAGTATTTTCCCATTGCTAAAACTATGTCTCTGCTATTTTGAGATGACCTGTTCAAATGACAAATACTGTAGAAAGGACTTCTAAAAATGACTGCAAATGCAGCAGAATAGAACATTAAGAAGCCTCATTGATTTTAAGCATTTATTATACAGATTGCTTTCTTCTGGAATCAATATCTTCCTTCCTTATATTGGAACCCATTTTGATGTAAGTGAACAAACATTTTATACTGCAAACTGGGTTATGATCAATAAACAAGAACATTTTTAGTATACACCATACAAAAAGGTGACTTTTTTGTTGTATTGGTTAATTTAAGTCGCCTAGATTTTATTTATATATTTTGTAAATAATGTTTCATAAGCATTTTAAGAATTTTTAAAATACCTTAGCTAATTAACAGGATTTAGTGCATAGTTAAGAGATATTTGTATGAACTGAATTTGTAATTTAATTTTCCTGTTCACTTGTTTTTTGTCCTATTTTCAAACATAAATGCTTATCTATTTAAATAAAAATTACTTCAGTTAACTCCTGAGCCAGATTTCCAAGGCACAGCAAAGTTTAGGTCAGCATTTAATATAGGTTAAAAAAATATGTAAAAGTCCAAAACAAACAAACAAATAAAGGCATGTCTGTTCCTAGTGGTAGTAAGCATGTAGTATCAACCAAAATGAAATAAAATCTGTCACAGTACTTTTTAAATGGTTTGGTTTAACTTTTGTTTCCTCCTTAGCCTTCTACATTTGCTGTACTGATACTGATACTGAGGAAGAAATGCTCCATACAGACAGAGTTTTTTAGGATTGTTGAAAATTAATTATCTGAATTAGTGATTTTTTTGGACCTACAGAAAAGGACTTATCCTTCTTTGGGGTTTGGTTTATTTTATACATTGGTGAATAAATCATATATCTGAAGTCCATGATGATAAAAATTAGAGGCCATGTATTTGATTATCTGCTGAAAATTTTTCTTGAGACTTGCATCTTTCCTCTCCTCTCTACTCAACCTCTCCCAGCAGTCTACACAGAAAGGAATTCTTGAAGGCTAGCTTTTACCATGAAAAGGAATTCTTTCCAGTATGTGGTTATTTCTTCTCCCAAGCTTCCTTGAAAATATAATGATAGTACTTGATAAGTAGAGTACTTGCCTTGAAAATTTATTCATTTAATAACATTTCTGGTTTGGAGGTGGAGTTTTTGTTTGGTTTTATTTGTGTTAACATTCTCTCATTTTATGATTCTAAGCAAATCAAGGGAAATGTGCTTAGTGAACACATTAACAAACCAACATGCAGTAATGCAGGAGCAGAGCAGCCACAGGCTACAGAACTCTGTTGCAGGAGAGTCTCTCTTGATCTGTATTGACTGACCAGCACAAGGTCCCAGAATACAGTGCTGCTGTGAAATTACAATCAAATTCTCTGAGAAATCACTATATGTCTCTGAAGGTTTGTCCTAAGTTTACAGCAGGATCTAATCTTGTCCAGATCAAAGGCTGGAGGGTTAGGTCTTTTGTTTCATTCTCCTTCCTCATCTGCTCTCCTTTGGAAGGAAGTGGAAATTCCCAAAGCTGAAGAAATAGGCATTGCTGACCCTATTTCTCATAA
The DNA here is from genome assembly GCF_903797595.1 of Erithacus rubecula. Classification (NCBI taxonomy): domain Eukaryota; kingdom Metazoa; phylum Chordata; class Aves; order Passeriformes; family Muscicapidae; genus Erithacus; species Erithacus rubecula. The sequence continues at coordinate 268,029 of NC_136665.1, forward strand.
AATCTGTAAGCTTTTGACTTTCCTTTGCCATAAAAGCTGTTCTTCTGAGCTCAGCCTGCTTCTGTGCAGAGGGTTAGCACAGGGATTAAGCATCCCAAAAATCCTACTTATGTCTTCGTATTAGTGCATAAGTAAGATTTTAGCCACTAATAGCCCTTTTCCAGCTCTGCACAGAACTGTATTATATATGCTGGCCATGGTAAGACCAGAGAAAAAAATGTAGATATGGCAGTAGCAGTTAAGTTTAACCAGGGGACTGAATTTTGATGAAGTGGGGATTAAAAGTGCAATACCCACAGCTGCAGGGTCCTGACATCAGCACATTTCAGAAAAGATGCCAAAATCTCACAATAAGCCAAGAACCTTCTCTGTGCATGAGGAATGTGGCCTGTGGAGCTGTGCTAACAAATCCTCTCCACTTTGGTGTTTGCAACCATGAAGTAAAACATACCAGGTCTTTGTGACTCTGCCTGTCAGGTCAAGGCACCAGACCCTGCCTGCCTCATAGCCAGCTCCTGCTCTGAGCATGGCTGGTGCAGAATTAAAACAAGCTGTGGTGCTCTGGGCTCTCAGGCACTGCAGGATCCCCAAATTCTGCTGTGTTTGGGAGCTAAACCTCACAAATCTGTGAGAGCTTGCTTGGTCCTTCCTGTCAACAGCTGAATAAACCTTTTATTTGCTTCTCCAGGAGCTGCTGTCTCTCTCCAAGATGCCCATCATCTCTTGCCTGAATTAAACTGATGTGTGTAATTTTAAATTTTTTTTTCTGTAAACTGACAATCACAGATTAAGGGTTTGAGCAACCCTGGATTTGTTTCAGGAAGATTTCATTAACAAATCAATTAGTATTTAATCTCATTCCCACACATTTTTCATTATGAGTGCTTACTTATTAATTTTCCTGTTATGTTAAAATGTGGTGTTATGCCCTCAGAAGGAAGAGCTGGCAAAGACAAGGGAAAAAGGCAGTGACAGAGCAGACAGATGAGGCCAGTCTCCCAATTATTTATTTCCTACCTAGAGGTGGGATGCATGTTGGTGGGTGGCTGATTTTGCAGGTGGTGAGCAAGTGTGGTGATCAGGATAAGGAACAACACAGAACTGCGACTCAGAGAGACACAGCATTACAGAAATTGTCTGGATGCATTTGATCAACCTACATCTTCTCCACCTGCATTTGAGCCTTTGGTACTGTACAAGCAATACCTGAGTTCTACCGCTGTGATCTTTGGAGTTTGGACAAGACTCACTGTCAACACCAAGACTACAGGAAAACAAACCAGTCAGTGAAGAGGTTTTATTTGAAATCAATGTCTCCACTCAAAATTATTAAGAGGAAATGTAAAATCATCAGGGCAGAAGTTTTGTTTTTGCTAAATGATATGTGACCTTTTACTACCGCTGGCCTCAAATTGCTCATGGGTATCTAAAGGATCAGGGATATTGTGTCCAGGGTCCATCAGGGGCAAAGTTGGCATTGCCAAATCTGCTGAGAAACAGGAAAACTCTGGAATGGATGGTCCTTACCTGATGTGTCTGCTGCGAACCATCAGCACCAGGGAATTTGGGCCAGGTTTTCACAGAGGCAAATGGGACTGATCCATTCAGATGGACTCTTCATTATTCACCTTAATCTCTTCTCAAAAGGCTAGATTTCAGTGTGCTGATTTGGTTTACTCATTCTCCAGCCTCTGTGTTGGTTATGATGGGTTACACAGGGTTCGTTGACTGAGGGTTTAGGAGAACTAGTGCCACCATATCAATGCCTTGTTGTGATCAAATGAGGGTTTTTGCTAAATCACAGAATCACAGTATCATTTGGATTGGAAGGGACCTTAAGATCATCTTGTTCCACCCCCTGCCATGGGCAGGGACACTTTCCACTATTCCAGGGTATTCCAAGCCCTGTCCAACCTGGCCTTGGACTCTTCAGGGATGGTGCAGCCACCCTGTGCCAGGGCCTCACCACCCTCGCAGGGAAGAATTAATTTATATTTTAAATCTGAACCCCATGAGTCCCCACAAAATTCAAGAGCACACAAGAGCAGAATCATGTGTATATGTAAAACTGCTTCTAAAGATGGTGCAGGGGAGGCAATGTGAATCTCAAATCTATTCTTCTGTTCTCATGGAATTCCTTGTCACTGACGGTTGCTCACAGTTTCTTCAGAGAGAAAGATGACAAAGCTGTGAGTTTCTTGTTTGATGCTGGAGCTGCTCAGAGAGATAAAATACAGTAGAGCAGTAAAAATGATGAATATGTTTTTATGTCCATTATAAGCATCTTTTAGAGAAGGAGCAAAGTAATCACTGTGCTGGAGCACATTGGGACTGTGTGTATGCTCATCTCCCTTCTCCAGGAGTGATGTGGAGGATGCTGGTGGATTTGGGAGGTGAGCAACTGTACCTGCCCAGAGCACACAGCATAGCTGGGTGAGGAACCTATCTCCAGCCATGGCCAAAGCAGATGTGAAGAAACATGTATGGATGTGTGACTGCCAGCTGCCTGATGCTCAAAGACAGAGATGAGCTAGAGATGGTACCTGGCTTTTAATAGCCCCTTAGAGGATTTTTGACCTAGAACTTAACTGATGATTTTTTTCACTGTAATTTTTTTTTATTAATATCCATAATATCCTCTGTCAAAGAATTCTGTAGCTAAACCCCACCTTGGTAGAAAGTTTCTTACATTTTTTTTAAGCTGTAGTGCTGGCACCTTCCAGGTCTGGCCTGAGGAGCTCCCCTGTAACCTTCCTCAGGACCCTGAGGTTATACAGAAGTCTCCTGGGTCTTCCCAGTGTCTCTTTTTGTACTAAAGAGTCTGGACTGTTTATTTGTTCCTTGCTGGATAGCTCTGATCGCATTTGCTTCCTCTCCTTGAATCTCCTTTCTTTGACAACACAGGATATGAGGTGGGTCAAGGGCAGATGCTGGTGCAGGGAATTAATTTTTTTTCACATTTCTGTCTCAGACTGTTTATGTCTGGGGCAAAGAATATTTGAATATTCAGCATCTCTTCAGCATCTTGTGTCATTTTGACTGTCTTGAACAGTAGTGATGTGTGAGGATTTTGCTGGTGGGCAGTATTTCCCTTATTAAGCTGAAAAAACAGCTGAAAGAAAGTAAACCAGTAAACCAGCTGGAAGAAGAAATATTAACCAATATCAGCTTAGTCTGGTTTGAAGTTGGTGCTAGACATGTACATGCATATCCTTCAATCACTGCTCTTTGCTAAATGAGAAAATTGACAATGTTACAGAGCATCTGTGCAATTATATTTGTACCACTTAGAGACTGTGAAAAATTCATTATGTGAATGGAAAAGTGCAAAAGGTAAAAATAAAAATGGCTTAATAAAATTGCAACAGTCAGTTTAAAACTGCACAGGGGCAATGCGGAACTGTGAAAAGCACTGAGCGTACACCATGAAATAAAATAAATCTTTATTTGCTAGAACAGACACCGGGCAGCTCCTTGGCTGGTATAAATAGATGGATTTAGTTACAACTGTCTGTTGAATTAGCTGAGGATCTGACCATACAGCTTTGTTTGATCTTTAAGCATTTCTGCTTCCTGCCAAGCCTTAGATAATCAGCGATTTACTGTCCCTAGATGCACAGGAGACTGGAGCAGGATGTCCACTTCACATAAAGTCATACGAAGACAAGAGCTCTGTGGGTTTTCATTTGTCTTGGCTTGAAAATAGTTAATGTTTTCCCTTTACAGTGAATTTCCCCTCATTTCTCCTAGCACAGAGAAAACCTGACACTATGTTATTATCCCAATAGCTGCTAATTTTTTTACCTGAGAGATCAGTTTTGTGTCAAGTTTGTGGCACATTAGCAATTCTTCCCTGATTTCTGAACTATGCAGTAGGCTTAGGATAATAATGCATCTGTGTAAGTCTGTAATGAAGTCTTCAATCCAAGAACAGCACACTAACGCTTTACAATGCACCTTAGAGATTGCTTCCTGTTGCTGTTTTGAAGGGATAAAAGCAAATCCAATATGCATCTCGTGCAAGGGTCTAAAGCAGACGCTGGTGTCACATGGGCTCAATCCTCTTCTGAGTTATGCATATCAAATCCCTAGGATTTGGTTTTGACCTGGGGGCTTGGCACGTGTGCCAGCTTCATCACACAAACCTTATCCCGGTGCTTTGGTTCTGGACAGGTTGCAGCAGGCTCCACCGAGTGAAAGGTGTTTCTCTGAAATGAGAGAAGTTTACTTCATATTCACAAGGGCATAGAGTGATAGGACAAAGGGAAACAACTGTAAGCTAAAGGAGGGGAGTGTTTGACTGGATATTAGGAATAAATTCTTTACTAGAAGGGTGGGGAGGCCCTGGCATAGGCTGCCCAGAGGAACTGTGTCCCTGGGAGTGTCCAAGGCCAAGTTGGATGGGTCTTGGAGCAACCTGGGATAGTGGAAGGGGGTAGAACTGGATGGATTTTTAGGTCTCTTAACCGTTCTGTTTCTACATTTACTTGAGGCTTATAAAATATAGAGCTCATCTCTGGTAGAGAATGACCAGATACAGAATTAATATCCTGACATTTGTAAAAAGTAGACATTAGAAGAAGGAAATTAATAAATGAATTTGCAAGGCCATGTCTGCTTAACTGGAATCGTGCTGATTAGCTCCAAACAATGCTGGAGGAGATAGGCTGCATGCGTGTTCACAGCAACATTTTATCTTCGATTGAAGACATAAATGGTTGTTCTCAGAGTGTTTGTTTTTCCAAGCTACTGACAAACAGAATATATACATGCCACTTGGCCTATCACACTGTATTTATTCATTTCTATAAAAGAAAGAACAAAAATGTTCCCTTTTCAAATTAGCTTAGTATTTTCAGGCTCCAATGGGTTATATATAGCTGTGCTCTGCTCTGTTTTTCTATACTGTGGCATTGGACTGCACTTAATAGTAATACAAGAAAATAGTTCCTGAGCTGTGGCCCTAAGCTAAATCCACCACCTCCCTAACACCTACTAGAAAAAAGGAAAACACACTGGAGTTTGCAGCAAGCAAGCAGGTCACTTGTTATCAGCCACAAGCCACCTTTGCACGAGCACAGTGGAGCTCTGATAGCCCAGGGAGCCACTGGAGGAGCCAAAATGGAGCTGGGCTTGGGCATACAGCGTGTCCGTGGCAGAAAGGACTCTTTAGGTTCCTGCATGCATTATTCCTTATTACAGGACCAGGTTGATTTCTTCCTCACTGAGGAGTTCCCAGCATTACTCCCCCCTGCTCAAAGAAGCAATTCTTTATTCCCACATCTATCACAGAATCACAGAATGGATTGGATCGGCAGCAACCTTGAATTAAAGCCCATCTCATTCCACTCCCTGCCTTGAGTGCTATGTCCATTTCTGGGCCCCTCGATTTAGGAAGGATGTCAAGATGCTGGAGCGTGTCCAGAAGGGCAACTAGCCTGGTGAAGGATCTGGAACACAAGTCCTGTGAGGAGCAGTTGAAGGAGCTGGGGTTGTTTACCCTGGAGGAGGTTCAGGGGAGACCTCATCACCCTCTACAACTCCCTGACAGGAGGGTGAAGCCAGGTGGGGATCAGTCTCCCAAGCAATCAACAAGAGGACAAGAGGACACGTGCCTTAAGCTGCACCAGGGGAAGTTTAGGCTTAACATAGGGAAAAGATTATTCACAGAAAGAGTGGTTTGGCATTGGAATGGGCCACACCCAGGAAGGTGGTGGAGTCACTGTCTCTGGAGATGTTTAAGAAAAGACTGGACGTGCCACTCAGTGCCATGGTGTGGTTGACAAGGTGGTGTTAGGTCATAGGTTGGACTCGGTCATCTCAAAGGTCTTTCCAGCCTAGGTAATTCTGTGATTCTGTGAGTGCAACCTATAGCTGGCAGAGGAGGAAAAGTCAGGGGGCAGAATGAAACCACCTCCCTGGGGCAGCAGCACACCACTGATACAGCAACCTGGAAGATAGGAACAGCTCTGACAAGCCAACAGATAATTTCATGTCACTTCTAAGGGTCACGTTTTTCTTTCAGGGATATAATCACTGAGTTTTTAGCTGTCACACCTGTGCACATGTGATCTGATAAGCAGAAGCTGAGGCTGAGAGCTACTATTCTCCTTTTAAAGAGTTACAGAACAAGCAACAGGGTCTGCCGAGGCTCTGAGCAGTGTAGGTAAACCCAAGAATCACTGCCTGGGGCTGAGGGGCTGATGCTCAGCTGAGCCAGCCTCAGCTCCTGAGGCTCAGGGAGGAAGGGGGTGGCAGCAGGGTCAGCCATGAGAGTAGAAAGGGGGTCAGCTTGCTGCTGCTGGGGGGCTGGAAAGCTGCCATCACTGGGCTGGGACCTGGGAACATGTCCCTGCTTGTGGCCAGGTAAGCCCTGCAGCCGCCCAGGCAGCTTTGCTGGGGACTGTCACTTCAGCAGTCTTGTGCCCTTGGCATGCCTGGAGCCAGCTCTAATAAGGATTAAAAGAAAGGCAATGCCTTAGGGCAGCTTAGTGAAATCCAACAGTTAAACAATCCCTAAGCAAAAGCAGCAAGTGTCTGGCTGGGGCTGCATGGCTTCCCCTGATGCTGAAGGTGAAACCAGGGGCCTTAAAAATTATGAAAGCACTCACCTGCAGCCTGGGAGGTGAGTGATGTTCTAGGGGGTCACACCACAGGGCTGCCTGTGGTGTTCCAGGACATGTGGAGCAAAATCACTGTTGTTGGGTTATACGTTCCCTTACAAACCAAATCTGAATGCTACCATGAGGTGAGTGGAATTCAGGTGCTGCTGCTTAATTTGCTTCTGTGAGTGCCTGCAATGAAAGATTTGACTTGCAACACACTTGTGTTCAACTTGAATTGTGTAACAGCAGCTGCAGGGGTAGTGGTTTACAGAAAAAACTACTTCTCTATCTTTGGTATTCCTCTGGTTTCAGTGGATTTGACTGAAGGAACTCTAGTTCCTTGTTGACTTTAATTAGATTGATTAATATTTGGCATTACCAGAAATACAAAACTAATTAATAAGCTTCAGCTTTTTCAAAAATGCTGGAGTGTTGCTATAATGTGACCAAGCATTGCTTTTTGAATGTGGTTTAGTTGTAGAGATGGTAATAGCAGTCCCTTGTATCTGCAATATTCCTAAGGCCTCCCTGCCATATAAGCTCACAGGAAAGAGTGCTGTGGCCAGCAGCACACTGAGCTGTGTCATCGTTACATGTGGGCATGATCCTGACCCATTTGATGTTTCAAGAGAACGCCTTTAATGATCTGTACCATATGTTCACAGAAAACAAGAAGAGGAATAACTGGCTTTTTTTGATCCACTGCCAGTGTCAGCAAATCAAGGATCTGAACAAACACTGCTGAGACCCAGCCTCACTGTGGTAATGCTGCCAGGGCAGTAAATGGCAGGGGGTGACATTGCCAGGATACGAAAGGCACAAAATGACACACTGCCTGTGTGCAAGGCACCTGGGTTTCACCAAATGGCCTGTGCACGTCGGTGTGTGCCACCCAGCTCCGGAGAGAATGATGGATCTGGGAACCATCCAGTGGGTTTAGCTGCAGATCCCAGTGAAAACAAACACAACTTTGTATGTATGCGAGGGATTCTGCTCCTGGAGTATAACCGTATGAAGAGCAGTAGCTTGTGACTGGAAGACCAGACCCATGAGAACCAGACGGGGGTAACTGAGGCTCTGCTGGCCGTGAGCATCAGCCTGGCTGCATCGGGGACTGACGGCAGGCAGCAAAGGAGGACAGACAGCGGTCGGGTGGCAGGCATGCAGCGGGCAGAGGAGGCAGGGCAGGCAGCGAGGGACGGGCAGCGGAGAACAAGGTAGAAGGGGCAGGCAGTGAGGGACAGTGGGGCCGCGGGCGCTGACCCATCCCGCTCATGGGACGCGGCGCGGGCCGGGGAAGGGCCGGCCCCGGCCGAAGCCAGGGGCTGTCAGGACACGGCTCTATCCCGTGCCCCGAAGCTCCAACAGCGGCCCCGCCGTGCCGGCCCCGAGATGCCCCTCCTCTCGCCCCGCTGCCCCTCCTTCTCCGCCCCCCCTCGGGCGTCGTGAGGGGCCGCGGGCGGGCGCCCGGCGGGGCTCCCGGGGGCGGGCCGTGACTTGCCGTGCTGCTCCCCCCGGCCCGGCCCCTCGGAGGCGGGTGCGGGTGCGGGCGCGGGCGCAGCGCACCTGCCGGGGGGCTCGGCTCGGCTCGGCTCGGCTCGGCTCGGCTCGGCTCGGCTCGGCTCGGCTCGGCTCGGCTCGGCTCGGCGGCGCTCAGTGGAGCCATGCCCGCGGCCACCGCGCCCGGGCTGGACGCGTCGCGCACCTCCGCGCTAGGGCGGGACAGCGGCGGCTCCCGCGGATACGCAGGTACGAGCGTGGTCTCACGTTGTTTCTCGCACAAGTTCTCTCTTGCGTCGCACCGGAGGGAAGGGAGGATGCCCAGCAATGGTAGCGCCAGAGCCCGGTCAGGGTGCAGGATCTCTCCCTCCTAGGGATGCGGAGTGACCGGGGGAGGATGCGTTATCTCCGGACAGAAGTGTTGTGTGTGCCCCGGGAAGGGGGTGCAGGAGATCCCCGCCGGGGCTGTGTTACCTTCCCACTCAGCTCCGGAACCCCGCGCCGGGCAGGGGCCGCTCCGGTCCCACTCCATGCCGCCTCCGGCCGGTCCCTGCAGCCGCAGAGCGCGGGGGGGACAGTGCTCCACACCCTGCAGTGCCTCGGAATGGGTGTCCCGGAGCCGTCCCGGAATCACCCCGGTCACGGTGGGGGGGTCCCGGCGGGTCCCGGCGACCCTGGGACGGCTCTGCCGGGGCTGCACTCGGCGCGCAGAGCGGGGCCAGTCCTGGCCTGCGGCTCGGGCGGAGGCGCCGAGCACCCCCAGGGCTGCACACGGTAGCCCCACTCCAGAGCCGTCAGAGCGGCTCACCCGGAGGCTGCTGGAGCTCTGAGGAGAGTAATTCCTCCCAGAGAGGAGGCGCTGCGATACAAGTTTGGTGTTCAGTCGCTGGGATGGCCACGGGCACGAAGGACGAGTGCAGGGGGCAGGGGGGAGTGTCTGGCACGGATGGAAGCTGCTGGTTTTCAGAGACATGGGCACATGTCACTGGGCTGAGAAGGAAATGAAGATATGGAATATGGTAATACATTGAGGGGTAGAATGAAAAACCAATCAAAACTTTGCCTTCTTATCTTCACTTGAGTTTTGTTACTCAATTCTATTGCGTAGGCCATAACATCATTTCTAAACCTCTTTGACTTAAGTGGGTTCAATAATTTGCCGGTAATGCAAGGTGACAAAGGTGGGATTTATCCACTGCACAGGCCTGTGGGGTTGGTGAGTGTCTGGGCCTGGAGGGAGCAGAGGCATGGTCTGGACCTGCTGGCCCGGGCAGCCAGAGATGCTTGTTCCCAGCCACAGCCACCTCTGGAGTCGGGAGCAGGGTGAGATGGAAGAAATGTGAAGCTTGGTGTGACCTGCTGTGGTGACCTGCTACTTGCTGGGATTTCTTCCTCTGTTCTTCAGATCACAGGGCAGATGGATTTTTCCCTGGCTTCTGTGCGAGCAGGGCTGAGTGCTCCTGAAATCCAGGAACTTCCTTCTCATGTGCAGCCCATCCTCACATATCCTTGTGATTTATTTGGCTCATGAAGTTCTAACAGACTTCATTAATTATCTGATTTTGTTGTGCCTATAGAAATTGGCAAATGTATTTGGACTACTAGCATAGTATTACTATTTGGATTACTAGCATAATAATCCTCTGAATGAGCTTGACTGTTTAATTTGAATTTAATAGAGCCGTTAATTTGAAAATGCAAAACAAGTTCTGGGGAACGTGCTTAGAGAATTAACTCAAACCCAAGTGTAGACCCTGTTACTCCAGCCTGATAGTGTTGCTAACTATCAACCTTTCTCTTTTTAAAAATTGCGTATATTTGGCTGCTTTGATATGTTGTGTTAAAGTCTTGTGGGGCTGGGTTTGTCTACACTAAAAGGAGTTTTGGGAGTGGCATGTCCTGTGTTGCTCTCAGCCTTTCTGATTCTGTATAGGTTAATCTTGCTCTGTGTAGGTCTGTGGCAAAACAGTTTGAAATGCCAATCTGCCAGAAAATATTTGGTGTTTAAATTAGTAATCTACCCTCAGTTAACCCAGTTCTATCTATAGACCTGGCTCCTCTGGTCTCCAGCCAGAACAACAAAGACCCATTTTGTACAAGCCAACTACAGCAAAACTGTGGAGCAGGAGTTCTTAGTAAGGTGGAAACTGGAATATGATGGGTCAGGGCTCGGCTGTGCTGCACGGAGATGCTGCATTGGCTATTGGACCACCAGTGATGTTGTACACACAGGGCTTTGCCAGACCTTAGCTAGGTGTCTGCTCTTCATGCTCTTCACCCTCTCTGCATGGTGCTTTGCCGTGGTGCAATTCCACTTTCATGAGCACCAGTTTGGAAATATATATGTGTGTTGAGTCAGGTGGATGTACTGCTGACAGCCCTAAGCAGTTTAGATAGCTAAAATGATGGCTACTTATTTATTTAAATGTGGACATGTTATATATACATCAATGTTTGCTGTCATTGTGCAGTATGTATACAGTATCTTTCATGGCATTGTGTGATTCTTTTTGATGATGAGAGCCCCCTTTCGTTATTTCAGACCACAAGCAATAGGGTGATAATTAAGATTTGTACAGATAAAGTCCCTCACATGTTCCTTTTGAGAGGATGAAAAAGAATGTGGCAGGATTTCCATTTCAATTAATGCATAAATGAGAGGGGAATTAAAGGAAGTTTCCCTAGTACAGCCCTGATGCCTGTAGTACTTGGAGGGTCTTAGAGCTTCCTGAGACACAGCTGTGAGATTCAAACACTCTGTGCTTTTCCTGGTCTTGCCTTCTTTTGAAGGACTGACAGGAAGAGGAAGAACGATCCCACCCTGTGTTTGGGGAGAGTCAGCAGTGTGCTTCCCTGAGGAGCTGTGGGAGCCTGGCTTACCCTGAGGGAGGCCAGCAAATGTGCAGGGCAGGAGCATGGGGCAGGGGAAGAGCATAGCAAATGTCTGGAGCTGAGAAGACGCCTTCTCTGCTGAAGCTGTTGTGCTGTAACAGCAGCATTTACCGCGATACTGCCGAACTGCAATAGAGTTCTCCGGACACTCATCGACCAGTGCTTGCCAGGCCCGGTAAATTCTCTGGAAAAGCCTCTGACATTCTGAAAGGTTTGTGTCAAGTGACTTGAGCACTGTCCTGCCCTGTGGGAATCTCCATGGAGTAGGGTACTGTCATCAGCCCGTGCCACTGAGGTACTGGTGCCTCTGAAGCTGCCCAGATTATACTGGGGGCTTTTGGGTGAAACAGGAAAGAGGAAGGAGTACAAAGGCATATCATTATTTTTAGTCCGTATGTTGCTGAAGTGGAAGTCTCTGGCCCTTAGGCTATCTAGGGTGGTACCTTTTTTTTTTTTGCTGTGGTTCCTCTAATTCCTCAGTACCCTCCTGTAACTCTTTCAGACCAGGCTGCACATACTTCTGTCAACATAGAGATGCATTGACAAATACATCAGTGAAGCCATAGGCAGAGGGACAATAAGTGCAGGATCTGAAAGAAACACTCACTATGACAGGTTAAAAATTGGTAGGTCTCACTGCTGGGCTGTTGTCTGTAGTTGTGGTTCTGCCTCCCAGACCAGGGAAAGGGAGAGGTTTTGTGAGGTGGGAAGTGCTGCAGCCTTCAGTGAATGCTCCATTCAAACCTAGTTGTGGAAGGAATTATCGAGCAGGCACCGCTGAAAGAAAGGAATGGGGTCTCTGGCTTAGAAGAGATAAAAGTTGCAGTTTTCTGGAGGATAGGAGAGAGACAGCCTGTATTGGCTCAGTTGTAGCCTGAATGTTGGTGGTCATGGTGGGATGCCGTATCAGGGTGCATGTACCTTGGGTGTGGCTTAAGTTGTGTGATCTTTTGTTGTGAGCAGCTTCATTTTTCTGAGGTGAGTTTCCCTGGCAGTGCAGAAACTGAAATTATGTTACTAAGAACTTACACTTGCTTTTCTACCACAGAAAAAACAAAGCTGTTCTTCAAAGCCAGGAGTGCAGCTGCTCTGCAGAGCTGATGCATGGAATTTTATCACCTTGTCCCCACGATCTTCAGATCCTTTTTTAGGCTGCAGAAGAAAACATGGATCCCAAATTTCCATTTCCACAGGGCAGAAGGTGATACAATTTGGAATATATGGGCTTGTAATTTCTCCGGGATTGTTTCTCCTTTCTTGTTCTCCCATCAGTTTGACTCATAAAACTTAAAAAACTTTGACTCATAAAACTTATATCAAGCAATGTAAAAGAAGTGACAGTTGCAGAATGTCAGCTACTTGGCTTTATCTCCTGTACTGCAAGGTGTTAATCTGGGTGGTTAGGCATTTGCACCAGGCACTGATACTGCTTTGAGGGAAGGATTTTTGTGCTTGTCATTAAAGCTCTAGAACAATATAAAATAAAGAAGGAAGAGAGTTACTGGGTTTTCTGAGTCCTCCACAATACAAGATTTTTCCCTATGGTATTATCCAATGCTTCATCCTAGCTACTCTGAAATTACCTAGACTAGAGAGACAGAATATTAGTAGACTTCTGGATTTCAGCTAATGAATGAAATGAGCTGAATGCTTTGGATCCAAAACACTGAAATTTTAAAAATCACAAGTCAGTCTTAAAACACAGAAGCACCCCAATTACAGTGATTAACCCAGCATTTTATGGGTGGTTTGGTATATTTTAAAGGGCAAAGCCCTTGCCAGTTTTGCTGTTCCTGCTGTGGCAGAGCGAGGACATCCTTGGACCTTTCCTCTGGAAAAGCAGAACATCCCCAAGCATCTCTGCAATTCTACAGCAAAGAGATTTGTAACTAGACTGGAATTGGCACGATTTTGCTTATTAATCATGATTGCCACTGACTTTTTATGTGCACTGTAGAGTCTTGCCTTCAATATTGTGATGGGGGACAAGCTAACACATAGGACAATTGTTAGTTTTCATTTATGCTTTTTATTGACATGCTGTCTTTGAAATGCAGCCGCAGATGAGCAAGTGTGTTATTCTAAAGAACAGTTTTGACTGGCTGAGTGGATCAGGATTGGCAGAGGGGTGATTTTGCAGTCTGCATGAACATCTGCCTCTCGTTTGGTTGTCAGATGACAGAGAGAAATGCAGAAGTTGCAGAATGAGCAACTGCTCCCCAAAATAAATCAATTCCTGTGTCTGCTGAGGGTCTTGGGGATGGGGTTGAGCTGGTGCCTAGGTTACAAACGAGCCTTTGCAGGAAAGCAGAGCCCCTGTGGCCCAGCAGAATCTAGGGAAAGTCTGTAGCTGCTGGGGCAGTCAGTGCCCACAGCTATCTCAGCCCAAATTGGAGTGGTGGTGGCTGGTAGAAGCAGTGTTGGGGAAAGGGGTGGATTAACTGCTTGCTTTTCCTCCAACAGAACTGGGAGAGTTGATTCCATTATTATTTCTGGGATGAAATAAAGCCAGTCACAATGCTGCTCATGTATTCCAGACTCCTAAGCAGAGCAGCTTTGATTGGGAATGGATTTGAGGAGAGGTGAAAATGCAGACAGAGTTGAGTAGGTTAAAGGGGTGGTATAAAAAATTCCCTGAATGTATGTGTGGGCTGGAAACAGTGTGTGGGAGGATGACTTGGCCTGTGGGAGCTCAAAGAAGGCAAGTTTTGGGGTTTGATTTTTTCTGTTCAGAAGAGCAGAAATTTGTGCCATTATGTAAAAGCATAATTACACCCAGGAAGGTTTCTGCTTACAGCTGCAGTTATTTTCAAGATCTTTGCTAGTTGATTGGGTCAAAGGAGACATCTGGGCTGGACACAGGGGTTCTGCTTTGCTCTAAGAAGCAGTGCCCCGCAAAACCGGGGGCAGTTTTGCACAGGCAAGAGAGGTCTGGTGTTTGGCCCATTATTGTTAATACTTGCAGAAATTCAGATTAGGACTAAGGTTTTCATTCCTTTTAATCTGTTTCAGTCCAGAAGCTGAATTCTCATGTGTAGTCCTGAGCTCCCTAGCCATGTACAAAGGAAGGGCAAGGACATGGGGACACATCTTCTCCTCTGCTCTCCTGAGCTACTTGTCACTCTGTGCACAGCTCACCTGCAATCATTGACTTTTTAAATTGGAAAAAGCAAACACAATGCACTGGTTCCCTGTCCCTATACTGGCATTCCTGTCAATCTTTGTGCCATCTTGCACCAATTCCTGTGTGCAGGGAGGCTGAAAGCAGATGTGTTTATTGACTTGTGCTGTTAATCATTGCTGTGCCCGAATGTTGCTGGTAGGATGTTGTGTGGCTCTCGCTGAGCAGTTTGCAAGTTTCTCTGGTGGCCATGGCCATGCTGTTGCCTGCACGTCCCTCTGCATGAAGCCCAGAATAGGAAAGCCAGACTCTGTCAGGAAAAGAACCAACCAGCAGATATGAAAAATAAAAAGTGATAAAACCACAGAGAAGGGTTTTAAATCTGGCTGTTGGATTCTCAGCCCATCACCACAATAAAAGGCATTGCTAACTTTTTCAGACTGGTGTCTAAATCAGTTATTCACAGAAATTCTTTCTGACAGTTGTGGATGCCAGGTCACAGCTCCATGGTGTGCATTTCATAGCTTAACACAGCAAACCCAGGACAGGAGCAGCTTCATATTGCTCTTGGGAATGACTTAGGGAAGCCAAAATGGGCCAGGGAGAGGGAATGCAGGTAAGGTCTGTAGCATTCAGGCTGGTTTTGCTCAAAAGAGTGGTTGGAAATTCCCCAGGAAAATTAAAAACCTCTATTCCATCATCTGCTTTAAAACAGGAAAATAGTTTCAAAAAGAAAAGGTTCAAAAGTTTCTATATTCTTTACAAATCAGTTCTTTGTGGAAATGCAATTCCTATGTTTTAAGCTTTTTGGCAAAATAATATATAACCATCAAGTGGCATGCAGGTCTGGTCCATCTAAAATTTCACCTTGGGGGTGGATTTTTTTTAATGACTGAAGTGGTTTTTGTCCAGCTCTGGAGCCTTCCTCCTTGATATTTTTTTTGGTCAAGGTAGGGCGATGCAGTGTTGCCCTAGCAGTGGGGATTTCTGACATCCATAGAGGTTGTGCCGTCTGGCAAGTATTGAGCGTGAGTAAGAGGCCACCGGCCACGTTGTCCAGGCACATCTGCTCTTATCAGCTCTGTTCAGTACCCCAGCATGTGCATGTTGCTGTGCACAAGCCAGATCAAAGAGCTGGTGCAGGCAGATAACCCAGAGCTAAGCAAGGCAAATATACAGCCAGGCTGAGCTCTGTGTCCTGCAACACCCAGAGCAGTGGAGGAGAGTGGAGCATGCTGAGAGTGGGCAGTGGACACACAGGTGTGCTGCCCTTCTTCCAGGGATGCTGCAGAAGGCTTTCCATGGGCCAGCCCACAACCTCTGTCCTGTCCACTTTTCTGGTGGGGCATCCTCCATCCTTCCTCTATCCATGGCTCTTAACAGGCATGTGCTTTCCCTGTAGAAATACATGTGGGGTTTCTTTTGGCTTCTCCAGTGGCTGCCTTTCTAGATAGTGGATCACTTTGCACCCTCTGCAGAAATGTTACAGTTGTTTAATGAATGAGAGATTATTCATGAGTACTGGGAAAAAATAAGTTGAAAGTTGAAATTATAAACATACAGACTTCATTGTCCTGATGGAGGACACCAGCAAGGATGTGCCCACCAAAACTTGTCTGGGAACAGAGGGACCTGGTGGCAGAAGAAAAGTGCACACTTGTCCTGAGACTCCCATGTTGCATGTTCCATGCTGGCCTGAGAGAATGGTGAAGCCATAGCACAGAGTTCCCAGAGAAGCTGTGGCTGCCACTGGATCACTGGTCCAAGTGTCCAAGGCCAGGCTGGACAGAGCCTGAAGCAACCTGGGCTAGTGGAAGGTGTCCCTGCCTATGGCAGGGGATGGAATGGGATGAACTTAAAGGGTCCTTCCAAACCATTCTGTAATTCCATGAAAGCAATGCTGACCAAAATGTGATGGATGTGGGAGTCTCAACATGTTGTAAATTACATGTGTTGAAAAAATCAGTTTTACCTACACAACAGACCACAGAATAAAATAAAGGAAGTGGGTAGGAGTGAGCCTGAGGTGTCTCTTATAACAGAGGTGGGAGCAGAGAGCTTATTTGAGCTCAGATGTGTAAATGGATGTGTATCTCTTCAAATACCTTTTTGCTCTCCTTAATTGCATAGAAATTATGTATTAGTGGGAAAAGAAGTTTTTCTGAAAAAATTTTTACGAATGTTTAATGGTCGCCTGTAAGAATCATCAGATATTGGGTTTCCTCTATCACACTTTAAAAATAATTTTATCAATAGAAACACAAATGTTTTATCAGGAATATTTTCATTCAGAAATGCTGATATGAGGAAGGTGCTAGAATGACACAATTAACAAGCTGCATTTCTTTTGTCTGGTAATGTGCTGTGACAGATGTGTTCCTTAGATATCTGCAACTTTTACCCTGTGTTGTTGTCCAGATGTTCCTCTATGCAGCTGACCCAGAGGAACAGTCCTGTGGCTGCTGTTCAGTTCTTGCAGGTCTCCATCAGAATCTGGATTGTGAACCCCCTGGAGCAAGTGGTGGCCGATCCTGGCCCTGCTTCTGAGGTGGTCCTTGCAGTGATGGGTGTGCAGAGGGCTGTGATTTGGTGCACATGGTTTGTGCCACACCTGAATCTTCAAAGCTTCCTCCAGGGAGTAGCTTCATAAAGCCATACCTGTGTGTTGGAAGGCAGACAAGTCTGTAAGAGCTTTGCAGCATCTCCACAGGAGCTTACCAGAGACTGCAGCACAGCTGGGGACCTTGGTTAGTCTCTGCAGCTTCTATAGCCCGAGTCTCACCCTGCTCTTTTACTGTAGATCTTGTGTCATGTTTAACACTAATTTCTTTAAAAGCTATGCCAACACCTGGATTTTCTCATGGGAAGACCAGATCTTGGTGGCCATTGTTGGTTTAAAAGCCCAGCCCTGGCAAGACTCAAGGCCAGCTCTGCAAGGAAACAAAGTGCCAGGGCCAGTTTCACTCTATACAAGATGCTTTGCTACATCAGCTTTATTTCATGTTTCACTTCTAGCTGCTTTTCTTTTGCTTTTCAACACAGTGAGCTCTTCTCAGAGCTCTTCTGTAAGATTGCTGTGGATGCTTAACATGCCTGTGATTTTCAGGGATAATTTCTGAGGTGTTAGTCTGCAGGAAAATAAACTTGCAGGAATAATATCAGTCTGTTTATTTTCTACAGGTGTCTTGGTTTGAAAGACAGGTGTTTGTTAAGAAAGGCAGGAGAGTCTCTCCTGAAATGGACAATGTAAACCACCTTTCTTCAAATTATTATAATTTTGAAATTAAGAAGCTCACAGGCAAAGATATGGGAATAGGAATAACAGTTCTTTACTAGGAAAAATTTAAATAAAAATACAGTAATAAAAACACCCAAAAACAAACAAAAAACCAAACAGAAACAAAACCCCAAAACACTGACAGAGTCAGAATACAACCTGACACCCTGTCAGTCAGGGTGTTGGTAGCAGTCCCATTAAACTGGCTGCAGTCCTCCTGGAGTCACAGATGTGGTTCTGTTGAAGCACTGCTCCTGTAGATGGGTGCAGTTTTCCTCTGCAGTCCAGTGGAAAAAGGCTGCTCTGATGTTTCAAATATCAGATTTTATTTAGGTAGGAAATGCTTGGCTCCTCCCCCTGTGAGGAGCATCTCACAATGGGATGATGTGATTTTATCAGTCATGTAATGGGACTCAATGGCCCATTAACAGAAGATACCTCCCTGGAAGAAGGATGGGTTGTGGAAGAGATAAAGAACACTGTCCCACCTGTTTTTAACAGATGGTCCATTAACAGAAGATATCTCCCCCGAAGATAAGGATCACTGCCCCATCTGGTTTCAACAGATGGTGAATACATAGAATACATACTTTTGGTTACATCCTGCTTTGCAAGCCAGGACAACAGCATTGATAGAGCCTAGTGTTCTCTTGTTTTCCAGCATCTAATTATTCCAGTATGGTTTAGTCATATTAAATTGCCAGTAATAATCAATACAAAGGGGTGACTTTTGTGTGTATGGGAATAATGAGGTGAAGGCACAGATCACTCTCTTTCTGCACAGACACCAAGTGGCAGCCTTGTTAACATGCTTCCAGGCAATTACTTCTGTAGTTTATATCATTTTGGCAGGTACTTGTGCAATGTATTTGATTTTTGGTCACTGCTTTGCTGTGGAAGGAGCACAGGAAATGTTTACCAGGCAGTCATACCTGGGTTGCTCTCTCATTTCTTATTTCTTATCAGCAAAACATAAACCCATGGCTTGCAGACAGTGAAACCATATGGTTCCTACTTTTGATAAATCAATTTTGCAATACAGATAATCCTGGCTATCCATGAGAAGAGATTTTTTGGATTATTTTAATTCTTGTATTACTCTCTATTTTTCACTGCCTGGGAATTACATACGTGTTTATTTCTGAACCCAGAGGTTGGCATGAATTAAGAGTTTATGGAGGACACTGCACTTTAGTGTCTGTCTTTACTTGGAGGACAATTATTTGTCATATGCAATGACCCGTTTGTTGTAGCCAGTGCCATTCTTCACAGCCAGACAAAAGCATCAGATTCAGAGATTTTTCTGAGCACTGGATATCCTCTCAATGTAAGACCAAGCTGAGAATTGCATTTGTATAAATCAGCTCCTGCTCTACATAAAGCTGCAGAAATAGCTGCAGAAACTGGAATCATAGGACTGTAGAATCACAGGAGCTTTTGGGTTGGAATGAACTGGAAACCCATACTTACTAAATGTATTGCGGAACACATTTTTCTCAAGGAGCAAAGGTTGAAAATCAGCCTTTGAATGTGTTTTTTGACAGCCACTATAAATAACACGAAAGGATGAGTTTTCTTACTCTTACAATCACAGAGTGATTTGTGTTAGAAGTGACCTCAAAACCCACCCAGTCCCACCCCTGCCATGGGCAGGGACACCTCCCACTGTCCCAGGCTGCTCCAGCCCCAGTGTCCAGCCTGGCCTTGGGCACTGCCAGGGATCCAGGGGCAGCCACAGCTGCTCTGGGCACGCTGTACTAGGGCCTCCTTACCCGCACACCCAGGAATTTCTTCCTAATATTTCATCTAAACCTACCCTGCTTCAGTCATTCCCTGTGTCCTGTGCCCCCAGACCTTGTCCAAAGTCCTTCTCCAGCTCTTTTCTAGCCCCTTTAGGCCCTGGAAGGGGCTCTAAGGTGTCCCCAGAGCCTTCTCTTTTCCAGGCTGGACAACACCAGTGCTTCCACCCTGTCTTCAGAGCAGAGGGCCTCCAAATCTCTAATAAGGGGATTTATTCCATTTTGCAGTTTTTATTTTTTACATTTCTGGGTGCCAACAGTTATGCAAACCAAGACCTTAATATGACTTTTTCTAGATATTTATAAAATAGAAATCAAAATGTAAATCTGGTCAGCACAAATGTTTGTGTTTTACCAGGCGGCAATGCAGCCTCAGACACCAGTCTCAGTTGAAAACAAAAATAAAATAATTTTAACAAAAACAATAATAAAATTCTTGATTTTAGTAGATTTTGTCTAATAAACATGCCTGAAGAATATTCAGAAAATAAGTCTATATGGAACATTTGCTTATATAAGGATGGAAGCTTGTTTAAACATGATTCTTTGGAGATGTAAGGGTAAAATTAACCTGGCAAAAAAGTGAATGCAATGGCTAAATGTGTAAACATCACAGGTTTAACAGTGAGGGACACTAGGGCATGCAGGAAAGTTTTCCAAACACATTTTTAGAAGACAATGGATGATTAAAATTATGACCGATTTTATGCAGAGAAGCTAAATCTCAGCTTGGATGAAATTCAAAAAATCGTTCTGGCATAACTTCATCTGGACATTTCAGTGAAGGCATTTGTGAAAAGCAAAAAGCAGTTACATATTTAATTTTTTTACTTTAATGAGAAGAAATGGTGTTGAGAAGCTCCTAAAAAAAGAACAGCGTTTCTCCTCTGCACAAGTGCAGGTACATGAAGTTGTTGAACTTTCAACTAAGGTATAGAAGGTTTTGGAGCTGTAGATCTCACTGAGAGGCGCCTCTGTGGGTCTGGCTCCAATTACATTCAAATGGGAATGATCCTCTGGGCGTGGTCTGTGATGCTGTTGCAGCCCAGGACAAAGCATGGAAATACCCACATTTTCAGGGGACGCTGGCTAGCAGACATTTCTGTAGAGCTCAAGTGGAATAAAAATATTTTAAAGCCCACAGCTGAGGAGTGGTGCTGCCAAGGTCACTGCCATTGAGAGGTTTAATGACTTGGCAGACACCATTGTGGGCAAGGACGGGGCTGGGAAGGTTCAAAACAACCCAGCAGCTACAGCTGCACATTTTACTCAGGATGGTCGGTGCTGGATGAAATGAAATATGTCTTGAAAGAAAGGATCCAGTGCCAAATTATTTCTTCTTTGGAGAACAAAGAGTGAACAATGAGTCCAGGTAAACTGGCAGGTGTATGGAATTCCTCTACTGAGGCTGCATGTGGTAGCCCAGCAGGTGTGCATCAAGACCAATTCAGCTCTAATTAGTTTTTTTGCATCTTGTGCAACTACAAGGGTAACCAATGTAAACTCTAAAAATAGCCTTGAAATTGTAAAACACACCAAAAAAAATCTATATGTAAAATGTTTATTTTGAAGTTAAGAACAGTGTTTTCTCATGGTAAGCCACAGAGTGATTAAAATAAAAAGAAAAGCCTAAACTTGTAACACTCATCTGGAATGAGGAAAATTGTCCAATACAATTGTCCTGTGTATTCCAGGAATGGGATGTGGGTGGGAAGAACAAGAGGTGAGGAGAAACCAGTCCTATAGAAAACATTTGCTCTCATTGAGGCCAATTACTGCCGTAGTAAGTGGCTGAAAGAAGTGGCAAAACAAACAGAAATAATCTGCATGGAATTAAAGAGATATAGTTTTAAAAGCTAATGCTTGGTGCATATTTACTCAGTGGATTAGCCCAGTAAATGTCACTGGGACTTTTGTTTGGTCTTTTGCTGAGATTCCTGTGGGTTTGTTTTCCAGGTACAGAGACTTTAAGAGCAAGAATTGAAGATAGGTAGGTGAGACACCTACCTGCTGTGGTATGATCTAGGGGCTTAACAGCAATTAGTGACATGGGGGGAGTTTTAGCATTAAAAATAAAATAGATTCGCTAACAACATGTGTTTCTGTCAGGATGTTCTCATGGAGGCTATAATTTCTTTTTTCCTTAGATGAGGAAAATATATTTTCCTCTTTTAATATTTTTTGTTTGTCATAGTGCTTGCAGCACTATGCCTCTGAGTTTTCTCAAGTCATTTGGAGATCCAATGAAAAATAGGGAACTTGGGCTCTGATGCAGAAGCAGTGCTGGTATTTTGTAAATTTTAAAAAACCTGAGTTTCTAGATTCTGTCAATGCACATGTACCAACCCAAAAAAAGTGTTTGCTGCCTTTGAAGTTATCTAGATGTTATATATTGTCTTAATGACCTGACACTCAACGTTTTGTTTGAAATGACTGTGAACAAGGGGCGTTGTGACAATAAAACTTAGTGTATGAAGTTAGTGGCCAGCATTAGGTGGCCAAGGGGAGAACAGTTCCATGGCTCAAAAAGCAGCTGTATAAACAACAAAATAATAGAAAAGTGGAATGAACAAAAATGTATTAAAAATTAATGATTTACTGTAAAGCAGAGTTTGGCACTTGAAAAGGGAGATAAGTTGTATGTGTATGTCTTCCTATGC
This sequence comes from Erithacus rubecula, assembly GCF_903797595.1. Lineage (NCBI taxonomy): Eukaryota > Metazoa > Chordata > Aves > Passeriformes > Muscicapidae > Erithacus > Erithacus rubecula. The sequence goes on from NC_136665.1 coordinate 289,883, forward strand.
TCCTCCCTGTGGTTTTGATCCCCTTGGCCCCTTTCAGCCAAGCCAAACAGAGGTGCAGTGCTTGTAAAGAAGTTTCAGTCAGATCACGCCAAGATGCCATCAAGTAGGTTGAACTGCATGATCAATCCAGGAGATTTTGGATATTTGCTTGGGAGAAGACATTGTAATGAATACTCCCAGACAGCCTGAGTACTAAATTAATCAGAATCCAACAACACAGGGATCTGTAGGGGGACCATGACACTCAAAAATTACTTTTTTTAGTGTTTTAGTGTTCAACGTGTACCAGTCTGAGCAGATAATGTCACATCAGTTGCTTTGTGCTGGGGGTGAGGGCAGAGGAGCTGTTTAGTGATGCATGGCACTGATGGCGGGTGGCCGTGGGCTGGTGCTTAGCAGTGCAGCCAGCATCAGCCACCCTGAGGTCTGGTATTTGTTTTCACCATTAACTGTGACTGATTTACAGCCTGGTGTCAATAAAACCTCCGCGGTCCTTCACTGTTGGCGGCGCTGCATTGTGTCTGTGTTTGCTCTGCAGGGCAGTGCAGCCGTCTCCTCCCGCCCCAGCTCGGCTCTCTCCAGGTCCTTCATGGCAACGGCACCGATGTGGGAACCGTGGTCACGTTCCAGTGCTCCGCCGAGCACCAGCTGGAGGGACCAGGCATGGTCACCTGTGTTTGGAAAGGGAACAGCACACAGTGGACAGCCGGAGTGCCTTCCTGCAAGTGTAAGATTCTTCCCAAACCATCCCCCTCCCTCTGGGATGCAGTGCATTCATTTTGCCCTGCCTATCCTGCAACGTTAGGATTCGCTGTAGATACCTCTGCAAAGGAAAAGACGAATTCCAGTTTCTTCAAGGTTGCCCCACTGATGGTAATTCCACTGCATATGTGTTCTGACATGCCATTATCATGACACAGAAAAGACTCTGTTGGATTCATCCCTGATCTCATGTCACTGGTAGAACCTGAAATAACTGTGGCTCTAGCTAAAAGTGGTGTGCTTCTTTAGAGAATATATGAGTGTCTCAGTTTAGAGACAAGTTTAGGAGACAAACACACTGGAATGAGTGTTTCCTCTAAAAAAAAGGGTTCCAACAATCCCTTTTCACCAATATGAAATGAATACTAGTGAATGAAAGTGGAAAAAACCCCCAATAGTTTATTGACAAACAGACTGCCCACATAGCATGGGAAAAAAGGTAAATGAATGCTAGATATTGAACTGTCAGACCTTTGCACACACCCAACCCCTTCACCCAGAAAAAAAGCCCAAAACACCAGGGAAAGATAAAAACCACAACAGCCAGCAGCTGGGTCCCGGTGGGGAGAAGGATAACAGCAGCTCCTTTGTCTCGAGGAAGAATCCAAAAGGTTCATGCAGTAGCTTGGGCAAACAGATGGAAGCTCAGAGAATGTCTGGTGTTGGTCCCCTATCCAGAGGTGAAGCAGATGTGCCCTCCCCTGCTTGTGCTTTTTCCGAGGTGCAGGGCCAAACCCCTCTCTCCCACTGGTGATTCTTCTCCTGCTGCTTGTTCTCGCTGATCTCAGACCAAAACCAAACCGTCCAATTCACCTCGAAAAGCCACCAGAGGCCACTGCTGTGGCCTCCCCAAGTCCAAAGAACTGAAAAAACCCCAAATTTGCACCTGGGCTATTAAACCCTCAAGATAGCCAAGTAAAACCCAGACTACACCACACTCCCAGACACAGGGGCAGTGGGACTTTGAAAAATCCCAGCAAAGGGCCCCAAGGCTCCCCTTTGCCCTGGACCCACCTTAAAGATACAGCAAACAATTCAGGGCATAAAGCAGAGGATCAGGGAATAGACCATCATCATAAATCATCCAACACCATGGGAATGACCAACTGATGTGCCAGCATATTTGAGAACTTGTCACCTCCTGGCAGTCTTTTCTGACAATGTTTTTGCTGTAAAAGAAACCCTGGTATTTTTTTGACAATCCTTGGTTGTTGCCTGTGGGCAGCTGCATGGGAAAGTTACAGTATAAATTAATAGTGTCTGAATGGCAACGGCATTAACTACCTCTAGCTGTGTTCTTTCCTGTTTATTATAAGGTTGTTACTAGTTTGACCAGAAGTAGACCCAAGCAAAACTTAGTAGCTCTGAGCTTTGAGGTGACTCAGACCTGGTGTAATTTCAAATCCCCAGTGGATACATTGCTCTTACCGAGACTTGGTGCTCTCTCACACATTCAGCTATTCTTACCTCTCTTATGGAGATCCCATAAAAAAAACATGGGAGAAATCCTTCCCCCAGAGGCTGCAGAAGTATAATGCTTTGTGTGGAGCTCAGCTGAACCGCTTGTGATGCTGGTCGTTGTAACACTGGGAGAACTAGATGAGTTTTGAAGCAAGACATGCTTAATGCTCCAAGTGAGTTGGAAGTGATCTGCGTTAGCTGTGCCATGCCACATTCCGACGCCTCCTTTTGTCTGAATCACTCACTTCCAGCATCAGACCCTGCAAACACTTAGCCCTGCAGATCACATCTTCCATTCTGCATCCTTCCCCAAACAGAGGAAGACCTGTTGTTTAATGCCTGCCAAGGAGGATGTAATTATGTGAAACTGTCCTTGCTCTAAATGTCTTCTTTAAGCCCATTTCCCCCTGTTAGTATTAGGTTTTGGAGCTTCATGCCTTGTTAATAAAGGAGTCTGCAGCTCATCTGCATTTGATCTGCCAAAAGAGATGTGCTTTTAAGCTACTGCAGTGCTATGGGCACTTTAATTAATTGCAGTGGTGAAATGCTTGTGAACAATTCATTAGTAACTTATAAACAGGATATTTTTACATGGTCCAGTTTGAGGCTTGCATAGGTCTAAACTGAAGCCAAGGTACTCTGGTGTTTTGACACATAGTAATGTAAAAGTCCTCACTGACCAGAAGGGTGAAGTGAGTAGGTTTCAGCATGGTTTAATGAAAATGTAAAAGATAAATTTGTGGACTGATCTTAGAAACATTTCTGTGTTTGTTTTGCTGCAGCCATATCAAAATACGAGACTTTTGGCTTTAAGGTCGCAGTGATTGCCTCCATTGTGAGCTGTGCTGTCATTCTGCTGATGTCCATGGCTTTCTTAACTTGCTGTCTGATCAAGTGTGTGAAGAAAAGTGAGAGGAGGGGAGCTCAAAGGTATGTCAAGAGGACAGTTTTAATAACAGTGTAAGAGTGTACATTATATGGACCCCATTGCTGTGATAGCAAGTGCTTCAATAGATTTGCTGCTTGCAGCACTGCAATGATGTTAATTACTTAAAATCCTTAATTTGTAGATCAGGCTGTAGGCAAGAAAAACTTGGAATTCCTGAGTATTTAATTACCTGATGCCTGTTAATATCAGATAACCTCAACAGGCTTGGGCAGATCTGGGTTTACCCAGAATTATGCAGAAACTGAACACAGAAGTCTTATTTTCTGGCACAGCATTTCTATCCTCAAGTTATTAAAGACTGGCAGTTTCCCCTTCTTCTCTGTGTTTTTCCTTTTTTCCTTTCTTTCTTTGATGGGAAATGAATCTCCCTGTGTCAGAGCCATGCAAGTCCTCACCATCTGCAAAGCATCCTCAAAGCTGTCCCAGCATGGATATGCAAAAAAACCCAATGGATAAAAAAACCTCCATGGATGTGGAGGATTTTGTCTTCTGGCTTGGAGCACAAATCAGTGAATTATAAACAGGAACAGGAAGAAGTCGAATTTTCAATCCAGTCCATTGTAAGATCTCAGTGTGGATAGTGTCAGCAGCAGCACATTTGTCTGTAGGCTGGAGCCCTTGTTGCCCACAAGAACATCTACCTACAGTCACTACTGCAGAAAGCTTTCCATGGGAACTTGGTTTCCATCTCACTTTTCCTGCTGGTTACTCACACCAGGCCCTCCAGTGGAAGACAGTAGTGAAGGTTTCTGTGCTAAACTGTGCTTTATTCTGAAGCTGCATGGAAACCAGCTGAAGGGGGAACTTCTGTCATTTGGAATCCAAATGTAGCCAAAATAGAGATTTTCTGTTTCTCTTGAAAGACTTTTTGTGTCAAAAAATGAAAGTCCTTAATGTCAGTCATAATATTAGGTTTTCACTGGCAGCATGCAATAAATTGCTTTGAAATAAAAGGTTAATTGGAAGTTTTTTAATTGCCACCTTTTTTTTTTTTTTTTTTTGGTAGAACTATTAATATCAGAATTCTTGTTTTTCATTTATTTTAAATGAAGTTTTGTGAAAGCTAGCCATTCTCATTATTTGTGATGACTTGGTATTTTTCTCTTACAAAAGAAAAGCCCTTCACTCTGGACAATGTGACCTGATTCTGTCATCAGGCTGTAAAATTATTTCTTTTGCTGACACCTTCTCAGTTCCATGCTGCCCCTGTGCACCTTTCCCTGTCTTTTGAAGGAGCTGCTCCATCCCACTGGCAAGAGAGCTTAGCTAGAAGGAGAAGCCTGGAACAATGCAGGCATTGTGTGTTTTATCTCTTCTATCAGAAAGAATTGAAGTAATGTACAAACTGTCCATATCATGGGAGAAAAAGTAACGTAACCCTGTGTGAAACCTGTCAGGTACAGTGGCACCATCTCTATTGGTGATGGAGGTGGAAAGCGGGGTTGGCTTCTGGATGCACAAAGCATTAATCTGACAAAAAGCTGCAGGCTTGATAACTTAATACAAAATGAGAACTCTTAGGGGGGAAATAGTGAAATGTTTATTAGACCATATGTGAAAGATGAGGTAATCTGTACCTATGGAGCAGAGAGGATGTCTTCATCTTGCCTGTAGTTCTGATGTCTGCCTGTCTACTTCTTTTGGCTCTTAGCTGGTTACCTGAGAGATTGCCTCTGCCTACAAACCTGCCTTGCATGGTGTCTAATGATCGTTGAAGTGCTATCTTGTGTTTAATAGAGTCATAGAATCATTAGAATTCAAAAAGACCCTTTAGTTGAACTGTCAACACAGTACTACCACCATGTTCACATCTAAACTGTCACATCCACGTGTTTTGAAGAGAAAAGGGACAAAGGCTGCTGAAAGTCCTCCCACCATTCAGCCTCATCACAGATCCTATCCCGCCCAGGGAGGGTGGCTGCTGTTTTCTTTGGAAAGAGCAGGATTGCATCCCAAGAAGACAGAAATGGCACCAAAATCAGCATTGCCAATTCTTGCAGTTTGATCTTGTCCCATCAGCCAATGAGGAGTGTCTGTGATTCTGTGAACCTCAGACTTCTTTTAAAAACAGGAAAAGAGATTTTGGATTTTGTTTCTTGCCTCAGAGTTGCAGAGAGCAGCATTGAAAGCAATTCTGAGCATTTCCAAAAGAGAATTCTGACAGTGAGGGAATATGCCCTGTGCTTAACAAAGACAATATTACCTCTCTCCTCCATTTTTAAGTCAATATCTTTTCAACCTGTCTGGTGATTTTGGAAACTTCAAGAATAGCAGTAATACAAAAGGTACCTTTTTTTTTTTTTTTTTCTGAAATAATTTATCCCATAAGATGGAGATGATCTGAAGTCTTTTCACACAAAACAGAATCTTGTGATGTTACTGATGTTACTGATGAAGGTCCATGAGAACACTGACACATCATTCCACCTTATAGGACTTACCTTACTACATGTAGTCTGGAAAAACACAGAATCATATGGACATAGTTCTTAGAGGTTTGTTCCTTTGAACTATCCACTGGTGCTCATAAAAAAAATTGCTTTCATTTTCTTGTTTGTTTACTTGTTTTTGAGGAGTGTGGACAGTACTTAAAATAGCACTATTTTGCACGATAATATTTAATGCTATCAAAGAAGTCCCTATCTTATGGGGTTATTTAAATCTCTCTAAGTTTGGTTTACACATGAAGCTCAGCACATGTTGAAGTGCGTTCTTCAGTAAACCTGGAGTGAGATTTAAACTCTAGAGAGTCAATTCTGTGGTCAGATAACAGTCCAGCTGTACAGCCATATATTACAATACTTTTTGTACTGCTTGGTATATTGACAGAGAAATGCAGCTGTGGTACCAGCTAAGGACTGAAGAACTAGAGCACATGCAAGCTGCTTACTTTGGTTTTAAGGGAAGAAACAATAACAACAACAATAAGAAGCTCAGGAATACATCTGTATTTGGTGACGTTACTAACATGGCATATGATAACCAAGGCTTCTACAGGTAAGGCTGTTAAAATATAGTTGGTTTGAATGAGGTGATGGGATCCTGGCTAATCACTAACCAGAGCTAAAAGCAACTGTGAGAGCAGGTGTATCTACCTGTGTACCCTTAGCCAAAAGTCTGGCTGTTTTGCATGTGGAGAGTAGGCACTGCTTCTAATCAGAGATGGAAGTGTCATTAAAGGTGATTCTGAAAAGAACTGCCCTGGAATTGCTCTTGGAACAGATGTGACCCTTCCTTATTTATACCTTGTTCCCTTTTTCCACTCAAGTAAGAGCTGTTTAATCAAGCAATCAGTAAAGGATGCTGATTACTATTCTTTAATTCTGTAAAATGAATAGAATACAAAGTGAGATGTGGGAATTCTGCTAACAGATTTCATAAAGACAACGAATGGCCTGTCAGTTTTGTATTTCACTTGCAAGGTGTATTTTTTGTGTGTAGCAAATTAGGATAAGCTTCCTCATTTGGTGTTCACCTGGCTTACTGAGAACAAGATGACAGTGCAGGCACTGAGGAGGTGTGAAGATGGAGCTGGGCTCTGCTAGGAGGACGAGCATGAAAGAACATGTTCCCTGTCTGGGTGATTGCTGGGATACCATTTCCCCTCCAGTGTGAGGTGGGAATGTTGGCAGCCTGTGCCTGGAGGAAATCTTTAAACCTATGGGTGTTGCTGCATTGATTGACCAAAGAAATAAATACAGGCATATGGCATGGTTGGAAAACAACAGCAAAACTGAGGGCAGGCAGTCCCAAAGGAAAGATTCCATATATTTCTGCTTATCCATGGTCAAGAGCAAACCAAAAGAGACTTTAACCAAGACTCCTCAGAGTTGACATGAGTAAGCATTTGTGTACCAAGAGGGTGGTCAGACGCTGGAACAGGGTCTTGGAGAGGGGGTTGGTGTTGGTGACCCAAACTCAAGCAGCATTTGGACAATGCCCGCAATAATGAGATGTATTTTTTGGTCAGCCCTGAAGGAATCAGGCAGTTGGACCCAATGATCCTTCTGAGTCCCTGCCAACTGAAATATTTCAGTCTAGTGTGTTCTAGTATAGTCTACAGTACTCTGTTCTATCCTGCCCCACCCTATCCTCTTCTTGTGTTAAGGTTTCAAACATTTGGAGAAGTTGCCCAATGAATCACAAGTTCTCCAAGCTCAGCAGCAATCCTACTTTGTTCACTTATGCAGGAGCTGTCCGAAGAAGAACAGGGGATGAATCCTTTACTCCCTGCCTTTTCCAGGCCTGTAGTACATGCTGTTTTCTGGGAAATGGCTCTTCAGCCCACTTAGAAGGGGGAATTGAGATGAATGCTGCTCATGTCTGACAAGGGAGTGGCTGGAGGTCTGACAAATTCAGTCATTTTTACTATAGCTTTCTCTTTTCTTATAGAAAACTATTCTGTTGCTTCATGTAGCATGTTAAGTATCTGGAAGAGTAAGAACTCCTACACCTTTGCAGAAGACTCTCTTGAGTATATCTTAATTTATTTTTGACGAGAAAAGCATGTAGGTCGTGCTACTTTTCAGACATAATTGAATAGATTTAGAGATTAACATCTTCATTCAGTACTTTAGGATCAAAATACTGTAAGAAGAGAAGAGATAAAATAAAAAGCCAATTCTTTCAGGTAAGGCAATATAAAATGAACATGCAATTTTTTCAGGCAGGTAAGGTATTTGTTAAGGTTTACAGACAAATTTAGGATTAAAACACTAATCAGTTAGTATGCTGATGAGGTGATTTGACTGCAATGAGGTGATACAATGTGGTTGCAGAATGCTGATGTGTAGAAGTTATAAATAACAGAGAAGCCCAGCAGTGTGACAGTAGGGGCTCCACCATGCTGTTCTGGACCTGGCTGCCACAAAATGAGAACTTCTTCCCCTCATGTTTGAAGCATAGAACAAACATCATGAATATGTATTTTTGCAGGGAAACATTGAATTTTAGTGGCAGCTGCTTTAATTATAATTAGCCTCATTCTGACTGCTTTGCTGGTTGAACAAATTCCTTTAAAATGGTAAGAAGTATGTGTACAAATACCCAGGATCATTAACTATAGAGTGCATTACTCCAGATGCCATCTCTTTCATTCGTATATAAAGAATCATGAGGATGAACATACCAATTTTTAGCAGAAGGTCTTATATGCATGAGCTGCAAGTGTTTACAGCATATTTACTCTTACATTATTGAAAACACTAAGTAATGTTGAGCAGGGAAAAAGAAGTTACAGATCATGGTGCTGCTGGGAGGGAGGAGTATCCCCAACGTTGCTTCTCAGAAATTCAGAGCAGCAGTTTTCTCTGTGGTGAAGAGGTTTGAACCAGATTAGCTGAAAACAAGGGTCTGTGTCTAGGGAAGGGAGATTAGCTCCAGCCCTGGACCACGGAGTTAGAGGAGAACAACGTCCATGAGCCTCTAAAGCAGTCCCCAGGAGGAGTGCTTTGCAGAGGGCTTGTCAGCCTGTTGGGAATGGCTCTCACAGCCTGACTACCAAGATGTAACAAATGTGGTTTTTGAGTCAGTTATTTTCTGATAAAGAATAATACCTGACCCTTCAGTAACTCTTCTCTGCAGCACTTGCTTGGGCACCCACCACTGGAGGCTAACAGTCTTCTGCCATCCCAGCAAGCAGCCATGTGAGAGAGCTAGGATCAGGCAGCTGCCACAGAAGGGGGATTGTCTTCTGCCCTGCGATATGCGCAGGGTAAAATACCAGCAAAGAGAAATTTAGTGGCAGCTGTCCTTCTTCTGTGTCAGCTGTTGGTGGTGTTTGAGAGATGGAGATGAAGGTCACTGAGATGTTATCTTAAAGTGAGTGTCCAAAAGAAGACTGGGGTCAACTTAACAGCAGCAGGGGCTATGGTCCCCCACTGCTCAAGGCCGGTTGTAGCTGCCCCCCAGGTGAAGGTGCTCCAGGGCTTGACAATTCTTCCTGTGAAGAACCTTTTTCCCAATATCCAACCTAAACATCAGCCAAACTGACAGAGCTTAAAAAGTGCCTTCAGCTTTCAGCAAGTAGGCATATCTTCACATCAAAACTAATCAACAACATCAGCAGAGCTGCTGGTCTAGTAAAACAGGTTTAAAATAGAGGATGAGGAAATGCAAGTAAGCAGTTGCTCCGATAAACATCATTGCCAGTTTTTAAATCTATAAAGAATTATCCTGTCCTGCTGTAATGTACATCAATTAAATTTTAAGCATCCATGCAGAGAGGGGCCTGTCTTGTACTTGTTTAAGTAGTTTCTAGCATTTTCACTTGTTCTGTAAGTTAACCCATCAGTTCCATAAAAATCACAAGGAAATGCAAGTGTTCTGTCCCAGAAATGGGAGCCTGAATCCAATTGGAACCATTTTTGGTCTGGCAAAATACACAAAACCTAGTGTAACATTGTGAGAGAAAACAGCAAACCCTTCTGGCATGAAGAGATATTAAAAAACCAGGCATTACTCTTTTGGAACTTATTTATATATCAGCATATGTAGAAGATACTGACCCAGGAGCAGCACAAACAACCAGTATAAAAAAAATTCTGAGAAAGCTCATTTAAGTTTGTATCAGCTTCCTAGTGATGGTCAGAAATAGCCACAGCTTGGCTCTGTTGCTTTGCTTTTCAGTGTAGAAGTCCTGTAACCTGTCCTGGAATAGATACTCCCTTGACTCAAGGGAAGTGCTGATTTTTTGTAAAGGAGAATTGATGATCCAACGTTTTCCACACTCGGGAGAGCTGAGTGTAGCTGTACACTAACTCCTTTTCATTCTCTGACAGCTAAGATGACAACCAGAAGAAAAGTAGTCCAGCTCAAAAATGCAATCTAAGGAGAATCAAAGAAATTTGGTCTGGTTTTTTTGTCTAGTGTAGAAGCATTTGGAAGAAGCTGGGCATTCCAGATTTGGACTGTGTAGAGGTGAATTATTTTTCACAGCTCTAAGTCAAGTTATAAAACATTCTCTATAAAGTAGCTGATCTGACTGCAGGAACAAGTCAAATGGAAAAGCCCATGTCTCAGTAGGCTTAAAGTCCTCCTTTCAGCTATTCACACAGCTGGAGCATATTACCAAGGAGAAGAAATCCTTCTGCAGAGAAGGAGGCTGGTATGTTTTCCCACAGAAGATATTTTTAGTAGCTGAAATTTTTGTTCCAGAACCCTTTCTGACTACAAGATGCTTTACCATTGTACCTGGCAAAAAGCAAATAAGGCAATCCAACAACAAAGAAATGCAACTGAAAAAGCTTTGTAGAAAATCTCAAAGCCAGCGTGCTTTTAGGAGAGGTGGCTCAGCATTTTCAACATCACTGAAATTTATGTAGTATTTAATACTGCATCACATAGAGTGTCCAGTGAAAGGTCTGCAAAGGGCAAATGACGTATTTGATAGGTCATGGAATTGATACAGTTCCCTACATGAAATGTTTGATTGCATGGAACCAAGGACTGGACAGTTTGATTGCATGGAACCAAGGACTGGGCAGGAGGAGACCCAGTATAGGAGAGGGGCAGATTTCTTTTCCCTGCATTTTCCTGCATTTCCCTTCTTTTCTCTGCTTTTCCCTATGACTACTCCAGCCTTGAACTTCTCTATTAATAGAGTCCTTTTTCTCCCTCTTGTTTTTCCTGTGTTCCGTGTTCCCCACCACCACCTTTTAGAGGCTTAGATCTTCTCAGTACCTTTTGACATGCTGGTTTCAAAGAAAGTTGAGACAGGGGAAGTGAGCTGTGGTTTCACCTTGGGGCCCTGTTAGAAGGGTAGGATAAACTGGCTTTTGAGTTACACCCATTTCTGAATTTCAGTCTTAATTATCAGCACAAGAGCTCAAAGGAGCCTACAGCAACATGTGCTTTCAATAGGGCTACTATTATTGTTTTCATAATGCTTTCCTGATTACTCCAGGGTCTTGTACAAAGCCACCAGGCATACAAAAACAACAAAATCCCCTCCCATCCTCTAGTATAAAAGCTGTTTTGAGAGGCAGTGCCAGCACCAGCCAGCCTTGTGGCTATGTTCTCACACATCTTGGATGTCCTGTTAACAGTGTTTTCCCTCCAGCAAGGAACAGCTCTCACACAAAAGAATATTCTTGTGAATCCCCAAAATCCCATTGACAAATGTTGTGATGGCTGTTCTTCTCCCCTGATGGGAGCTCCAGATTTTGTCTGTCAGATAGAGGCCATCCTTGTCAAATGCATCATGCACTTGGCTGTGCAGCACCCAGGGGAGGATTATTTTTCCAGGTAAGGGTGCAGAGAGGAGTTCTGATCCTCTTGCCAGGATGTTTTGAAGTAGCCCGGTTGGAAGCTGTAGTTAAGGAAAGTTTAAGTTCTTGAGAAAACAGTCACACTTATTCAGGACAAAGTACCAAGGATGAGAGAGCAAACTGAGGACTATGTCTGCCTGAAGGCCACGCACACAGAGCAAAGCCCACTGCATGCACAGTTGTCCCTTGTGACACTGCAACCCTCTAAATAGCTCTTCTCATCCTCTGCTGAGGTGAAACCCCACTGGCTTCACTGTCCCTTTGATGTCCTCAGGGTTTGATCTGTTGCAGGGAAGAGAGGTACCTACTGTCTCATCCTACACTTACAGAATCATGGAATGGTTTGGATGGAAAGGGTCCTTAAAGACTATCTCGTTTCACCCTTTACCATGGGCAGGGACACCTTCCACTGTCCCAGGGTGCTCCAAGCCCCTGTGTCAAACCTGGCCTTGGACACTGCCAGGGATCCTTTGGGCACCCTGTGCTGGCAGATGTCAATATTCTTGTAGTCTAATAGTTCCTGAAATGGGAGAAACTGGTTGCTAAGCCAGGAGTACATTTCTTCTCCAAGTACAGTTTTAGCCAGTTTAGGTTCCTGAGCTGGTAGTGGACTATGGGTAATTGCAGTGTTTTACAACACAGAACTTTGTAGGGGAAAACATCAGAGTGGGATGACTTCTGCCCAGTGAACTGCATTATTTGCTCTATAACCAGAATACCTAGACTTGAGCTATAATCCTGGTAGGGCAATGTGTAAAGACTTCTTTTTTTTTCAAAGATTGTTTTGCTGTCCCATGGAAAACTTTATTCCAGTCCTTCTCCGTGTGTGTGCTGCTTTGATTTGATTTTTATTTTGACCTTTGACCACCATCTCAAGAAGATGGAACTGAGTTTCTTATACTATAAAAAAATAAATAAATGCACAACAGCAAGTCTCAGAAGATTTTCTTTTGGCAGTGATGTGCAGCATTACCCCACATAGCTTCTATTCCCTTATGGCAGGTCACAGTGCTCAGCTGGCACCCAGCAAAAACGTCCTTGAGGTCTTGTTGAGATGCAATTATTTGCTCCATTGCTACCAACTAGTTTTGACGCTGAGAGAAGCAATTCATTATGTTACTGCACAAGTCATTTGCAAAATGCCTGATGTGCCAATAAAATGCACATATTCTGTAACTTCACCAGAAGTAATGAAACACAAATAACTTTTCCCTTTGTGCTTACAGGTCCCAGGAAGAGTTGACTCGGGGTGTTGTAGTTCCTGGGTTTTGCAAAGACAACAGTCACCTGCTGAAGGTAGACAAGAGCAGTCGTGCACTTGGGTCACACAAGGTACCAAGACACAGCACTGCACTGCAGACAGTGAACTCCATACACATTGTTGAAGTCTACAGTCATAAGGATAGTTACAACAAACCAACTTGCCAGATACCTGGATAGCTGGTGTCTGAAATGCAGCTGCTTCTCTGGACCAAAATGAAATTTTGGTAGAAATATGTGCCTTAAATACAACATAGAAAATTCATTATTCATATGAATTCTAAGTTTTCTATATTCCAAGATGGTTATTTAACAGAAATGCTTCAAGGTCTGATACAAATAAAGGTATAAATGTTGGGGTTGTCAATCCAGAGCTGTTCTTGGCAGTGTGCTGTGCAGTGTGACCATAGCAAAAGCATAATGTCCTTCTGCACAGCTAGAGAGGTGAAACCTAGTTTGCATATATGCCTCATACGAAGTTGCTGATAATAATTTTACACTCTCAGATTCCAATCTTCTCTGAACCAGTGGGTTTTGTAAGAATTTCAGAAAGAAAAGTCCCCCTTATTTTTAGGAAGTAGCATGATAGAACTAAAAAAAAAAAAAAAAAAAAAAGAAAAAGTTTTAATTAAATGCCCCATTGTTTTGTATCAGGAAGATCTTTAATTTATCTGCTCTGTGTTTAGAGACCATGTGAGACTGGGTGCAGCAAAGGTCCATCTGCAGGTCAGGTAGCCTGTGCGAGAGGAGATGGCACATGAAGGATATGATGTCGTGCTGTGGTGCACTGTGGGTTCCCACCTTCTGTAGCTTCTCCAGGTGTCCCAGTGCCAGAGCAGCTGGCGTGCAGGCGGGGACAGCAGTGTAGCTTTCCTGGAGCAGCCACGTCGGGATTGCTGCAGCATCATCCCTGTGAGAACTCTCTAAATAAAGGGCTGAGGTGGCTTTTGAAAGCCTGCCTTCTTTGCCTGTTTTTTGCCTATTGTTAATCTGTTCATGATGTGAGGAAACAAGGTGGGGTTTTTTCTTGTTTTGTCCCTTTTGAGAGTATTGAGGGCCTAGCCCTTAAGAAATGGGAAGAGGGCAAATCTAACTTTAATAAGGGGAGAGAAGAAAATTTCAGAAATACCAGATGGAAGGGTTTCTCTGATCCCCAGAGGTGTAGAAAAAATGGTTAAACAATTCCTTCACAAAGAAGATACATCTCAATCAAGGACTAAAAAGAGTTATAGGCATGGGAGGGAGGTGTTCTGTCCTACTGGCAATATTATGCTAAAGGTACTCATGTGAAGGGTGACCAAGATATCCTTGATCCTGCCTCTCTGCAGCTCCTTTGGATTTTCTTCCTCTTTCCATTTCTATGATTATGTTCACTGAATTCCATTATTTAGTTCCGTGGTGGTTTATTTTTATTATGTGGCTTTAAATTGCAATAATATGACTGCAAGTGAAATAAATTCCCTGTTGGGATGTTTGGGTCAGCACTTTGTGTGAGCAGACAGCCTGGCTCCAGTCTGGACAAAGTGAAGCTGAATAATGTCGGAGAGGACAAAGTGCGCCCTTGAGCTGCCAGGGATGCATGCCATGGGAAGCACCCCAGAAGGCAGGTAAATTCACTGTCCGTGTGCCAAAGCACTACATGACTATCATTTATTTGGGCAGCTAACACAAGAGGCAGCAAAGTTACACCAAGGTAAGGAAGCAACACCCAAATTGTTTGTGTAAGATTTGTGGTTCGGCTTGCTCTGGGACTGTGCTTAGTTCTAATGGCTGCACCCCCTGGAGTTAACTTTATTGCTCATGCAAACATAACTTATTTTCAGAAGGGAAATAAGTGCTGTGCAGGAAGGAGATGAAAGCAACTGATAAAATAGACCTTTAAAACCTTGTAACCCTTAAATGTTTGTTTCCAGCTGGACTCAAGCTCATATTTCTGCTACAGAACATTTGCATTTCCTTGTGTATTTTGTGAAACTGATGGCTTGCACCCTGCTCACAAAAGTGTTTCCCACAGGACATATGTTGTATCTATGAGCTGGAGTCTGCAGTGGCTTCTAACCCATGCCCAGTACTGGTCTTTACTTCACATGGCTGTGGGTTCCATTCTGGCTGCATACCATCCTCTCCATCATTCCTGGCTTTGGGAGTCAGATGAGGTCCAGAGCTGGTGCAGGGATGACTTCCATGTGAGGACATGTACCCAAAGTGGCTTGTTCCCTTTCCACAGCTCTGAGGAATATCAGTTTGCCAAATCTGTCAACTGCTTATTTATACACCTATTTTAAGGGGAGGATGCTCTATAACAGCTTTATTTGCTTCCTGACTTCAAAGAATTTAATTGTTTGGTGTTTTTAAAAAATAATTAGTTAAGTACGTTTTCTCATGTGTACAACTTGATTTGTGCTTTACAAGGGATATGATAAGGAGCCAAGTGCAGCATTGAACACGTTTGTGAAGCTGGCTGTTCATTCTCCAGAATCTGTGCAATATTTACCAGGACTATTTGTGATTAGTATACATGGATCTATTCTACGTGCCCATTCTTCCCTTGTGCCAAAACAAGAGACACAATTTTTCCATTATCTGCATCATCTCCTTGTTTTCCTAATGCTGTTAAAATTTCCAAGAATAGGGTATCACTGAGCAGAATCAGGGGTGTGTAATCCACCAGGTACAAGGTGAATGCACAGGAAGTTAAAACTGACCAGAGGTTTCCAGACCTGTTGATGCTCCAGGCTATCATAGAATGTCCTTTGCTGAAGTGGGCCCTGAAGGGGTCATGGAGTCCAGCCCCTGGCCCTGCCCAGGCACCCCAACAATCACACCCTGTGCTTGCCTCTCTGGCAGAGCTGTCCAAATGCTCCTGGAACTCTGGCAGCCTCGGGCCGTGCCCATTCCCGGGGAGCCTGGGCAGTGTCCAACCACTCTGGGGGAAGATGATTTCATCCAAGTCAGTTCTGTTCCCATTTCACGGTTTGGCTTAACTGGTTGGGAATAAAGAGCTGAGAATTTGCAGCACAGCTTCTGCTTTTGTGTTTGGAGTCAGAGAACTTTTTTCTTCATCTCATTCTAACCAACCAAAAGTAATCATACCAATAATCATACTCTGACTATATAAATAAGACCGGGAAAAAAACACATTTTGCACACAAAGCAACTCAAGAAATTATTAGCACACACACAAAAAGCCTTCATAACTTTGAGTAAACGAACATCGTGGTTTTCAGATCTAATTGCACTCCCCCTAAAATCACCAGCAAATTGCTGCTGACTGCTGCGGCGCAGAGGAGCAGCCTCCCGTCGGTCCCGGCGGAGCTCTGCCGGCTGTCACAGCCGGAGTCGCTCCCTGTTTACTTTCGCTTCTCCAAGTTGCCCGTGACCTCTGCTTATCCCGGCAAGGAGGATTGCACTGCGGGCGCCCCGCATGGGCCGTGTGCCGGGCACGGCACATACCCACCCTGAAACCGATGGATGATGCTCTACAGAAGCTGTAAGTATACATTTTAACGAGGAATTTGGGCAAAACAGCGGCCTCGAGGTGCAAATCTGTGGGAACAGGAGCCAGACGGGCAGTGAGTCTGACGGGAGTGGCCAGCCCGTCACTGCCTTCATATTTTCCCCTTCTTAGAGCTTGTTTTTGTAAATTATTGACTAAAACTTGCTGAAGAGGGCCTAGTGCGCAATCTGAGCTTTTAAGAAATACTTTATTGTATTTTCTTAAGCACAAAGAAAGACTGTTAGAGGAACTGCTTGCGCTATCTGGATTCAATTTGCTGCTAAAGAGATTCAGTCCTCTGGCGGTGGGAAAATAACAAAGCGTATTGTGATTCAACAGTTAACAGATACAACAAAACACTACATGATGAGGTTGCCAGGACAAGGGTGATATTTAGTAAGTCAAATAATTAACTCAAATACATCGGTCGGTTTAGCGGGGGGTAAACAGTACTGGCTTTTGAGATTAGCTAAGCAGGAGATCAGTCTGCTGGGAAATAGAACGTTGTTGGGCAGGTCACTTCGCGTAGACCCTAAATTCGGAAACCCTAAAATGAGAACTTGGAAGGAAAGGCACTGGACTCTGTCAGGAAGGGAGGGTTCGCAGCGTGCCGCTCGCCCGGAGCGGTACGAGGTGCGTTTCTCGCCTCGCTGCTCGCGTCCCTCGCCGTGGCCGCGGCCGGGTGCGGCTTCCCCGCCTGGCTGTGCGCTGTGCCTGCCCGGGATGTGGTGCCACCGTGGGAGGGCGTTCGGGGCAGCCCCAGCCCGGTCCTTCCCTCCCGGGAACACGGGCACGGCGGCGGCCTCTGCTGCGGCCGTGTGGCTCCGCCAGGATCTGTCTGTGCCAGGCGAAGCTGACAGCGATCCTGCTGCACAGGTCATGCGTGCCACCGGCATGAGGAGGAGATATGTTTAACCTCTGCTTCGTGTGTATTTATCTGAGTCTGCAGGACAAAAATATCTCCAGGCAGTGTGGCGCTGTGCATCATAGCATTCCTGCGGGATTGATTTTCACTTCCACTTCACCCACTGTGCTTGGAATCACTGTGTGCTGAAAAACATTTAGATTTTTATTGGAGATTTCAGTCCATGTCACACTAAGGTGACCAGGTTTTCTGTTTAGTGGTTTAGATTCCAGTAGTTTGAAAAGTTCTAAAAGTTTTTAAATTTAAAATTTCTAAAATTTCTAAAGGGTTCCAGGGAAACTTTTTAGTAGAGCACAAAATGCAATGAATTCACAGAGGCATAGAGGTTATAAAAACAAATCCTCAGCATGGCATTCTCCCACTGTTTCTTACTATTAAGCAACCCCTCTTGCTATAATGTTTTAATATACATATGGAAGTGAATCATAGAATACAAAGAATGGTTTGGATTGGAAGGAACCTTACAGATCATCTTGTCCTAAACCCCTGCCTTGTACAGGGTCACTTTCCACTGCTCCAGGTAACTCAGCCCCATACAAAATAGTCCTTAAAATATATGACAAAAGGAATTACAAAATTCCGAGATCGTTTTCACAAGGTTTCTGTTTCTTTACTAAAATATTTTGCAAAAATCACACCAGTACAGACATGATCAAGGTGTCCACGTGCAGTAGTAACCATTTAAAAATATATTGTCGTGCTGTTAGGAAGATCTGGATTCCAAGAGGGCAAATACGATAAACTCAGGATGCTTATACTCGATCTTCTCAAGGATATGCACCATGAATGTCACAGCATTTGACAGTGCTTCAATCCTCTGCAGCATTTATCCTTAGCAAGACATATTCTCTTCCACTCCTTGCTAGGTAATTAATTGTTGATGAACTTCAGTGCATTTTAATTAAATTTAGTGACATTTAGTGAAATTTAGTGAAATGGCAAGTTTTACATCCAGAGGTTTGCTTGTACTTTTTCCCTCACAAAGTTAAATATCCAAATTAATTAGGTGCTTCACTGAAACCTTTTCTGTGAGAAGGCTGTCCCTGCTCCTTGGGCTCGAGTCTCTACCTGCCCAATGTACCTTACGTGTCCAGCTGCACTTAAATGCGCGTTGTGCTGCAGCGCGAGGAAAATACAAATTCTACATGGATGTTGTGAAGATGTAGACATGGTATTTTGGACAGTGTAATTACTTCTGGAAAAGGAAACCACGCCTTTATTAATTATTTAAATTTTAATTATTTTTAATTATTTAAAAATTCGTGGCTGTGCAAGTGTAAATTCATGCTTCTGCACGGGACGGCCTGGTGAGCACAGACATTTGAAGAACTGTTTTACTTGGAAGGAAGCTCAAAAAGAGATGAGAGCTCCGCAGCGGGTTCAGGAGGGCGTGCCCCGCCTCCCCTCGCCCCGGTACCGCCCCGGCTCCCCGAGGCCCTGCACTCCGTCCCCGGCAGCTCCGGAGGCGGTACCCGGCCCGGCCGCCCCGCCCCAGGCCCGGCTCGGCAGGAAGGCCGGAGGCCGCAGCCCGAAGGCTGCAGCCCGCGGGCCGGGCGGGGCCGGGAATGCCATGGCCGGTGAGTGCGGGACGGGCAAGGGCAGGGGACCTACGGCGGCTTGGAGACACCGCCGCGCCGCCGGGGCCGCAGGGGGGCCGCGGTATCTCCGCGCCGTCTCCGCGCCCAGCAGCGCGGTTTGGTGCGTCGGGGTGAGCGCGGCCGGGCCCCGCACGGCCGGGTCGGGCCGGGCGCTGGGGCAGTTGGCGTGCGGAGCCCCAGCCTGGTGTTTCCGTGTAGCCGGGCGGTGCCGCATTTCACACCCTGGCTGCGTGCTGTGTGGCCGCGAAATCTGCTGTTTACTCCTAGCCTCCATCCAGCTCGCTGGAATTGTGCCTCTACACCTGGGGAGCACACAGGTTTTCCTGGTGACACGGGAGCCCGGTTGTTTTAGCCATTGTATAGATCTTGGAGGACTGGGACTGTGTGTTATCTAATGTCACACTTTAGTATAAAATGCTGTTTAATATTTTGCTCGCTGAAGTTTTGCTACGTTTTCCTCTTCTCTTTTTAAAAAATAGTTCAAGTAAAAATTTACTGAAGTCTACAATTCCCTGACAGGTGGGTATAGCCAGGTGGATCCAGTCTCCTCCCAAGCACCAAGTGACAAGATGGGAGCTAATGGCCTCCTGTTGCACCAGGGAAGGCTTAGGTTGGATATTAAGGAAAATCTGTTAATCAGAAGGGTTGCCCAGGCCTGGTACAGGCTGCCCAGGGCAGTGGTGGGTCACCATCCCTGGAAATGTTCAAAATATGTGTGGATGTAGCACTCCAGGACATGGTTTAGTGCTGAACATGGTGATGGATTGAACATGGAATGCTGGTTGGAGTCAATAGCCTTAAGGCTTTTTTCCAACCTAAACGATTCTGTGATTCTCTTGGCTTGCTGTCAAAGACCCTTGACTCCTGACAGCTTACCAGTAGCACATGGCAGTGGATGAGAGTAGCAGGGGAGGGAAGCATCTTCTTTTTCGGCTCTCTGTCATCCTCCCAACCCAGAAGAGCAGACCAGTTGCTCTTCAGAGGGGCATTTGGTAATCAGTGCCATCTGATCATCAACATTTCTCTGTAGCCAGTCTCCTTCTTAAATCCTTGGCACCACTTTCTTGGGCTCTTGAAAGGGAAAAGCCAAAATTAAATTAATGTTAAGCTAACATTTTGCTGAGACTTTTGCCTCTTTTTCCTGAGATTCTTCTGGAAGGAGTTGTCATGGACACGTATGAATGGTTTGATCATCAGATCCAAGCCTTCCAGCTTTTGGTTGCCAGTATAATGTTTACTGTATAATGTTTATGAAAATCATCCAGGAGTTTTACAGGAAGTAGCAGCTCGTGTTTGCACTGCACAGCAGACAGCACTAAGGTTTCTGGAACGGATGTTTGCCAGTTCTGTCTTTTACAGAGAATGTCAAAGAGCTGCATTGGGTTTTGTGTCTGTTGTATTTAAACTTATCTCCTTAATGATCCTGTTTGTTTGCTTGATAAAATTTAGAAGGCTTTTAAGGGGGAAACCCAAGATTAAGCTGTAATAAAGATACAGTGGTGTGAGAGAAAGTGTCCAGAGTCCTTATGTAAATATTAGTGAAATTATTGATTGGGAATGTGTACCTGCCTGACTAACGGTGGTTGGCAGCATTTGTGCTCCCAGGGCCCAGGTGTGGATGTGAATGCTTGCATGTTCCAGTGTGGCAAGAAAGGGCTGATCTCAGCCTAAAAATTTGAAATACAGCTGTATTTATTAATTTACTGTGAGAAATATGAAGTGGCAGTGCAGGTCCTAAGGGCCCTGTGGCCTTATCCAGAATGGCAGTGAAAGTAGAAAGGAGAAATGTATGTGGGGGGATTGTGTGACAAACAAAATCCTGTTTGATGTTTCTTGTACAGAAAGCAGCATGAGGTTTTTTATGTTAAGAATAGTTAAGCAGGAAAAATTACAAAGGGATTTTGGCAACCAATATAACAGTTCTGTTATATCGGTTCTGTTTTGTGTTGTGGCAGTGGCTAGTGACAGCATTGAGGGACCACACACCTCACCACAGGCATATGTACAGGAGTGCAAGGGTTTGTCCAACATCCTGGCTGGTGCCAGCGCCTGGCATGTCCCTGCCTAGGTTAGGAATTGGGCCTGACAAACTCCCTGCAAACATTCTGCTGTTGAATCAGGAAGAGCTTAAGAAAGGGTGTCCTTGATGCTTTTTCTGCAGGTGCTCTAGCAGACGGTCTGGCACCTTATGGTCATGTATGATAAGTGTTTTTTAAGCCTTATTATTTCCAAGAGCAGAATCAGAGCATTCCATTGGATGGAAGAAGCTTCTTGCAGGTACCATAAATAATCTGACTTCTTACGGGATAGAGAATTTGCCTTTAGTGATTTATTAACTCTACGGCTATATTTGATTAAATATCCATCAGAGCTTGACTTCTAAATTATTTAGAGCCTTCTCCCTTTGTAAAGAGAGAGGCAGTTGGAGTAACCAGCCAGAAGTTTGTGTAATTTCAAATGTATGGGTCTTTGAAAGCACACGACAATGTTGTGTTTTCCTAACAGACAGCTTTCTAATATTAGGTGGCGGCGGTGGTGATAATTTTATTTTAGCTATTTAATCACTGGTAGGAAAATGAAATTTATAGAATCTAAAAATGACTTATTAATTAACTGCTGTGGTTTGTTCTCTGTTATTTTATCTCCAGATCAGTCATATTGTCATCGGCTGCAGCATGACATGTATTTCCTTACAAGCACTAGCCGGCTGAATGAACAAGTGGTTGATAAAATTGTTCTGCAGCTTAACAGAGTGTATCCCCAAATTCTTACCAATGAAGAAGCAGAAAAGGTAATTTGAGGAGTTTTGCCATATTTTTGACTGTTGTATTGCTTTTGTGGGTCATTAGCCTGGCTGCCGTCTCCCCAACACAGCTCTTGGTGCCACATGCAGTCAATCTGCCTCACCTCCTGCTTGCTGAACAGTTGTGTCTGGCATCTTCTGTAAGAGGAGCAATCACAGGGCTGGCATGTTCTGTGTGCCAAGTGGTCATGGGAGAGAACACTCTTCAGCAGCAGTTTTGTGCCAGTCTCTGCCATGCAATTGTGCAGCCAGTCCGTGGCAGGAGGGCGCCCATCCTGTGACCACATGCCTGGCGTGCCTATCTCCTCAAGAAGTGATGTGGAGTGGCACACCAGGTGATCTGTGCAACATCCATCTCTACCCACAAAATCATCTAGATTAGCTCAATCAGTTTTGGTAGCCAATTAATAATTTTAAGTATTGATAGATAAGTGGAGGGGTGTTAGTCCCACTAGTAAGTGTGGAGCTGTGGGAAGTGGATGGAGTAAATAACATCTTGCAGTGGTGCCAGCACGTATGGAGATGCCACCCTCCCTGACATGAAGCTTTCAAAAATGGTTAGCTCTTTTCAGGGAGAAAGGCTTCTGGTCTTTGTATGGAGACAAAATTAAAGTCAGCTAAGAACTTCCACAATCCTGCTTATAATAGTTTGTACTTGCCCTCTGCTGGCTTCATGTCTGCACGGAGTTTTGGTGTGTCAATATTTTAACATCAGGAAAAATAGGTCAGATTCTGCCATAATGAAACTCCATGAGGACAATTAGTGCTTTGTGGTGTAGAGCAGAGCTAGATCATTTACTGATCCAGTCTTGCCACTTCCCTCGGGAGCTTCAAAATAAATCTATAAAGAATTGAAACATGATTTGTGACTTCTGCACTTTGGCCTAAAGGAACAGATTTTTTATGAGCCTAGGCTATTTTGTATCAACTCTATTGAGTGTTTAGGAAGTTTATAATCTCAGCTGTATCTGGTAGACCCTGTGGGAATTTTGTCAGAATAAGGAGTGTTGTGTAAGATCTGTAGCATTCCTGTCCCCCTTGAGCAGCAATTGTTCCTAACTCAGTATCCTCCAAAGGTTATCCACTGTGCTGCTATGAAATATGATGCTTTACTGAGAATGACTTTGGATTTTTTCCAAATGAATTGAAAGAAGTTTGATGTGTAAGACTAGGGATGCATTTTCCTTCTTTTTTAAAGTCTTCTAATACTCATCATGCTTAGCACTGCAGAAAAAAATGTGTTTTCCTCTGCAGCTGTTTGCCAACCTGAGTAATTGGAGTTTGTGCCTATTGAAGTGGATACACAGCAGTTAATTGTGCCAGAAACAATAAAAAACAATGAAATATAAAATCTTGGGATGATGAACACTCCAGTATTGGGACTAGGATAAACAGTATAAAGTGCCTTTACAGGGATCATTACTAGGCAGCTAAGGGCAAACTTGAAAGCATCAAGCTTTATTTCCAATTTTAAGATTTTCTGAAATATTCTATCTGCAATTGTTGGAATTAAACTTTAGAATGGCAAGTACCGTGTCAGCTTAGATATGGGGAGGACATCAAATGCAGAGTGTCTTTCACTTGATCAGGACAGAAAAAAGTAGGAGAGGCAGAGGCAATATGCTCTCCATCTGACAGTGCTGACCACATGGAGCTCAGTGCTGTGCAGTGTACGTATGTTCTTTTTAGGTTGCCCTTTTTGGCCCATTCTTTTAGTAAATATCAAAGAAGCTTCATAAATTTGTTCCCTGGCATAGTGATGTAAAACTGGTCTTTTAATCTTTCTTCTGTTTTAATCTCTTTTCTGATGAATGCTTTTCTCTTACAGTTCAGGAACCCAAAGGCTTCACTCCATACCAGACTCTCAGATCTGTTAAAGCACCTCCAAAAGAAAGGAGACAGACACTGTCAGGAGTTCTACAGGGCTCTACAGATCAATGCTGAACAGCTGTTTAATGACCTGCCAAGCAGGAAAATCTTGAGTAAGTTGACTTGTAGGTTGATTGAGTCGTGGATTTCCTCACCAGTGTATTACAAAACCTAATTTCAAATGCAATGTAGGTCATTTAAACAACCTAAACAGGTTATGAATAATATAAATAAACAAGTTACTTAAATAATTTTTGGGGTATGCCATAATTCCTTCTGACTTGAGTTTTCCAAAAGCTGTAAGGAGATTTTGTAATGTAAAATTATAATTACCTTCATTTTGTCTTTCATTTTGAAAGAAGCAATTTGTGCCTACCCAGAACATACTTGTGGAAGACCATTTTCTTTCCTGCAAGGGGAGGCTGCACAGTTACCTCCCATCCATACCTGAACACTTTTGAACTGGGGAAGTCTGGGCCCATCCTCTGTCAGAATCTCAGATGAGTCACAATCCAATTGACTGAGCCTCACAGCAGCTTGAAGGCAATGCTTTGTTCTCATGTTCACCTTGCAGAAGTTGTGCACTTTGGGGAACAGGCTCTTCAATCAAATTATCGTGGAGCTATCATTTTTACTTGGATAAAGCTCAAGAAACAGGTTTTTCAGCCAGGCTGATTAGCAGTTAGCAGCCAGCCTTTTAAAATTAAGAACAGTTTGAGAAGTCTTGGTGTAGTCACTAAGAATAAAATTTCAAGACTGTTTTGATGTTTAGGATTTGAAGCTTTTTTAATGTTCAATATCATGTTCGACAAGCCATTTTTGAAAATGTATCTTTACAAGGAGACTTGGATAGGGTCTGTGGGATGTTTCACTCAGCTGTAGCAGAAACATGCTCATCCTTCCATTTACATGGTGACTCTGAGCTTTCCTCATGTAGCCATGAGTAGTCAGGGTTAGGGTTTCTCATGTTCAGACTCTGCATAGCAAATACCTGTGCTAGAAGTGCTTAATGTTAAACATACAGCTCCTTATGGCACCTGAAAACTGTTTACTGCTGCTGCAAACTGCTGACTTCAGTAACCATCAAAAGTCATTGAATTCTCTGTTATCTCAGTATACTCTTTAATGTTACCATCCTTAGAAGGATGAGGATAATGTGAAGAACTGAGTTAAAACATCACTGTGTGCCGAGGCTCAGCAGTTTCTTTCTGTTGACCTAAGAAATAAATATTGAGATGATTGTCTTAATATGCTTGCTGCTTCTTAGAGTTCTTCTTAGAGTGATTAAAACAAATATCTGCATTCTGGATTGAATGGTCAAGAAACATCTGTGCAGTTTTTTAAGCTAAAACTGCAAACACTTTTATGTTTCAGGAGAAGCTCCTTTATCAATATGAGGAGTAACTTCTCATTTAAGTGAGCTTGGACATTTTCAATATTAAAGGCATTATCCTTCAGACCTCCAACATGCACAGTTTGTTACTTGAATGTTTCTCCTTGGAAGTGCTCAAGGAGTGAGCACTCCAAGATCTGTGGGGTCTTGAGCACCCTGGTCAGTGGAGGGTGTCCCTGCCCTTGGCAGGAGGTTGGAACTGGATGGTGGTCTTCAGGGTCCCTTCCAACTCAGATCATGAAATCATTCTATAATGCTCTTAGCAGTAGTTGTTAAATTTGGCACAAAGCATTTACAGAATTGCCACTGGGATTTTTAAATGTTAAGAAAGAAGAGAATCCCTAACATGGTGATTTTCTTCTAAATTCAGGCTGAGCTGAAACAAGCAGCATTACAGCAGGTGGAGAAATCACTGTTGAGAACATGGATGAATCAAGGCTAAGACAGAGTTCTGCAGTAGATTACATGCAGCTGTACCTAGGACAGATTTTTTTCAACAGAGGAAATACTTTCAAATATTTATTTTTCATTTTTAAGACAGCTTTAAAATTTATGCTAGAACAAAATTTCTTTGCTTGAAATGTAAATTGCCAGTGAAATGGTAATGTCTAAACATTCCCACTAGAGGGGGTGTGAGGCACACGACGTGGGCAGCCTCGGAGCTGTTGAAGCAAACGGGATTCTCCAAGGGCCATTGAAAAGATCAAAAAATGTTTTTATTTCTCTCCATGCTGACATAGACTAAAATGATAAAGGCTCGGATCAGCCCCACGCAGCAATAGAAATGGCAGAGATTTGTCTATGCTGTCCTGTGCAGTGTGAGGGTTCCCTAGCTGGAATTCCTAGGGAGGACCTCAGCCCTCCAAGGGGCAGGCTGGGTGTGGCTTTGCAGCAATCCTTGCTGTTCCAGTGACTCTCAGGCTTCACAGGGAAGGGCTCCAGAGGCTTCTGTGCTGCTCCAGGGCCATGGTGTGTTTCCCCATGGGGAGGTATATCCTTAGCAGGGGAGATGGATGTTTCCCTGTTGCTGCCTGGGTGGACAGAGCAGTTTTTGAGGCACCTCTCCTAGATCCTGGTGTCATGTAAAAGGAGAGCAGTTGAAATTCTTCCCTATTGACAGCCAAATTCAGAGCTCTTACTTTTTTCCTTTCATTTTTTAATCCTCCTAACCATTTGACAGTTGGACTTGGTGATCATAGAGGTGTTTTCCAGCCTTTATAATTCTGTGGTTCCATGACTACCAAAAAGTGTGGCTAAAACAGTGTTGCAATTTGTGATGTGTTAGGGAAAGTCACTCGTCTGCCATGCGTGGTGACAGCTGTGCATGCCCCTTCTGCAGACATTGTGATCTCCACATCTGTGTGGCACAGGCAGATCTGAAAGGGTCTTTCTGCCCAGACTAGAAACTACTGAACACCTTGTCCTAAGGCCAGCTTCCTTTTCTACCTGAATTTGCAGAAGGATTGAGGCCAAAATTACTTATACCAAATGTTAGCCTGTAGAACCTACAGAGTTTTAAAGAAACTGGGCATGTCTTCAGCTGAGACCTGCATTTAGTAAATAATCTGCAACAAGTTTTTTCTATGTGCTTTACCTGCTAAGTACATCAATGCCCAGAGATTTGCTCAACAGCAAAGAATGGTGATACATTAAATGATAGAGGTCTTTTCAGATTAGTGCATCTGTTAACAAAGAGGTTGTATGTATTACCATGAAAATTGCTGGTATTGTGAAGGATTAACTCCTGCTTTCCTAACTTGGGAAACAAGTGTAATGTTATTAATGTAGTCAGTGCTTAAGCACTTAAGATCAGAGGTGGGGCTTATTTGTAGTTACATTCAGATGATTCTCTGCCTGTGTCTTTTGGTCAGTCCAGCTTTAACTCTAGCAATGGTTTACCATTGGCTGGGTTAATAGTTTATGTCAATATTGGATATTTTTTCAGAAATGTGTTGTTTTGTATCATTTTGCATGTGCTGATTGTGTTTGTTTGTTTGCTTGAGCTGAGTACTAACTTTTCATGTGTTGCTTTTATTTCTAGAAATCCCAGATCCCACAGAGATAGACACTGACAAGGAGCAGTATATGCTAAATGACAGGGGTAAATAAATCATACAGTGTCACCAGATGGAATGGCTTTTCAGATTATGATGCAATTTATTATATCATGTAATTTGCACTTCATATAGCAAGTACTTTGGATTATGATGTCTTTACTGTTACAGATTAAGTAGAATTAATGGAGGAAAAGATACTGAGCTACTGTCGAGGAAACCGGTGCCAGGAAATTGAAGAGATTGTTGAGTTTAATCAATATTTACAATGATATTACTTACACAGCTAAACTCTTAATTTCCTCTGATTTTTTTAATGCCTGAACAGTAAGGTCTATTCACTTTGCATAAGGCCATCAATAACTTTTTGATCTGACTTTCAATTTTTTTTCAATTTTTTTAAGCTCTCAATTTAACTGCAAATCATTTGAAGGCAATGACAGAAAGGAAGGAAAAGCTTAAATATATTTTCCTTAGGAAAATATTTTAATTATATTCATCTTACTTTGTTAAATGCCAGATTACAGAGTCAAGTATTTTTTTCATGGCAAGATATTGTGAAAGGAAGATCTGAAATAAAGATGAAGAGTTCTCTCAATTTGTAATGAACTATTTTATCATTTAAGTTCAGTATTTTATTTATTAGATACAGTAAGGAGAGATTCAAAGCACCTTCTATGAATTATGCCTTTTTTTGCTGTCCTGAGAGCAAACTGAAATAAGTAGCAGAAACACCATTTACTTCAATGTATATTTTTGTCTGTAGTAGTGGTGTTTCTCTGAATATTGAACCAAATTGCTGTTCAGACTTTCCACATTGCTGCTGCTGTCTGCAGCATAACAGTACAGAATGAACAGAAAAAGTGCTTGGAAATAAGAAAATGAAGTAATATTGTATTTTATTTTTACTTACTACTTTTTTTTTCCCTGAGCTGGAGACTAGAGATTGTTTGGCCTCTAGGCACCCTGCTTGGGAGGTTACATGCCAAGGACCAACCAAATCCTTGCTCCTTTGCTCTTTCTCCAGTGTCCACACAGTCAGCTCCAGGAATTTGTGGAGGCAGTATGCTTGTCCTTAAATTGATAGGTGTAGCTTAATTGTATCTACAAATCGAGGTGTAGTTGAATTGCATCTCTGTTTCTACCGAGATAGTAGCTACAAATAGAGTATTAGATAATAAAGGAGCAGGTATAAATCTTTATGCTGTTTTGTCAGTGGATAAGTATGAATTAGAAAGGCTTTATTGAACATCAGTACTGACCATCATCATTAAACTGTGTATAATTCCAGGCAGTTTCCAGGAGATTTAGTTTGGAAACTTTTGCTTAAATACCATAGGCTGTAGCTAGATGAGCAAAGTGGAACAGGGAATGGTGGCAAAGCAACTGTAGTAAAAATTAATTGCAGTCTAGTAAGTGTGCTTCACAGTACATTAGCTACAGAACATACAGAATTGTGAGTATGTTAGCTTCATTTAAATATGCTTAATTATGCATATTGATAGGAATTGGTGATTTATGAACTGAGCTAAACTTCTGCTGCCTTGCTCTGTCTCAGTGTGTTTCTTTGCCGTTTTCTGTAGGCCCGGTGTTTTTCCTGGCGTGTTTCAGCATGGCTGCCGGACTGGCCCTGTTCTGGTACTGCTGTAACTCAGGTGAGCTGCTCAGGGCTTTCTCCTGGCTGCCTTGCCTCAGCAGGCATGGAATGAGCTGGGCTTCTTATCTGACAGGGATCCCTAACAGGGTGGGTCAAGGTGTCATCATTCATTAATGAGCTCCGGATACAAATTGCACGGCAGACATGCTATGGTATAAATAATAGATATTTTGCCTACAGAGGATGCCACAAATAGGGGCTCCTTTTAAAGACAGTAGTCATGTTAGCTCCCTATAGCAATGGGTCATGATTTCCAGCAGTCATGAGACAGACCCAAAACCTTTTGGGTCCCAGAACCCTTGGAAGCTTGGTGGAAGCCTGACTAGTATCAGGGCTGGGGCATGCAGGCTGGATTTGCTGAATCCCAGTAGCTACAGCTGTCCCTGTGCTGTTGGCTCTGGGTGTTGGCTCTGCCTGCCCCCTGATGGTCACCTGCTCCACACCATCCAGTGCTGTGCTCAGGTGTGAAGTTGCCTCCTTCCCTAACTGACCAATCTCCTCTTCCTGTCTGAACTTGCAGCAGGGAATCTGAACAGATTCCTTGTTCGCCTGTCTTGACAGTTGATTTCTACAAATTGAAGAAAATGGGCTTTCCTCTAGAGTTATTTTCAGTTGGTTTTTATTTTTTGCAGATGCTGCTTCTTAGATAAAATGAAATTTAACTGTGTTCACTTTATCTTTTTCCTCTCATCATTCTGTTGTAGAAACACAAGTCATAGGAAGAGCCAGAAGAATCTTGGGCTTTTCTCCTATTATCATAGGAAGGCATGTTAGAAATATTTGTATGTTATATTTGGAAGACATGTCAAGAAATTAAGGAAAAGCCGTCTTTTTGCTTGTCTGTACAGTACACCGGCCATTGGTGCATAAAAATGTCCTATACTCATACCAAAGATTTTATTAGCTAGCTTCATCAATAATTGCCTTGCCTCCAGTTGTATTCAGAATTTCAGCTATAAATGTCCTTCTTTATGGGAATGGACCATTTATTTTTGTAAATGCTTAAAGTATTTATCATTTGTATAAAGAAATATTTTTATTACAAGCTTTAAAATGATCTCTTAAGTGAACATGGGTCTGAAGTCATGTTCGTATATATGTTTTCTATACTGGAATGAAGGATCACAACTGTTTGAAGAAGTCTGGCCTTTCTTATGTGAGAATTAATTTAGGAAAACAACTTAAACACATGCACTCAAAGCCTTACTAAGAAATGGATCTCTGTCTCAGAATTGTCTGTTTTGTCTGGATCCTTTCTAATCAGTGCCTCAGCTCAAGTGGGCAGTGGCACCTGTGAAAAGTTTATGGGGGCCAGTTCCCTTCATGTGTGCCTTGTATTCACTGTGTCTTCTGATTCCCTGTTGGTGCCTCATCCCAGCCTGCCTTGTTTCCAGTCATGCTTAGCTGCTGGTCCTGGTTTGCATGCCCTGGAGCTGGTGCAGGCTGATTCCCAGTCCATGGGGTGTTCCAAGGACTGGAATGTCTGACCTGAAGCACTTCAGACTACCAAGAAAGTGTTCCAGATTAATTTAGCTTTCCCTTTCCCAGTGAAGTGAATGGAGGCTCTGCAGTGAGACCTGGAAAATTGGATGGCTGGGCAATCACCAACCCAGTGAAGTTTAACAGGGGAAAGTGCCAGATTGTGCACCTGAGATGGGGCAGCCATGGATGTATGAGCAGGCTGGAGAATGAGATGCTGGAGAGCAGCACTGTGCAAAGGAACCTGGGAATCATGGTGGATGGAAATTGCATATAGTCAGCAGTGCCCTGGCAGCCAGGGGACACATCTCTGTCCTGAGGAGCACCAGGCCCAGCATGGCCAGTCAGGCCAGGGAGGGATTGTCTCACTCTGCTCTGCTCTGGGGCAGCCTCACTTTGAGTGCTGAGGCCAGTTCTGGCACCACAGTATAAGATAATAAACTACTAGAGAGCTTCCAAAGGACACTTCAGGGATGGGGCAGCAACAGCTTCTCTGGGCAACCTGTGCCAGGGCTGGGGAAAGAATTCTTTCCCAGGATGGTACAGGAAAGTTTACTATGGCTAGGGCTGTATATCTTCCTTTCCTAAGGCTGCTTGAGATGACAGTGTCTCTCAGGGAAAAAAATTACCCAGAATGAGCTATGCCAAGGGTTAAAGCTGGAAGGAGAAAGAAAAGGTGAGTCTTGGTTCATCCTAGTTTTAAACAACAGCAAAGAATAGAAAGCAATCTGTTCCTTCATTAGTACCAGTTATCAACTTGAAAAGTGAAGTTCTGTCTGCCTATAAAATTAGCATGTGCATAGATTGGGAGACATTCTTTTTCTTGGAATATTTTGCTTCTCTGCAAGCACATCTATACAGCACTTATGTACAGTGATAATTCCATTTTCAGCTCCTGGAGGAAGCACATATCCATCTGCATAGGAGTCAGGTCCTTCTGGGCTTCATCCTTCTTGGATGAAGCTGTTTAGCTGCAGAATTCCAGTTTCCCTAGCAAGCCAAGAATAGTTAGGCCTTCGCTGCTGAAACTGTGCTGGTATTAATGTATGAATGTGCTTCACTCTTTGTGCAGGGAAGATGTCATGGCTAGGTTGTAGGTGGTTCCATGCTCCAGGCAGAAGTTGTACAGGAGCTAAGAAACTACTGGCCTGAGCCATGGAAATGGTTAAGGCTGACTGACAGGACCATCTGTGTGCGGAGAGCCAGGATAGTGATAGATCCTACAAAGAATTTGCACAATTCCATTTATAACCAGACTGCTATTTAGAGGACTTGGTGATGTGCCTGATGAGCTGGAGTGGGAATGAAGGGATGATTCATTCTGGGATGCACTGGGCTGCTTTACAGCTGCTTGATGGAGTTTGCAGTTAAAAGTGCCTTTGCCAAGGCAAAGTTATTTCTTTTGTTTCTTTCATTTGTCATTATTTTTCTCATACTGTAATAAATTGAAAACATATTTGGTCAAAATATGCCATCATGGAAGCTTTTCCCTGCCATTTTGTGTGTGCAGATGCTATCCATGTTATGCCATGTCTTGGCTGTGCTGCCAGGAATCAATTTGCTGCACTTCACAGGGCCTGTGTCCTGTTGTAATTTCTCTGAAAGTACATCTTGAACGTTGAAGAAATTAATGTATTTCTTTTTTAATGAGATGAAGCTGGCAATTGAAATAAAATCTGAGAGAAGAATGCTGCTGTTTTTCTTGTAGTTAATGCTCTGTTCTTCCTTGCAGAAGTGCCCCTTGGTTGTTGCTCTCCTGTGGCTGCCATCGACCCCTCCTGGGCTCTGGCCTTTCATGGTTAAATTTTTCCTGGGTATTTGCACCAGGATTTTTAACATTTTCACCTGATTTCAAAATTGCAGTTTTTCTGCTTAGCTTGTTTAGAGATCTGGAGTTAACAGGACTCATTGGTTCAAAGACTGGGTGTCTTTGGGTTAATCCTTGATTTTGTGTCGTTTTGGGAATTCCAAGGGTCACTGCCCATGAAGCCTTGGAAGCACAGTGGTGCTTGCTGTAAAGGGACTTTGGACACACAGTTCATTTTAAGTGCTACTTTGACCACCCAAAAAGGGACTTAATGTAAAGGAAAGCATGCAGACAGTTTTGTTACTGACCTGTTCTATTGCATAAGGGGGAACTGCTCGCCTGGGTGCCTCTATGAGCAGTGTTAATAATCCCACCAAAGGAACTTGTTGCTGTAGCAGGAAAATCATGGGATCATAGAATTGTTAAGGTTGGAAAAGGCCTCTTAAGATAATTGAGGCCAATCTGGCACCACCACCATGTTCACCACTAAACCATGTCCTGAAGGGCCGCATCCACATGTTTTTTAAACACTTCCAGGAATGGTGACTTCACCACTGCCCTGGGCAGCTTCTGCCAGGGCTGGACAGCCCTTTCTGTGAGGAAATATTTGCTAATATCAAATTGTCCAAGTTTGGGACAAATTTTAGGAAAAAGACCTCCAAAGGGTCCCCTCCCCCCCTTACAATTCCTTCCTTCACCAAGCTCGGAAAAAATTTTCTTCAGGGGAAAGTGGAAAAAACTTTTTTATTAACAAAATACAAAAGAAACACTTCCCAGCACAGACCCAGATTGAGATGAACTCGGCAGATCTTCGCCGGGAAGGGCAGCAGAGCTTCTTTGGCAGACTTCCAGAGGTGGTCTCCGAAGTTCAGATCCGTTTCCTCTGGAGCCGGTGCAAATCTTAGGGATGGGGGGGGGGGAAAGGGAGAGGGGCAGTTTAGGCAGCCGGGGGGGAGGAAAAGCAGCTGAAGCAGCGGAGGGGAGGGGGGCAGGGGGGCAGCAGAAGCAGCGGCAAAAGCAGCAGCAGAAGCAGCAGCGAAAGCAGCGGCAAAAAGCCCCAAAAGCCGAAAAACACCCGGCTAGATAAAACAGCCCGGGGGAGGGGCCGGCAGCTCCATGGTGGGGGGTAGGGAGAGGAGCTAGTCAAAACATAACCCATAACACAAATCTAAATCTCCCCTGCCCTGACACAATTTGAAACCTTAGGTGGAGTCATTAACCCACAGCTGTGACTGCATCTGTTGCTGCAAGACTCTCTCTGGGGATAAGAGAAGCCCCACAGGGGCTGGGTGGGTGTGAAGGAGGATTTCTAAGATAACTTTATCAGGAGGAGAGATCTTCTTCATCCTATACCGTCCTGTGGACTGACTCCCTGATTAGTGGGAGGTGGACCCCTCTCCTTTCCCACTAGTTTGTGGCTCTTTGGGGAGAGGAGCAGCTGTGTTAGTGGAAGGCTGTGCTTGTGCCTGTGTTGGGCAGTGTGCCCCAGCCCTCTGCCTCTGCAGGAGCAGCCTCATGCCGAGTGCCAGGTGAAGGGACCAAAGAAGAGCATCAGGGGCATCACCAAGGTTTGGATATGACTGAAACAACAACCTGGTCAAACTACAAAACTAGGTTTCAGGAAGGGGGTAATTTTCTGTGTTCATCTCACCCACCCACTTCATAGGAATGTTATTAGAGCCAAATGGAAAGAAATCAGAGGCAGGAGATGAGACAGGTATGCAGCAACACTGCTTCAGTTAATTCAGTACCATTGCTTTGGCAAAAAAGAGCATTTTGGGTGAATCCTGAGCTGCCCTTTCTGTTTTGGAGCACAGGCCACTAAACACTGTGGTCACAATGAAAAGCTTTCTGCCATGGTGTTGTTGATAAATCTTTAATAACATTGTGTCTAGTAAAGTAAAAACCTTTCAGGCAGTCTGTGCTTCATGCACTGGTAACAGGTGAAGTCGGGTGCCAGAGTAGCACTACACCTGATGCCTGCATAAATCAGAGGCGAGATGTGTTCTCACAGCACGATTTACAGTAAATCCTGTCTTTCCATAGCAAAATATTTCATCGCACTCAGGTGGCTTTTTTTTTCCCTTTTAAGCCCTGGTTTTAGGTTCCTGGGGCGTGTCCCAGTGCTCCAGCCCCGTGGGTGCTGTCTGGAGCTGCTCTGTGCCATCTGCCATCTGGAGCTGCCTCGCTCCTCAGCCCGCTGGGGTGGGAAGCGCTGCTGGGTCCTGGGGCTGCTCCCTGCTGAACGCTCTGCAGCAGCAGAAACAGAGCTATTACTTTTCCTCTGTGGACTCCGAGATAATTCATTTTAAAAGCTCCTAGTGGAGGTTGGAAAGAGGATGCTTGTACCTCTTAAATATTCCTGATCCATAATGGTTGCATACAGCTGGATTTTGCTTCACCTGTGCCTCTGGAGTTGGCTCACAGTCAATTTATCATGGCGACTTTGCTCTGACCTGGAAGAATGCTGTTCTGCCAGGAGGTAGGGAGATAATTTACATCAGGCTGGAACCAAATTTAAAGTCCAAGTATAAAAGATAAAATTATAGCAGAAAATAGTAAGTATTGTTAATAGTAATAATTTAGATAGCAGTTTTCTATGAAAGAGTTGCCATGATATCTTTCAGGGTATTCCCTGAAAGTCAGGAGCCCTGTGAGATACAAGTGAAACTCATCTTGGTGAGCTCAGAGTCAATAAGAAAACAAGTAGGAAATAAATTCATCATTCAGAGCTGGATGAATTTCAGCTCTGGATGAGTCTAGACTGGTCCTGACTCTGGAAAAGTGAACAAAACTGATCATTCCATCACACCCTGTGTCTGCAAGTGAAGACGACATGCAAATTAAGCAGCAAAATATTAACAGTGACACCAGGTTTGAAGATTGCAGGACCTATGTGTGACAACCAGGGTCCCTTCAAGATGCTGTGAGGAGTCCTGCCAGTGCAGCTGTCAGATGTGGGGCTTTCAAACCTGATTTTTATCAGCATGGAGAAAACATAATTTTTATGGAGTATGAAAAACACTGACCCACACATGCCCATTGTGTCTTGCTCCCTATGATCCTCAGTTAGTGCACATCATACAGTTTGTGGAGTTCAGTCACGTTCCCAAGTCACATTCCCAGGATTTGGGACTCTACAAGGGATGGAGAGGCCTGAGGGGATACAATCATTTATTTTCTGAGCGATGCTCTCTCTGGCATGCCTGGTGAATCATGTTTTCTGACACAGAAAAAAATAACTCCTATTTCACGATAAAGGCACATAGCTGTCTCCCTCCATATCTTCAGCAAGTCCAAAACAAATCTGAAACATAAGGCCTTCCAACAGTTTAGGTTATTTTCATCTGTCATGCCAGAAAACTGTGGTAATGTTGGGTGGTGATGAAACTGGTTTCTTCTCAAATATTTTTGGCACCAGTGAAAATGTTTTGCAATGTTTCAGTAGTCTTGGTGTGGTGCTTCCTAGCATGGCACCATATTTATTGCTCACCTCCTGACTGGTTAAAACTTGTACTATTATAAAGGCAGGGGGGCCACTTCTAGGCTGGAAGACTGGAAAAAAGACGAGTGGAAAACATCAGGAAGGAGGCTGAAGGAAAAACGAACCTGACTTTTTGCCATTTCCACTTCTGACAAAGCCTGACTTGCCTGATGAAGGGCCATTGATAAGATTCTGTTCCTGGTTGGGAGCAGTGGCACTCTTTTTGGGAAGGCAGCCTGGTTAGTAAACAATTCTTGTTATGAGAACCCAAGGAGATAAAATGAACCATGAAAACAGACCTTCAACAGACTATGGAGGAAGAGAAAAGTGAATTCAAAATAACCCATAGCATCCAATAGGAGGGCAGGTAATGTTTTGTCACCACCCTGCTAGGAAGTTGGATCATTATTGGTTAGATATTACTCTGAAAAGATTCTATCCTGTGTTTCATAACCTATCCTGCAATGCCACGTCAGTGACCCTCCCACTGGCATGGCCATGGACCATCAGGAGCGAGGATGAGTGGGGCATTTACAGGCAGAGCCGGTCAAAGGTTGGACTCAATGATCTTTGAGATCTCTTCCATCCTAAATGATTCAGTGATTCTGTGACTCTGATTTCATACAGTGAAAATAAGAAATCCCTGCCAACAGTGCAGCCTTTATATACCACGTTTTCCTGTCAGTCTCTTTGCTGTCGATGTACTTCCAGCAATGTGTGTTTGCTTCCTGACATGCCCTAGAGCTGTCTGCTATCAATCAGCCGAAGTTGTAGGGTCAGCTATGCCCATGCTTCTTCCCCCTCTGCCCTCTCACTGCTGCTGGACATGTTCAAATGTCAGGATGGGCATAACTAGTGGTGGGGAGAGAGGCGAAACTCTGGGTACAGCTGACACATCACCCTGCAGCACTTGTGTGCAACCCAGGCTCTGGTGGAAACTCTGCCCTAAGGCCTGCTGTAGCCATGCTGTTATTTATCTCTTCTGGACTGCCTTCTCATTTATTTCAGTTTACTTCTTTCTCTAGGGACATCTCAGCTTCTGTCTCTGGTTTGGCTTTGTTGATCAGCTGTGAATACTAAAGGACTCTGGCAAGGCCGCTGCAGGCTCTGGGTGGATGGGGTCCTGGTGCCTCCCCCAGCCCCTTTTCAGGCTGCACTATGATCTCAGAAAAGCACCTGGGCTCAGCTCCTCTGGAGCTTACTGCCCACTCCAGGAACTGGTGCTGTTCGATTCCTCCCAATGTCCACCCTCAGCCTGCCCCAGCCCAGCTGAGGCTGTTCCCTCTCCTCTGTCCCTGTTCCCTGGAGCAGAGCCCAATCCCCTGGCTGTCCCCTCCTGTCAGAGATTGTGCAGAGCCAGAAGGTTCCCCCTGAGCCTCCTTTTCTCCAGGCTGAGCCCCTTCCCCAGCTCTGTTCCCTTCTCTGGACACGCTCCAGCCCCTCAAGCTCTTTCTTGTTGTGAGGGGCCCAAAACTGACCCCAGGACTGGAGGTGGGGTCTCAGCAGTACCAGCACAGGGGATGGGCACTGTCCTGCTCCTGCTGCCACACCAGGGCTGGTCCTTCTTGCCCAGCTGGACTCCTGTTCAGCCACTGCCACCAGCACCCCCAGGGCCTTTCCTGCCAGGCCCTTTCCAGCCCCTCTGGCTCAGCCTGGAGCTGCAGAGGCTGCTGTGACCCAAGGACAGGACCTGGCACTTGGCCCTGTTCAACCTCAGGCCACTGACCTCAGACCCAGCCTATCCAGATAAAACCTATTGAGCCTTCTTGCCTGACAGCAGATCAATTCTCCCAGTAACCTTGATGTCATCTGCAACCTCACTGTGGGTACAGTTGTTAATTAGAACACAGGAGTGGCAGCTGAGGGGATACAGAAACCAGGATGCTGTTTTCTGCTTCAGCCTCTTTTATGTAAGACTCAGCATCAGAATAAGCTCCAGCAGTGACCTGGTTTAGAAGATAAACACTTAAGAGTCAGTTCCAGTAAATATGGCTGTTGTCACCTGCTTCAGTAAGTACAGCTATGCTGAAAATCCCAGCCCAGGCTGCTCTGGATGCTGAAGGGACTAATGAGAAGGACCATGAGCAGTGTTCACCCTGCCCAGAGCTTATGAAACAGAAGCAAACGGCTGACCTGGCATGACCTGCTCCCCACATAGCCTGGAAAATTAATCTCACTTCATTATTGATGACCTCTTTTTAAAAGAGATATTTGCCACCAACAAAGAACTCTGAAAAAGCACAGCAAACAAAAGAACAAGTCCAAGAATGAGTCAAACCTATGTATTTGTTTGCTGCCCCTCGGAAATACTTGCCAGGACTTTAAAGCAGCACCTGACTTAAAAGAATAATAATCCTGTGATTAAATTATTTATACTTGAAACCCAATTGCAGATGCTTCTGTCTGCTAAAAAATACATGAACTCTGAAGGCTTCAGAGACTTAAAGTACAGATTTCATGTCTGAGAATGTTTTGCAAATCTTACTTAATCACAATAAAAGACATGGGAAGCAGCTTCAGAAGCATGACAGACACGAGTGCGCATGAAAAGTCCTGCAGCAGTCAGTGGTTTGTAAAAAATAATACAGGAAGTTATCCTGCATGCCTCATTCAGAACTTATCCTGAGCTCTGTTTAAATTAGAACAGCACACACAATTAAACCACTGCCAGCTGGATACTAGTTAAATACATGTTACAATGGAAATGAAGCAACAAAAGACAAGTTAGAAAATAAAAAAGCCTGTCTATTCCATTACTAATCACACAAGTTTGATTTGTTTTTCATTAGTAATTCTAACAGAACATACATGACAGTCTCGTACATCAATAGGCTTTAAGACATAACCAAAGAGAAAGGACAATAATAAAAACTGTAAATGAGATGAGACACATGAAGTTAATCTTCCATTCTTATGTACAAGAGAGCACTTGAAAATTGAGGCTAAGAAAATTGATTAATACAAATCTGCATCTACATATAAGTGCAACCTAGAAAACTCAAATTTTTATGACTGCAGGCATGATACTTTAGAAATAAAATGACTAAAATGTTTTTGTTGAAGAAATTCTTGCAATCTACACTATTACTAGCAATAGTGCATTTAGAAAAAGTGTAAGTTCCTGAGCCAGCAGGTAAGAGCCTCAAAGATAATTATATCTCTCTATATATATATTTAAAAATAAAAATTAAAAAATTGGTTTTGCTTTTAGCCATAAACTCATAAAAGTAACTAAACTGCAGCAATCAATGATGGGAAGGGAGAGAGGAAACGAGAGAGAAAAACTCTGTTCATTTTGCCATTTGAAGTGCTGCTGACAGG
The DNA here is from genome assembly GCF_903797595.1 of Erithacus rubecula. Lineage (NCBI taxonomy): Eukaryota > Metazoa > Chordata > Aves > Passeriformes > Muscicapidae > Erithacus > Erithacus rubecula. The sequence continues at coordinate 328,468 of NC_136665.1, forward strand.
TACTTGGTACCAATTTAGCAGGTGAAGTTCACTCTGGATCTTTCAATTTACCAGCTGGGCCTAGAAAAGGTGGCAGAGTTTGCAGAAATTTGATACAAGAAGGAACCTTTTACAATGAGGGTGGGGAGGCCCTGGCACAAGGTGCCCAGAGCAGCTGTGGCTGCCCCTGGATCCCTGGCAGTGTCCAAGGCCAGGCTGGATAGTGAGACTTGGAGCAACCTGGGACAGTGGAAGGTGTCCCTGCCCATGGCAGGGGTGGGACTGGATGTCTTTTAAAGGTCCCTTGAATCCAAACTACTCTATGATTCAAATACATATAATGCACAAAATACACAGAATAGCAGTTCATGGTAAGAAACCATTAACAGTTAGGTTATTTGTGTCTGTGCATGAAGGACAGGAAATTTTAAGTATGTCCAGAAGAAACAATACAAATTGTACCTGTGAACAAAACCAGATAAAAGAATGCTGCTTGTTTCTGTTTGTCTCATCTTTGCTTTAGCTAGATTGGAAAAAAAAAGAAAAACAAGGCACAGCTACCTTAGCACGCTGCAAAGGAAGAGCCCTGCTGGGCTACAGAGTACATGGGCTTGGTGACAAGCTGTGAAATAAAGGAAAATGTGACCATGTCAGAATCCAAGGCCTGACATTTCTTACAATGGTGGAAATGACAAATTTCCACAAAGACTAAAGGCACGTAAAAAGAAAAGTCCTGTGAAGTGCTACCAGATGGTATTTCCTTGAGTTTCATGAGTTTACGGCACTTCTCTGAAAAAAAATTAACTTTCTTCAGAAATTGAAATGCCAATATTCCAGAAAAACAGTATCCTTGGGGCAAAATCAACCTTTTCTGAGATGCCAAACAGTTAAATATCAACACATGGGAAAATTTCAGGTATACAAGTGTGTTGGAAGCTTGAGAAAGCTGCTTGGTGCATCCAGCTTCTTCAAATTCTCTTTCCTTCCCCACTGTGTCCAGTGTAGCTGGCTCAACTGCAAATGGCATCTAAAATGAATTCTCCAGATCTCTGAAACACAAAGACATTAGTATTTTAGTGATACAGGAATTACAGTAAATGACACATTTGCTTTAAAGGGGGAGTTTTCTGTGTAAAAGGGTAATAGTAAAGGTGAAGCCAGACAATGGTGGCCACCCACTTCTCTCAGGGTTTTGAGGAGACTGTGGCAACAGACTTAAAATCACTTATTTTTCAAGTTACATTCAGATGACCAGATGTTTTTAGCAATGGCAATGGGTACAAATGAGCAAAAAGCAGCTGTAATGTTCCAAAGCAATACAGAACTTTCACATTTAACAAGTCTGCAGCAAAAAAATGCTTCTGGACACCACATTTGGTTGTTTAATTAGGAATCTGCATGTTTGAGAGCATGGAGGCAGGAGCCCACAGCTGCTGGCTCTGTTCTGAGCTTCCTTATGCCTATTTCAAATACTTTTCTCTGCCTCTGTCCCTGGTATTGTGTGTGTTTCATCCTGTGAAGGCAGCTAAAATTCCAATTATCCTTCATGCAGTTCTCCTGGCTTTGCCAGTGTAATTTTGGGGTTAGTGCTTTCAGTACTGCTTTAACATGTACTGCCAAAGTTAATATTCTGTAATATATAACTGTAAATAACTGTATTTCTGATAATAGCTCAGATCATCTATGTGCTGTTAGCTGTTAAAATTAAATATTTATTAGTCTGTTTGTAGCGACTATAGCCAGAAAATGCAATAAACCATCTTGTTTCACTGCCAGAATTTCATATGTTTTTGTTAAAGCAGAAAATTCCACCTACACCCTGAGATAAATTAATGTCATTTTCATCTTCCTAGGAAGTTTTTGCACTGATTTCCCCCCATGCTGTTTCAACTGATGATAAATTTTGGTTTGACTCCCATTCTTCTTACAGATTTCTACTGCACTGTTCATCTACAGGTTAATGGTTTAAAGGCCTTGTATCTTCTCTTTCATGGAGAAAGGATTTCAGGTAGAAGTTTGCCAGAAGCAGTAATGTTATATGCACAGGCTGTCTGTGTAGCACACAGTGCACCATGGCCTGTCAGCCCAGTCATTCCTTCTTCAGCAAGTCTCTGACCCTGGGCTGAGATCTGGGAGACCAAGAGCCAGAGCAATGCTGGCACACACAGACTTAGCAGTGCTATTTTAAAGGCAGATGATGACCATGGTGCTTCTTGAGTTACAAGCCTACAATTTAGGTTTATGTCCTCCCAAACTGCTCATCATAGCTATGATGCTAGGAAGATGCTGAGTTCGATCCCAATAATTCCTATATTTATCCTTCTGTGTAAGTAAAGAACAAAGCTGAAAGTGCAGGTAGAGCAACAACATTGTCCTAAATGGGCACATGTGAAGTGACAGTGCTTATCATAGCAGGCTGAGCCTCCCACCGAGCAAAGCCCTGTCCAGTGGAGGACAGAGGAGCCCCATGAACTGGAGCCAGCACAGGAACTGAGAGACACCAGCATGTGCAGTGTTATATGTCAGATTTAATAGCCCTAGCTACTTGGAAATAGATCATCTTCAGTGTGAAGTGCAAACCTTCCTTTAAAAAAGGACAGGCATTTGGAGAAAACAGAACAACATTACTTCCCTTTCTGTCTCAGTCAGCAGTAGGGAAAAGGAGTGGCTAGGCCAGGGCAATCCTTATACTTCCTATGGGTGACACATGTCCTGCCGTCAACTTCAGAACTCCACATTCACAAACACACTCTAATAACTTATCAGTTCCCAGCAGCTTCTGCTTTTGCACTAAAGGGAAGTGAACTCAGCAAGAACTTGGACAGTACAGATCAGCCTGTGGCTGCTTCTGAAGTGCCCCAGTGTGCCCTGCATTCCTGGATGCTGTGCCCTGATACCCCATGCTGCTGGAGACCACACTCACCTGATCCTTACTGTCTTGATGCTGACTCAGCAACTGGTTTCTGCACTCCAAAGGCAGTGATAAAAATATTCACAACTACTATAATGAATACTAGTCCGGTTGCAAGATTGTTGAGGAAATTCAGCTTTCCATGTTTTGCAGGGTTGTTAAGGTCATATTTTACTTCAAAGAGAAAAGAGAAAAAATATTTAATGATATGTATACTTCAAAATCCAGAATAAAAGATTTCACACTGCTGTAGTTAAAGAATTTATCTTATCTTAACCTATTTAGATCAGTCATATTTAAAGGGAAGGCAAATTCTGCAGTGACAGTGAAAGTGCTAAGGGGAAGGTCTGTAACCACAAGGAGCCTATTAACTTTCAGTAATTAGCATCCAATCTCTGTGGAGACACATGGCAAGTAATGGATGCACTAACATCACAAGAAATCTTTCAAGTTCTTGATGTTTTTAAAGCCTAGCTTTGTTGCAGACTTTTAAGCATTTAAAAATTATTTCAGTCCTGAATACATGAAGCTTGAAGCCCTGACTGGACAAAGTTAAACTTCCTAGTTACAATGCTACAAATCTCATTGCTGGTGCTGGATTTTTTCTGTACCGGTGCCCCCTCCACAGCTTGTATTCCCTCATACTCCTGCTTTTTCCCTGACTCTCTTTTTAGAAAGCAAGGGCACTCTATCTGTTAAACAGAGGCAGATGTCAGAGCAGTGTAGCTGCAGTCCTTTCTACACAGAGCATCCACTGTATAAACATTGTCCTTTGTTTCTTGCAGCTGTTTTTTGCTTGAACTGCTAAAGGGAGTGAAGGAGGCTCACATAAGGGAGATAACATTAATATAGTGTAAGCTTTGATTCCAGGCCTCGTGATAACATACAAATTAGTTACACTGGGCTGATAATAAGTTTGGTTTAAGACAGCGAGAACCCTGGGGCACTTGCCTGGCATCATACAATCATTAAGTCTGGAAAAGACCTCCAGGGTCATCAGGTCCAACTTTGACCAAATGCTAGCATACCCACTGAAACAACATGTGATTTCCTGTCTCTGGCAGTAAGGGCCCTGAAGTTCAGACCCTTGGCTACATTCCTTTGATGCTGGTGGAGTGATGAATACATGTTCGGAGAATGGGTTTTGTCTATTAAGACTCCATGTTCTCAAGAGCAGAAATCACTGGAGCTTGTGTCTGCGTGTGCACAACATGTGAGAGAAAGTTTATACCAGACAAGTTTTTACAGCAACATAAAACATAGAGCTCCTTCTGATAGGCACATACATAGACATACAGCTTGTGACTCTACCACACAAAATAATCTTGTTATTTGCCTGTATCATCACCACCCTGTTCCATACTGCAGCAGTGGACCACTGAACCAATATCCCTTATTGCTGAAGTAGCTAAGTGGTCGTAAATACACTCATGATGCTGAACTGCTAACAGCCAGGTTCACCTGGGATCCCTAATAATGCTGTTTTGGTTTCAAGGAATTCTGGGTGCCTGCTCAAGTCCTGTTTGCTAAAGCAGTGTAGTCAAATATCACAGGCCAGACAAAGCATTGAAAAACAGTGTGGGGGAACTGCCCTGAGAAGCTACTGCACACCTGCGCAGGCATGAAATAATGTAAGTTCAGTAGTACTTCAACCTTAAAAGGAGTTTACATATCTGTAAAGCACAGGGAGGCATGTGGGTGCCCGCATCCCAACCTGACCTGGAAGGACTCAGGAACTGCCATGGGAATGAAGAATAAATGAAATGGAATCATTCGTTCTAAAACACGGAATAAGAACACTTGAGACAGTCGGATTAAAATGGAAAGGCAATAATGGCCTGACCTGTTATGTGATCATGCTGAAATGCAAACTGAAACTTTCAGAGCTGTCCCTTTGTCCAAAGAGGGTGAGACAAGACAAGTAATACTTGTCAGTTTAGGAAGAGCTTTAAATTTTGAAGTAGAATTGCAGTAATCCTATCTTTGTAATTACAGCACTTAAGATGAGGGTGTTTTGAAAATGTTCTTAAGAACAGTTATTCTCTAACTCGTTTATTACAGTGGATTACTATAATTTCATGCCACTGAAAGTATTTTAAGACATCCTTTACTTTTCTTCCAAAAAGTTAAGGGCACCAAATTACTTCCAAGCACAAATTCACTGAACATTTCTCACATTGTTTTCATGAAAGGCTCTTTAGAAAGAGGAAATGCTTTTAATACCTAGTAGAAACCATGAGAACTAGTAGCTCCCAGGATAAAACCCTGACTCAAGAAAGAAACTGATGGTGGCACAGACTTTTGTTTGGCCGTGTGAGAGCCTGAAGAGACAGAATTTCATGGCTGGACTGAAGCAAACTATTCCTGCCAGCCAAAACTATAAAATACACATTGTGAAAAGCAAGTTATTGCTCTGATACCTATATCCTCACATCTTCATGTCCTATTTCCTGTCTTCCTTCTGTTTCTGACCTCAGCAGGGCAACACTACTCCAAGAGTGCATCACCATAAGCCAAGGGCTCTATCATCCTCAATATGACAAAAATAAAATTGACAGCAATTTAAATCGTTTTAGCAGTGTCTTGCAGAGACAAGCATTAAAGAGTAGTATCAGCATCAACTGAGAAATTATCACCCAACAGAAAGACAGGGAGATTGTTTACAGCCTCAAAGTCTGCTGAAACAACCAGGGAGATGCCTTCAACCAAGAAACATAAAAGTATTTTGCTGATTTTTCCATTACTCTCTTCCCACATGTCCCAGCATCAACAGGTTGTTTTTTTTCCAGTCCCCTTCTGGAATTTCCTCTGAGCTAAGTCCTAGATTCTGCTATTGCACCAACTCTAACAAACACAGAGACAGCTGTATTCCATCTCTTCAGTAAGAAAGAAAGAAGCTATCAACTTTGAATATTACAAGCCATGTGTATCCTGGATCCCTAAGAACTTTCTCCTTGAAGAGAATTTTGTTTTGTCAGCTGTGGTAAGAGAGCAGAACATTGAAAGATTGACAGGGATGTCAAAGGTGGCACCCATAACTCATTAAATCCCACGTGTGAACTCTGTCTTTCCATTTATCTTAGGCCCAAGATCAGTTACCTAGTCCCACTAAAGTAAAGGGCGAGTTTTGAAAAACACTCTGAAAGTAAGTGATCCCATACCACGAGCAAAAATGTTTCCTGCCAGTGATGGTGTCATTTATTCCAGGTGGGCAATGGCAGATGCAGTTGGATTTGATTGCAACACAGCCAAGCTAAAGACAACCTACCACACCAACATGACGATTGATGATGAACATTTTGACTTTCACTTCCTTTTTGGAGTTCCATATTCACAATATTTTCTTATATGGCTGATATGGAAGAAATATATTTCAGTCATAAGATTAAGTAACAGGTCTTGCCAAAAACATTATGATCAAACTGGATAGACTGCATTATCCTATCTGGCCTACTGGTGCTTCTTCTGCAATATTTCATAATTTCCCTTCCTGCTCAGGCTTTCTGGAGAAAAAAATATTCATAGTATGGGCAAATGAGTAGGAGGAAGTTGATAAAAATTGAAGATTTCACATAAAGTTGCCCTTCCTCCTTTTGTTGCAATATTTCTATGGTTTCAAGAGAAAATCTGTATTTTTGGATATTAGAAAAAATTTCTTCACTGAAAGGGTTGTCAAGCATTGGAATAGGTTGCCCAGGGAAGCACTTGAGTCACCACCCCTAGAGATAATTAAAAGACATGAAATTGTGATGTTTCTGCACATGGTTTAAAAGTGAACAGGGCAGTGCTGGGTTAACTTTTGGACTAGATGATCTTAGAGGTCTTTTCCAACCTAAAAGATTCTGAATTGGTTCTAATGTAAAGGCTCTTTAAAAGCAAAAAGTGTGTTTATTTACCATCTTATAGGCTGTGTCCTACAAGAAACATACAAGCCAGTGGCTCTTGCTGTTGCTACCTACCAAGGAATATGAGGAGCACCCCCACCACAATTTGCAGGGTGAGCGACAGGCTGATGAGAACGATCAGTGGGACGTAGAAGGAAAAGGAGGGCCCTTGCTCCATGACAGCTTTGAGCTGGGAGGCATTGGCCATCAGCAGGGCGATGTCCAGCATGCTCTCGGCCGCACTCTTCTTGTTCGCATAGTGGTTGATGTTGATGGGTCTGTTCCTTTGGAACCACTGCCACGATCGGCGCTGCAGCCACCAGAGAGAAAAATGGTTATTCACATCTCTTAACTGGCGGTGAGTGAGACATCACCTGGCCCATCAAATGATTCCTGTGATCATACAGGCCACAGCCACAGCAGTGCTGAGATTTCTGTGCAGCTTTCCCACTGTTACCCCTGTCCTCCAGAGAAGAACAGAAAACAGTGTCTGCCTCTACTGCCTTTTGGCACTTTTTCCAGTGTGCCTACAGGATCAGTCTAAACAGTCAGCGTGTTTCTACCCTGGGAAAAGGAGAGACTGTAAAGGCTGAAAAGTTTGCACTGAGAAAAAGTTGGGAGGGAAAAACCACCGTAACACAATCCAGCAAACAACAGGTTGTTGTGATTAACTTACTCCTGAAGGCAGACTTAAAAATATTTATTTTTTATATATTTATATTTCTTAAATAAATATAAATTATATATATTTATATTTATTATATATTTTTATATATTTATTTTTTTATTATAAAATATTTATTAAATTCACTTTCTCTCATCACACATCCAAAAAGTTTCTTCATTACTCATGAGTCCTTAAAATAGGACTGATGTGAAGTTGGCTACTATGTGAGCTTTGCTTGCCCTCCTTTCCTTGCTGCTCTGCCATGCCAGTGTCCAGGGCTATTCATACACTCACAGACAGACGTTTTTCCAGTCAACTATCATATGATCTGTTGTTGCCAAGAATTGCCCAATTACAAGGGAATATTTTGCCCCCATTTTCACACCAGCTGGTTTTGGTTTGGGGTTGTTTTTCAATTTGTTTGAGTTTTTTAATTGCTCTGCAAACAAGCAGGAAAATAAAAACCAACTGCAAGGCAAACCTAGGGCTAATTAACCCAATGGGATGAATATGAGTGTTTCCTGATGATGATTCACGTGACCTGACTTGAAATTTGACTGCCTGTCTCCCAGAGGTGCTTATTTCTCCATGGATTAGATGCAGCTTAGGGTAACTAGGTTAGATTTTGCTGCCCAACTCCACGAGGAAGAAGAGCAAGTGATCTATCCTGCTATCTCTGAACAGGTTAGGATTTTCATTCTTGCTGTTCTTACTTCTAGACTTCAAAAATAATAGACAAACATATGAAAACTAAGCTTATTCTAGCAGACTTCCTTAAACCTACTTCTTAGAGACTTTTTTACTGCCCAAATGTGTTCTTTCTTGCCAGAAAATCCTGTGAAAGAAGTCTGGCTTTGCAGGTTATTTCAAATGCAGAAGACACATTCTAATTACTCTCCTAAGCAGCACTAAAGATGATTAACTCCCAAGCCAGGCTTGCCACAGTCCTGACCTAAAAGCCTCCTTTTAAATAGGGTAGATATTCATGTACACATTGCCAGATTTTCCAAGGCATTTAAGCACCAAACTTGACCTATTTTCACCAGACATGTTGTCATCCATCATAAGCCTGAATATTTGACTGAGTGTAATTTGTCAAAAGGCAGCAGCAAAAGTCAGAGCTTTTTCTCAGCCTGTAATCATGAAAACCCCATGAAAATATTCACTTCATGTCTCCTGACTGATGCTGGAAAACCATAAAACTAACAAACAAACAAACAAACAAAAACAAAAACAAAAAGCAAATTAGCCTGGTCTTCTGAGAGCAAGCTGAGGGCCACTGCCAGAGGTACTGAAGCTGATGCAGTCAGTACTACATGGGCACGTTTTCAAGATCAGACTGTGTGTTACACAGCAATATACAGACAGGCAATGAAAGAAGAGATGTTGCCTTAAGCTCAGCAGAGTCACAGGCGGTACAACAGAAATGATAGTAAAACTTGGTTATGCAGCTTCAGGGTTTCAGGGAGATTGCAGACATGCAGCAACATGTGCAGCCCACAGCACCAAACACTCACTGCTGTGAGCACCCACAGGGCTGTGGACAGGGACAGTGGAAAGTCTGGAGAGTTGCTAGGATGCATGTAAATGAAGGCTTTTCCTGCAGGTGTCACTTGGCAAAAGAGCAGTATGCCCTGCACGTGACCTGCTTCAGCCTTAGTGCAACCAAAACACCTCCTCACACACAGTGAACATTCCAATTCCTTGGTAGAGACAAGCTAAGCCCTTGTGTTCGTGTCTCCAAAGGACTTTGAGCAAAGCCAGCATGTGTGCTCACATGTGTGTAAGAGCCAGGTGCAGCTGGGACTGCATTCCTTGCAGGATTCCTTGCAGTATTCCCTGCCTGCCTTCAGGTCCCCAGTGCTGCAAAGATTCAGTCTCTCAGCACAACAACCTGCCCACTGGTCTGTACACAGTTAGACAAAGGACAGGAGTGAAAAGCATTTCCCTCTTGCTCCATGTGTGACTGGAAGAGCTGATTTTCCCAGTGACATGGTGCTGTCCCACAGCAGTACCACGCTGGGTCTCCTCACAGAAACAGGGGCTGTTTGCTCACCCATAGCACTGCACTCTCCAAGGATAAAGCTACAATGCCATGTCCTAAATGGGCACGTTTTCGTTTCTCTAGGATGGAACCTTCACTCCAAATTGCATGGTACTGGTTCACAGTCTCCTGTGTGAGTCAGGAAATTGGCCCTGCTTTCCTTCACTCCCCATTTCAATGGTACATCCAAAAGAACAGAGTTCCTTTGAAACACAGAAAGGATTTACTGGTTATATTTATTAAAAAGCAAATACAAGTGGATCTGCAGCAAATGTCTTCGGTGCTGAGTTTCATGAATCACAGCTAAGCCCCACCTGGTGATTCAACAGAAGGAAACAGTACTGAAAATGGAAATATTTGAAAACAATACAGGATCTTTTCCAAATACAGTAAATTGCTACTGTAAGGATTTCTTTCTACTTGGGGTTAGTTATTAATGCAATTTTATGGACCAGCAGCCTTGACTCAAAATGAGAATGGATCAGAATGACCTCTGGGTTTGTAATGCCATAGAGCAAGCTTCCTGAAACTCTTGTGTTTAGGAATAAGTCAGAATTTATAAAACAACGGAAACTTGCTACAGTGCCCCTCCTCTGCCCCCCAGAGGAAGTTGTTGACCCCAGTGAATCTCCCCTCAGCCTCCTCTTCTTCAGCTGAACAGACCAAGGCTTCCCCTTCAGGCCCTGCACCATCCTCGTGGTCTCTTTATCTCTAATGGATCCTTTGTACACTTCCTCAGAAGATATTCAGTGGTTTTTCCTTTAAAAAAAAAATTAGATCACTTGTTCAGTTTAGCACTGACACAAGAGAGAAAAAAACCCCTACTCCTGACCGTGGAATGAATCATCAGTTTCATTTCCTATGGAAATTTTATTTTGAGGAGAGGAGGGAGATGTTTACCCAAGTACCAATCCAGTGTAACACTAACTGGTTTGTGAGAACTCTGCAATCACATCTTCACATGCTGTGGTTGCAGGCAAATTAAAAAATAAAAACAGAAAAAGGGAAAAATTCAGCATGTGTTTGTATTTCATAGACATCATGATTTTCTAGCAGCTTCAAAACCCTGTGCTTAAGAGAAATCACTTTTATACAAACAGAAAATGCAAGTATGACTACAATAAGAAAAAAACCGTGGTAATCATGTTGACTCCTGAGAGCTAAAAAAATTAATATTAAAAAAGGAAAAAGTACAGTCTGCTGAGGGCCAAGCACTGTTTTCCTAAAGCTATATTGGTTCCAGCATGCAGTTAGAATATTTCTACTCATTAAATAATGTAAAATAATCAGCACACCTCATGAATAACTTTGTGAAATGAAGGAGTAACTTAAACTTTTTCACACAGCTATTTAAACAGAAGTTTGCTCCTGTATAATTTTTTCTGCCTTGCATTATTACTACTCATTCCAGTCATTTTGTTTTACAATACTATTTCTCACAACTGGGCTGTGGACTATTTTTTGTGATAAACAGACTGCTTAGCTACTTAAAAAACATGCAAGCAAAACTTATCACCAATAGTATCAATATTTGGAGTATACAGAATACTCCAAATTCAGTTTGATATGAGTAACGAGAACATACAATTTCAGACTATATGCAGCAAAATAATTTCAAGTTCCTACAAGCTGGTTATTTGCAGTATGATGCAAAGAAACTGCCTTGTTTCAAATTACTTTTATGTTCCAAATTACTTCTGAATTAATATACAGACTTCAACACATTTTTAGGAATAACATCATTAAAGCTGTTTATTTCTGCTATCCAATTCTTGTTCACCTTTTTCATAGCTCTTCTTTAACTCCTTCATCTAGCACATCCTGTTGTCTTGGAAACACTAAACTAGATTTTACAACATGGTGGATGGAGAATGTTTCAATAGGGACCATGAACAAGAAAAGCAACTAGATGGATCAAAAAACAGTTACAACCTGTACTTGTATGAACAGATCCTTTAAAGAAGAGAAAGATACTTCTGCCAGGTGTAATTACACACATTATTCATTGAGGTGTGCCACACCAGCCCTATCCTAGAGGCAATGAATTTCTTGCTCCTAAAGCTTAATAGCTGCTAAAATATGTATTCAAATGAATGTTGGAATAAAAATAAACCACATCAAACCACTGTGTGACCACTTGTTCAGAACTACCGAGAACTTACCCGATCTTTTTTTAATCTGTTTGCTTTGAGGGTAACAATTACACCTGCATTTCATGTCAGCTCTTCTGTATGAGAAGGCAGTGATCTGTGGTGATGATGTGCAAGAGAGTCTGTTTTGAGGAGAGGACAGATGCTGGGACGGGTGACCCATGTTCCAATGCCCGTGAGTATTCCTCAAAGCAGACACACTTTTGACTCCAATATGGAAGACTGAGGCACCTGCACATGGTCTCTCCAGGTTTAGGTTGCTGCTGAGCTGGGGTGTTCTTTTGTTTGTGTGAATTGTGAACACTGGCAGATTTTTTAAGATATCTTCTATTCAGAGATAGGTTCTTGAAAAATCTGTCCACATCTGTTTTACCATAATATACTTCGTGTGTGTGAGAAAATTAGAAAAGTGTTTATGAAGTTCACTGAAGTGCCACTATATACATTTAAAACAATGGAATAGCATGTCTTACTGCTTATTCTTTATATGGCACTCACTGAGAACTTGAGTTTTGATGGAAAAGATGTAACAAAATGAGGGTTGCTTGCAACTGAAGATGAAGTAAAACAGGAAAGTTCCCGAGAAACTCCTCCAGCAGACCACATTGGGGAAGAAACCCCCATCAAGAGTACTTGTGATGCAATCATAAGGCTATGTCACAAAAATGAGAAAACTGCTGAGAAGCCAGACGTTTACAGAAAACTACTCCAGGCCATCAGTTTGACCTGCCTTGATTCACTTTAGGTAGGATTTCCAGGATCTATTAAAACCAGGTTTTTATTTTTCTTGGTTTGATATTCATGACTCCCAGGGTTTGGCAGGGAGGGAGGGATGGAGGAAGGACAGATGCACTACACGATCAGCCCAGTCTGTCTGTAACCAGAACGTTTTACCAGGGACACAGAAGAGAGTTTAGTACAGTGGTTTCTGTGTGGCAGAGACTTAGGCTGGAGTAAGAGCTGCTTTTAGAGTTTAGTCCTTTCCAAAACAAGATAAAAGATACTCTTTTACCCATCTGTTTTATTCAGATAAGAGGCATGCTCCGCAAACATCCTTTATATTTAAACAGAACGTGGGATGAATACTTCCCAGCGAGGATGTCTGGTATGTTTTGACATGAGAGTAGGAAAAAGCTGGGTATTCTTGTTTTTATTTTGATTACTGCATGGAAATTAACCATACAGGCGCAACCACTTCAGTAATTCCTCCTAGTTTTGTAATTGCTTATTCCGCACGGGTACCTGTCCCAAGCCAGCCGTGTGGGCAAAGCCCCGCGGGCACAGCGAGCTGCGGCCGGTCCCGGGGCAGGAGGGTCCTGGAGACAGGTGCAGGAGCCGGGAGCAGTCTGGATGCTCTGCCGGGGCACGGACCGGCAGCGGCCTCGCCGTGGGAGCGGCGCGGAATGCAGGTAGAGAGCCAGCAATAAAACCGAGCAGCACCGACCGCCACCGCGCCCGCGGAGCCCCGGCCCCCCGGCCCCGGGACGGCCAAAGCGCCGGGAAGGCCGCGGGCCCCGGACGCCGCCCGGCCCTCACCTGCTCCTCGGCCGCCGACTCCGCGCCCTCCGCCGTCCCGTTGAGCTCGTGGGTCTCGCTGCCGGAGTCCATCGCGGCCGCCCGGGCCGCTGCTGTCCCGGGCTGGGCGGGCGGGGAAGGCTCCCCGCGGGACAGCTGCTCCCGGAGCTGGCGCGGCCTCCCCGCACCGCGCCCGGGGGCCCCTCCCGCCGCCGGGGCTCCTTTCCGCGGCTCTTCCCCCACTCTTCCCGCCTCCTTCCCTGCTGTCCCCGCCTGCCCGCGGGCGGAGGCTTCCGCAGGCCGGGCCCGGCGGCCGAGCGCGGCCAGCCCGGGCTGAGCCCCGGCTCCCGGTGCTCGCAGGACTCACGTTGCGGGTGATTCTGCGGGTAGGGAGGTGGTAGTGGATGCAAATGGCTCATTTCTGAAATCTGTTTTGACAGATGGAAGGATAGAATTTGATTTTTAAGAGCTCTCTGATCAGTGTTTTTAGGGTTTCGGTATCATTATCTTTTTTCCCCCTTCGTTTTATATATATATATATATATATATATATATATATATATATAAAATGTATTATAAAATACATTTCCCCTCATTCTATATATTTTTGTCTATGCTTATCCTTATTTTCCCACCTGTGCTGTGATTCAGATGCATGGAAACAACTGCCAGCAAGAGCAGAAATGTAAAAAATGAATGTAAGTAATTGGGTTTTATATGACAACATGTAATCTCTTTTAAAATCTGAACTGTCATCTGCACTGAAAATGTTCCTGAGTAATTGTTAGTGCAGTGGGCTAGGAAACACTAATTTGAAGAGAGAAATATTATGGTCATAAGAAGTGGAAGAAACAATGTATATGACAGCAAAGATGCATGTGTATAAACTACACTGTTCTTAATAAGTTCAAGGCTTAAAAAAATACATTGCTTTCCTTAATATTTGGGTTTGCTGTAGATAAACTTCAGTAATAGACACAGCTAGGCCAGCCTTTATCAGATATACTACCTGTTTATTTAATAGTCATTAAATATGCATAAACCATAATTGTTCATTAGGATCCCAGGGTAATCTGGTCAGAGGCCTCTCTGGTTGCAAGCTTCCAGTGACATTTTCAGAGATACTGCTATATTTTTAATGACCCCTTTTTCATCTTCTGTGCCTCCTTGCAAATGCAGTTTAAGAACCTTGTTTGGCCTTAAGAACCTAGTGAAATTATTCTGCCCTTAGTCCTAGAAATGAGAGGTCTGCTCTTTGGACATGACAGTGACAGTGCTGAGTGATTCCCCCTGTGTGCTGCACAATCATGTGCCAAGGAGACCTGAGAATAGGACCTGTTCTTAATCCTGTGGGAAACGGATGTAATTTCAGTGGAACTGAATTTGTGTTTGTGATGCATATGGTCTGAAACAGTAGTTGTCTATTAAAACTTCACATTTGTCACTCCAGTATAGTTTTTTAACAATAAAATTTCCTGTTATCCAGACTTTCAGTTAGTTCTGTGGGTTGAATCTGAAAAAAAATCTTTTGCTGCTTATGGAAAAGACCCTGTGCTCCCTGTGTGGAAATCGCCTCAAACTGTGGTTGGAGAGAGGCAGAGTGGTGATGTGATCAGTCTGCAGCCATGGAACAAAAAAAGACAAGACTGTGCTAGGTAGGTCTTGATTGCGTGTCAATTACAAGAGAGCCTGCAAGTGTTGTTCCAGGAGTCTGAGCTGGGGGTTCTGGTGAGTGTTTTGCAGGCCAAATACTGGAAGGTGCACAGACAATCCTTGGGACCACTGTCAAAACAGCCATCAAAGTCTAGATGAGAGTATTAAAAATAACAAAATCCCCACTGCTCTGCATCTTTGTATCTTAGCTGTGAAAGGAATTTCCAGTCTCTGTTGCACTCTCAAGCTGTTAGTAATTACTAACCATTTTGTGGGTTTTTTCCTCAAAATCACTCTCATGACTGTGACAGGCCCAGAATGATCCTAAACGTGGAAACAATTGGAAAGGACAGCACTTCTTCTGTGAAATGTTCCAGAATAATTTGAACTGCAGGGCTGTCTGGTTATGTCAATATCAGAGTCCTGAAAGTGACCTGGATGTTTTTATTTACTATGAGCTTTCATGAAAAGCCAGTGATCAAGGCCAGGGATAGTGTCCTTCATTCCTAATCACTTGGACCTGGAAAGACATTTCAGAACATTTTCCAGATATTCTGGAAAGACATTAGTGGAAGGTTCCCTGTCCATGGCAGGAGGGTTGTGACAAGATGATCTTTGTGGTTCCTTACAACCCAAAACATTCCATGATTCTGTGATTTTGGTTTTGCCTGCTCACAAGCAACGGGTGTGGGCATAATGCATGAAGCACTTACAGAAATTTCCCGCCTCTGCCATTGGGAGGATCAGTTTAGCAATCATGTTTGTCCATTTCGGATTTAAAATCTTGAAGCCAGTGATTAATTTTTTTTTTTTTTTTTTTTTTTTGCTTAAGATGTGCTGCCTTGCTTGACATGCATGTTAGGAACAGATTTTCTGAGAAGGAGGTTTCCAGCAGTGCTGGACTTGTGCCAAAAGGAAATGAGTAAGCTCCTACCTAGAAATATGCAGGAACAGCTACGCAAGTGGTTTAGCATTAAAATGGGAATGTCAGGAGTTTGTAAAAATGCTCTGACCCAGGGTATAGAATTTACCAGTACTCTTTTGGATTAATTTTTGATGCAGTTAGAAGTGTAAGGCAGTTAATTTTCATTGTAAAGAACAAGTACTACCCATTACACAAGGGACTCGTCTGTGCAGTAGCGCTCGCTTCCCCTGGGTTTTCTGCCCTCCACACAGTCACATATTGCTGTGCAGTGTGTTGTGTTCACAGCACGTCAATTGAACACTCAAATCAGCCTCTCAGCTGCTCTATTCTGCCTTGTGCAAACAGCTGTTCTATAGTCTGGAATGCTGGGTGCTGTTTGGTGAGCAGCTGATGTGCCTGCAGTGCAGATGCCAGCAAGGCTGTGCCTGGCAGAGCTGATTTTAGGAAGAAGAGGGACCCGATAGCCCTGGGCTCCTCTGGAAGGGGGTGTCTGGGAGTACTCACAAGTGTCTCATCTGAATGTGCAATACAAATCTGCAGCATGGCCACAAGTCATCTGGAAACCAGAAAATTGTGCCTGGGCCCAGCATGGCATGGTGGTGTGTTGTCGGACTCCAAACCTCGTCTTCAGAGACAGCTGTGTGATCACCTAGCCCTTTACACAAATTATTGGCATTCTTCCCTGGAAAGCCTGATGATCCATTTTTTACATATTTTTTAGACCATGATGACAGCCTGCCAGGTTGTCAGGTGGTTGTACTGTTCTCTAATTCTGGGGCACACTTCCTGAGGAGATCTGGCTTAATCTTTCTATTAACTCCCTCCTGGAACACCTGCTATGGGTTGTCTTACACTGCTGCACCTTTCCTGCTTCAGGGAGTGTGACCACACAGTGCTATCTGAGAAACTAGGTACAGCCTTGTTCTTAAAATAGAACTGTAAGGAGTTTGGATAGAAGAGATTCGATAGGAGTGTTATAAATGAGAAACAAAAGTCTCAATATTTAGTAAAACTTAGATTGCTTTATTTTACATAGACTGAGCAAGCAGCGCTGGGGAAAACGTGAGGGGTCACGGCCCACTCCATGCTTCCACCAAACTTGGTTTGCAGCTCCCTTTTCATGTTTTCATAGTTCATGGTTTTCCGTGTAGTAATCTATAATTGTTATTGTTTTGTTGTAGTAATTCTGCAAGGTAAGCAGTGCTGGTCAAAGAAACTTCCAAACTTCATGGAAGAGCTCTCTGGACAATTGGTCATGTAACCATCTGGTCTTGGTAGATAAAAAAATAGAAGAAGTGGGAAGTCTGATCTTTAGCAGATATAGTTTGTGATTGATCACACAAAGGCAGGAAATCTGATTCTACAAAAAAAAAAAAACTTTCTACTATGGAAAACCCTTTTTTTCCTTTTACAAACTGGTATACATAGTATTCATAACAGGGGGATTTAAACAGAATGGGTTTAATCATATATTTCCCTTTATCTAGGTCCATGTTCTTTTCTTAAGTTTTCTGGTTCATACAAACTCCAAAACTTCTATGATTAACACAAATCATTTATCAATTATCACAGGAGGAAATAAAGCTGCTATTTTAAAGACTTCATAACTTTTCTGGCTGAAATGGTATGGCTTAGTCTATTAGTATATATTAATTTCTCCTTTCAAAATCCTAGTAGAATCTCTTCACCTTTTTAACCACAGCACATATATGTGTGTATATTTAAACACTTGTACAATTAGAGGATGTGGTTTTTTCTGCAAAATTTGTTGTGGAAATTGTAAAGCTGAAATGAAATGACATGTAAAGTTGCAAATTTTACATGGTGAGGCTGGTCTAAAAGTTCTCCTGGGCTTGAGCCATGTATTTTATAAAACTGTGATGTGTGTCAATGATTTCTCTTATCTGGTAAAGTGTCTTGCTCAGAAAATCACATTTGCACATGCCTGAAGCTGCATAACTTAGCTGTTTGTTACAAAATACACAAACAATGTGATGTTTAGGATGTGGTGGTATGTTTTTAGAGGATGTAGTGGTAGGTCACTTCAGAGGTGCTGTCTTCATCTAGTTAATGAATGAGTTCAAGAATCAGTTACTTTTATGTTCCCAAACTGTATTGTTATTGTCTCATTCTAGCCAACAGAATCATTAAATTCTTATTATTATTAAATTCTTTTTATAGATCATTACTATCATTAAATTCTTTTTATAGATTTCATTGTATCAAATAGATGGAGAATGATTTAAATACATCTGCTTGCAATCTCTGGGATTTAATGTTTACTTTTGAAAGGTGAATTTAAACTTTTTTCATCAAATGTAGAGGCAGTGATAAGTCACAGATGACCCATTTGCAGTAATATACCCCAAAACAAGGAATTCAAAGAAAAATCAAACCTAGTGTACTTTTCAGAGTTGTGCAGAGGTGCAGCAGTTTTCTAGAAGAGGGAGTGGAAGGAGGTTATCTGGAAACCAGAGTAAAGAATGCACCTGTTTAAAATGCCAGGTCTCAGTACAGGTGTGAACCTGAATTGTATGTCCCCACATAGCTTGTCAGCAATTAGGTAAATAAGAAGAATGAGGCCCTAGAGCTACTTTTGGTGATTCAATGAAAAGGCTAATCTAGTTAAAGAAAAAGCCTTTGTGTATGGAATTACTCCCAAATGTAATTCATAGAACAATGTGTGCTATTGAAATGTATTTCAAAAAAAAAAAAAAAAAAAGGAAAGGGAAAAAGGAAATAAACGAGCTATTCAAAGGGCTCTTTTGTATCAGACTCATGTTTTCAGGAGTAGTTCCCAGCTTCCAAGATGTACAGGGAGAGGAGAGGGAGAGGAAGGAAGGAAGAAAAAGAGACAATTTCCCCACCAGCTCCACAGGTGACAGCAATGCTGAGGCTCCCAAGAGCCCAAGCACCTGCCCTGCAACAGCCCAGAAGAAAAGCATGAAGGAAGCAACCTTCATTGCCAAGGTGCAACCCCTCCCCAATTGTTGTGTCTTTTATTGGTATTACTATCCTTAAAAAACCTCCCCAAAGCAACAACAGCAACGCCCTCCCCCTCCAAAAACAATGCCAAAACCAACAACCAACAAACAAACAAGCAAAACAACAACCAAAAAAAGCCAGTTGATATTTGCCAGCTATCCCAGTTTCACAGCATCAGTCAGGGCTTTAGAGCTGCTGTGAGGCAGAGGGGTTGTGTCTGTGTGAAGTGCTGTAGGGCCTGAGCTCTTCTGGGGGGTTTTGTGCTCTCTCAAGACTGAGTTCAGGTTCCACAGTGTGCAATGGGATAAATTGATGTGCATTGCACGTGCACATAAATACTGCAAAATAGGCTTATGCGTGTGACTGATGTGTGCAACATGGGAGCCCACATGTCTGGAGAGCGCAAGCAATGGGGCTGGTTTTGTTCTCTAGAAAGAGTTCCTAGTTAAGGTTGGTTTTCCCAGAATTTCTGGAAGTTTTTGCTAGATTCTCTGGAGAAGTCAGGTTGAAAGAAATATCAGGAGGTCAGCTAGCCTAACATTTTGCTCAAGTAGGATAAGCTGTGAGGTCAGACCTAGTAATTTAGGTCTGGCTCCTGCTTATTGGCCTTTAAGCATTTTTAGTTTCTTTGTAATGATAATATTCTAATATATGAATTTACAAATACAAATTTACGTCCCTTTCATGCTTTCTTTTGCCAGGTTCATAGACAGAAGCTTTTTAAAAAGCTAGAAATTTGACAATATAACTTTTAATTTGATTTTAAGGAAACCATATGAAATCTTTAGGTCTGGATGATTTAAAGCAATATCTACTTCAAATCCTTTTGTGATAGACCAGCTAAGTTCCAAACACAGGTTGCTGTTTATTACTGACATACAGTTTAAAACAGAAAGAGGAAATTCAAACCCAGATGGAATTTCAGAGCCAGAAATCACTATTGTGATAATTTTGCTTGGATTTCATGCAACACAACTCAGTTTGCCTGGTAACTTGTGGTTGAACCAGAGGACAGTTGTCTTGGCTGAAGTCCTTGGCATTGCTTTTAAAGCTGACATTAAAAGAACATGACAGCTTTGCAATGTGGTGAACACTCAGCCTATAGAAAAGACTGGACTGACACCATTAAATATGAAACATTTGAAATTTTAAAATTTCACCTGGCAGTACTGAGTGGCCTCAGCAGAACCTGTAGACATTAATTCTGTCTGTGGTCTGCATTCTCCTCAGCAGTTATGCTGAGGGCTGGCTGTAAAAATACTAATTTTCTGGTGTTTTACTGGCAGACTATCAGAAAGACATTGCAAATGTTTCTCTCTTCTGGTTCCTATCTCCAAAAACGCCTATATACATAAGGGTTTTTTCTTGCAAGACTGTTGCCTGTTGAAAGCAGCGCCATCTGGCTTTGTCTTCCTTTTTTTCACCAAATATTTGATGCACTGTGTAAAGCTAATTCCAACATAACCAGTTTATTAACACTGTTGCTGTGTTTTCACTAGATGCTTATACTTGCAATTATTTCCCATTGTTGGCTTTTCTACTTTTACTTGCTGAGTGACTCTTGGGTTTTTATTAAATCTTGATGATTGCACTAGTTGTGAATAATTTTCTTTGACTTAGAGAATAGTGATCATGGAACTAATAGTACATAAAATAAATACACAAGGTATCAAGAATATAATAAGGTAGGTTATACAGCCTGTGAATATATAAACATCTTTGTATTTACAGGGTATTTGCTGTAATTAATTTCTGTCTGTTTTCATAGAAGCTTTGTAGAAACTTATATGGAATGTAAGTTTAGGATAACTGCCCCATTAAGATGCATATTTTACATTTTTAACTTTGCTGTGACAGTTTCTGCCATTGCCAAACTGTGCTGCTAACATCTCTGTTTAATGCTCCCATTACTCGTGTAAAGGAGTTGATGATCAGCCCAGTGTTACTGAAATACTGAGGTGTGGAGGAAATTGCCCACAGATGAATGGGGTTTAGATCTGTAAATGTGATTTTTAAACTCCCTTTCTAGTTGGAGATTAAAATCCATAGTTGTGCTTCTACCTAAAGAAATCCTTTCACTAAGCATCCTGCTGCTGAATCTGCCTGGAAGCTGAACCCTGGTTAACTCACCTCCCTGAGAGTCTGAGGATGGAGCTCTTCCCATCCAGCCCAGGGATGTCCAGATTGTATTCATAAAACAGAGGTCCCTCTGGTCTACAGGGTGAAGATGCAACTTTACATTAAATCATAGGCCTTAGAGAAGGGAAGCTGGTAGTTCTAGATAAAAATTTGGGGTTATGCCCAGATGTGGAAGAATTTTAGGGTTCAGCCTGACATGGAGCTGCTCAGTGGTGCTTTGGGGAGCATACGAAAAGCCAACCCACAATCACTCTTGCTGATCCAGCAAATATTTTCAGAGGAAGTGACATGACTGCAGTGTGAGAGGCAGAGCACCCTGACCCTGACACCGACCAAGCTATGGCCAGGGTGTCTGGGGCACAGGTCTGAACCCCTATTGTTGGGAAAGAAGGTAGCAGAGTGCTCTGACAGCTACACTGCTGCACTTTATTAGACACTCTTTTGTTTCAGAAAAGGATTTCGCCCATCTGCTGGAGCGGGAAAGTCATTCTAAGCTGTGGATCTTCATTGAAGGTGGGTGATTGAAATGTCTGAGGATAGGAGGAGGAAAAGTTTCTGCCTCAAAACACTGGCAAGCCAGGTTTGCTAAAGAGAGTAAGCTCAAAGGGAAATCCAGCAGTGCTGGCTGTGTCCAATTCCATTGTGATAGAACAAGGGTGCAACCATAGAATCCCCAGATATGCTTTGATATCAGCTCCTTCAGGACAAAGCACTGCAAAATGCAAGTTCAGTACCAAGTCTGGTTCCTAAGGGAGCTTGCAGTGACTGAACACGAGCTACATCCTGTGCTTGGAGCAGGCTCCAGGTGTCTGCATCTGCACACATGTGCTCTTATTCACTGCCAGCCTCCACAGGCCCAGGGAGGGCTGGGCTTAAGGCATGGATGCAGGCAGAATTTATCTTTTGGAGTAGAGCTGTCTCTGCTGTAGGACTGTAGAGAATTACTGCAGTGTGGTGTCTGCCAGGAGGGCAAACTGTGAGCCCTAAATCAGTGATGGATTGTAAAAGGGTTATAATTCAAGGGGAAGTCATTAGTCCCTTCTGAGGATTTCCTTCTTGAGCACCATCAAAGCATTTTTCTGACCTCCTAAGTAGGCAGGAGCATTGAGATATGAATTTGTCCTTCTCTCTGCCATTGCTTTTCTGCAGGATTAATATACAAACCAGAGGTAATCAATGACAGAGACAGGAAATGTCCTAATGCTGAGCCCAGGGCAGCTGTGGTTTGGATGCTGTTGTGTGCTGCCTCTCTACACACTTGTGTTTTATTTCAGAAGAGAAACTCCAATGGTGGTGTTTAAGAGTAATGAATGCTTACACCACAACACTGGGCAGTCTCAGGAGCTTTATAAAAGCATTGCAACTGTAGACTCAAAATACAGAAAAGCAGTTTTGAAAAGGTTAAAAAGAAAACGACCAAAACAGAAATTAACACCTTCATATTTTTAAGAAAGGAAAACACAGAATTTCAGCCTAGATTAGAAATGCTGCATTTTTTAAATATCAGTGGTGTATAAAGATGAATGAGGATGATGAGAAAGAAATCTGTATGTGGACTCAGCCTGGCTGCACCATGCCTCAGCCACTGTCTATATGTTATGGTATAAGCCTTGGTTTATGTTATGGTGTAAATATTGGCAGGTATTATTGTCAGCAATTATGGTTAATCTCCTTCTTGGTAAGTAACATTGCAGATTTCCCTGGCAGACATTTCTGCAATGGTGCTGGCTGTATGGGAAGTGGGACATTAATACCTTGAGCATAGACCTTAAAGAACAGCTGTCAGGAGAAATGCAAAATGTAAGAAGTAAAACTGCTCTGATGTATTTAATTGCTTGATTGTGACCTCCTAAAACCAGATTTCTCCCAGACCTAGCACACCTGACATGAGTGAAAAGTCTAAAAGTGGGGCTGATTTCAAAACTACCTGTCTATCTGAAAATATTGTAGGAAAACTAAAATATCCAATTGTCCCAATTTGAGAGATGTCAGTTTCTGATTACATGTATGTTCTAAATAGTTTTTGTCTTAATGTACTAAAGAAATCAGAATTAAGAGTCCAGAAAGCTCCAGCTTTGACACCTTTATGTCAGATCCACTGGTACTTTCAAAGACCACACAGTTTAGACACCAAGATGGACTTCAACACCCTGGTTCCAAAGATCATTAATTTTTTAAAGTGTTCTTAGCTGTTTTTTAGACTAGACATAGTCAAGTGCATCTTTATTAATTTTGGTGGATTCTTAAAAATATCTATATAATCAGACAAAATAAGAGAGATGTGTATGAGCTAGCATGTAAAGAGATCCATCGTGTTCTGTTCTGGAAGAGCAGCAAGGCCATTAGAAAAATAAATTAGATATTTATCCAATTTTCCCTGAGACATCAGTGATCAGTGTGGCTTTCCAGGAATTTAAAATTTTTTTGGTAACCTTAGGGCAAAGTCTGAAGGCAAGTTCATAATGTAAATTCTCCCAACAACCTGCCTTTAGACGGTGTTCACCCAAGTCATAAAGAAAACAGTGCAAAATGTAATTGCACTATTATATGGGATGAATTGTTGGAAACCAGCATCAAGGATTCTATTGTTATTGAAACAGCTCCAGTTTATTAAAGGAAATTCAATCCAGTAAGTATATATAAAGCTTGTCTGTCAGTTTATCTGACTATCCCACAATGGATTTTTTTTTTTTTTTTTTTTTTTTTTTTTTTTTTTTTTTTTTTTTTTAATAAATCTGTCAAGAACAGTAAGAAAGGGCATCTTTGGTCAGTGCTATGAGTTGGCTTGTTCTAATGCTGCTCAGGGCATAAAATACATGCTTATGCTACCATGTTGTAGTAATCATCCCAACTTTGCTTTGAAGCAGTGTGCCTTACTGTAGACAGCATTACTGTCCATTCAGGAAATTAATTGAAAGTCCAATTAAGGACAGTTACACAAGGCTTGAAACAAAAACAGCCCCATAGAGCCAAACCAGCACAAATTAACCAACTGCACATTGTAGCTCTTTAACCTGCATTGATTCTTTGGGAGGATTTGAAAAAGGCTGGTATGTTTTACTTACTTTTTTCACAAAGGTTTTAACAAAACTCTTAAAATTCTTGAGTAATCTAAGTAAGAGGCCCTATTAAATCATGAGCTAAACCCTGGTTAAGCTGCTCCAAACAAAGAAAATCATAAAATTGTGTCTGTAGGTAAGACTGAGTGAGATCTGAGGTCCAGGATGTCTGCCCATTTGGGAAGGCTGTGTGGGGAGCTGCTGCCTCTGTGGCAGGGGAGAGTTTCCTGGGAGCAGATCTGGGATGGAGCCGTGCCACAGTGTGCAAAGCTCTCCCTGCAGCAGGACCTGTCATGCCATCCTCAGGTGGGTTGCAGATAGGCAGAACAAAAAGCAGCTTTGTGCTGAGGCCATCAGATGCCCTGAGATCTCTGCTGTGCTGAGGAGCCTGGGAATGCATTGACACAAGAAAGCTGCTCTCAGTTTCCAGCTCA
The DNA here is from genome assembly GCF_903797595.1 of Erithacus rubecula. Lineage (NCBI taxonomy): Eukaryota > Metazoa > Chordata > Aves > Passeriformes > Muscicapidae > Erithacus > Erithacus rubecula. The sequence continues at coordinate 352,813 of NC_136665.1, forward strand.
AGTTAGAAGCCAAAAATCAAGAGTGTGGAGAAATGTGTCTTCAGAAATAACTCAAAGGAAATTAAAGACTTTTAGTAAAGATAAACCAGGCCTGTAGACAGTGCATTTGAGGATACTTTGGATTAGTCTTTAGAAGCATGATTCTAGAATACAATTGTAGACTTTTGCACAGGTTTTTCTGCTATGCAACTGAATTAGCAAAAGGAGAGTAAGATTTAAAATGAATTTCTTGTGTCTCTCTGTGTATCAGCTCAGGTTTAGAGATACAGCTTGCTTTGATTTAAGAAACTCAAGGATATCTAGAACCATTCTCTTCAAACATAATTCACTATAGACTTGCTGTGAAAAGCACCTATGTGTTACTGGAAAGGCCAACAGCCCAATTAAGGAGAAAATCTGCAGACGTACAAAAACATAATTGATAACACTTTTTCATGGGGCTAGTGATTTGAGAAACAGCCTGGCACAAGCAGGTATTGTCTCCCTAATATCTATACTAAAACATGCACTGGAAAGAGACTTAAACTGCCTGCCCACTCCAGTATTTACATCTTAACTAGATGGTACTGTGGTACAGAGCACAGATGTGTGTGCTGGCTGCCTGACATTTCTGAGTCTGCCAGTGCAGAGCAATCCTCCTGATGCATCTTTAAAGACACTTGTGATTGCTGAAGTGAAGTTGCTCATGGGCAGGGAGCTGCTACCAACACAATTTCCAAGTTGTGGATGTGTAGGTGAGCCCCGTGCTTGTCATGCCTTTATGTGCTGTGAATCTCTTATGGGCAAGTGCTCCCAGTGACCTTGCTCGAGACTGTGGTCTCTTCTGACCTGGCCCATTCCATGGTTCTGTGATTCTGTACTGGAAAGAGAGCCCAAATTTTTGTGAGTTGGTTCAGATCTTGTTGAAGGAAATCCTGCAGTGAGCTTTTGCTGTGTTGAATGTGAACCAAGACTACAGTAAAATATATTAAAATGTTTATGTTAAAACAAAAAAAAAAACAAACCAAAAAAACCAAAAAAAACCCAACAAACCCACATTTGATACCTGCTGTGTAGTTCGCATGTTTAATCTCCCTTGCCTACAACAAGCTTTTCTCTGTTTTGGTTTATACAGAATCTATAGCTGTGGGTTTCTCTTAGCTGGTGGTCTTTTGTTGGAATAAGATACACTGGCAGGAGGAAGAACCAGGCTGCTTCCACAATAGAAATATACTGCCTGTATCAAATGTCCCATTGACTTTCACAGCCTGTGTGGGAAAAAAACCCCCAAAAACCAACTTATTTAAAGTCTATATTGCTGTGGGGTCTTGTTGAGGTTTTGGTTGGGAGAGGATTTTATGTAGAATGAAAATGCAGTTAAGTGAGCACCTACAGAGACAAATATCTTTGTGTGTACTCTCCTCTGCCAGTACTTTCCTTCCCCTCTTTCTGGGGTAGACTCCACAGCTTCTAACCCCAGATGCAAAGGTAAATTTTGGCTCTGACAGAAAGTCTTTTTCTGCTGAGTTGTAGGCTGAAAGAGCAAAGATATCCTCTTTATAGTGTTTACCAAACCTCATAATGGATAAACAGGGCCAGAGAACGCTAGTCAAGGGGTTTCTCTGTTCAGACTGGAGCTGTAGATGCATTCATTCAGATACATGGTGGATTGCTGGGAGCCCTCCCATGGGGAATGGCCACCATCCTCAGGAATCCTAATTTAACACATAAAACGGAAAAAGCCTTTGACTCAGACAAAGGTTAGGTGTGTTACTCCTTATTCTGGACCTGGGGCTTAAATTAAGCTTGGTAAAAACCCTAGTGCTCCTGTGAGCACTTTTCAGTTCTGAATAAGTGCAAGCAGGTCCAGGTAACAACACCCTGCAAGTCCTAGGGAAAGATGAGGAAATAACTCCTGTGTGGATTCAAGCTGTCAATTAAAATTTAATTATAGCCTTTGGCAATATGAGAGCAAAGGTTTGGTCTGAAGCCTTTGTGCAGTTCTATAAATAAGTTAAAGCCATTAGGTGCATTGTTCATCATTTACGAGATAGCTTTTGCCAGTAAACAAAATCAACATTGTGTGTGAGCCTGCAATTTTGAGTACCACTGTGCAGTGACAGAATACAGCTCACCACTAGTCTGTTCAATATAAAAGCTCCACAGCCTACCCACCTTACCCATTGCTCCAGACAGAATGGATGTTGAAAAAACTTGAAACAGGACTGATTTCCCCTAAAAACTCAGCAGAAGATGTTAAGAGATGGTAGGCCTGGGTAAAGGCTCTCCTTCCTGAGAGCATCCAGCCCCAGGCAGCTTGTTGCTATGCAGAGGCACAAATGACACGTTATATGCTCCAAAAATGAGTCTGTACATTTGATTTTAAGAAAAGAGCTGAATATCTGCCAAGTCATTTACATATTTAGTTTTTCATGCTCGTGTCTGATATTAATTTTAAAAGCAGTCCATAATTTTTCTTGCTGACTGTTGTGTTTTAACTGTGGCACAATTCTAATGCCTCCTGTTAAATTTTTTACCCTCTGCAATTAACTTATGTAAAATCAGGTTTCCAGGGTTTTTTCAAATTTTTTGAAGAAAATTGTCTTGAGTACGATTACTATGCCATGACTTTTTGCAGTGCACTTGTTCATTCTCTTACACAGTTAAATGTGTCATTAAAATGCAATAGTGGTAACATCATGCAGCTGCAATTACATTATGGAAACATTATCTTCATGGGATGATGGGACTTTAGGGACACAGCATACTACAGGTTTCCACAAAAGCACCTTGAGGTTATTTTACCAGCATGATTATGTCTCTCTTGGCATGCCTTGAGACTTCTGCAATGCTTGTAGACTGGATGCAGAATAATAATAAAACCTGAAAAGTAGATTTTTCTTAAGCTTTTAAGAAATTTGACTGCCTTTTTGGAGTTTTTAATAGCTGGAAGGTTTAAACTGCTGCAGGAGTTAATCAATACACATATCTGTTTTTATATACCTGTATTTACACACATCAGACAACATCTCGGTGTATGTGGGTGCCCATGCAAATTCTGTTGGAGTACACCTGTTCAGTGATCAGATAGCAACAGATTTCTTTTTCTTTCACTTTTCTCAGCAAAAGACAGGCATCATAGAACCTTAAAGCTGGCCTTACCTGTTGGCCTTGCTACTCCACTACTGCCCTGAGCAGCCTGTCCTGGTGCTTTATCAGTTTTTCAGTGAAGAAATGTCAAGTTTTGCTTTTCTTTTCTGTTGTTGGGAAGCTGGGCAAAACCACAATCCAAGCCATTCTGCTGCTGTGTCCTTGTGCACATCTGGAACGTCCCTGCTCCTTGCACTCTCGGTGATGCACTGCTGCTAACTCAGGCTTGAACCACTTCTGTGATTGAACACACAATGTGCTGTGACACACTGAGCTTCCAGAAATCTTGTACAGGTGCGGATGAGCATACTGGGGGGTAGAAATGGCCTTTTCAAATCTCTTTGAATTGGAAGTACCTCCCCTGGCTGCTGACTGAGATTACCAGCACACCCAACACTGCTGGGGTGCATGGCTGTTCACAGCCAGCTCAGCCTGGTGGGGCTCATGCATCACTCAAAACATCAGTCATATGCCAAATAAACTCCTGCTTGCCACCATCCCTTAGGTCTGCAAGTGTGTTTTGTCCAAGGTCCAGATGCTCTGCAGCTGCAGCAGCCATCTGGCAGCTGGGGAATTGGCACACTCTGTGCACCACCTGAGGATGTGCTCTGATTTGTATTTCTGGATGTAAGAATCTGAGGGATTTGAGGAGTCCTGTAGTGTCTGGGGTTTTTGTTTTTAATTATCACTTTTATTATCAGCCAAACATATATATATGTTTAAAGCATTTTTTTATTCTTCTCTAATGAGTCATGCTCTCATGGTCTGTAATTATGTTCTCCCTTGGTTTTCACAGTCTAAGCATTCCTTTTACATTTGTCTAAAGCTTGTACTGTTTCTTCTACCTCTTTTTTATTTTAATCCTATGACTAAGAGAAACAATTTAAAAACCATTAGAGTGTTTTCCTTGTTGATGTGCTCATCAGAGAACAGCTCATAACACTCTCCTAGGACTGGAATTATTTGGCATCTTCAAAGCTCAGCTGGCAGAAACCAACCAAGCAAGGGAATTAGCATGATCTATGGTATAGAAGAAGTCCCTTTCTGCATTTGCCAAAAGAGAATAAAAAAGACCATTATTGGTGTGAGGGAAGGATCCTTCACCGGGGCCCTGGCTGCTGGCCTGCATTGACAGACGTGGATTATCCACCACTGGAGGTCTGCTAACAGCAGGCTGGAACAACTTGTGACTTGGCAGGAGTGGTGCATGCTTTGAGGAGCCTGCCTCAGAGCATCGTGCTGGGCTGGGTCACCTCTCTGCAGTGCTGTTTCATCCCTGCCACTCCAATAGAGTTGTCTTTTTTCGTCTTGACAGGTGATACAAAGGTAAATGCCTGTGCGTAGCTAAGCAACACCTCAGCAAGTTCTGAAGTTTTGCCCCCAAAAGTATTTTTTTCTGTCTTTGTCTGTGAGGAAATAGAGAAGTGGAGATTGGCTCAGACCCCAGGGGAAGGCTGCAGCGATGGAGAGGAGCATGCAGCTCTGGTGGGAGCCTGGAGAGGGAAAGCCCCTATTCTGTTCCCATGGCACAGCACTCCAAAGGGCCCCACACCCCTCACTCAGAACCTGGAGAGAAGAACAGCTCTGTCAAGGGGGCTTGGAACACAGGACACAGAGAAGACGAAGATACACAGATGGGTTCCAGAAGGGTGCTCCAAAATCTAATCTATTTACATTTCTTTTGAATCTGTCATTTTTAAACTTTAAGTGTTTATCCAGATCTGGAGTAGTCATGCTTCTAGGTAAACCTGCTGCAATTCTTTAAATCTATCCCATACCTTTGCAACCTTCTGAGTTTGCACAAAAGGTGTAATGTATTTGGTTTTAAGAAACAATAAGAAGAAACCTATTTAAACGTGCTGTAATTCAATGGAAGGCCTTTTGGATTCTTAGAATGATGTATCCAGGTCAAGCTGGATGAAGCCTTAATTGCTTGGGAAATGCAACCATCCTGAAGTGGTGGATGTTGTGCTGTTAACAGCAGTGGATTGTTTTAATACATTCTGACTGACATGAATGAACACTGTTAATTATGATGCATCAGAATTTATGATCCAAGAGCTTTTTCTTTTACTTTTTAAATTTTTTCTTTTGTTTTTCTCAGAACAAATGTGTCTCATCCAGTTCTTGGCTGGGCAGGGTGGGAGTGTAGCAAAATCACTCCTCTCTTCTTCCCTTCTGAGGCAATTTGACACCCAAAAGGTGTTTAGGCAATATTCAACTAGTAACTATCCAACAGGGGTTTTATCCAGAAGTTATTATATTTCTCCATTATTTGAGTACTCTGGAAATGTCACAGCATTCAGTGAAAACCACTGAGCTCTTTGCGTACTTCCTAGAGTGCCCTATTATTGTAAAAATGCATTCAGTGTAAAATCATGTAATGAAAATAGGCAGAAACCCTCTCTCTCAATCTAGTCTAAATTTAGCAATAAACTCTTGCTTAGTTTTTAATAAAGATAGTTTTGCTTTACTATTTTGTGCATACTAATACAGTTTTAACAATAAAGAAGACAATATTCCTAAAATTGACTTTATCATCAGTTAGCTGGTTAGTGCCACTATATGTGGCTTGGTTTTACTTGGTTTACAGCTGTGACAAAAGACATAGAATCATAAAATCACAGAACAGTTTAGGCCCTGGAAAGGGCCTTAAAGATCAACTAGTTCCCACACATATCTTCATATTTAGCCCAAGAGTCACAAAACTGGGCAGCTACTACCATCAAACTTTGATTTTTATTTTTTTTATTGCATATTTGCATTTAGATATTTTTTGCTTTCATGTTTTTTAACAAGGTTTTCCAGCTCTGTCTCAGATTCTGTGTGTCCCAGCTCCCAGAAGAGGTAAGGGGGCTGAGATATTAACCACTGCTGCCACTCCTCACAAGCAGCACCCTCACCTGATGTGCTTGTCTTATCCAGCTGTTTCATGTCTGGTGTTCAGAACATACTGAAAGGAACATGCAGATAGAGGAAGCACAGCCCACTGAAATGAGCCTCAAACCAGGCTTCCCTCAGAGCTTAGCTGTGATATATAGCAGACATTGCCTGGTCCATTGCCTCTTGCCATTGAGCTGTCTTCCTTTGAAGAAACTCGTTTGCACTGCAGAAGGAAGGCCTGAACAAAGTTAATGTGAGTTAGGAATAGAGTTGCATGGCAGTGAAGCCGTAATGAAAACACACAACACGCTGGAGAACTGCTGTAACACGGGGCTGTTCAAAGTATGGTGCACTATGTACTTTGTGTTATTGGCATCAGAAAGTGGTTTTGGATGGTGTCAGTCTTTATCCAGCTATAGCAGAAAACAACACCTCTCTGCAGTTGCACTCGAACTGTCTTTCTTTGGTAAGGTATGTCCTCTCTGACAGCAGAAATAATGATCCAGTAAAAAAACTTGACCAAAGGTTTTTTAACTCCTCATTAGTGTTTCTCTGCTGATTTTCCTTATTTTTCTATATCTGAAGCTGTTTCTATCTGCTGTTATGCTCATTAACTTCAGCTCCAGAATGGGCAGCTGGAATCAGCACATTTCCCTATAAACTGCTGAAACCTGGAAGAAAGATTGCAAGACCCTGATGCATCTTCTTGTAGCTGCTGCTGCAGGGGAGTGAGGAACCAGTTAGTGACCCAGGGCAAGAGCCTGCTTTGAACAGGCAGCTCCTGCTTGCTGTGCTGAGCTTGGATCAGTGAGGCATGCACCCATTGCAGCACTGGCAGAGTCTCTGTAGCATTTCCTTTCTGTTGTTTCGTGGTTAGAAACTGCAAATTATTTCACAGGTGCATGTATGGCAGTGTGGGTTATCCTGCTTGTTTTTATTATAGCTGTTAAGGTCTTAGGTTTCTCAACCTAACAAGGAAATTTCCTTTCTAACAAGGAAATGCCTCTGCTGTTCTGCTGGGAGCTTCCTCTATGCAGCGTGTTTCCACCAGATAAAATGTTTGAACCACCCAAGTGGACAATGTAAAGAAAAACCATCTCACAAAAGGGGAAGGCACCTTTGCTGAGTTCCAGCTGGTTGTGTGGATGGTGGAACCTGAGCAAAGGAAATCTCTGGCTGGGGAGCTCTTGTCCCCAGGTGAGGCTGAAGTGGAGCTCCTGTGGAAGTGCCTGCTGCTGTGGAGAGCCTGTGTTGCTGCCCAGTCTGTGCAACACACAGAGGGACAGAAGCACAGTATCACTAAGGCTGGAAAAGCTACCTAAGATGGAGTCTAGCTCTTAATCCATCCCTGTTCATCACTAACCCATGTCTTTAATCCATTCTTACAGCATTCTAAGTGACTCTGTCATGTCTCTTGCACAGATGTATTCCCCAGGGTCACTCATGCTGGGGAGCTCTTCCAGGCTGGTGGCAGGAGTTCTGCACCACGAGCCTGTTTCTGTACTTTGGATGCATTAGGCAGGAGTTCATCAATCCGTGTGTCTGAAACTGACTGTGTATTTCAAAGTCACAGTAATTAATTCAGCCAGAGGAGCTGATCTGCTGAACTGTTCTCCTAGCTAACATCTGAAGTGTGTTTCATGAAAATTCCAAAGTCTAACAGGTCTTCCAAAGACTTATTCCAGTAAGTCCATTCTTATGAGAGCACTCAGTTAATCTCCATCATAGCACTTGTTTGTCTTTTGGTACATCCACTGTAGATTAATTTCAGGCTGTTGTATTTGTTCTAACCAATTTTCATAATGAAAGTGCAATCCCATTTTTATTTACATTGTAATTAATGACAAGTACATGTTAGATACTTGGAAAATGAGATCAAAGGCCTGGGGTGATAAGTTGGGCAGAAGTCTCCCCAAAACAAACTGCCAGCACAATCTGGAGCATGTTCTTGAGATTTCAGTGGTTTAAAGAAGGTAACCTGTATGATTAGTATTAAATGTTTCTGTTTCCATTGTGTAGGTCAAAACCAGCTTCCAGAAAAAAAAATGGGAAATAATGAATTAAATCATCAAAGTACATCTTGGTCTGTTCTGTAGGGAAGTTTAACTGTTAATTTATTCAAGTCACCTACCTCGAGCTGTCTTAAAATGCATTCAGAAGAAGGGGAATATTCATTCTAGCAAAAATAGTACACTCCAAAACTATAAAATTAAGAGTGGGTACTAATTATTCTCATCTCTGGAACAGAAGAAACCACAGAAGGTGTTAAAGCAAAGAGGGCAAGGAACTAAATGTGAGTGACTCATATCACAGCTTTCAATGAGAAATTTAGTTTATAAGATAAAACCTAAAGACTTCTGATGAACCTAACCAACCAAGCCATAAAATGGATAAAATTTAGGTTTGATAAAAAAAACCCCACAATAGAAAAGAAACTTGAAGCATCTCTAGACATTGTAGGGATAAAATTAAAGGAAGCTGATCAGTGTGGCTGTGGGCCATATCAAAAACTGTGAGAAAATGGATAATCTAGATAAATGCCACAGTAAATGTAACCACATCATATTTGAGATCCACATTGCAGCCTTACCTGCAGCATACTTTCAATTCTGTTTGCAGAAGGATTGTTTAAATAAAAACTACTGAGAAAAGCAAGTAAGAGATAAGCCAGACAAATGGCAGGCAGGGAGTGTATGGGTAAAAGGGGATGTGCTTAGAGACCTGAAGAGAAATCTTCCATTTCTGTGTACTTTTGTTGCAGGAGCAAGCGTTCTGAATCAGGAGGCATCAAATCTGGTGTAGGGAAAAGGCAATACACAGTTTCACTGAGAAGCCATTTGTCTTCAGATGCCTCTTTGCTGGACAAACATTAAGCACTAGAAAATATGTAAAAAACCACTCCTTAAAATTGCTTGAGCTGCCATAAATGATTGCCATCCTCAGAAATCTACTTCATAAATCCAGAGCAGACCCCAGGAAACTGCAAATGTACCAAAGGTTTTCTAGGCACCATATGGTGGTTATGAAAAAACCTAACACAGGCCTATTTTTGAGTCAGCAGAATGGCAAAGAGGAAGGCTAAGTCTTGGAAAGCAGCAGGTTATGAAACCCAAAGTGGTAGACAGGCTCAAGCCCTCGACACTTCAGCAACACTCACTCTATATCTATTTATAAATAATTTTTCTAGGGGGACATTAATCAAGTGAGAAAATACTCTTGTTCCAGCCTGTGAGTGAAGAAAGTTGGAAGAGGCATTAAATGCAGCCGTGTGCTCGCAGAAGGTTTAGCCACGGCTGCTGTCTCTTGTCTTGGGCTATGAGAGCCATTGCAGCCCTGGGCAGGCTTTGCAGAGCTTGTGTCATCCTTTGATAAAACAAAGGCTAATAGTGCACAACTACCTACAGAAATGCTGACAAAGCATTTCAGAGAATGTTGATAAAAGCAGGCTTAGTGCCTTTAGGACATCTGCTTTGCATGAGGAGACTTCTATTGCTGTGATCTCTTACCCTATGTCAGAGAGACACTGATGATTTGTAATAAATTCATTAGAAAGTGTCTAAAGGAGGGCACAGGATGGTGAAGGGCCTGGAGGGGCCCTGTAAGGAGCAGCTGAGGGCACTTGGTTTGCTCAGCTGGAGCAGGAAGATTGAGGTCAGAGCTCCCCGGGGCTGCAGCTCTGATCTCTGCTCCCTGGGACAGGGACAGCACCCAGGGAATGGCTGGAGCTGGGCATGGGGAGGGTTAGGGTGGATAGCAGGGAAAGATTCTTCCCCCAGAGGGTGCTGGGCACTGAACAGGGCTTGGTCATGTCCTCAAGGCTGTCAGAGCTCCAGGAGCATTTGGACAACACTCATGTCACAATTTCACATTTCATTGTGAAAGCCACACAATTCTTTTTCCTGTCTAATTCAAACTCCCCTGCCTGATACCAATATGCTTTGCTCAGCTAAAAGATGGCATTCAGGTGATGCCTGTTGTTCCAGCTGAGGACTTTGTTTGCTGGGTGCTGTCAGCTGGTACTGCCAGATGCCATTATCCCTTCCTCACCTTGCTCTCCAGCAGCAACACGGATTTCTCCCCACCTCTGGTGTTCTCACAGAAGCCCTGAAAGGTTATATATAGTCTTCAGATGAAAACCCTAGAAGTGAACCAATTCTTACAGTTATGGAAATAGCAGAGATTTTGAAGTCTTTGAAAATTGGCTTGCTTTTCAGGAGGGTGCTGGAAGAAATCACTGAGTTTGTCTGACGTGCCTGAAACCACTCCAGTGTTCAGGAGCAGCAGACACTGTGCACATTATTTGAAATAATCAATGACTCAGCAGCTTGATCCCATCTCCCAGGGTGATCTCTCATCCAATATGCAATTATACATCTTCCTCTTCCACTCTTTCCCTGGGGTTGCATCCATGAGTACTATGGATTGATCCTGTACCAGTGAGGAGCTGAGTGTGTTTTCATGTTTGTGGAGATGCAGAGGATCTACTGAGCAACAGGGCCTGGGTGGAGCACATGTCATGGGAAATGGCAGTGGAGGGTCAAAGAAAACAACAGAGGTTCTTCTTCATTCTACTGCATTCTCATATAATGGAGCACCATTAAGACCTCAGGTGAAACGATGATAATGCTCACTGAGTTTAGCTGACATTCAGAAAAGGAATTTGACTGCTAAAGAAAACCTTATCTTTTGAACAGTTCCTGTTTCCAAATTCACATTCTATGCTAGTTTTCTATGTTAGTAATATTTTAGAACTGGGAGTCTATTCCACCCTCTAATACAGCCATTCCAGTATTTTGGTGCCATGCACTTCATATGACCTTTTAAACATTCTGTTGCTTGACTGCTGCCTATTCTTAATCTTTTTGCTGTTTACAGTTTCCCAGCCCCATGGGGAAGGAATAACTGCACTCACTAATAATAACAATGGGGTCTGCTTGAATGAGCAAAATGGTTCCTCAAATGGCTACAGCCCAGTGTGGTTAAGAAGTTAGGATTTACAGCAGTCTCATCACAGTGGCAGTCCCCTCCATTCCCACTGAAGTTTCTGAGTATTTTGCCATCATTGGCAGAGAGCAGGAACAATGCTAAAGAGCTATTAAAAAAAAATTACAAAACCTTCTAAGACTGTAAAGAAAGTAGGTATTATGAATACAGGTGTTACTGGGTTTTTCATCACAGGGGTTTTTTTAGGACAACACAGCTTACAAGCAAAAGGAAATGAAGCCTTAAAAATGTGAAGCTAAGAAAGAAAAAGAATCTACAAAAAGTCAGGATCAGGAAATTAGGTTTATATGCCTGGACAGCAAAACTGAGATCAGAAACTGGACTTTCAGCACAACTTTTTTTATGAGGTAAGAGAAGTACCAAGCAGGAAGGAAAACTGGCAGGTACCTTTTGGTCTGTCTGGCCTTCAGGGCTGGGTCCATGGTTGCTGCTGACAGAGGACTGGTCCCTTCTGAACAGCTACAACAACTCCATAGCACTGAAAGCTTAGAAGGGCCAGGACATACCTCTCTCTGCCCTGGAAGGCTGGCTGGGAGATCTGTCCTGCTTTAAAAAGCTCGTTTTAAAAGAATGAAATGTTAGCCAAATTTTGAAGGTATGTTATTGGTAGTGTTGGGTACATGGCTGAAATCCAGAAGATGGATTTAAAGCAAAGAATCAATAGCATGCATGATAACAGCTCATTGTGGGTTTATAACATTTGTTTTTGTGAAGGAATTCTTCTGTACCTGCATGAATGAAACAGAGCAGACACATCCTTCCAGTACCTTAAGGCCTTATAAAAGAGATGGAGAGATTTTTTACATGGGCAGATAGAGATAGGACAAGGGGGAATATCTCTACATTTGGATTGGATATCAGGAAGAAATTCTTCCCTGCAAGGGTTGGCAGGCCCTGGCACAGGGTGCCCAGAGCAGCTGTGTCTGCCCCTGGATCCCTGGCAGTGCCCAAGGCCATGTTGGACATTGGGGCTTGAAGCAGCCTGGGACAGTGGAAGGTTCCTGCCTATGGCAGGGGTGGCACTGGATGGGCTTTGAGGTCCTTTCCAACCCAAACCATTCTCAGTTCTGTGATACTTGCACACCTAAAGAAGCAGAAGAGGAATATGAACTTAGGGTATGACAGGATTCCATTTTTTCTAGCTGTTGTACTACTGTGCCTTTGGTTAGATGTGAAGGGCAGCACTCCTGGGCTGCAAAGTGTTTTTCCTTTGCTTGTTTAGCTCTCGGTACGGGATAGAAGCTGTAACACTCATAGTTCTGAAGAATCATGGAATCATTAAGGTTGGAAAAGACCTCTAAGGTCATCAAGTCTTCAGCCAAATCCCACCATGGTCACTGAACCACACTGCATAGTGCTATGTCTGCTCTTACTTTGAACAGCCCTGGACTCCACCATGTCCCAGAGCTGTTCCCATAATTTGCCACTCTTTCAGCGTTTTTTTTTTTCCTAATATCCAGCCTGAACCTCCCCTAGTGGAGCCTGAGGGTGTTTCCTCTTGTTCTATCACTTTTTATACGGGAGAAGAGATTGAGAGGCGCCCTGGCTCCAGCCTCCTGTCAGGGAGATTTGAGGAGTGAGAAGGGCCAGAGCTACTGCCTGAGAAAGGCAGATATCTATAAATAAAGCTCATCAGATGTAGAACCTGATAAGGAAAGAGGAGAATGTGCAAAGTGTGCTCTGTGACCCAAATGAAAACATATGGCTTAAGCTTGGGTTGTGTATGCTGCAATTAACACTATAAAGGTTATCTGAATATTTTCCTCCCATAGCAAGAACGTAAATTCTCTCTTTTATCCCAGAATTAGCAGAAACAAGAAAAATCCAGACTCTCCAGGAGCTGCTTTGCAGCCCAGTCCCCTGGGAGAGGAAGGGACATTCAGCAGAGGAATCCCAGTTATGCCTCCTCTTTGCCAAGTCCAAATCTGTCTCTTGTGAGAATGCTGCTGGATTGGTAACATTCAGCATCAAGGAATTTGTGCTCAGCAAGGCACTGGCTCTCAAATGGAGGTGTCTGGGGGCTCTGTGGTCAAAGGGAAATGAAGGGATTTCTGTGGTCAAAGGGAAATGAAGAGCCTTTATTTCCTCCACAAGCCCCCAGTGCACAAAGGTAACTTTTCCTCTAAAGCCATTTCTACTTCACATTTGCCAGAAAAAAGAAAAAAAAACAACAAAAAACACAAAACCAAACCAAACCAAAACAAACAAACAAAAAACCCAAAAAACCCCCCAAAAAACACAAAAAACATAAACAAACCCAAAGAATGTTTCCTTCCTGTCCTAAGGCAACTCCAAAGCTTGTCCAGCCCCTGGCAGAGAGCTGTGTGTCAGTGTCTAACTCCTGGCTTTGTATTCCCTGTGGCACCTTGCAGGGTCCAGAGCTAACACAGCTGCTGTAAGGCACCTTCGTTTAATGGGATGGGGCACTGTAGGACTGCTGTGAAATGAAGATGTATTCTGAGACATTATAGATTAATTTCTCCATGTAGGAATTGAGTAAATTGAAAGTAATGCTCTTTGAAGCTTCTCTAACTCATTCTTGTAAGTTGCTGTTGAGGGATGCATTAAAGCAAACACTGTATCACAAAACCACTGGTAGTGTGGTATCTGAGCTGCTTCTGCCTATCCTTGTGTTTGCAAAACTTCATCAGTATGTTTTTGCAGTAAATAAGAGAGAAAGGGATCAGAAAAGAGCTCAAATGTCTCTCCTAGATTCTGCTGTGCAGTGTTCACTAGCAGCCTGCCTCCTTATAGTTAGGGCTGGAACAGCCTGGCTTAGCAGGGAACTGTCCAGAATCCCACTGCCCTCCTATTCATCTGAGACCAACAAGTACTCAGGGCAAAGCTGATATCCCTTTGGGGTCTGGATTATTTGGCCTTTGCACATGGTATAGTTCCTAATGTACACATCCTCAAATGTTCCTGGGAGCTGTGAAAGCCGGTGAGATCTGCACTTCCAGCCCAAGCTGCAGATGCTCAGTAGAGAGGCCCTGGCACAGGTGCCCAGAGCAGCTGTGGCTGCCCCTGGATCCCTGGCAGTGCCCAAGGCCAGGCTGGACACTGGGGCTGGAGCAGCCTGGGACAGTAGAAAGTGTCCCTGCCATGGCAGGGGTGGGACTGGATGAGCTCTGAGATGCCTTCCTCAACCTTCGCCAGCTCCTCAGCATCCCATCTCCCCTGTCTGTGCCCTTCCTCCCCTGTTGTGTCTCTCAGCACTTGGAGAACCCTGATCATGAGAGGGGAATCCTGGGGTAGAGAAGGCGGTGATTTGGTCAGGATCTGCTCCTGGGAAGAAGAACCTTTTACCACAGACCTGAGTCTCCACACCTATGCTCCAAAGGATTTTCCTCAAGATCTAGTGACCTGGCATAACCTTTTGGATCACGATTCCCTTTCAAAGGAGTTACAGGATAATCCTTTTGCCCTTCCTTCCTCCTTTCCTTCTTCCTTTCCTTCTTCCATTACTTTCCCCTTTCCTTCTTCTTCCCCAGTCATATAAAAAATCCAGTTTGCTAAGTGTTTTCCCATGTTAATTTCTCTTGTGGGATGCAGGTCCCGATGTGGAAGGCTCTCCTGCTCCCTGCTCTCGCTCTGTGGTCATGCACAGTGCTGGAGAATGTGGTGCTGCGGGTGGGTAGGTGCTGGTGCTGGTCCATGACCATCCTTCAGCTGTCTACAGCTCTCCAAACACAGATAAAAGAGCTGCCTAGTTTGGAGCATGTGCGGCCTAAGTAATGTGAGAGCCAGAAATACTCAGGAGACTGAAATTCAGTGAGGAAAAAGTAGATGCTTCCTCAGAACGCTGAAGAAAAGCAACAGATACACATCACTAGACAAGGGTGGGTAGATATTTTCATGTGTAAGAGCAAAGTGGGAGACAGTGAGAAGCTGAACCTAGGAAGAAGAGACTGCTGTTCTCTAATACTGTGGGTAGTGAAGGCAGGAATGGCAGCAGAGCACAGCAACTGCCTCAGATGGAGCGATGGAGACAATGCTGAAAGCATCACTGCCTCTGGAATACATTCTGGGCTCAGAACAGATGTTGCTAGGAGACTTTTATATTAAAAGGCATTCATCTTTAAACCCTGGGAACATAGTAATAGCTTCTTCTCTGTGCTAGGAAAGCTCTTTTAATGTCAGTCCTGACATTACTGAGACAAGTAATATGTGAGAGGGAGAAAAATACCTTGAATTATCTTGGGCAAGGATTAAAATCTAATATTATTTTTAGATAACTTGCAGGGTTTAACTGAGGTTTAGTCATTCTGGTTAGACTAGCAGGACACTGATGAAACCTGGAATCATACAGCTATGATATATATTATATATATGATTTTTATTTTCATATATATATATATATATGTGATATAGAATACCCCAAGCTGGAAGAGACCCACAGGGATCATCCAGTCCTGCATTTTTTTTCACTCTTTCTTTTTTGCTTGGGGCTGTCTAATTAAGGGGGTTTTTTCTCAGTTTTTTCTTCCTTTCCTCCCTGGCTTGTGGTAGTGCCATCCCAACAGTTCCAGACTGATGTGATTACCAGCCAGCACCCTGAGATTCTTCATGGCTGCATGGTGGCTTCTCTCTCCCTGTCACCACACTGCATCATGCCAGTCCAGTCAGGGAACTGCACAATACTTGCTGCTTTTATTCTCTGTGTGCTTTCTCCCTCTATGCTTTGGGCACACCACAACATATGTCTTATTTCCCATGTCAAACTCAGAATTTAAAACATGTTATATGACATGAAATAGCCCCTTTACAAATAAACACAGGGTAAAAGATCTCCCAAAACACTACTGTGAGTAGTTGCAATGGAGTTTTATTATTACTCTCATTACGGGACCTGTCCCAAGGTGTTGGCACCTTTCCCATAGCACATTCCGTCTCTATCTTTGCTCTGGGGGAGCACTGCAATTCTGAATGACTCACTGAGGGGGAGAACACCCTACTAGGGTTGACATTAAACATGCTAAGTGATTCTAAAAGTAACATCCTTGGAGTTCTGTGCAATGAAGATTTGTGGGTGGGTTTTTTTTTTTCTGGATTACAATTACGGCCCTTATCACATCAGCTGATAGACCTGGAAAAAGCAGACACGGTTTTGAACTTAACCCAATTCTAACTTAAGATTTGTGTAATGACACCAGAGTGGAATTGGCAACCTGAACCTGTGGGATGAGGCAGGGCTGCTGAGAGCATTCCTGCCCTGGGAACCAAGACTATCAGCAACTGTGGCACCCTATTGTCTTCATGAGTTTTCTTGCCTGTCCTATCCTAATCCTAGTGTTTCCAAACAGGTATATGGGTTAATTTAATGTCTGGAAATATTCCAGAGCAGGAGCCATCATTGTTTTTGGTGCTGGTAACAGCATGTGTGTCCTGCCCAATACACTGCTGGCACAGAAATCAGCAACACGAGGTGTTGGTGGGCCAGATGTCCACAGGGGCACTGGTTATGCAGGAATGTGACACTTGCATGATTCACCTCATAAAAAAAAAAGGTCTGTAAAGAGCTTGCAAAATTGTATACCACCATGCTTGCCTTGTTAGCAGATCACTTTGAATTTCTTGGTCTATTTAAATGAAATTTAATGTAGCAGTATTGCAGGACAAACATTTGTTATATGATTGTCAAAATTATCTGCATTAACACATGCAGGTGTTCTTAACACGTGGTTTTGAAGTGAGAAGATCATTCAAATATTTGGCAGTAGAGCTAAGCAGACAAATATGCACTCTATTAACAAGGAACTTGTTATTTCTGTTCATATTTACTTATAATATTTATCTAGTGGTATATATTTTAAAAGGCATGATGTGTCTACAGCTCAAAATACAGACATACGTGGAGTTGGACTTTATGATCCTTATGGCTCCCTTTCAGCTCAGGATATTCCATGATTCCATGGTAACCAGTGGGATGAGTGAGTAGACCTGTACTGCAGGATCACAAGTTGAGTAGTGGATAATAATTATATTGCAATCTCTCCCTCAATGCTCTACTCACCTGCCACATACTAATTAGAGAACCTTGGTAGCTGCACACTGAATTATGACAGCCTAAAGGGAGATCAGTTCCTCTGAAACCATTCTAATGCTCTGATGTTGTGGCAACACCTTCTCTCTTATGCCACTTGGTGGAGCTTAGTGATTTTGGCTCTCACATACATCGTTTTGTAAACTTACTCTTCAATTACACAACCAGTTGTCATTGTGTCTTGAAAATGGGCCAAATCCCTGCCCCAAAAGTAAACCCATAAGAATACCATAAATTCTAATGAGCAAGATGCAGGTGCCTAGCTGCTAACGACTTTGGTAATCACCTTTTCTCCTCTTAAAAAAGATAAAACATAGAGTGCACTAATTTCAAAGAGAAAGTTAAAATATGGGCATAGGACCTTTGAATTTATGATATATAGGATGAGAGATGGGTATAATTATGTCACGTTTGGTTTATTTTTCAGATCGAAAATTTAATTTTCCTTGCAGATTTTTGGGATGTATCTGAGTGGGAGATCTCACATTTGTTTGAATGCATGTTTTTGTTCAACAAGCCCATGGACAGTGAGCAGACCCACAATAAAACCCAGAAATTATTATATCACATGCTGATCCTGCCTTCATTTAAATCAATGTCCAGTCAGTGCAATTAAACCAAAACTGGGACCTTGGCTCAGACATAGCACTTGTGCTTACAGCCTACCTGGAAATCCAGGCATTACACCAATTTCACTCTGTTGTCATCTAAACTATCTGTTGTTAAGTATAAATTAGTTGCTCTACAAATCTTACAGAGTTTTGGTTTTGTATGTTTGTCCAACATTTATTCTAAATTATCAGGCAAATGCTACTGTCCAATGAACGATAACTGATATTTTGAAAATACTGAATTTTAGAACCTGAACTCCAGACCTTGATGTTGCTTTTGTTTTTGGAGGCATGTTGTAACTAAGAGGTCTCAAAGGCTCTTCCTAAACCCTCCTCATGCAAGATGCCAACTGTGTCAGCAGAGTCCTGAGATCAACGGTTCATGCGCAGCCTTTTGCTGTTGTCAGGAAAAAGAAGGAAAAAGCACAAAGGACTCAGTCCTGGAATCTATTGTCTGTGGTCTGAGGTAAGATCTTCAATGGATTTTCTGTCTTCCTCTCGGGAACTAGAAATGGTAATTGCAGCTTCTTTACACCATGGTATTTCTCAATTTCTTTTTTGTTGTGTTGGACTGACACATGAGAAGGAAATTTTGACATAGCAATCTGCCATACATATTCATCAAATACTGAAAGCCAGTAATATATCAACATTCTCCTGCAGTATTACTCTACAAGGCATAAGAGTAAGAGCAAAATTCTATTAGAACCTCTAAAAGCAATTCAGAGCTGGCTGTGACTCTGCAACACATGTACCAGTGGCTCTCCACTAATTCTTATTACAAGAAAAAATTACACATGTAATTCTGCCCAAAACGATGATGCAACTTGAATTGAGTTAGCCTGCAGTAAATTAAGCCCATGGGGAGGCCTTTTCACTCTCAGGGTGTAGCCAGGTGGGCGTTTCTTCTCTCCCAAGTATCCAGTGACAGGACAAGAGGAAACAGTCTCAAGTTGCCCTGGGGAAGGTTTAGGTTGGGTAATAGGGAAAATTTCTTTACTGAAAGAGTGGCCCAGCTCTGGCACAGGCTGCTCAGGGTGATGGTAGAGTCACCATCCCTGAAGGGATTTAATAGGTCTGTAGATATGTCACTTGGGTCGCTGGTGAATAAGGTGGTGCTGGGTTGGACTTGATGACCTTAGAGGGCTTTCCCAACCTTACTTATTCTATGACTTTTTCAGATGTTTGCAGGGGATCCAGCAGAGAGAAGAGCAAGATTATACTAAGCAGCTGCATACAACTGCATGAGGTGACACAAGGTGACTTCTCCTAGAGTAGCCTACACTCCATGTCCCAGCATTGAGTCCATGGATGGACCTCTTTGTCCTGACTGTACTGACTGCTTTCCAAGGGTGGTCTGGCATTCCAGCAGAGCAGTCAGCACTAAAAGTCCTGGTCATTTATCTCAAGTGTCATGTATCTCAGTCACTTTGGGACTCCAAAAGGTTCCTTGTCCTTCTTGTGACCCCTAAACAGGCTTGGAGCTCTGTATGTCCATGTGGTGACTCCTCTCAGGAAGCCAATGGTGTTTGCTGCTTACTTAAAAGCCTTTAAAAATGAAGTGTCAGTGTACTAAACAGGAGGCTTCTCATGGGGAGGATGGAGGATGAAAGCTGTTTGGAGCACAGGTTTTTCGTTGCCATCCATGTGTGACAGTTTCTGTGTTACTTAAGTGGTTAACCTTTGTAAATATTGTTTTAAGTGAGGTTAATTTTGGGTACTACTCCCAGTGGTGTGTTCAGAGTCACTGGAACCAGTCAGCCACATGGGTGCAAACCTTGCAGCACAGTGCCCATTTGAACTCATTTGTGACATAAGCCTGTCACTAAATGCACATTGCATGGAAAAAGGGTTTTGTGTTGAGGTTTTGTGCTCTCACCACTTCTTCAGTTCATGGAAAAGCCAGGATCAAAGAGCTCAGTATAACAAGCAGTGTTGCATGGAGACGAGATCAGCAGATGTTCTTATTGAAGTTAGAAGAACTCATGCCCCATTTTTATGTTAGGAAGAATAATGACACTGTCATTATGTCTTAAATCTGCCTATTCTGCAACACAATGTGTTAGATGGGCTCTTTGATAAAACACAGCTTCATGCTAAAAATAAAAAGTAAAGGCTATTCACTTGCTCAACTTAAATATTAATGTTTTGGAAAGTCCTAACCATGCTACTAAGTGTCACATTCAACTCCTTGATTTGGTGTATTTTGCTCTGTTCCTTGTTTTGATCTAATTCTTACATTGATCTTTCCATCTGTTTTGTTTTTGTTATAAAGGTACTTGAGGGATCATAGCCAGAAACCACAAGAGGTGAAAGAGGTTTTCAAAAAAAACCCAATCTGCTCTTTGAACTCTTGCAATCCCTGTGGCCATGCAGGAGCATTTGGAAATTAATTGGGTCATTCATTTGGGTTGATGGCAGGCTGAAAGCCATTGTTTTCTGGCAAAGAAAAACAGATAAACAATTAAATACAAACTTCAGAATTAGGCAGTAATTTTAAAATAACTATTCATCATTGGTAAGACTTGGGGTGGGAAAGGTGACATGCTGCCTGTCTGAAAAATAAACTTCACCTTCATGAGGTGCTGTGGAGAGATGACACTCGATGTAAGTCACAGAATTGTAAAATAACTGTGTTTTTGCTGACTAAGCTGCCCTTCAGGGAGGTCTGAACACAATTCCCTGGGCACAGCTGGCTCCTGGGCTGGGGAGCAGCAATCACACCTCATAAATCCATACAGCAATGAAGATCCTGCCCATTAACTTCTGTGCAGCACAATTAAGCTTGTTTATTTAAGGAACCTGAGAGGTAATGTGGTAGTATATTGTTATGCCTATTAAAATCTGTAGGAATTCAAAACCTGGAACGTTTTTTCAGTCTAAGCTTGTCATGCCTGTTAGAACAATATGTTGTACCAGTGTCACTCTGCAGGGCAAACAAAGATAAATGGTGCCCAGCCCCTCCTGAGGAGAGTGACACACATCTTCCCACCCCTTCTGCCTGGCTCCCTGACCTGTAAGGTGAGTTTGCCAACAGCATCCATCATTCTGACATACAGAGATGCTTTTTTACACCTTTGTGATTAGTTCGTATTAACTCTGACTTAGAATCATACAATCAGAGTCATTAAGGAAAAGATCTTTAACATCAACTCCAACTATTAACTTGGTATCAACTGCTACTTAGGAAGAAGTTCTTGACTATAAAGGTGGGGATGCCCTTATGCAGAGTGCCCAGAGAATCTGTGGCAGCCCCTGGATCCCTGGCAGTGTCCAAGACCAGGCTGGACACCAGGACGTGGAGCAGCCTGGGATGGAAGGTGTCCCTGCCCATGGCAGGGGGTGGAATGAGCTCACCTTGAATCCTTCTAGGATTCTTGTACTTGGACCACTGTATCTATATTGTCTCTATAAACAGTTAGAACAGAAAACAGATGACCTAACAGAGAATATATCATGAAACTGGGTTTCAGAATGATCAATATTGTTCTTTCAAAGAAAGAGCAATTACTACATAACACTACATTAGGGCCCATAGCACATGTGCAGGTGCAAGAGCATACCCTGTTTTACCCTAGGTAAAACAGAAAGTAGCTCTCAAAAGGTATTTGACCTGATGTCAATTGGGTTATAAATTATATTTTTAAAAAAGTTAATAGAAAGCTGGACGCCAGTGCAGAGGTTTCCATGGTCTCCTGCAAGCATTTATTTTAAATAACTCTCTATATCTGAGAACCTGAAAGTCAGGCTGGTCAAACTGGACTGAGCTTCCTCACTTGAAACTAACAAACATGGGAAGAAAATAAGAGCTCTTATTAAGTGAAAATGGTTCTTTTTCTCCCTTTTAAAACTAACACTAGCTATTAACTGGGACAAGCTGTCCTGCTCTGCGTCAGTGAGTCACTGTTCCTGCCAGAAGTGAGAGGAGTCAAAGACAGACCTGTGGTAATCTGCTTGTCAAGTGGAAATGCCCATCTGTGCTCTGGGGCGACGTGTGTCTCACTCAGTGCCGTGCGTGGAGAGAGAGCTTCACCGAGGGGATGAGCATCTTGACTTTCACTCCTGCAAAGAGCAGTTCTCCAAGTCAAAGGCTTGATAAAGGTCACAGTCTGAGGTAGCACCTTCACTGCCTGTTAGTTGAAACATGCTGTAATTTCCAATGCCATCTGCATACCAGTCAGCTCTTGAGGGTGAAGCTCCTTTCAGCTTGCTCTGATAATGGTTGACAATCCAACAATCAGGAAAACTGCAACTGTTCATCTTTTTCCATACCCTTTGTTAATAAAGCACACTGATGTAGTATGCTGTGTGAGTAGAACAAAATCCTTGTGTCTGTATGTCTGCTGGCTTGCACAGGCTGAAACAGGACAGCAGGAGCATCAACAACAGGCTTCTGTCTGGGGTAAACTATGGAAAGCAGAGGCAACCCCATAAAATAGCTTATGACAGGATGGGGAAGATTGGAGGGGACCACAGTGGGTCACCTGGTGCTCCCACTGAAGCAGAGTAATTCTAGAGCACATGATTGTGTCCACAGACAGTTCTGGAGTATCTCCAGTGTGGGAAACTACACACCCTCTCTGTGCAGCCTGTTTCAATGTGAGGTCCCCTGCCCAGGACAGACATTCTCCCTTGTGGAAAGGTAGCTTAGAGGTGACTGCTCCTGTTCCCAGTGGCTTTGGCTAGATGGCACAAACAAAGAGTGTGTCAGTCTGTACTTTGGGTTTCATTCCAGTCCACCCCATGTGCCTGCTGAGCATTCCTCACCCATCAGGCATAAGTTTGGGACAGGGGATGGGTTTGGGACTGCTTGAGCACAGACATGAGAGAGCTGGGCACTGGATCCCTCCCTGGCTGTGTATCCGTTGTGGTCACTGGGCAAGGCCTGGAATGACAGCTCCTGATGGCTGAGGAAAAGCTCTGTCTGCTGGGCAGCATCCCTCTGCAGGCATGGACCATGATTTCCTTCCATGGAGTGCTGGATCAGACTGGGGCCAGAGCTGCCCATGCTGTGCCATGTTGCTCTGCAGGTGTGGCACTGCCTGAGGTGTGGCCCCTGGTCCTGCTGTGCCCCATGCTGTCACACCTCTGCCCAGCCCACTCACCTGGGGACATGGAGCAGGCAGAGGCCAGCATGGAAAAGGTCAAACAGCAGATGTGGGAAGAAGTTTTTTCTTTTTTTAGTAGTATTAGAGATCATAATGTAACAGAATCAGAGCATTTAATAGTGGATCACAATTAAGTTTGTGACACGCAGATTATTGCTAAGTTTTCAGTAGACAAATGGACACAGGAAGAGCCCTGGGCACCACTTGGCATGGGGCAGCACAAAAACTCAGTGTGAGGACAGGTATTGTTTCATCTGTGGACCCCTGGGGTTGGGGGACACTGGTGCAGGGCTTGTGTGTCCTCCTGAGGCAGGGGTGGGATGCTCCCTACACCTGAGGGTGTGCACAGTCCCTCTTCTTCTGAGAAGACCTTGCAGACAGGGAAACCCAGGGGTTTTCCTCATTTTTTTTTATTGTGGGTTTTGGGGTTGGTATTTGGTCAGCTCCAGAATATTCCCCATTTTCTCCTGTCTGCCTGCAGAGTGAAATGCTGCCTGCTACGTTTAGCTCTCTCATTAGCCTGAATCTTATCCTTTTTCGACATGGTGGTGGGAATTTCTGTTGCTGGGGAGAGAGTTTTAGGTCGTTTTATGTAATGAGTAGGAGGAGGTGTCAGAGCTCTTCACCTTCCCTGCTTTTCTGCTGGTAACTGCAGACTGCTCTCTGTGTACCAAATCTCCATCTGCAGAGAGGTGCAGAGCCCAGCATACAGGACTGATGTTCGGGAATTCGGGTTTCTATACAGTACACAAATCAGTGTTTCATGGCACAATTGCAAGTCCTAGAAATATCACTGATATTTGAACACTTCATAAAGCAAACCACTGAAAGATCAAATGCATCCATGAGGCTGAATTATTAGTGAAGTGTGATTTGTAAAAATAAAACACCAGTGATTCTACTGGCAATGACTACCCAATTTATTCTTTTAAAAGTTTTTTTAAAAATTATTTTTAAATTGTTCTAAACTAAAAAATAATTCATTAATTAATAGAAGAACTAATTATGGTTACCTGACAGTCAGTTTCCCTCAGAAATCTCAGGGAATAATTACTTGGTAAACCTTCTCTTTTTATTTTTCTCTATTTACTTAAATTTTAATTATAAAAACATATGGTACGTTTGTATGAACCTAATACTTGAGAAAGCAGCTTGGCAGTAGTGGCGACCAGAGTCCTTTTGTGAATTTACAGAGCAGAAATGTCACAGCTGTCACAGGGCACAGTCTTTGGCAATGCCAGTGTCCCGCATCTCTGACTTCACCTAAGGGTGGATTACAGAAGTTTGGGTTGGAAGGAATCTTAAAGCCCATCTCATTCCTAACCCTGCCACAGGCAGGTGTCCCACTATCCCAGGGTTCTCCAAGCCCTATCCAGTCTGGCCTTGGACACTTCCAGGGATTCAGGGGCTGCCAGAGCTGCTGGAAACCTCTTCCAGGACCTCCCCACCCCCACAGCCAAGGATTCTTACCCCATATCCTGTTTAACCCTGCCCTCTAGCAGAGGGAAACCATTCCCTGTGTCCTGTCCCTCCATGCCTTGTCCCCAGTCCTTTTCCATCTCTCCTGGAGGCCCTTTAGACTCTGGCAGGGGCTCTGAGATCTCCCTGCAGCTGTCTTTTCTCCAAGTGAACAACCCCAGCTCTCCCAGCCTGGCTCCAGGGCAGAGGTGCTCCAGCCCTCCAATCATTTTTGTGGCCTCCTTTGGACTCCAACAGGTTGGAGTTATATACACTTCTTGTGCTGAGGCCCCCAGAACTGGAGGCAGTGCTCCAGGTGGGTTCTTCAAAGCACAGATGGGTTTCGAGATCCCAGTTTCCCTCTATCTAGGCTAATTCCACGTGTTGGTCACAGTGAACGATGGGGTCAATATCCATACGGCGATTATTACACTGCCTGGAATAAAGAAAAACACCTGAGAAAGATCACCCGAGGTCGTGAGGCTTGTGACATGACCTGCCGCGCTGTACTCGGGTGGGCTGTGCGGTGTTTGCAGCGGCCACACGTCAGTCAGTCCCTGGTCGTATTTTGCATTTGAGGAATGCTGAGACACGCTGTGTGCAAAGAGTATCCAGTTCCCTTCAAGTCACCTTCCATTTGCTTGCAGCCGTGATAATCGGCTGCTTTGCACAGCCGATTATCCTGGATCCACAGCCGATCTCCTGGATCCAGAGATCGGATGGAGCTGAGGCCCGCACCCACGCCGCACCTGCGCGGGATTTGAGCGCTCGGGGAGGTGCTCTGGGGAAGATGTCTGAGTGATGCATTCGGGGGACGCTCCGGGAGGGATGCTCTCGGCGGGCTGCTCCAGAGGGGATAGATCGGGGGATGCCTGTCGGGAGGATGCGCTGGCAGGACGCTCTCGGGCCCGTGCGGGCACCTGCCGAGGGGCGGGCGTTGCCGGGCGCGGAGCGGGCGGCGGCGAGGCGCGGGGCCCGCCCATTGTCTGCGGCGGAGCCGGGGGGGCTGCCGGGGGAGCCGGGGGCCGAGGACGAGGGGCAGCCGCCCACCCTCCGCAGTCTCATTGGCAGCCGCCGAGCGCCGGTGCATTAAATGGGCGCTGCCCGGGAGCGCAGCCCCTGATAAAAAGCGGCGGCGGGCAGAGGCTGCAGCAGGGTCCCTGCGGGCAGGGACGCGGAGCCGCCGGGCACGGAGCGGGAGGCGCGGCCGGGCCGGCGCTGCGGCGGGGGCGGGCTGCGGCGCAGGGGCGGGCCGAGCCGAGCCGAGCCTCGGAGCCCCGCACCGGCAACGGCTCCCCCGGCCCCGCCGCGCACCCGAGCAGGCGCACGCTCGGCGGAGCCGCCCCTCCTCCGCCGCCCGCCTTCCCCGCGCATGGCGCTGAGCACGGCAGCCCCCGGCTCCGCACGTAAGTAACGGCCCCGCCGCGCCTTTGTGCGCGGGCCCGCCGCAGGTGAGGGGCTGCACCGGTCGTCCGGCGCTCTCGGCCGCGCAACTGCTGGGGACAGGGGGGAGCCCAGTCAGAGCGGCCGCGGCCCGGCCCGGGGACCCGGCTTGTCGGAGCCCCGGGGCCGGGGGAGGTACCCGGGGGCCGGGCTGGACCGTGGCGGCGCCTCAGGGCTGCGCTCTGCCCCGCGCAGGTGGCGTCGCGGGCGCGGCTCGCGGTGACTCCCCCAGGCTGGGGCGGCGGCGGGCGCTGAGACCTCGGCCCGGATGGAAACTGGGGGCGATGCCAGAGCGGCACCTCGGCGGGGCGGCAGAGGCGGCGGCCGTGGCGGGGTTCCAGCGGCTGCCGAGCCCGGCGCTCCCCCGGCTGCGGAGACCGGCGTGAACATGGATGGGCCCGGCGGCGGGGGGAGCGGGGCAGCCGCGGACGCCGCTGCGGCGCCGGTAGCTCCCGGGGCCCCTACCCCCCCGCCCCGGGGCCCCGGCTCCAGGGACCCCAAGCTGGTCCATCAGCGGTTTCTGCGGAGGAGCGTGGTGGACTCGGACCAGGAGGAGCCCGCCTTCGACCTGCCCGAGGCGGAGCACCAGCGGAGAATCATCCTGCTTCCCAAAACCAGGAGGATAATCGCGGAGCGGGCGAAGGCGGGGCAGGGGGCGGCGGAGGCGCCGGGCCGGGAGGCCGAGTGCTCCGGGGAGCCGCGGGCAACACCGGACGTGGGCAGCGCCGCGGGCGCCGAGGAGCAGAAGGAGCCAGGCAAGGATGCGGAGCGGAGAGAGGCGCAGGATGCTGCCAAGGACCAGGGCAAGGCTAAGAAAGAAGAGCCCGAGGAGGAGGCTGACATGAAAGCGGTTGCCACCTCGCCGGATGGCAGGTTCCTAAAGTTTGATATTGAACTCGGGCGGGGATCCTTCAAAACGGTCTACAAGGGTCTGGACACGGAGACGTGGGTGGAAGTCGCGTGGTGCGAACTG
The DNA here is from genome assembly GCF_903797595.1 of Erithacus rubecula. NCBI lineage: Eukaryota > Metazoa > Chordata > Aves > Passeriformes > Muscicapidae > Erithacus > Erithacus rubecula. Next base: position 379,465 of record NC_136665.1, read on the forward strand.
CAGGTAAGCCCAGCTGATTCTTCTGTGCTTTTTTTTCCTGCCTTATAAGCTGAGAACTAGAGGCACCATGCCGGTGTCATCCAGAGCAGCTCATCCCTGAGCAGCCTTTATGGTCACCATCGCTTAGGATCCAGTGTCTAACTATAGCGCAATATCCCCATTGGCTCCGGATCCACCACCTTATGTACACTCCTCCCACGCTTAACCCTCTCGGCCCGGCGCCGCCGCCGCCGGGATCCGCCTGGCGCAGCGAAGGTCACGCGTGGCTCCCGCAGCGGGGGAAAGGGCGGAGCGGAGCGGGGATGCTCGGCCCGGCCTCAGCCCCTTCTCGGGGCAGCAGCTCTCGGTGAAAATGACGCCGACAGTCTGTGATTTGAGTGCATTTGCAGGAGGAAAATTTCTTTGTGTTATGATTTCATAAAGGCTGAGGAGCTGCTCCCTCCGACCTTCCTGCTCCCGTACCACGAAATTGTCACTGCCCTGGTGAATCAAACCTCCACATATGCCCTGGTGCCTGCTTTTTTTTAGGCATCATGTGTGCAGTGCTTTGGGTTAGGTCAAAGACTTAGCTGTCCAAATGCCTTTGAAAAGGCAGGTTTTTACATTAAGTTCTAGATCTTGAGAATGAATTAATATCATCCAGTAATTGCTAACGTAACTAAGGTGGATTTTTTAGCCTTTGGTAAGAGTCAAAATAGTATATGTTTGTTTGGGGGGTTTTTGTGGGGTTTTTGTGGGGTTTTTTTTCTTGTACTGAAGTTTATAGTGCCTGTTACCTCACTTTTGTTGGCATCCATTGGAAGGAGACCTAAGAGAAAAACCTAATACAGGCTTAATATTGTTTTATTTTCAGCCTGAGTTACTCTGTAACTTAGGTGAAAGGAGGTTTAATTAACTCTTCATAATAATTTGGGGTCTTTAAACTTCCACTGAGTGGCTGAGTTTTATGGCCTACGACAGTATTTGAAGCGGACATGGAAATAACGTGTATTGTAAGTCTGAGCTCCTGGTTGTTTGTTGATGTTTTAATGTTGGCCCAATCTGTTTATAAATTACTGGGTTAGTGGAGGATAGATGTGCAGCCACATCTTTATTCTCTGATGATTTCATTACGCAACATAATCATAATTCATTTCAGCACTGCTCCCTTATTAAGAATTATGGGGAGCACTTCTCAGTCTTCCTAGTCTTCATAGTCGTGCATTCCCCAGCTTTTATCAGAAGGGGATGCAGAATGGGAGACACAGCAGCTGAGCAAGGTGAGGGGCTGAACCCTCTCTCCTCTAGCCCGGGGTCCTGGAGGGTTTATGGGGAAAGGGGGCCTGGGGGGATTAAGGGAATTTAAAAGAGAGCTGCTGGAGGAAAGTTTGAGGGCAAGCCTGGGCTTTGTCTGGCTTTGCTGGGAACTGAATCTGGAGTGTGTAAGGCTTGAGCTCAAGCAGCCTGAAATCCACGAGGGGTGGTGGCTGGGATGCTGTGGGAAGGCAGGTTGGCAGATGCTGTTGCTGCTCCTGTCGGTCCATGCAGCCAGGCCAGCTCCATCACTGCAGAGCCATCACAGATGAGAATTCAGCATGATACCGGGTTTTTTCAGAGGGCTCTAGCAGGGGGATTGACAGAGATGGATTTTCCACATATTTTCTGTAATAGAGCAGTTTTAACGACCAAAGCCTGCCAAATGTATTGGAGAGCACTACTTGGAAATGCTAGTCTAGATCATGTACACCCAAGGAAGAGACTGTGAAGTGAAAATTGCAGTGTGAAAGCTTTCTTACCTGGTGAATGGCATTCTTATTCTTAGTTACAGGTGTTTAGGAAGTCTTGAAATGACTGCTCGTGAAGAAATCTGTGTAATACTCAAATTCCCATTAGTTTTCACTATATGTTCTTTAGCCCAAATCAGATCTTACTGGTAGATATATTCAATTTAGTACAAGATTTGCTTTAGGCCTCTAAATGTGGAAAGAAGACTGTTGATTGGCTGCTTTAGAGAAATTGGTGTGAATCCCTAGAAGGAGGCAGGGGCTGCTGGGTCTCCTTAAACTCTGCTGTGTGCAGTTTTGAGTCATGCCAGAGGTAATGTGAGATGGTATGTGACTTTGGAAGACAGTGCTTGGGTCTGGATTGGGAAAGCCTCATTGAATGACAAAAGGCTTTAACGACTACAGGATTAAAGTCTATGCCTCTGGGCTGGATTTGCATGGAGGAGGCAGTGGGAGAAGGTGTGAATGGCTGTGTTGTCTCCAGCTTTTTGCCTTGTAGAATACTCTCTCAGTTCAGCTGGGGAATTTTAGGGAAAACGTTCAGAGGATGCTGTCAAGTAAATCACTTTATTCATGGCTGCTGCTTTTTTTTTTTTTTTTTTTTTTTTTGTGAACTGTGCCGGTTAGATCTCCCTGGATTTGTATTTCTCTGCACTAATTTGAGGTTTCCTATAGGTAGCAGGAGACTGAGTGCAAGCTGTCATTATCACTATGCTGTTGGAGACAAAAATGCCTTCCTCTGCAGCCTCATACCATCATAACCCAGCCCAGAGCCTTTTTCTGGAAAAATTGCTGCAACCTGTAGTTTTTTCCTTCTGGAGATGCACTTGTGCTTGTTCCGGTTGGAGCTGGGAAGTTGAAGTGTATGGCGTTGAGATTCCATGCAGGCATTAATCCTTTCCTGGCTCAGCGGTTTTTCAGCCCACTTGTGCTGTTGCCTGTGTGTCTTTGTCCGTCTGTACAAAGGCGTCGCGAGCCATTCTTGTTCAGTGGCTTTATTTCATTGAAAAGACGGCTTTAGGGTTCAGAACTGAAGTCATAGCTCTGATTAGGGTGGGATCCAAGCGCTAACCAAATGATCTGGGCTTTAGACCTGTCTGAAGAGGTGAAAGCTGTAGTTGAATTCTGGCTAGAAAATAAGGCTATTGTTCCTTCATGGAGCTGAAGTGCCAGAGCAGGATTAGTGTGCCCTTGCACTTTTGGAAGGGTTTGCATGCCAAGGTTTTCAGCAGCTATAATTAATATTAATTGATGGTGTGCAATTGCTGTGTGGTGAGATTTTGGCATAACAGTATTGCAGTGTTGCACTCTAAAGTAAAATGTTGGGTCATGAATAAGGAATACAAGCTTTGCCACTCCCTTGCTTTCAAGCCAAATGCTCCTTTTAGTTAGAAGAATGGTTTCAAAACGTTCATCATGTTTCCCTTTGGGAATATATAGGGACTCTGCAAAGAGTCAGACCTGGTACTATGAAATGCAGAGGCCTCATTGTACTTTATGGTTCTTGTTTGGACTGTGAATACTGCTGTGATATCTAACTAGATTTTTTTTTTTTTTTTTTTTTTTTGAGAAATGGGGAAAGGTTGGGCAGTCTTATCCTGCTGTTGCAGGAAGGTCTGAGGAGCCTGATGATCACCTGGTGATCATCACAGTCTTATGCCCCTGTATCAAAATTCCAGGTTTTTTTCCCTGAAAAGGGTAGTAACTTCAGGATTTCCACTGGTGTGGTAGTTTGGCTTTTTTTAGTGTCTTTGCTGGCTGGCAGCATTTATCTGATGTCAAAATAGTAACAGTACCTGTGCTGCTAATTTATTGGCCAGATAGACTTTGCAATGTAAATTAATAGAATAATTTAGAAAATCTGGGAGAAGGAGACAGTGACTACCTGAAAGCTTGAATCTCATATTGGTGTATCTGCTCACAGTAAATGAACTTCAAGGCCAATTTTGATTATTTCCAGTTAATTCTTGTGAATGTGACTTTAAATTGAAACAATTGGTTTAGCTGTGCTTTATGGTGTCAGTATGAAAGTGTGTGCCTGTGTCACTGGTGTTTGTTAGCAGAGCTGTTACCCTGGTGTAGAGAAACAGGGCAGGGATATGGTTGTGAACTATTAATAGGCTGCTTCTCAAATTCAGTAAATGAAATAGAGCTGTGTCAGGCTTCACATTCTGCTTGTGAATCACTCAAGACTCCTTTCTTTTCCTTTGGAGCATATTGTGCCTCAAGGTTGGTTGTGTGCTCTTTTAATTCTGGTGAAATTCTTCATTACAAATGTGTGGGTCCAGTGGCCATAAGAAGAAATTACTTCAAATCAAAGCTGGGTGTAAAGGATATTTGTGGTCCCTTTGGTCATATCATATCCACAGCTGATGGGGGTGGAAGAAGTTGGTGTTGCAAGCTGTCACTGGTGATCCTTGCAATTGATGCACAATCTGACATGAGTGATGTTTACACTGGTGGTAGGTATTGTTTTGTAGTTAGGGTGTAACAGAGGTTTAAGAGTTCAGAGACAATGGTAATGATGTGCTGAAAGATCTGGTTACTGGAGTTAAGCGTTTTGATTAAGTCTGAGCCTTAGAGATGCTTTGGGGGTTTAAAAATGAGTCTCCTGGAAGGTAGAAGCCCTATTGTAAGGGTTGGGTGTGAAAGCTGCTTTGAGGAGAGAGGTAGGGATAAATCTCTTCTGCTTCAAGAGCCTTCTGCAGTGGTTCATGTGAGTTCAGTGCTGAGAAGTTTGGTGTTTAGACTTGCTATGATGTGGCTGTTGATGGCCAGCAGTGGGACACTTATTTGTGTTTGCATTAAGCTCTGGGCTGGGTCTGCTGGCCAGAAAACATAAATAGGATTCAGGATGCCTGAACAGGCTCTAGGCATAAGGCAAGGGCAGCCAAAGGTGTGTCACACGAGATGTGTGATACTTGGCACTCCAACTGGAAGAGTTGCACTGCAACAGGAGGGGCTTCCAGATAGCAGCTGGAGAGTATCCAGAAGGCTTATGTGGAAGCAGAACTGGTTTGCTTCATGTTTAAGTTTATATATAGGAAGTCGTTTGGAAATGTATCTTTTCCCCGAAGTGACACTTGTGGACAGCATGAGTGCTATTCCAGTGTTGATTTGGTGTACCTGAAACCCAGGCTGGCCAAGAAGGGCAGCAGAGGATTTTCCTTGTGATGTTGATAAATCAAGTGGAAACAACCTTCAATCTAGTACCTTGCTATTCCTGTGTAGCTCTGAAAACAGGGAACAGCTCCCTGATCCTGATGCCCTCTTGCCACCTGGGAAGCAGAGGTCAGCTGTCCTGCAGGAGGGGTCCCAGCTGCCTTCTCCAGCACTGCCTGGCTGCAGCTGCTTCTGCCTGGACTCTGCGCCAGTACAAGAGTACTTGTACATCCTCCTAAACCAGTTCCTATGTAAACCACTAAATAGAGCCCCTTTTGTGTGTGACTGGTCCTTTGTTCTGGAATGGACTGATCTTCAAACCATAAGCAACTTCTGGAATCCCTGACTAAAATCTCATTATCCTCCAAATGAATCAGGTTCATATCTCATTCTGGCACTATGCTTATCACAACTAGTGTGCTTGTTGGGGATTTTGTCCATTCAGAATTAGCTGCATAGCTTCTGAGATTCTTTTGACACGCACATGCCCATGCCCTGTAAAAGACACTAGGAATTTGGGACATGGGGTGGATCACAAGTCCTGCTTGTTCTTCCCCTCCCCTGCCATCATCAGTGTTGTGGATACAAGTTGTCACATGTTACTGAAACATCTAAACCTTACCAAGCATCTTCTTTCCCAGCTGGTTGTCTGTAGCAACTGGTGAACCTAGAATGAATTTCAAATCAGCTGGTAATAAATGTGCACTGAAAACTTTCTGCAGTGACTGTTATGTGGTGTGCAGGTAGTGGAGGGTGGTGATTTCTCTTCTCAATCCCTTAAAGAAATAAGTAAACTCATACCTGTACTCAGCTTGAATTGTATTTTATGGGAGATGCTCCATCTTTGTCTTGAGCGGTCTTACCTGTGCTTTGTGTATCAAAATCCCTAAAATGCTTTTTAAAAAAATTGCACCCACTGGAAAATAACTTTACTATGTGGTGTTAATGCACTAATATGGCTGTGTGATACAGTGGTTAAATGTGCAGTGGGAGTCATGGGCAAAATGAAAGGCATGTTCTGGGAATGTCCATCTTGTTTAAAGTGCAAAGGAAGGAGTAACTGAAGACCTACTACCATCTGTTCTTCAGCTGTTTGCTGCAGGGGGCTACAAACCACTTACTCAAACTCTGAGGAAAACTGAGAGGAAGGCAGGGCCAAGTAACATGGGGGGTTCTACTTGGCCATTTTATGTGAATTCAATTTGATATTCATCCTTGACCTTCTTAAAGGAAAATTAAATGCTCTTAGAATGGTATTTGATCCTGTGATGAATCTCAGCACCACCTTACTAAAGTTAATCTGAATTTTAATGTAATTTTTGGTTAGATACTAGTTTGATTGGTTAAATTAATATTTTTTCAAAAATAAAAAAAGAAAACCTGAAAGAAAATGAGATTTTTTTGTTACACAGTAGCCTCTTTTTTTGTAATGCTTTTGTATGGTGGAAGGCAGTACGGTTGCTGGTTACTAAAGATGTTAATTAGTCTTTTTCAGATTCTGGAAGTCCTAATATAGTCCATCTCTCTTTTTTAGAGGCTTTTGTTTCATCATAATTCAGAGAATTTGAATATAAACCTGTACAGGTGATAGCTGCCTTATTGTTTGTTTGGGGATTTATTTATTTATTTATTTATATATTTCTGTGGTTTTGGGGAACTGTCAGGTATTTTCCATTAACTTTTTAGGCGAAGCATCTGACCTATGGCTCATAATTAAGCAAAGTAATGTGATGTTCTGTATTCCTGAATTAACAGGGCTTGTCCAAAGACAGTGTTAGTGCATCTCACATACTTAAACTGCCTAAAACTAAGTCAGACTAAACGCGTGGAGGAAGAGTTTTTTCTTTAGCTGAATAGTAAAATTTATTCTATATTCTATGAAATAAGGCTTTATTAAAAAGCACAGATGACAGTTGGTCACCTCATGTATTGAGAAGTGAGATTTGATTTTACAGAAGCAGCATAAACCAAGGCACTGCCTCTGTCAGCTTCTGAAAAGGATGTTCCTTTCTCTCACTAGCACATGCTTAAAGGATTAAGATAGTGGTGTTTATTCCAGATTTTCATACAATAAGCAGCTTTTTCACATTGCCTTTCCTGATGCTGGATTGTTTCAGGTGCCCCATTGTGCTGGCAGGAGCTTGTGAAGCTGTGGTGCTTGACTGAGCAGAATCAATCCTACAATTCAAACAGAACCCCGGGGAAAGTGGGGGGAATCACAACTTCCAGTGGATGTAGCTCATTGCTGCAGGCCTGTGCAGTGCTCTGTGAAACACTGGAATCAATTTTACAAGAGCCAGATATTCTCAAAATGGGTTTGTTTTGTTCCAGGCTTTGCTGATTAATTAAGGAGAACAGGCATCTGAACTTGTTTGTTCTCTTTCATATCAATGTGTGTTTGGAGAGTTGTTGTAGATAAAGTGTTACACTAATGAAATGGACTTGCTTTTATCTCAATTATGATAACTTTTATTGCTAAGAATGGCAGAATCTGCTGTCTTGAAAGCATGAAATAGCAAGAGCTGTGCCCCTCACTCTTTCCTTAGATGCCAGGGTAGTAGTTGAAAGGGGTTTGGTAAAAAAGGAGCCTTGTACACACAAGGGGACCTGGGAATGAATCTCCCCTCGTGGTCTAAGTTCTTTAGTCTAATTGTGGCCATTGTGGGAGGGGAGATGGCCAGTTACCTCTTCCAGGTGTTGTCATTCAGCTCTGTCTCTGTGATGGGTGTGCAGTTTGATGAATGGCTGCAGGGTTCATTTCTGGGTCCCAGCTGTGTTCACTCATGGGGGGCATATTCCAAGGCTTGAGGCCATTTGGGTGTGTGCTGGGAGGCACCTCACGTTGAGGAAAGGCACAGAGCCTTCAGTGTGCTGGCAGCTGACTGGCTGTCAGAGCCCCAGGTGCCTTCAGCAGAGTGCATTTGGAGCCAGGTCAATTTTATGCTTTATTTTTACAGTCTCATGTTAAATCAAGCCGCCAGGATGGATTCCTGCATGATACAGGATACTGCTCTAGAGGCATACTGCTGCTTCCTCTAGGCTACAGACAGCTCTGAATCCCTGTCTGAGCAAAAGGATTAACCTTCTTTTCAAAGTGCAGAAATAAGGAACTTGTAGCAAATAACTGGTTGGGAGAGGGAAGTGAAATATCCTTTTACCTTGCTGGAATAAATTATAATTTTTATGTTTAGGAGTTGACTGCTTGAGTTTCTGTCCCCCACTTGTGAGCACTCTGCCAGAGCCCAATCTTCTGCCATGCAATGGGTTCACAACATCCCCACAGGAGGATGTGAACATGGAAGGCTTTGATGAGAGGCAAATATCCCTTACCACAAGAAACAGTCCTTACTTAAAAAATGTGTGATTAAAATGTATCTGTTCACTTTAATGAATCTAACATGACAAGTTTTTAACCAGTAAAGCTGCATAACTATTACAAATAGCAATTCTTTCTCTAAGTAACACTGAATCATTAAATACAGCTTCATTTACTGAAGTGTGGATATACTTTTATTAATATAGAAACCATTATATTTTATTTGAGGGTAGGAGATAACAGGCTCAGGCTTATGCACCTGTGGACTTCAAAGAAAGTTTTGCTGCATAGTTGTATTTTGAGGCTTTTCTGTATGAAATGAGACACTTGGCATAATGGAGTTTGGGTATTCAAAAGCAGGGAGGGGACTGGGCATTTGATTTTAGCCACACAAATACTATGTGGACTACTTCTACCTTTTGTAATGTTGCTGAATAACAACCCCATCTGTAATGAACTCTGCTGGGGTTGTAACCCTATTGGAAGGCAATCTCTCAGCATGGAGCTGCTGATGGAGAGTGGCTGGAATGAGAATGTCTGTGCCTGGGGCAATTTGCTTTGTCCAAGCAGGACACCACAAAAAATGCATGCTTTACTAACTTGGGCCCTGAAAATTAAATCCAGTGTTGCTGCTGAACGCTGTGTTGTCAGGGTATGCTGGGTGTGACTGCTGGTCTGGCTTTGTTACAGGTTAGGAAAGATGCTTTATCAGCCCCTGCCTGCCTTTGGCATTTTTGGAATCACAGAAGGATTTGGGTTATAAAGGAACGTAAAGGCCATCTCATATCTATCCTCTGCCATGAGCTCGGACAATTTCTGCTACCCCAGGTTGTCCCAAGCTCTATCCAACCTGGCCTTGAACATGTCCAAGGATGGGGCATCCGCTGCTTCTCTGAGCCATCTGTGTTAATGCCTCACCACCCTCACTGCCTGGTTAGAAAGGCTTTATTAGTAAAATGGATGCTATTCAGAAAAACTTTACAGTGGGCTTTTAAAAAGCAGTTTAAATGACTTTTTTTCCTTCTCTTTCCTGTCTTCTGCCCCCCCCCTAAAAGTTAAAAGGGCGCTGTTCTACTCTTAATGCCTTCTGCCCTGCTGCAGTGTATATACACTTACCCTTTTTCACATACCTTATTTTTCTTTAGAGTTGTATGAAATTATCTCCTGTGATTAATCTGATTAGATGCCATTTCACCTTAGAGCCTCCCAGTTGTGCAGGGTGTTTCCCAGGGCACTGCTATGTGCAGCCTTGGGGTCATCAGTCAGCAACAGCTGGGACAGCATCTGGTGTCTTTGAACATCCTGATGAGTCTGGGATGGAAATCAGAATTTGATGAGAAACAAAGGAAAATAGGGTGGCACCTAGTGAGACAAGATACAAAGGTAATTTATAACTGTTGCCATAAGAAGCATTAGGGAGTGGAGTAAAGAACAGCAACAAGGCACTTTCTTATTTGGTGCAAGAAAGCAATTTATTGAAGGAAACCATTGCCTTTAAGGTAGTTTGGGCAAAACAAAATGCAGGCAGATCATTGGTCAGAGAAGGAGGCACCTCTTGTCCCAGGCTTTCTCACATATCTAGCAGGTGTTTATCTTTTGTTATGATTCTTTCTCTCATGTTTACAGTAGGGAAAGAGCCTCTAGCTTGGGAAGAATCATAACTGAGGCTGAGACAGTTTCATGACCTGAAAAAGGCCTGGCTAAAATGTGCCTAGGCCTTCAATAGTGTCCACATATAACCTCTTGTGCAATAATTGTTTCTTAGTAGTGAGTGATAGTCATGATCTTTCTGCCTACATTGTTGATGCTTTGGTACTGCAGTTCTGCTCCTGCAAGTACAGTCCACATGCTGGAAGTGCTATTTTTTTAAGATCAAGCTTCCATAATGCTTATATATTGTGCATTTTTGTATGCTTTATCCTGTTTGCAAGATCTGAGTTTTAGAGTTGAAATTGTATTTTGATTTTTTTATTAGAGAGTCATGAAAACATTTCCACAAGCTAATTTTTGTGTGCAAAAAGAGAGCAATGTAATGTTTTATGAACTGTGACCTTTGTGCCATGAAAGACATGTAGGGTGTATTTCCTAATGAATTTCTGACAGCAGGGTAACTAATGAAATCCTCTGGCAGTGGAGTCCTTGGTGCCTAATAGGATGTGAACTCCCTGTGTGACTGCTTCCACAGTTTAGTTATTTCTGATAGTGCCATTCTATGGGCTTTGCAGCTGCCCAAGTTAGGCTTTTGCTGAAGCTTTGTATTCAGTGGGGCCAACTGGAGAGTTTCTCCTTCTTCTTTCTGTCAAGTTCACAAAAAATTGAGAAGTGCTTTGTTTGCACGTCACTATACTGATTTACTCACTAAATGTGTTGTGGAACACATTTTCCCCAAGGAGCAAAGGTTGAAAATCAGCCTTTGAATGTGTTTTTGACAGTCACTATAAATAACAAGAAAGGATGAGTTTTCTTACTGGTACAATCACACAGTGATTTGTGTTAGAAGTGACCTCAAAACCTACCCAGTTCTACCCCTGCCATGGCAGGGACACCTCCCACTGTCCCAGGCTGCTCCAGCCCCAGTGTCCAGCCTGGCCTTGGGCACTGCCAGGGATCCAGGGGCAGCCACAGCTGCTCTGGGCACCCTGTGCCAGCCCTGCCCACCCTCCCACAGAGGAATTTGTCCTGTAAAAGAATTCTCGCTCTTCATAAATTCATTAAGCTGATGCAATATACCAAACTCCCAGTAGTTTTGTCTGTATTTTTCGTGGAGAATACATCCATCACTAATCTATAATCTGTGACATAGCGAAGTGTTTAATTCTGTGACTGAAAAAAATGGATGGACTGGTTTAACCGAAATTATTCATGAAACCCTGTTCACCTGTTTTTAAGGTGTTCAGTTAAAAAAAAAAAAAAGGTAAAAAATGAACATACCGTTTCTAAGGTGCTTGTGTACCAAAGTTTTAAGTCCCCCGAGGCAGGGTTTCTACATGTTTCAATAAGCTTTCTGCCTAGTCTGTTCTTTAAGGATGTGATGTATTTTGAAATGTAGTAACATTCCCAGAGCAGAAGCTTTTATTCTTAGGTTGCCCAAAATTCCGATGTAAATTTACCTGCTTTAAAAATAATTGCATGTACTGATCATGCTGGGGTGGTGGCAGGTGTTAAGAATCTAGTGGGATCACAGTGAGCACACCAATTTTTTTTAAATGGATGGGAGACATGGAAAGCAACACTGTAGCTGTGTAGAGTATGCAGCAGTGCATAAACCTCCAATCCCCACAGACGAACAGGCAAAATCAGCATGTTTGCAAATATATTTCTGTAGCATACATAGAGAGTTGGTTGTTCCAGGGCTTGACTTCTCCTTTGCCTTAGATATGGAGGTGAAAGTACAGGCTCAAATGCTTCCTTTGCTCTTCATAGAATATTGTGGTAATTCTGCCTTTCTTTGTGAAACTGATTTTGAGGAATATTGGTGCTGTTCTCTGGCTTCTTTTTTTAGTGTTACGCCTTGTTCAATAGTTGGTGTGGGATAAATCTGGGAACACTGCTAGTAGAGGGGTAATCCCTAAAGAGATGGCTGTGGAGTGATTTGACTTGATTTAGGTTGCTTTGATCTCACTATTGAGTTGCTGTTTTCTTCCATATTCATGGCATGTGTTTGCCATTGGTTTTCTTGGGCTTTGCTTAAGGCTTATCCCTAAGATGTATCCGAGCATTCCTTTAAAAAACCACACATGTGCAGTAGTTACCATAATAAAGTATTTGGGCAGATGACAGGAATACAAGAATCTAAATTTGTCAGTGTTCTCCTAAATTTAAGAGCAAATGAGATTATGGCAGTGAGTATTACTCTATGTTAAAAGTTTTTTTGAAGCATGTGGGATTTGAAAATGAATTGCAGCACATGGCATTCATAATGGAATAGGCAATGTGCTTCTGGTAGTTTGAATGATTAAAAAAAGTACTAAATCTTCTTTAGCTTCTGAGTTCTCAAATGCTTTCTTTAAAAAGTGCTTGGAGTCATTTAGGTGGACTGTGAACTGGTTAGTTCTACCTAAGGCTTTTACAAACATCTGGAAGTATCTTTACTCTGCAACTGATAAATCAGTTCTCTCTTGAGTAATGTGTGTGAGACCATGCTGATCATTCACTGTCATACTCTAAGGTGATAGAAAGTTAAGAAATTTGGGATTTAAAATAGAATTGCAGCTCCAACTAAGGTTGTGCTAAGATTTTTTGTTTTATTGCAGTCAATAAATTTTTCTTGACAGTTCTAATTTTGAAAGCTCCCAAAAACAAAGCTTTTAAAATATTTTGAGTGGATCACTTCATGACTCACAAGTTTTTTTTCCCATTTTAAAAATGTCTGGGCTTTTGTATGGGATGGTAATCTATGTCTAGATCTTTATTATTTATTATTATCACTTTTGTGATATTGGAACCATTGACTTCCATGAAAATCACCTGAATCTGATGGCAAGACTGATCCAGCCTCCTGCTGCAAAAAGTCCTTTGCTGAATCCATCTGAGCATCCTTTGCTGAGAGATCTAGAATTTAACTACAGCTACTTTGAACCTTTTAGAGCTCCAACTTGGACATTTTTGATCTTGTAGGCTACAATAATTTACAAGACCTGAAGTATTCAGTGTATTTTTTATCTTGTAGACTAAAATAGGCATAACAAATGGGTATCCTCTGTTGTAAAAGGATCCCAGTGTACTGATGTCATGGGCAATATTTTAAAGTACTCTACCTGAATTTTAGGATTTCAGACTAAAAAATGTGTTTTGGAAAAAGAATGCTATTTGCAGTAAATCATATTCTGTTTGTTTCAAGAGTGCTAACACAAACTGAGTGGTCTCTGAGAACTTTCTCATCTAGAGCTTGATGAAAGGCTCAGCATAGTTTACTGTGCTACTGAATCCCCAGGGAGGCTGCTCACTGCTCTAGTTCTTTGCACTGCAGCAGAGAAATCCCACAGATTATTTCTATAATCAGGTTAATTGAAAGAGTGGAAAGGGTCAGGCGAAATTTTCTGGATTTATAGTTAAGGGAGAGTGGGAAGGACTGATGTGGCCTGTGCTGTGTCATGGTAGCCCACAGCTGGGAGTGCATGCTGGGGCCAGTGCCTGCAATGCTTTTTTAATAACGTATTTTTTGCCTGTATATTATTACGGGGGAATTATGTGTTTTTGTTTCATGGAAATGTCTTGGAAGAAAGGGATGTGATGAGACAAATCTCTTCAGCCAGCCTTGTCTCAGTTTTCAGGGAGAAAACTCCTTAACTGACTTGGATTTCTCCCACTCCAGGAAAGCTAACGGGAATTAAACACAAAAAAAAAAAGAAACTACCCTAGTGTGTTCAGTTTTTCAGTAGGTAAGGGTGATTATTTTTCACCCTTTATTTCCTGGTTCCTTTCAGAAGCTGCAGATTGGGACTGGTCTTTCATCTTCATCACCTGCAGAGTTGAAAGTTGGAAATACTGAGTACTATTCCAGGCCAAGCCCATGAGATTTTTTGAAGAAATTGGTTGTGTGTGTCTATTAAATTGCAAAATCTTACTTTCATGTGAAATGTCTTAATATTGTGGTGCGTGGTGTTGGTGTTTGGTGCTTGTAGGGCTCCAGGTGTGTCATAGCAAGAGCAAGGACTCCCCTTGGTTACCCACAGGTTACCCATTGGGGAGGTTTGTCAACAGAATCATAGCCCAAGCCTCTGTTGATGTATTTGTTTCCTATCCTATCTTTTTCTGTTTCACTTGAAACCATTTTTACTCAGGGTAATGTTCTGAAGGACCTAATGTGTAGTTAATAGACTTTTTAAAAAAGAAAAACTAACTAAAATGCTCCATTGGGACTGAAGGGTCATCACAGAGCTTTTAATTTGATACCTGAGAAAGCAACCGTGGCATTTAATCCATCTTTGGAACAGCAGCCAATATATGCAAGCCACAATAAGAAAATTATTAGTTACATCCTCCTCTCAGTTTAACAGGATGTCCTCTAAACTAACCTGTATGGGCCTGTGGCAGCTTCCTTTGAATGTGCTTTAGTTATTCTCTTATTTTTTATTAATAATGAGAAGCTGAGTTTCATGGGATAACTCATGCTTCATGCGTTTATTTCCGGATAATTGTTCTTTGCAATGAGTATCCCTATTGTAAGGGATTCCAATTAATGCCACAGAAAATGCTTATTTAGTCTGAACTGACCTATTCGTGTAATTTCTTTGAAGTCCTATTTTAAGTTACTTAAGTTCTTTTTGTTCTGGATTTAAGTGCACACCTATTTTTTGTAAGAGATAATTTATATTCTCTCCTTCTGTTTTGCATAATTTTTTAGGTTAAAGTATTTCTGAATTTCTTAAGAGCCTGCAAATTAAATTGAGTGAGGAAATCCTTTCCTCACTTTACATAACAGTTTAAATAAACTATTACATGTCACATCACACTTTCATTATAATGAATGCAAGGTGCGTTCTAAGACTTGGTTGTGCCATATAATACTCTGCAGTTAATGGAAGATCTTCTGTCTGAAGTTAAAAATACGAAAAAAAAAAATCAAGCAGAGTCATCTGTGACAGTTGTTCTCAGCTGTTTCAGAGAAATTGAAGCTGCCTTTGGAGGAATGTAATCAGATATTTTTTTATCATAAGAAATGAAACTTGGGCAGAGGTGGCTGCAGATGTTTTCCTGTGTGGCCTCTGCATCTCCCCATTCTGCCTGGTGCAGGGTGGGCTGGGACATCTCCGGTTGGACCAGGCTGTGTCTGTAGGGCAGCAGCTTGAGGAGAGGGGTCTGGCCGAGCACAGGGCATAGGGCAGAGCAGGAGGGCAAGGATTAGTTGGGTTACCTGCTGTGAAATCTGTTGGTTTAGCAACACGTGTGTGGGTATTTCAGGGATGGGAGATAAACTGTGATGGGATCAGTGGGTGGTGATGAGGCACCTGGGGGCCCTGTGGGCACTGCTCTCCTGCTCTGTTAACTGGCACAGGCAAACAGAATCATAGACTCATTAAGGCTGGAAAGGATCTCTTAAGATCATAAAGTCCAACTGTCCCCAGTGCCACCACCATGTTCACCACTAGACTGTGTCCTCAGGTGCCCAATCCATGCATTTTTTTGACACTTCCAGGGATGGTGGAAGTGCCCTGGGCAGCCTGTGCCAGGGCTGAAGAACCATTTCACTGAAGAATTTTTTTCCTTCCTAGAATATCCAACTTAAAACCTCCCTTAGGCCATCTCCTCTATCCAGTCTCATTTGTTGCTTGGCTTGTTACCTGCATAACTTGTTGCATGAATAACTTGAGCTGTTTGGAAATGATGAATTGTAACTGAGCCTTTTGTAAAGCATGGCTGCAGGTCAGCCTGCCATTATGGCCTTTTCTTGCCATGCACAAGTTGTTCCTGCACAGGCTGTTGCTTGGTTGCCTGTGTTATTGATGAAGAGGATGATTCATAGTTGAGAGCTCCTAATGTTCCTTCCTCTCAAAACTGCTGTGAAATGTGGTGAAAGCTGGTCATGGAGAGCTCTGTCCACACACATAGTTACACAATGCAGGCATGAAGAACAGCAAGAGCTGTTGTCTGCAGTGAAACCGTGAGCAGTGGGGAACAGTGAGCTTGGCATTCTACACCAACACACCAGTCAAAGGGGATGGGGTTGTCAAAGACAATGATCAGTCTGATGGATCCCAAATGTTTGCATAATATCCAGTACTTTTGGACACAGGAGAGGGAAAATGAAGCTCAGGAAAGAGTTAATCAAGATCTTAAGAAGAGTGAACTGTGCACTGCCTCTGCCTTGTTGGGCACACCAGGGCTTTCTGCCCAGCTGGTTTGCCATGGGCAGGTTATCCTTAGAGCTCTGCAGTAGCTTGGAATCTGACACACACCCAGCTGGTGTCAGGTTGGATTTGGCTACTGCTGGAAATAATGTTGCACTGATTGGCTGTTTGTTTGGTGGGGGTTTTGTTTTTTTTTTTTTTTGTTGTTGTTGTTTTGTTTTGTTTTTGTTTTGTTTATTTTTTTTTTTTCTGGGTGGTATGTAATAAAGTAATGTCAGTGCAGTGGAAAACTGAGATGGCACTCCAAGCATTTTTTCCAGGGAAGATAAGGAAAATGAATGAACGCTTGCAAGAAGGGTGACTCAGGATAACTGGGGAGTGTGGGTGGGGGCAGGGAAAAAGGAGTTGGGACCTATTGGGATGGATGGTTGTGGAAAGGCACAAGCTCACAGTTTGTGAGCTGCCAGCAATATGCAATCAGAGCAGGGACGCCTTTTTATCTGCCTCTCTCCTGGTTACTTCATCTAAGTGGAGCTGGCTTGAGTCTCCAGTGTGAGATGGGTCTTGGAGGATTTTTTTCCCTCTGGGAAGATTTTGCCTGAATTACTTTCTCCTTTTGCATTACGTTTCCAGTGAGTCGTGGAGAAAGTCCTTGCCCTTTCTCTGCCTTTCAGGTGGGATGCAGGATCAGTGCTGCCCTTGAGCAGCATGTTTCGTGTCTGCCTGGCCAGCTACCTTGCTGTGGTGGGCAGACAGCAGGCACCACATGCATAGAGCAGTGGGGCTCAGGGGAGATGCACACAAGTGGGCTGGCCCAGGTGGCTTGGATGTGAACACAGTTGCTGGGAGAGGAGGATGCAGAACCTCCTCTGAGATGTTGCTTTAGGAGGGATGTATCTAATTAGGATGTATGAGCCTGTTCAGACTGTTCTGAAAAGCTGTTTCTGTTGAAAGATTAATATCCCAAATGCTGCAGTGCCTGTAGCCTTCCTGGATTTTCATTCTGACTGCAGTGCCTTGTCCCATGGTTCTAAGGCAGAGCGAGTGCACCAAACCCAAAAGGTTTTCCAGAAAAGGAGTTAGAGCTGTTTTGTGTACTGGTCCCACAGTAACTAAACCTATGGCTCAAAGTCTGAGCACTCAGGTTAACCTCAGCTGCTGCTGTGTGTTGCAATGCAATGTATGCTTTTCAGATTAATTTAAGAATCTATTGAACACCTGCTGGGGCTCTGCTTTTCCCAAAAGCAGGGATATGTATCAATAGGGAAGTTGGGGACCATGAATTCTGCTCTCAGATGATGTTCCCCAACCTTACTGTACAAAATATTGGGCACTTCCCATGGATAACGGGCCACAGGCTGTTGGTGCAAAGCACTGCATGCATCTCACTTCAAGAAAGATGTGGGATTGATCCTTCAGAATCCAGCACATGGTTATGACAGCATAGATAGATCTCAGGTATGTTGTTGATAGTGAGAGATGGTTTGTCCATCTGAAGAACAGTATCTGTAAAACAACCCAAACACTTTCTTAAAGGAGGAGCTGAGTGAATGAGTCTTCATGGCCACCACGTACAGGCAAATAACTAATGGGCTCAAAATGAAACTAAGGACACGTAGGTTAGAGACCAGGAAGACCTTTCTAACTAAGAGCATTTAGGCATTGGCAAATACTCCTTAGGCAGGTTCACTGGACCTGTGTGCAGATCTGTCAGAAATAGTTTAAAGATCATTGCTCCTATCTTGGAGCAAGGGAGCAGACTGGTGATATTTCCTGGTGACTTCCAGATCCACTTGCTACAATTCTAACTCTGTCCTGTGGCATTGGGCATGCAATCAAGTGTCACAAGGTTTGCACTGACATGATATGGCCAGTCCTGTGAGCACTGTTATTTCAACCAGCACACAGATAATGAAAGTTTGGTTTAGTTTGGTAGAGAGCCAGCCTATAATTTCATCTTTAAATGGAGATGTTGGCAAGTTCTGTTTGCATTTATTTAATAAACAGTGTGTTGAACTGGTTTGAGATCGCGTAAGGTTTATGGTGCGTAATTGCAAATAACAGCCAGTCAGCAAACATTGTCCTGTTCTGCTGCAGAGGAATCAGGCACCTGACAGCAGCAGGGACTTGTCAGGGTACAGGGACTGCCCTGACAGTTGTCTTAAAGACAGAACGAATGAAGGGCCACCAGAGTAAATTAAAGGAGAACCTTGCTGCTAAAGCAAGGCTGGACTTCAGCTCAGTAAGCCTGGCAAGCCAAGAGGTCTGTAATAACTCTGCAGAAAGGCAAAGGCAGGGTAAAGATACTAAAAGGAAGAAAACTGTGAAGGCTAGAGGATGAAGTTAGCTCAGGAAGAACTGGCTTTGAGCAGATGAAACAAGGAGGAGGAGAAAAGATTTAGCACAGCTTTGCTTTAGCAGTGACATGGCAAGAATTATAATTGTTTAAATATGAAGTTTGCTAAGTTTATGAATGAGATTGATTATCTGGCATGCCAGAAAACTTGCCCAAGTGTCTGATGGCAGTGGAGCTTTGAACTTCAGAGCAGATATAAACTGATGTGGCCTGATTGATAGTGGTTTTTCCAGCACTGGAGGTCTGGACTGATTTTAAGGAAAATGTTGCTCTAAACATGTAGAGTGTGTGACTTGCTCAGTGTGCAAGTTGCTCCTTCACTCAAGAGATGGTCACAGTGCCTTGTCAGCTGAGACATGGAAGCCTGAGAGCAAAGGGGGGGCAGCATCAGTGCCTGGCCCTGGCTCTTGGGGTCTTGCCATTCCTCTGGGATTCATCTTCCAGCTGAAAGTGATGGGGTTTTATGTGAACTAGCTTTGTCATCTTTACTCTGTCAACCTTCATTGTTACAGCTGTGACTGTAGGAGAAGTGATGGTAGGACATTCCCAGTAGATGTTGATGTTTCCTGCTGTTTTTCTCATCTTGTTTTAAACAGCCTACTAGTGGTGATTCTTTTGCCTTATTTCTTAATCACAGGGTTGAAAATACGTTTCCAGTGTTTCTATGACTTAATTTGCAAGGCTCACTGGACATAATACATAATCCTGCAGAATGAAGGAGCTTTATCTTGATGCCTTCTAGAAATGCTGTATCTGGAGCATTTGTCAAGGTCACTGTTTGTAAGAACAGTCTTCTCAAGGATGCTGTGTTGAGTGCCTTGCTGCCTTCTGCTCAGCATAAGCTGAACATGTTGAGCTAGTTCCAATACTGTCACAGCATTACATGGTAGGGTTTGGTCATACAGAGGAAAAATGCAGCACTTAAATCTCAAAAGCAGTGAAGTGTTAATGTGTCATTTTTGGCTGAGGCTAAAGTGCTAAGGTTAATGCTTGTTTTTCCACAAAACTCATCTCTTGAGAGTAGGTCTTTTCCTGGCTCAGTGTTTATTTAGTGAAGCAACCAAGTAAATAGACTAGAAGAAATAGTTGGTTATTAACTTAAGGTTGGTAGAGAGACAGTAGTAATAACAAAAGAGGAACTAATCTGATTTGTTGTAGTGGTAAATCAGCTCTAAATTGGTTACTGTAGTATCATTATGTTGAAGGGCTTTTTGTGAAATAATAACACTTTATTGGAAAGATGATTAGTTTATTACTGTTTTTGCTTGGCATTATTTTAACACACAGTATGGTTTCTCTAATGATACAAAATGAGTGTGTTTGTCCTCCTTCCTTCCTGACTTTGTTACAGTAATTTAATTGCTTTTCTTTCTTCTTGATATAGCCCAAAATGGAATGGAAATGGTGTTGCTGTTGTGGCCAAGGTTTACAGTTGTGAACCATCTCATCAATCACACCTGCTTTCCTTCCAGATGTTTCCCCTGGCAAGAACATCTGTTGAAGAGAATAGCATTATTCCCTAGGGCACCATTTTCCATATGCTCCCATTTCAGGATAAAATTAAACCAGTGGACCTTGACAGTGTTTTCATAACCAAAAGTGGGTCCTTGTGTTTCTGTTAGTAGAACATGAGCAGTGTTCTTTAATAATGGCATGAATCACTTCCACTGGTGCTCTTCTGGAGAGTGGTGCTGGCTGGCTGTGAGTGGAATCGTTCTTTGGCACACAAAGCAGATGGTGTTTAGTCAGAGGAGTCTGTATGTCTAATCTACTGCTACCTGCCTTCCTGACAGGGTAGTGGTTTGTGGACTGAAGAGCTTGAAGGTATGGTTACCACCAGGAGAAAGAAAACAGGGCTCCTGTGTATTTCCTGTGAGTCTTGTGTAGAGCTATCAAATGCCCAGATTTCCATGGGCATCTCCTCTTGATGAGTCTGTACATTTTGTGCAGGAAATGGAGGGCTCCCTGCGTGGCTGGCAGGGATCTGAGGTGAGTGGGCAGTCTGTGCTCAGCCCAGCTCTCGGGTGTGGGTGTGTTAATTTAGTGTACATGCACAGTCAGTCCAGCCTGCTCTGGGTGATGATGCTTGCAGGGTGGGCTCAGGCTGACATCTCTGCCTCTCTGTGGATGGACCTCTATGGGAGCTGTGTGGAGAGGGACAGCCCAAGTGGGTTCAGGCAAAATTAGCATCTGTGAAACCCTGTGTGAGCCTGGTGTGGATTGAAGGGACCACCAAGGCAGTGCACAGTATCTGTAATAAAGCTTTTGTTTGGAAAGGAGTATGAAGGCCCAGAAATCCCTGGCAGCTTTCAGGGAGTGAACCCCATTGTGCACATGAGGATAAACAGCTGCCAAATTGCACTGTGATTAGAAAAAAAAAGTCAACCCCCCCCACCTTTTGTTTGAGCTGTGCTTTCTGAACTTCTTCAGTACCTCCCACCAACTACACATCAGCATGTGAAGAAAAGCACAAACTGCTGTTCCTAAGTTCAGCTGGACTTTGAGGTGGACTAAAACTGCTGTGAGTGTCTCATACTTGGGTACAGTCCATGGCAAGCGAGCATGTGACCTTGGGTTTTAATGTACCAGTGAGTTTTAAAGACCGCCCTGCCCTCTTATATAAGCTTTTAGGGCATTTTCATGCCTTGTGCTGTTTATCATGTTTTATCTTACCTGCATTTCCTCTGCAATGTTCAAAAAGATATATTTCCTGCAAGGTCCTATTCCACAACCTTTCTTTTTCCCAGGGTGAGGCAGGTACTGGTTAATACACTGCTTGCTTTTTTCTCAGCTCATGCTGCAGATGTGTGCTTTTGTTTTCCTGTACAAGTACCATTTCCCCAAGACTGCACAATAATTTGCTGACTGATGAAGCCCTTTCATGTGCTCACCTGTCACTTGTCCTGGAGCCTGTGGGAAACACAGTCCCAGGATTTCAATTCCGTATGGTGAGTGTCCATTACTGCTGGTGATTAAAAAAGCCTTACTCCAATTGCAAGTTCTTTCACTAGTAGTTAAGCTGTTGTTTCACAGTAGGAAGAGTTTTTATTCTATGTGGTCACAGGGTCCTTCGAGAGACCAGTCTTTGCAATCATAAATGGGCATATTGATTGGCCTTTGTAAATAGAAGGCCTCTAAGGAGAGATAAAGTACATGAATTTTGTAAAGTTAAAAAAAATTGCAAAGCCTTTTAAAGTCACATGGAAACTAGGCATAGTTCCTGGGTCATTTCTCCAAACTTCTAGTCATGTTTTATTTTTTGAAAAGTTTTACCAAGCACAGAGATCCATCTTCAGGGAAAAAAATAGTTACTTTAAAAAAACTTCTTAACAAAAATGCGTACCAGTAGTGTTATTTATGGATTGGTGGATTGAACCGTTTTAAGGTGCATTGAACCCAATGGTTCTTCAATCCTACATTTTGTTGGCAATGTAACTTTCTTAAAAAAACCAAAAAAACCAAATCCATGCAATCAAATAAAGTGCTGTTCACCCCAACTAATATGATGTGTGTGCGCTAATGTTTTTTCTTCAGATGTCTAGTTTGAATAGATTTTAATCCTTTTATTTACTGAAATTGATAGAGGGCAAATCCTTCTGTTGCGTGTCTGTCTGGGGATGGGTTCTTCTTTTCCACAGTACTTTATTGGTGTGCCTGAAGTCAAACAGCAGCCAGATGGAAGGGATTTTTTGTTTGCTTTGTGTAGGTGCACGTCACAGTAGCAAAGAGCAGCGTCATCTCTATAGATCCCCCTCTTAAGGGAGCTGGTAAAGTGAGCTTGTGCATTTTTTTCCTGTCAGCTGAGGAGAGAGAGAGAGAACAGAGAGCAGAAGGTTTCTGTATGCTATTCTAACTTGTATTGAGTTGTATGAATCCAGAAAACAATATGTGATTAAACATACAACAAACATTTTTTGGCAAATAGTCTCTGTAAACACTGTCTTCTCACACTACTCCATGCAATCTGAGTATGATACTCAAACTACCAGGACTTCTTTCCCATTACATAGTTTTCCCAATTAAAAGCCTTTTGTGTGTTCTTTAACTGTCAGGGTCCTGGGCTGTATCACCAGACAGGCAAAGGACAGGGTTCTCCCTCTCTGGTGGGAGCTGGAGCACTGCCCAGCTCTGGGGCCTCTGCAGGAGATAGCGTGGAGCTGCTGGAGAGTCCAGAGGAGGCCACAGAGCTGTGCCAGGGATGGAGCCATCTGCTCTGGAGCCAGGCTGGGAGAGCTGGGGGTGCTCACCTGGAGAGGAGAAGGCTCCAGGGAGAGCTCAGAGCCCCTGCCAGGGCCTGAAGGGGCTCCAGGAGAGCTGGAGAGGGATGGGAACAAGGCATGGAGGGACAGGACACAGGGGATGGCTTCCACTGCCAGAGGGCAGGGATGGATGGGACATTGGGAAGGAGTTGTTCTCTAGGAGGGAAAGGAGGCCCTGGTACAGGGTCCCCAGAGCAGCTGTGGCTGCCCCTGGATCCCTGGAGGTGTCCAAGGTCAGATTGGACATTGGGGCTTGGAGCAGCCTGGGACAGTGTAAGGTGTCCCTGCCATGGCAGGGGTAACAAGATAATCTTAAAGGTCCCTTCCAGCCCAAATCATTCTGTGATTCTGTTCTTGAAAACTTTGAGAAAATTAGCGTTTCCAGGTTATTGTTGCTTTCCGTAGCATCTCTCCAATGTTGTTTGGTAAATACAGTCCATGTAATAGTTCTTATATCACATGATAAAATCCATACTACTGTAGGTACAGATTTTAAATTACTAAACAGCTGTGATCAAGGAGTTTAAACACACCAACTCAAAAGGAATGTGTCTGTGGCCACCAGTTGGGAATCTGCAAGTATGAGACAGGTTATTTGTGTTGGGTTTTTTTGCTTATTCGGTTTCAAATCCTTGTCAGGATGGGCTACAGGGACTCCTATCACTGAGCATCACTCACTTTTGTTTAGATTTGGGGCTGCTGACTTTGTGTTCATAGGTGGTGTCTAGCCAAGATTTGAACTTTGTTTGCATTTGATAAATGTAATTTGAGTCATTATTTTGTGCCTGTAGCCAAGGTCATGTGTCCTGTAACATTACTGGGGCTGTAGCAGAATGATTTCAAAGACTTCAAGTCAAAGTGCCTCTGTGGTTGTCTGATCGAGCATCCTCTATGTGCCTTGGTTTGTAAGAGTTTCTTCATTGAATCTGGTAATCCCTGACATGCTCAGAGAAACTGTGTAGCCTGAACACCTCAGGTATTGCCAGTATGGTCCAGTGCTGTACTGATTCTCCCAGCCCATCTGTAAATCAGGGTCTGTGCTAAGGGCCACAGTGGTCTCCACTGACAGCTGCTCTTCTCAGTATCTGTTGGGATGGGTGCATGGCCAGGCTGGCTGTCCAGCATCCCTGGCTCTGTTGGGATGGGTGCATGGCCAGGCTGGCTGTCCAGCATCCCTGGCTCTGTTGGGATGGGTGCATGGCCAGGCTGGCTGTCCAGCATCCCTGGCTCTGTTGGGATGGGTGCATGGCCAGGCTGGCTGTCCAGCATCCCTGGCTCTGTTGGGATGGGTGCATGGCCAGGCTGGCTGTCCAGCATCCCTGGCTCTGTTGGGATGGGTGCATGGCCAGGCTGGCTGTCCAGCATCCCTGGCTCTGTTGGGATGGGTGCATGGCCAGGCTGGCTGTCCAGCATCCCTGGCTCTGTTGGGATGGGTTCATGGCCAGGCTGGCTGTCCAGCATCCCTGGCTCTGTTGGGATGGGTGCATGGCCAGGCTGGCTGTCCAGCATCCCTGGCTCTGTTGGGATGGGTTCATGGCCAGGCTGGCTGTCCAGCATCCCTGGCTCTGTTGGGATGGGTTCATGGCCAGGCTGGCTGTCCAGCATCCCCAGCTCTGTTGGGATCAGTGCATGGCCAGGCTGGCTGTCTACCCCCAGCATTGTTGGGCTCCTAACACGCAGTTCACACCAGAAACAGTCCCTCTTTGTGACCTGTCACCTTCATGCTGTAACACTCTCCTAAATTCTTTCTAATGTGCAGCATTTGTTACTATCAATGAGCTTTTTTCCAAAGTTCTTTGTAAAAATGCAAATCACTTTGTTAGAATAAAACCTGACCCCAACAAAACCTCATGAAAAATCCTCAAGGACATGTATTTTTATTACTTAGACAATTTTGCATTAATTTATGTAAACAGTTATTTTCTGTTTCATTATAATTCTTAGTGTGAAGCAAATGCATTGCAGAAATCTGAGTTTACTATGTCAATGTTATTATATTTCTCAACCCAAACATATAATCTCCTTGGAAAATGGCCCATATCTGTTTTTCACATACCCATGTTGATGTTACCCTTTCATGCCTTGCTGTGCAAGGAATGGGGAGGTCAGTTTTTAACTATTTGTGTGTTTTAGTTGACAAGCTCCTGTTATTCTTTTGTGCAGGGCTATAGAATGTCAAGCTTTGCAGGAGGGAAAAGCGAGAAAAATGAGCTATTTTGTTACAAACGGGATGCTTTCAGCTTAATTCCTAATCATTATGGGAGACTGTGATGAATGTATCCTGCCTGGGAGTGCAGCATTTGCCTTGGAGTGTTTTCTAACAGGTTGTCAAGTGGTGTTAGGAATGCACCAGAAGTGACAGCTCCTTTCAGCACTTAGAAAGGTTTACAAGGAAGACATTTCCAAACTCCAGACACATAGCTCTGTTAAATATTTAGGAGCTGGGATACCCCAATCTGAAGAGTGGCTTTGTGACAGTAAAAGGCCCCTCTCCTCACTTTCCCAGAGCTTTGCAAGCATTGCTGCAAGGAATGCCTGTCCAGTCTCTTGAGTTGTAGCAGTTGAGCTACTCACTTTGTCTCCACTCTATATTCTTCCCACTCATCTTTTCTTTTGAATTTTACTTCCAGCAGCAACAGTGAGGAATTGAACCTTTCTTGGGTGCTGCATGCTCTGGAGCAGAAGCAGAGTGTTCCTGGAGCAGCTTCAGGGCCTCTGAGGCTCATGAGGTGCAGGAGTTGATAGAATCATAGAATTGCAGGATGGTTTGGGTTAGAAGGGACCTTAAAGCTCACCTGTTCCACCAGGGACACCTTCCATTAGACCAGGTCACTCCAAGACTTGTCCAACCTGGCCTTGGACATTTTGTGAGAAGCTGGGTATTTGCAATTATATGGCACTCTGCAAGGATTTTTTTTTTTTGTTTGTTTGCTTGTTTTTTCAAAACAGAGCAAATTATTTTAAAGGAATATTTTCCTGTATTTCCCCTCAAAGGTCCCTCGCTAAAATTAGAAGCAGGTTGGGATTAGAACAGTCTTGATACTGCTGGATGCTGCTCTTCCACAGATCCAAGGTGCACTGAGGAACTCTCTATCTTTTCTCTGTGTGTGTTAGAAATGCAAAATGTGGCACAGAAGCATTAAATTACTTGGTGTAGGAGGCTCAGCAGGGCACAGTGTGAGGGAAGAGCTGAGAAAGTTTCTTTCCTAGATCCATTGAGCCACTGTTAGAGTTTAAATTAAGATCTGTGCATAGATCATCACTTTTCTGTTTTCTAGCTATTTTATGTTCATATCCCTCAGTATGATTAATTTCAGCATGTCTGAATAAAGGCACATATTAACTTGGTCAGTCTTCCATGTTTTATGGAAACAGGGAAGTGAAAAGTTCTGAGATGAACTCATACTGAAGGCTGTATAGGCAAGTCTTCCATGTTTGCCTGGCACCAGGACAGCTCTTCACTGGGAACAAGATAATATATGTCCAGCTCAGTCAGGCTCCAGTCACTGAGGTGATAAAAGATGTGGATGGTACAAGATGTTCTTCTGTACAGAGCTCGAGGTGGCTGCTGCAGCTCTGGCCAGTGAGATGCTAATGGTGATGATGAAAGACCTCACTTTGCAGCTTCCTCCTGTAGGACAGGAGAGGGGGCAGGCATTGATCTTTCCACTGTGGTGACCCATGATAGGCACCTGAGTGACCCACATGGAGCTGTGCCAGGGCAGGTTTATGTTGGGTAACAGGGAAAGGCTCTTTCCCAGAGGGTGCTGGGTACTGCCCAGGCTCCCCAGGGAATGGTGACATTCCCGAGGCTGCCAGAGCTCCAGAAGCCTTTGGACACTCCTCCCAGGGATGTGCAGGGTGGTCATTGTTGGGGTGTGTATGCAGGGCCAGGGTCTGGACTCTCTGATCCTGGTGGGTTCTTCCCAGCTCAGGGGATTCTGTGACCAGGGGGATCTCCTCATTCTCAGGAATCTCCTGGGCTCAGTACAATGCAGGGCCAGGGTCTGGACTCTCTGATCCTGGTGGGTTCTTCCCAGCTCAGGGGATTCTGTGACCAGGGGGATCTCCTCATTCTCAGGAATCTCCTGGGCTCAGTACAGAGTCAAGTGAGAAAGCTTTTTAGTGCTGCTTTTATGTGACACAAGGTGATTTTGTTAGAAGAGTGGTCACATTAGAGGTGTATTCATGGCTGTGTAAGAAAGATGATTTGAGAAACTCTGAAGATCTTGCCGACAGTTTGCTCCATCTGTCTGGTTTGGTGGGGGATCTTGGGGTGTTTTGTGGGTTTGTGGTGGTTTTCTTGCTAATTTGAACTTCTTTGAGGTCATTTCCTAAAATAAATGTACTTAATGTGTAATTGAAGTCTGACAACTCACCCTTCAAGGACATCATCATGAAGCCTGAAGGGCTGTTCCATGGGTATCTTCTAGGGTTGGTAAGGCTGCCTAACCTGAGGTTCACTAAGAAATGCAACAGAGTCCAAGGGCTTTATTTGGGAGGCAGAAAATACATATTCTACTCTCCATCCTGCCCGAGGGGGTAAGGGGAAACATGGGAGTGAGAGAAAGCAGCATTTGGCTTGAAGAGGAACTGAACTGGAGAGTACCATCCTAAACCATGATCTCAGGCCAACTGAGCATCCTATTGCCTGGACTGTGATTAATTCACTGGTAAGAATATTTCACTTTGAGTGTTCTACAGATTGAAGTATACAATTGCTAGGTTATAACAAGATGGGAAATGGTAGTAATAATGGGATGAAAATGCTGCTTTCTTGTTAGAAAGGAAGGATTGAATGCTGCCCCAAGATGAAATTTGCCTGAGCAAAGCTAAATCAAATTTTGCTGGTTCTGCTAAATTCTTCATGCTTGTGTTAATTTTGGTTGGTGAAGCTCATTGGCCAAAGGAGCAGTAATGTCTGCATGCTGTTTGGTAACACTGGGTAAATAACAATGTTGATGCCTCCTGTCAGGCTGCAGAGGATGGTAGGGCATCTCTGGCAGGGTCTCTCGTGGGCAAGAGGTGGCATCTCCCTTCTTTAGGAAAATGCCATATCTGTGTAGCAAACACACAGCAAAGAGAATCATAGAATCTTTGAATGGTTTGAGTTGGAAGTGACCTCAGAGATCATCTTCCAGCCCCTATGACCCTTCCACTGGACGAGAAAATATAAGGGGATTTCATACCTATACAAGGAGTTAATTTACAAACTGTCCTAGAGTAAAGAGGTGAGATGGAATAAGAACAAAGGGGATGGCTTCTCTTAGAACACAAGCACTCTGCTGTTGGGTTGTGCTGAGATAGGTTTTAATGGTCACAGCCCACTGGGAGGCACAGCACTTCAAGGGCAGTGGATTCTCTCTGTCTCCTCTCCCCCATTTCCACCTGTCTGAAGGTGATTTTTTTGGCAGCCGCACTGAAATGTGTCTCTCCACTCCTGCTGTGGGCCAGCCCAGGATTAAGCCTCCAAGGGATGGCTGGAGCATGCCTCCTGTGCTGACAAGTCTAGCACTGGAATGAGGGTAATTTACCTGCCCAGTTACTGTGTTTGTGGGTTACAGGAATTCGGTGAAACAAAGTGCTTTTTAAAAACACAACCAGTTGTTGCTTAAGCTTCAGTGAGTGCTGGGCTCAGAAAGGATTCCAGAAAATAGTGAAACACCAAGTTCTCATGACATACCTGAAGACGTTTTTTTTTTTTGTGGTTAGGGCTTTTTCCTTTCAGAGAGGGTCTGGTGTCATGGAGCTTTTTTTGCACACTGATTTCAGAGTTTCTATTGAAAAAGGTGTTTTGTGAGGCAAGTTGGAACTGTTTTGGTATGTTGTCTGCAATCACAAGCTTAAGTGGAGCCTGTGAAGCACTAGCAATTAAGGAAGTTAAGGAGGTGTTACCTATAATTAATCTAATTGCTTGTGACAAGAATTTATTAAAGCATCTGTTGTCATGGTGTGGTTATGTTGGGAGGTTTTCACCTGTAAAACACACTCTGCTTGTGGTGTTGGGAGGCTTTTGCCTCTAAAACACATGCTCTGTCCATGGGGTTGTGTTTCTTGGGTGTGTTTGTGGCTCTTTTGGGATTGGAGACGAGGTGTTGACTCCCCTTCCTCCTACTCTTGCAGGATGAATTGCTGAAGTTCTGAGGTTCAGTAGAAGATGTGAATCCCAGTGTTCCTCTGCTGTGTAAGGCTTTGAGATATACTTTAATCAATTTAGAAAGCAGCGAACTATGATTGAATCCAGCAAAAAAGCATGCTCAGACTCTTCTACTATGCCAAATTTAGCCATAAAGGTCTGAATTCAGCTTCTAATTTTCCACAGATTTCTAGCAATGACTCAGGCAAGTAAGAAAGTCTTCCTCAGCTCAGTAAGTGTTCCACAGCTCCTGTTCACTGAATTATGAGTATCCATGGGGACAAGGTCTGCTTTTATGCCTTTGGAAAATGAGTTCCCCTGGGAAAGCCTCCCTGTGCTTCAGCAGCGCCACTGACAAATAGCAGGCTGTAACTTCACCGTGGGTGACTGACTGAAGAAGAATGTTGGCTGGATTCTGATAGGGAATGAAGCTATAAAATTTGTTTTCTTGATTTGCAAGTTATCTGATGGCATCTGCTGTTTGTTCACAGAGAAGGGATTTTATCCTTTTGGAGTGCTTTAAGCAGTAAGTGCTTATAACTGAGTGTATGGGGTGTGGGAGTGAAAGGTCTTGGATGCTATTAAACATGTATTGCATAGGCAGGTGATACTAAAGACATAGGGCTGGTACATGAGAGCAGAACTATGTTCCTGTCCATAAATCCATGGGAAAACGACAGGCAATTCCACAGGAGATAGCTGGCAATGGATCTTGTGGCTGATTTCACACTCAAGCCATCTTTCTAGCAAAAGTACCTACTTGGAATGAAGATGTGAAAATTGAATGATCTGAACAGATGTTCATTCTGCTAATGTAGGTATTTGATTTCTGTCCCTGGGTTAGAAGTTTCTGGGTTTTCTTTCATCAATGTGGGTCAGGTTTCTCATTGAAGGTGAGCCCTGTGCTTGTTTCTGACCTAATGCTCCCACTTGCCTTAACAGTCAGGCCCTCATCTGCTCAAAATGAGACAAAATTAAATAACCATCAGTAAATGCAGCTATGTCAGTTTAAGAGTTTAAAAACAAAACACAAAACTCCCAAGGAAACAGTATTTATAGGCTAGCTGGATCCAGAAGTCCTTAGGCCAGGAAGTAGGTAACGTATCCATGTGTCTGCAATAGTTTAACATTTTTTAACGTTAGTGAAAATCCAAGGTTTTAAAAGGATAAAATTTTTTAAATTCTGTGAAACTGCAAAGCAGCACAACTTTCTAGTTTGCAACAGCTGTGCTCCAGACCCTGCTCCCACACAGTTCTATGCATTGAGTGTGAAAAATTTATGTAGTCTTCTTTGCAAGAACCCTTTTCTTCATGATGGGGGGAAGGATTGATTCCCAAATCTGTTTGCTTCTTGCAAGGAATTGGACAAGTCACTTGACCTCATTTGTTAATCTTGGACGTCTTCTGAAGGCTCAGGTGAAACCCAATCTCCTGCTTGTATAAATTTCACGTCCTTAGAGCCCATATGTTACAACCTAGAGGAAATGATGCTTGGGGATGACTAACTGTACATGTTCCTGCTGTTAATTTGGGTTCTATTCCAGAAATTTAATTTGTAAGTTTTCTCTTTCCTTTTGTTAAGACATTTACTAATTCCTGTCTTTGCTGTTTTTTCCCATAAAGAATTTAATGAAGGGATAAATTTTATATTAAAAGAGAGGCATTGGTTTACCCCGGTCGTGATGAGTAGGGTGAAGCAGAGAACATACATGTGTTGGATTAGCAGAAATTTGATTATTGATAGGATATTCACTTCGTATCTTCCTGCTGCAAACATCATGTTATTCCAGTTTAAATGAGTGTGGGATTTACCAGGATTGAGGCTGTAAAGTGCACATTGGAAGTTCATGGAATCATAGAATGGTTTGGGGGAAGGGACATTAAATCCCATCTTGTCCACCCCCTGCCATGGCAGGAACACCTCCCACTGTCCCAGGCTGCTCCAGCCCCAGTGTCCAACCTGGCCTTGAGCACTGCCAGGGATCCAGGGGCAGCCACAGCTGCTCTGGGCACCCTGTGCCAGGGCCTCACCCCCTCACAGGGAGGAATTTCTTCCTCATACCCAGATGATCTTTAAGGCCCCTTCCATCCCAAACTGTTCCATGAATCTATGACTACCTTTCTTTGTCATGACCTTTCCAAACAATCCTGTTCTCTATCTTAAAATGTAACACCTGCAGGTTGTTTCAGGCTTAGACCCTTACCTTCAGGATGAGGACATTTTGCCTTGTGTGGGTTATATGATGGGGAATGAGTGTCTGTGACCTCAGTGAAGGTTTCTTGGGTTTGGATTAAATGCTGAGTGAGTCATGCAGTTAAACAGGTGTTTCTGCTGCTTCAGAGTAGAAGACACTTCAATCTTTAAGTCCTTTCAGAATCAGCTTATGTTTTTGCCAGTGACTCATGTGTCAGATTCAGCCTGGAGGAATTTAGAGGATTGGGCCCTAATGGCAGCAGAGACTCCTGTGGTGGAGACTGCAGCCTTGCCTTGTCTCTCCAGCTGGAAAACAGTGCTCAGATATCAATCTGATGAAAAAAAAACGCAGATTTTTTTTCTACTGTGATTGCAAATAAAATGCACATTTGCCTTCCAGAATCACTTTGTTGCAGTTGCTAAAATGATCCTGCTCTTAATATGTAGAATATGCAGAATATGATTCTTTGCTGAAGGATAAAAGTTACCAATAAACTAGTGGTGGAAAGGTTTTCACAGTGCTCAGAAACGAGAGTGAAGGACTATGGTATTACTTTTTTTTTTTTTTTTAATTGGAAAGTATTTGCAAATCTGCTGGATCTGTGTGGCCACCTTTCCTTTCCTCTGCCAGCTCCCACTCTGCTCTTCCTGTCCTGCACAGGGACTTGCTCCTTCTCCTTCCTAACAGCAGTGTGCCTGATTTATTCTACAGGTTTTAAATTAGAAGGAAACTCAGCAGTAGCAAAGAAGCGATGGATTTGAGAGCAGTTCTGTGGCTCTTCTTGCCTGACTTGTTAGACAGCCTTGATTTTTTGTTGGGTTGGTTGTTTGAGGTTTTGGGTGTTTTTGGTTTTTTTTTTTTGGTTGTTGTTTTTTCTTTAGGAAACAGGCAGCTGGTGCAGAGCAGCAGAGGTGCTGCTTGGCTTGGCTGTGGCTCTTCTATGTGCTGTTGTCCCTGTGGGGCACGGGGGGCTCTGGCTGCCCTGGGGACCCAGCAGGTCCCTGCACACCCTGCACTGCCCAGCCTCAGGGCTGCTGCTGCTGCTTCCTGGGCAGTGTTTGCTCTGATGCTGCTCCACATATCTCTGAGGCATCAGAGAACCCTCAACAGCCCTGGTACCAATGGAAATGCTCCCCCTATGCACACACAGCACTGTGGCAGGGTTTTGTCATCCACCAAGAGCTAAAATCACTGTTCCACACCTGTGTTTCCTCTGATGGAGTCTCCATGTGTAGCTGACTTGTTTGTAGCCATGGGAGTTCTCGTCCCCATCTTGAACTGTCTGGGATTGTGGGTGAGGGCAGGCTGTGGGATGCCAGTGGCTGATCCTTTGGCATCTTGACTACAAGTCAGCTGTGCTCCCAACTAATTCACTCTGTGTACATAGGAGTGCACCTCGTGCAGACATGCCTAAATGACTTGAGAAAAGGTAGAAGTCTGAGGGTAAAATATGAGCTAATAAATCTTGGTGATTGGTGAACCTTTTGGCTTTCTGAGTAAGAGCAAATTCTAAAGATCCTAAAAGCTCCATTTCTGGGGCAGGAGTGGGCAGTGCTTTGGCCAAGGGGGGCAAACCAGACAGACATGATGGTGGGGTCTGGGATGGAACTCCCCTGCTGCTCTGTTTTGTCCTCCTAAGAGGTTGAAGCGAGTGTCTGGGCTGCCTGTTGGAGGGTTCCTTGTGCTGGGGAAGTCCAGGCAGCCCTGGAGCTTATCCTGAGCCATGGGAGGGGCATGTATGTGCTGGGCAATGTTCAGCAAGGGCCCAGAGCTTGTGGGAAATGCCCTGAAATTCTCTAGGAAAGCCAGAGTAGTAGAAAATAACATTTTCACATTTCTAATCTAAAGAATTTCCATGCATATGCAGTCTATGGAAGAAGCTGAAGGACAGCTGGCAGCACTTCTTTTACCAAAAAGAAGTCTGTAAAATGGAGCAGAACAGCAAAAACATAGAAAAAATTGTTTGTTTGGGTTTTTTGGAAGGTGACATGGTTTTAATTTAGCCTGAGGCAAACAGGATGGGCTGTAGAGCCCAGTGTGGTGAGCAGGGACCTCAGGTGGTGCTCCCAGGAGCAGCTGAGGGTGGTGGGAGCTGTCCTGGCTCTGAGAACGTATGTACCTGCAAATGACATTCTGTGGGTATTGATCCCTTGGATAAGGAGCTTCACAACTCCCAAACATGAAGAAATAGCTGAGGGTTGACCCATCATGCCAGGGGTGTGTTCATAGTGCCTGAAATATTAGTGTTGTCATGAGCATGGTGTAGCACAGGCATGCCTTTGTCTTCTTGATACTGGATTTAGGCCGAGTGCCCTAGTTCATACACGCTGCTGCTCTTCTTACATAAAAGATTTTATAATTGCTCTTGACACAAGCATAAATCTAAAATTCTGAATACCCTGGCAATGCAGAGCCTTTATTTTTGTCCATCACTAATAATAATGTCTCATTTTGCCTTATAGGACAGAAAACTCACAAAAGTAGAGAGGCAGAGATTTAAAGAGGAAGCAGAAATGTTGAAAGGTCTACAGCACCCAAATATTGTGAGGTTTTATGACTTCTGGGAATCCTGCGCAAAAGGCAAAAGATGCATCGTGCTGGTTACTGAGCTGATGACCTCTGGAACGCTGAAGACGTAAGTACTGCGCTCCTGGCAAGGGACTAAGAATAGCAGCAGACATTTATAGCAAAATCCTACTTTTATATGCTGAAAAAAGCCATCTCCAGATAAAAGCGAAAAATGGAGCTGTTCTCTGGTGTCTGTCATTTGTCCCCGCATTTGAACCACAGTGGTTTGACAGGCAGAGTTTTGGCCTCCATCTCTTTCTGCCTGCTTCCCTGTTTCGATTATGCAACTCGAAGCTGTTCTCTGGCGTTTCATCTTCCGCCCATGACATTTGGATTTGTCAGGGTGTGTTTTGTGCTTGCTTTTGTGCTTGTATTTGCATGTTTTGTTAGGGAATTCAAATGGAATAGCACTTGAATGGTAGAATCTCTTAGAAGCTGAAGGTGCTCTAGGTTATCTTCTAAGCAATATTAATTAATAGCTTCTGGCACTGACAGTCTTGTTAAGATTGATATAATGCGGTTGGCATGAGTTCTGGAACAGATTTTTCAGCCTAAATGGAAACAGTACTCAGCCAGTATGCTGCTCTGCCAGTGCATTAGCAGGCCCTACATCTTCCCCAAACGTCCCCTCCCAACCAGCCCTTCAGGTAAATGGAAAGAAATGCAGGTGCGGGGTACAACGGTCCAAGTTTTGTAGTTGAAATTAAACTTCAGTATTCTTCTGATTCAAAATATATGAACATATTCTAAAGCTGTTCTCTGCATGAAATGAATTGCTGAGCTACTAGACTTCAAAATATTTGGTTGTATTTACACCAAAAATGCTTATTATCATCCTCCCTAAAACTGAATGCTCTAATTCTTCCTTTCAAAAGATCTGTTTCATTGATTTTGGGATATTTCTGTGCTGCTCTTGTGGCATCTAATAAGGAGCTTTTATCCATAATGGAGTTTCAGCTGTTAAAGCTCCTCAAATCTCTAATAAAATGTTTTCACTTCCTTTATACCCATTTGTGTGTATGTTGTGCTCTAGGTATCTGAAGAGATTTAAAGTGATGAAACCTAAAGTCCTGCGGAGTTGGTGTCGGCAAATCCTGAAGGGTCTTCTTTTCTTGCACACAAGAACTCCACCAATAATTCACAGAGACTTGAAATGTGATAATATTTTTATTACTGGACCAACTGGATCTGTGAAAATAGGAGACTTGGGTTTGGCAACACTCAAGAGAGCTTCATTTGCCAAAAGTGTCATAGGTAATGCTTCTGTTCTCCTTGGCTTCCCTTGGTCAGTATCGTGGCTGTCTATTCAACATCTTCCTTTCCCATTTTGCATTAGTGGTTTTTAAGTTACAGATTGCTAGTGAATATAAAAGTGTGTTTGGGTCTGTTGCTTTTATACCACTATAAAAATGGGAATCAGTGGGTAATGATATCATAATTTCCTCGTTCTTCCTTTATCATCCTTAATGCATAGGGAGCCCAGTACCAGTGAAGTCAAAACAATAGAAATTTCAGATATGTGCTTGGCTGCTGTGGGTCTGCTTAACCTCATTGATTTTAGTGAACTCACATTTGTTTATATTTTTTAGGTTTCTCTGGTTTTTAACTTCTAGTAATTGGTGGTGTTTTTCTCTGTCGAGGGTCAGTTTTTCTTCAAATAATTTTTTTGCAGGGTAACAATTGTTCATGGGACATAATGGAATAATATCAATAATAACACTGGCAATAACAAGTAATGCAAATATTGGGAATAATTCTAGAAGCACCAGTACTGGGAATAGTATCAGTAGTACCAATACAAGGAGTAGCACCAGTATTGGTAAGAATATTAGTAGTACTCATACAGATTTTTGTAAAACCAGTTGTGAACAGAGTACCATCAAAATAAGCTCATGTCTGAAAGGAATTTGATACTGGAAGGGCTGCAAGATGCTGGCAAAATGTGTGCATTCATTTTGGCAATAAAACCAAGCTTATAATTTTCATGAGTAGTGCTGCTCCAAGGGGAGTATTAAGGAGGCTTGGAAACACTGATGATGAGTAATGCTGCCCCTCTGCAGAGGGAGCAGCTCTAAAGACGCATCAGTAGCTGCATTTCACATCAGCTGGGAGGGATGAAGTCAGTACCTTGCAGTGTCTCAGTGGGAGCCCAGCCAGGTCAAACCTACTCCTGCCAAGAGCAGCTGAGTGGGTGCTGAACAGCTTCATGTTTAGCTAGGCTGTTATGTTGAAGAATGCTTGTAGGTATTCCTTTCCACCCCAGGGAGTGGGGGAAAATGTCATTTTTGTCCTGTTTTGGAATGGGGCCAAGTATTCCATTTGTTCTTAGACTGTTACTGTCACTTTTTCAGACTTGTTTTAAATGCTCTATAATTCATGAGGTTCACTCCTGCTGCTGAGTCGTGTTCCTTCTAAAGCAAGGCAGCAGCTTCAAAATAATTCCCTGTGGCAGGTGTTAACCCTTTCTGAACAGCAGCCTCTGCCTTGGTGGCAGCTGGAGCAAACATCTGGAGAGAGTGATTACACTGGGCCTCCATGTCATGGGTCTGGCTGATTTGCTAAGGCTGGAGAAATGAGTGTCTTTGAGGTGGAAGGAACTTAAACAAGGGAAGAGATCAATTTTGAATTGCAAAATTAATTTTACAGACATACTTGTTCACAGGTTAGGTCGAGTCTGCTTCAGAGATGTGTGCAAAAGCAGACACGAATTTTGATGGTTGTCCTTTGTTACTTTTTTATAAAAGAGTTTAGGACAAAGCAGAGAATGGTAGAATGGTTTGGATTGGAAGATACCCTAAGGATCATCTTGTCTGCCATGACTGGGACACCTTCCACTATCCCAGGTTGCTCCAGGCTCCATCCGACCTGATCTTGGATACTTCCAGGGCTGGGGTTTCTTCAATTTCTTTAGGGACTCAGGTGATGGCTTGTAACTGGAGGAGGGGAGATTTAGATTGGATGTTAGGAAGAAACATATTACTATGAGAGTGGGCAGGCCCTGATACAGGGTGCCCAGAGCAGCTGTGGCTGCCTCTGGATCCCTGAAAGTGTCCAAGGCCAGGCTGGACAGGGCTTGGAGCAGCCTGGGACAGTGGAAGGTGTCCCTGCCTTTGGCAGGGAGTGGATGAGATGATCTTTAAGGTCCCTTCCAATCCAAACCATCCTGGGATATGCCAGAACTATTTTTTTCTGATTATATATTACTTTAATGACAGTTGTGCTTTTGCTGCTGATTAGTGATGGCATAGCATAGCACTGCTGGGATTTGCCAGGGCTGGGGGCAGTTTGGGTGCTGAGGCTGGACAGGCAGAGTTTATATGAGTCTTTCTCACGTCCAAAACCTGCCACTCTTTTTAGGTTCCCGGCAGCTTGTCCCTTGACATACCATTGCACTGATCTCTCTCCCTTCATCCTTTCTATGTAGAAAGGAAATAAACTAGTCATTATTCCTAAGCATGAATTACACTGGGATACAGTTCCTGGAATGAATCGCCCAAGTGTTGATAGTTTTCTGTTTTGGTATATAAACCCCCTTTTTCAGGGTAGTTTGCTGAGCAAACATTGCAGGTGTTGGAAGTTGCTGCTTGTCTGTCCCCAGGCTGCAGCTCCTAGAGCCTCACTTCATATTTACCCGGTTGTGTCAGATTCCTGACACCCTAATCCCTATTGAGTAGGACCTTGTTCTGAGTAGCCTCATTGATTTGTCCCACTAAACCAGTGACAGAATTAGGTTTGATGTTTTGTGCATGACTCTGTACAGATTTGTGATACTGCTGGCTTCCAAAGTGCTGTCTTCGTGCTGGTGGTTACTCTGTGTCTCTGGAGGAAACAAAAAAAAAAAAAAAGAAAAAAGCCAATTTTCACTGATAAATACAAGAGGGAAGTTTTTTATTTCTTGTCTCCTTCCCCCCACCCCCTGCTACCCCTGTACGCATCCTTCTCTCCAGCTGGACAGAAACCATTCCATCACTTCAGTATGGGCAGGAAATGAACCACAGCTCATTTTCTTGTTCACTTTTGAAATTCTTCATTCTTTCTTCCCCCTCAACCTCCACCCTGCTTCCCCTCCACCCTACTTCCCCCACTTTGGATTACTGTCAGCAAGCCATGGGCATGTAAAGTGCATAACATTGACCTTGGCTTTCCTCCCTGGGGGATGCTTGATCTCTTTTGAAATGATCTTGCATACACCTGTACACAGTTGTACTGGGCACACTTCTTACAGTGGAAAAAGCTTGTGGTTAAAGGGATTTAGACTCCTGTAAAAAAATCACCATTGTTTTGTGTGTCTGTGTAGGCACACCAGAATTCATGGCCCCTGAAATGTATGAGGAACACTACGATGAATCTGTGGATGTCTACGCATTTGGAATGTGCATGCTGGAAATGGCTACCTCAGAATACCCTTACTCAGAATGCCAGAATGCTGCTCAAATCTACCGAAAAGTAACCTGTGTGAGTACACACCCTTCATTGCTACTGGATCTTGTCACTGCAAGCTTCAGAAGCGTGTTTCAATGAGTTGTTGGTTCTGCTGCTGAGGTGTCTGAGCTCTGGGTTGCACAAACCTGTACAGGCTGATGTGTAAGCTTACAGTTCTACACTTGGAGTGTGTTTGACTGGATGCAGCTACATCACATATTTTCAGTAATCTTTGTCACTGATTTTTATCTCTTATTAGCCACATATACAGCCCAATGGGCTGATGATTGTTGGTTTAACCCGTCTTAGAGTGTTGTTTTCAGCCCAGAGCCACTCAGAAATAATTTTAAAGCCTACAAAAGGCCTCAGAAACTGCTCAGCAGTGCAGTTACCTTCATCTTGTGGCTGTAGCAGCTCCCTTGGCATTGCAGGGAGGCCAGTGTGTGCAGCCATGGATCTGCTGGCTGCTGACCATGCTCTGCACTGGGGACTAGCTGCAAACTGTG
The DNA here is from genome assembly GCF_903797595.1 of Erithacus rubecula. Taxonomy (NCBI): domain Eukaryota; kingdom Metazoa; phylum Chordata; class Aves; order Passeriformes; family Muscicapidae; genus Erithacus; species Erithacus rubecula. The sequence continues at coordinate 417,938 of NC_136665.1, forward strand.
CTGCAGCTTCTCAATGCTGTGGAGTGGGCTTGATGGCTCAGAGAAGTTCCTTGCCTTTATCCTAGTTATTCAAGGCTAGGTTGGGCAGGGCTTGGAGCTGCCTGGTCTGGTGGAAGGTGTCCCTACCCATTACAGGGGAGGTTGGAATGAGAATGTCTTTAAGGTGCCTTCCAAACCCAAACCATTCTGTGATCCTAGAGGCACATGGTTACTCCATGTTGTTATTCTGTGGTTCTTTATTGCTGTGTTTATTTCATCTGGCACAAGGGATGTTTGCTCTGTTTTGGTGTGGTCCTTCAGATACAGCCTAAAGGCTAGCAGAGTGGGCAGCTTAGGGGACACCTCCTTGGCCTCTAGAGCTTCACACAGTGGCTACAAGGGGTTCTTCTCATTTTAGGCTCTGTAGCTTCATGTCCTGCATGTGAGACCAGTCAGGTACCCAGTGCCACTGTGGGAGCTGGAATTACTGGGAATGTGTGTGTGCACCTGGAGCCATGGAGAACATTGAGTTCTTCACTGCTCCATGTACCCAGAGGAGCTCTGTGCACACCTTGTAGCCATCTGGAATATTGGCAATTAAGACTTTGCAAGGCTCCTAAGTGTCATTTATCAAAGCAATATCCAAGATGGCAAAGAATAATGATTAATCAGAGGATTCCTAATTAGATGTTATATTTCAGGTTTTAGACTGAAGTACCCATTTTTTTAACACTGATGGAAGCCTGAGCCAACTCATTTTCAATGGCAGTAACTTTTACACAGCTAAGGTTTAGGTAGTAAATTATTATAGCTTTGTAAAACTGGCTTTATACTGGCAGCTTCAGAGAGGTGGGAGATGATGTTTATCACGTAGAACAAGCAATGACAGAGAAGGTGTTGAAAGGTCATTGTAAAGGGTATTTTTGAAGCAGAACTGTCTGTTTGGGAAAGCTGAAGACAAAAGCAGCAGGTACCAGCATGGGTGGTGTGCTGTTTTCAGCTGAATTTGGGATAATAGCAGTGGGAGCAAAGGCACCAGGATTCCTTAGATGGCAAAATTTGCATTACTGTTTCCAAGGAAAGGGTTAACCAGATCCCTGTGGAGTGGAGGAAGCCCTGTCAAATGCCATGAGCTGCACAACTGTCAGGCAGGAAGGAGGAGCAGGGGGTGGACCTCTGGGGTGAGGGTGCAGGAGGAGCCTCCTCCTGGGGGAGATCCTCTGTCCCAGGAGGAGCCTTTTGGTGGGCTCAACAGGTCCTCCAGCATAGCCGTATCTGCAGGGGAGCTGCCGGCAGAAGGGATCCTGCTCCACGCCGCGTGAGTGGCCCTGGGGTCTGAGGGATGCAGCGGCTCAGGAGGAGGTGGAGGAGTTTGGGGTGCAGGGTCCTGAGCCAGCACCATGCAGTGGGCTCTGCCCTAGGCTGGGACGGTGACTACAGACAGAGTAACTGAAATCCCTTGGGTGAAGAGTTAGGGTTGGTAATACGGCATCTTGTGCAAGCCTTGAGGTGTATAGGCTGAACCCAAGAGGCTGAATGAGACTGTTTTCTTCCAGTATTAGATTAGGTTTGGGGCTCTCACTAGAGCAAAAGGTGGCTCTGACTCTCTTGGACAGAGAGGATGCAGAGTCCCTGAATGCTGCAGCTCCTCAGTGAGACGTTTACTTCTTTATGAAGCTGGGGCTTTCTTGCACCAGAAATATAAATCATATTTTTCGTGTTTTAAACTGAGAGTCAGTGCATTGTGTTTGCTGTGTCTAGTTGCTTGATGTCTTTAAAAAGTATAAAATAAAATAATTTTATTTTCTTACCTTGGGCTCAGCATTGCAGTGGTAACCACAAGAGGTGTTGATAGCATCCATAGAGGTTGGAATTGCTGGTTAGAGTTTGCATCAAGGAGCGACAGCCAACAGAATCTTTAGACTACCTACCTTCTGTTGGGTCCCACAGAGCTGACGTTCCCTCTGCTGCCCAGCACAGACAGGGCATTATTTCTGTTTTGCCACTGTAATATCTTTTTCAGTAGTTTCTGCTTTGTGTCCTAACACTACCATATCCTTGCCTGCTACTAGGACATGAGATACACCTCAGGTCCTGGCTGTTCAAGGAAGACATTGGTTGTCCTTACTGGTGTAGAAAATGTAAACATTGCCTTTCTGAGACATTATTATTTCAGCATGTCACATTCTGCATTTCTGTAGTGTAAGATTATTATGCTTAATTTATTTCAGTGACCTTTTATTCTGTCTGACTGTATTCTTATGGCTTAATTGCTGCTTTAGTATTTGGATTCCTGTTTTTCCACATGTGCCTATATGTTTGCAATTGTCCAGGATAAAGTGGTGGTCATGTTTGGGAATGTGCAGAGGGCCTCATTTCTCTGCCAGACGAGACATGCTTGTTCCAACTTGTCACTTCTCTCTGCTCTTCCAGCCCGAATAATGGAGTGTAAACATTAAAACAATTAATATGTACCATAAATAGAAAACTCCTCTTTTCCAAGCAGTGGGGCCAAGCCACATTTACCACAGTTCACTTTGAAGTGATTCCTGGTCAGCATATTTGCAGTGCCCTTCGTTCTGATGCCATAATCTCATTTTTCATGCATAACTTGATGGTTTTTCTTACTCAGATTTTTTTTGTGTTTAATCATTCTGCCAAGTGATTCTAATGTAGACAATAGTGATGAAACATCAGAATCCGTGACCTTCCCAGGCTGCTCCAGCCCAGTGTTTTCTTAGGGATGCGCAGCAGAATGCACAGCAGAGCAGCTGCATCTCCAGGGAGTTCCTGGCCATCTCCTTGGATTTAGTGGTACAAACCTGTGCTTCAGAACAAGCCACCCTGTGACAGTGTTCTGGTTTGCATACAAAGCTTTCATATTGTTTGTTCTCATAAACTATTGAAGGTTTTTCAGTATTCACAGGCTGTATGCCATAGTGCAGACAGCCAAAATAAATGCTGTGCCTGTGGCATAATGACAGCAGGCAAATAATGCTGTGAATGTCATTGCATAGACTTCTTTTGGAGATCTTAGATCTGCAGGTAATCCTTTTAGTTTGGCACTAAGATGGAGCACCATTCTAGAGTGAAAGAGAGATGAGTTTATAATTGTACACAGTGATGTCATGGAATAAAATCCTGGTAAATGGAAGATTTACCTTAATTTAAGTGTATTCAGAGATGCGTGCCAGGATGCAGCTTTTTTTACATGACTGGAGCTTTTTTTGGTAGAAGGTTTTTTCCTTTTTTAGGAATGACATGAGCCTAGAGTTACCTTCAGGTGAAAGGTACAGTGGTAGCCCAGAGAAGGCTGTCTCTGGGGTGAAAGGGCACTTCTCAGGGCCAGGAAAGCCTCTGGAAAACTGACTGACATGGGTCAGATGTGCCAGTGACTCGTGTGGCATTCACTGTGTCCCTTCAGAGCATCACGTGTTGCCCTTCCAAAGTGTGCTCTGCTGATGGAAAATGGCAAGTGGCTGTTTTTAGACCCTGCAGAACAAGCAGCACGTTTCTTCCTTCAGCTTGAGGGATACAACTTTCATGTCTGTAGCTGCCTGTACTGGGGGGCAATGGATCACAAATCTAATTGCATCAGAAAGAATGGGATAGGAATATGTGGTGGTGAGGAGTCAGAATAAATCATCCTGTTTGAGACAAATTCTCAAAATAGAAATTATTTGATCTCTCATTTTCAGAGATCTTGGGTTATATATATATTTTAACGTTTGAGGAACTTGTATTATCCTTATGCCCCTTATGCCACCCAGCAAGCCCTGTCTTTCATGTATTTTAATTTATAAGAGACTGTACAGCTTTCAAACCATCATGGATAATTTCTTAGCTAATACACTTTGAGTTTTGGTGCCATGTTTCCTCTGGAATGCTCAGGGAAGACAGATGGCTTTTGTTTAGGTGAATGAGATGAGTCCTTTGATGGCAAATACAGTCCCCCTTCATTGTCAGGGCCATTGTGCTGTAAGGGAGGGTTTGCAGCATCCCAGTGAGATGGCCTTGGAGAGTTTAATGAAGAGTAAGGAACAAAAGCATCAAATAGCACAGGGGCAGGGAGAAACACTTTGACAAAGCACTCTGTTCACTACTTCACTCTGCATGTTATGTCCCTGTTTGTTTTAGTCATTTATTCATAGCTTAGCTGTTCAGCAGATTAATACAATGGATGTTTGGAGAGGATTTGGTATTCTATGCAAAGATGGGGGAATATAAAGTGTTGATGGAAGAATTGCTTTTTTTATTTGTGGTGGCAATTTGTAAAGTCAATATTGGGAACCAGCCATTGGGAATCTGATGCTCTGGACACCCTGTGCCAGGGCCTCCCCACCATCACAGGATGGATCTGATCTAAACCTGCCTCTCTTCAGGTTAAAGCCTTTATTAGGTCTTATTACCCTTTCTTCCTGGAGAGGGTCACACTAATAGGGAAATCAGTTTTCTCACAGCAAAAAACAGTGAATTGAAGTGTACAGATTTGTTCTTCTTTTTGATGAGGAACACACTAGACTCCCTTCAGTGAAGACCTGCTGAAAATACATTTTGGTGGTGCTTTGTTTTCTCTCATTTCTAATTCAGGTATCAGAGCTCTCCTAAGAGCTCACCTTGGCACATTGGAGCCAGCCTGGGCACTCCAGTGCCTTTTGGCACATTTTTCTAATACACAAAATTTGAATCCTCATCTCATCAGTAAGATTTAGGTTTGCTTAAGCAAATCATTCTTTTAAGTGGGTTCCAACCAGCCAGCCACATGTACAGATTATTTTGGTTTGTTCTCACAAAAATGGGCTTCTTTGGATCTCTGCAGCTTTCTGCTGAAGCAAAACCAAGCAGCTGAGTCTGTGTGACTGTTCTGTATATTTATTACTATATTTTCAAAATTTATTATTTACATATTTCACTCTAGAATTTTAAGACAAATAGGGGGTTGTTGATATAAAATTATTAATTAATAAAGTTTGAAGTAGAATCTGAGTCTTGAATAGCAACAGAATGTTCATAAAAGGATAAAAGTATAATCTGATCCTGGAATATTAGGAAATTCTCAGGCTTCAGCCCTCTCTGAAATTCATTCATAAAATTTATTCAATTCAGTGTATTACTTGCAGACACTCTTTGAAAATACTTGTTTTCTTCTTTTAATCTACTGGGTGAGGCAGAAGTCCATGCTGCAGGGCTCCTTATCTACATGAGCCATTATTTACTGTAATTTCAGAGTGAAAGTTTAAAAGGATTTGAATGGAGCTAAATGTCCAATTCCCATTCAGTTATGTACTTAATTACATTCTGGTTTTTTAGATAAAGGAAATTGTGTTTCCTTTTTGTTCTGGTTATTGACTTCATTGGAAGTACTTGTGTCCTTAAGTGGTAGGGTCTAACTGCATCATCTCGTCTCAAATTAATTTTGCCATATTTTCTTCCATATGCATCTTGGTTTAGTAGGTAGAAGTAATAATGTGTTTTTAAAAGGGAATCAATAAATTCTGTGATTTAAGCTGGACATCACAAATAAACTTCTTGTGTTGCCACTTGTCATCTGTAGCTGAATATACATGGGTATGGGGACACTGATTCTGCTTCCCAGGGTTGTCATCTGCAGTGGGTACTTGGGTTTTCTCCTTGAAATGCCGTGCTTATAGGGTGCTGTTCCAAATAGGTTCCCAGCAAAAAATGCTAACATTTGACTGAGATTTAACTAGATTTATAGGTTGCATCTGTTCTATCAGAAGCTATCTGTTCTATTTCTATAGAAATTCCCAAGGGGAATTTCTGGCAGTATCCTGGGAAATTCAGGAGCAGTGCAGAACTGTTGAGTGTATTCTCTTGCTTCCCTGCTTGGTTTTTGGGGTTGATCTTTAATTTTTTTATGTAGAGGAGAATGTGTTGGAGAGTGTTTGGATCATGGAAAAGGAAGAGGTTTGTGGGAAACAGCAATATGGAATATCCCAATGTATTTTTGGCTCATTTTCTGTACTAGCTACCTGAAGAAAACTGTAATTATTTGTCTTTATTCATTTACTGCTTTGAGAATTATGTCAAAAATGTAAAAGAAATAATTTCAGAAAATGGTTATTTTTGAAATTTAAAATTAGCTGTTTCTTCAATATTCACTTCAGACCCAGAGGATGCAAAGGTTGGTAAAGAAAATGGGATATTTTCCCTGTGTATGGCTGAGCTCATGCAAACTAGTGTACTAATTTTGAAGTACAATGGTATTTAGAAATATAGTACCCCAAAATCCTCAGCTCAGTTTGGCATTAAGACTAGCAACTTAAAAGTATTAGCTACTTCTGAGGTTGAATTACCTTTAAAATGCAGAGAAAATATGCTTAATTAAGAGGTATAATGTAATTCTTTTTCACATTAAATTGTTTTTCTCTATGCTTTTAGGGTATAAAACCAGCAAGCTTTGAGAAAGTTACTGATCCTGAAATTAAGGAGATAATTGGGGAGTGCATCTGCAAAAACAAAGAAGAAAGGTTTGTTTCAAGGGTTTGAATTTTGTATGAAATAATGTATATACAAGGATTTCAGAACTGTCTGTCTTTCTGCTCTGGTCTGGGGGTCTCCCCTGTGCAGGAGAAAAAGCAGCATGGAAGTGCAAATATAAATTATGTCCTGCTTTCCTGACATTCAGTGTCAGGATAGGCAGTGCTATTGTGTCTCTCAGCCCCTCAGCATCACTGTGGAGCTGAGCTAGGGTATTCTTGCAATTTCCCAAAAAATCTCACTGAGAAGGTTCTGTGGGGCAGTGAGGGTGATAAAGGTTGGTGTGGTAGTACAAGATCATGAGCTGTTGTAGCAGATTTCATTGGCCTGTGGACATGGAGACATGTTGTGCCTTATTTCCAGCTTTGGTTTTAAAAACTGATGTTTTACTGGTCTCTGCCAGTTGTGTTGTGCTCAGTATTTTCTGACTTCCACAAATACAGTTTTTGGGGACTTCAGCTGACTGCCTAGAGAGAATCTCTTCTCTGGTACTCTGTAAGGTCAGATACTTAAGTTTAACAAAGCTATAATCTGCATTTCTCTAAGTGTTTGTGGTGTATGAATACTGCTAAAGCTTTGAGAAATGGGAAATGTCACTTTTTCAATTTCACTTCCTTTTCAAAATCTCATGTCTTTTCAAAAAGAGCACAAGTTCACTGTGGGTGAGCACCAAATGTAGTGTAAATGTTTCCACCTTTAACAGCAGTTTCTTGTTGCAGACCTTTTTGAAATTGTTGACTTGCAGTGTTTGAATCTTCTGTATCCTTTGCAGATATGAAATTAAAGATTTATTAAGCCATGCCTTTTTTGCTGAAGATACTGGGGTAAGAGTGGAACTTGCAGAAGAAGACCATGGTAGGAAATCCTCTATTGCCTTAAGACTCTGGGTAGAAGATCCTAAGAAACTGAAAGGAAAACCCAAAGATAATGGAGCCATTGAGTTTACTTTTGATCTGGAGAAGGAAACTCCTGATGATGTTGCACAAGAAATGGTAAAATACACTTCTGACAAAAATACTATAGAAATTTTCTGACAAAAATCTATAGAAAATAGTGCATAAATCTCAAGGGACAACAGAGTAAAGTAACTTCACTTGAACCACTCAGGGTGTCCAGTTTAGGCACTTTGCATTGATTTTTGGAATGACTACTGCAAGAAAGAGGTGAACAGGGAACAACTAACTGAAATGTACTGTGTGAAAACAGATGCCTAAAATCACAATTTACATAGCTTAGGGACCATGGAGATCTGGTCCACTATATTTTGCAAGCCCTTCTGCCAGTTTCTATAAGCTGTTGAATGTCTTTGAATTGATTTGGAATCTGTTTAGCTCCAGACAGCAGCTAGAAATGCATTAGAAGAGTTCAGAAGTTCAGTCACAAAATACTCTGCATTGAACTCTCTGAAACACTTTTCCCCATCTTTTCTGTTGGTGTGCCTTAGAAGGAATGTAGATGAGAAAGGTCTGTGGCCAGCTGCTCTACTCCCAAACTTTGAGAGGAAACTGGATTAGGAGTTAGGAGTTAACTGAGAAACTGAGTTAGGAGTAAGCTGTGGATTTTTTTAACAGATAAGTTTTACCTGCTGAATTTTTGTATTTTTATAATTGTGGGCTTTTATCAGAGAATCTGTGTTAGAGTTTCACCACCTTATCCTTGAACTCCTATTTTGATGGTGCTTGCTGCAGTTGTTTCTGTGTTCTAATGTCACAGAGGCTTGGGATCAGTAAGCACTGAGCCAAGGGTCTGAGCATTCCTGTGCTTGCAGAAACGTTCCTGTTAGACTCTAAATCCCCAGGGATCCATTTAATGATGTCATCACTCCTCGTGCTCTGCTCAGGGGGCACTCATTTTGGTAATGCTGCCTTGCTCATCTGGACCTCGTCACCATCTACTCCAAGTTTAGTGGGAGGAATTCAGGCTCCTTTGTCTTCTTATCCTTAGTTTGCAGTAGGTCCAACGTTTTTGCAACAATATATCATTAGTGAGCTCATTTAGTTTAAAAATTGCTCTGATACGATTACTTGCTGTTATATTTTGCATTTAAATATTGATGGGAATATTTGGAGTTTCAGAGTTCTCTAAGTTGCTTGGTCCATAGTTGTGATGTTTTATTTTGAAGAGGAAATAATTGTCGTGAAAAGTATATTTTAAAGGCTCCTGCCCAAACTACAGGGACTCTGTACCCTTTCCCAAATAATTCCCAAGTAATTTTAAAATAGGTGTTCTACATTGATGCTTATCTAAGTGACTGCCTATGAAATGTTTTCAAACCTGAGGCTGTTGCAGGGGCAGACAAGGGACATATTTATTCCTAAATGTCCTTTTCTAGTCCTTATGAATGGTGAAACACCAAAACCATGTGCTTTCACCAGTTTATTGCTTCATGTGCTGTGGAAGAGAAGAATGCAGGAGACCTTCTGAGTGGAGAGAGTTATTTATCATTAGTGATGGGTTTTTGGTAGTCAGGCAATTCCACTTGCCCAAACGATGTGGGCAAAGGGAACTGGAAGTGTTCTAGTGGGTTTGGAAAGTGAAGTTAGCTCTCCCAACCAGTGGTTACCTCAAAGGGGCATGGCTTCATTAAAATGTGTTTTAAGATGCTTTGCACTCATTAATTTTAGCAGTGAAAATCTAAGATGTGAAGCTGTCTTATGTTTGGGCAAGAGAACGTCAGGAAACCCTCTACATTTCCCCCATGGATGTAAGTGCTTTGAAATCTGTCAAATGTGCATACTAAGAATATAGGGAGAACAGACAAAGCTCTGGTAGGTCGTTATTAAATGAAAAGTCATACCCTGCACTGCAGAAGATTATGCAAACAAATAGCACAAAGATGAATTTCCATTTTATCTGTTGAGCAGTTGAATTCTGAGAAGCCTCATCCCGTTTTCCATCAAATGGGAGCAGTCTGCTTTTTCTGTGTAAAAGTCAGTCAATACTGACTGACTTCACTGTTGAAGAGAAGTTAATTTGAGACATAATTCTGTTAACCATCTTGTCCTTCATGATTTGCTGTGCTATCAAGCAGAGCAATTTGGAATGGTTAAGGCAATAAAGTCAGATTCAAGAGCATTGTGATTCACTCCAGGTGCATTGTTCAGAGATTCTTTTTCCTGTTTTGTCTATTCTTTTAGTGTTAGAAAGAAAAAAGAGGGAAACCCATCTGCCATTAAACTTGCTCTCCTCAATGGATGTTTAGTGCTGGATAATCAGAGCCAGTATATATTCAGGTCTTAGACGTTACATCCTAGGTTTTTTGATGCATTAGGGATAGAAGTCTTACCGAGAACCCCACCCTGCCAAGCTTTTGAGTTCCTGTTCTTGTCAGAAATAAATTCACATGAGTTGCTATTGTTTCAAACTGACATTTTCTCTGCTGGGAAGAGGTTCCAGTTTGGCGTGCGTGCTTGTGTGCCTGCCCAGCCGTGTGCTTGGCCCTTGCTAAGTGTGTGCTCCTGTGCAGATTGACTCGGGGTTTTTCCACGAGAACGATCTCAAGATCGTGGCCAAGTCCATCCGTGACCGCGTGGCGCTGATCCTCTGGCGCAGGGAGCGCATCTGGCCCAGGATGCAGGTGGAGGAGCGCCGTGACTCGGAGGCTGCAGACAAGCTCAAGGCCCCGCAGGCACAGCAGGTCCAGGTCACCTACCTGTCCCACACGGGCCACCACATCCTGTCAGAGCCCGAGGAGCCAGAGGCAGACCAGCACCCTTTCCAGCAGAACCTGCCTGCCAGCGTCACCTCTGTCGCCTGTAAGTCTCGTGCTGGCTTCTGGGCACACGGGGTGAATGTCTGAGGGGAGACCCACAGTGACCTGATGTGGGTGGCTTTGAGCTCCCCTGCAAAACATGAACAGCTGGGACAGATGTGTGACAATTTTGAAAGCGATGATGTTTCAAGAAAACAATATTATGTAGATATCGCTGTATAACTCTATATATATTTTGCTACTAAACAGTTACCACAGTTTCTGTTTTACTCTTTTGGGCCTGTGTGTAAGCATGTTTAAGTAAAAGATGCATTACTTTTAGCAAGACACAGCTGCTGTTTCAATTCAGGTGTTTTATAGAGGGCTACACTGAGGTCTGCTTTGAATACTGAGATATCCATGTGTGCCTGTACAGGAAAAATCCTTTACATGATATGAGAAATAGCCACATTTGCATAACACTCAACAATATTGCCACATTCACAAAGCTTTTTATCTGAAACTAAAATGAGTTCATTTCATTTTTTTGGATCATATACTTATTTCATGCTAATTCCTTGGAGGAATGCTGCAATTATGACTCCTTTTGTTTCTAGTGCTGCAATGAAGTGACTTGTGCTTCCCATGGCTCTGCTGGACACAAGTTGGCAAAATGTTATGCTAAATATAACCCCCCACAATTTATTTCCTACTCCTCCATGGCTTCTAACCAGTACTTGATATTATTTGACAATTTGCTGTCAGATTAATTGAACATTTTCTTAGCATAGGACCCCTATAATTTAGGGTGGCACCTGTTCATGTAATTTGAAGTCAAATGTAAAAGTGGAAATTAATAACTTAATGTGTGTAATGTACATTCTGTAAAACCCTAAGACTGAGTGACAGCTTTTACTTTACCACTCTACCATTAGACTCTTTTTCCCTTTGAGGTCCTGAATAATTGTTTGTAATAAATTGGAATGTTGATGCAGCAGAAATCCCATCATGAGAGTAGGGCTGTGTTGGCTCTTCAAAAATGAATTGAATAAATAGGAGAGTTTAATTTTGGAGAAAAAAACAGTTGGGAGAACAGCTTGGGAGTGCTGAAGAGAAATGTCATCTCTGGTGCTATTAAAAAGTAATTTATTATTTAAAAGCCAAATAAGAAAAACTTTATTTAGTATATGGAAAACAGAGACAGTGGAAAGTGTTGGGAAAAGAAATAGTATTTAAGCTTAACTGTAAGTTAAGGTGGTTTTTAACAATGTGTTGGACTTTTCTTTCATTTTCAAATTTTACGTCCCTATTAGAAGCTATTTGTCCTTGGGATACTCCAGCTGCAGTCTGGTTGTCTCACTTCCCTTCTCAAGTGAAAGCAGTAACTTAGGTTCAAACAGAGCTGGGCACTTGCATTTTAAACTCTTCAAAAGTTGTGAAAAGACATTTTTAAATTAGTAATACCGTTATTTCCAGTTGACAAAGGACCCAGTGCTTGCCCAGTGCCCGTATCTGTGCAGTTATCCACAGGTTAACTGGGGAAATGCTCCACAAGAAACTCCACAGAGCTCTGAGTGTGCCAAACCCACTGGAACTTGCACAGGGGTTTGTGTCTGACCTTAATTGCACTACACTCAAGTAGAGCATGACTTGCTGGACTGAAATCATACAGCATAAAGAATTTTGTAGTTTTCAGTGCTGCTAATAAAAGCAGTGTTAAAATCAGTGCATCCCTGAAAGATGGAACTCTGAGACTCCATGACCTGCTCTGAACATGACAGTTGGAGTTTCTTCTCCTTTCATCATACAAAAATCTATAAACATCTGCAATTCTTAATGTCTACCTTATGCTCTTTAAAGGAAATATTAATGTGCCTAAGATAGCAGCGTGCGCAAAAATCCATGGGAATGGATTTTGGCTTAAGAGAAGCAGTGTGTGCCTTTTGTGGAGAATAGCATTGGTGTTGCATAACTTATTTATGTAATGAAAGGGCTAGAGTAGTAAAAATGCTAATTACATAAACCATGGTGACCTTGCTCTAAAATCATAACTTGAACGTGGGGAGCTGTTGAGCTTTTAATAAAAATGACTGTTCCTCCAGCTGACAGCACGTTTGACAGCGGCCAGGGCTCTACAGTTTATTCAGACTCGCAGAGCAGCCAGCAAAGCGTCATCTACTCGTCCCTGCCCGATGCTGTCCCTCCTGCCATCCAGAGGGTCTACAGCCCCCCCCTCAGTGAGGGCCAGCCTGTGCCCCACAGCCTCCCCCAGCTCAGCCACTACCAGCAGCCCTCAGCAGTAAGTCCAAAGCTTTTTCCTGTAGGTCTGTATCGTGGGTCATATTTCATGTTTATCCTCTTGTTCCCAGAGGATATGGGTTCCAGGGGTCTCTGTTCATGTTCCTCACTCATCTCTTTGCATGGTGATCTGCTCTGTTCCTTATCAGTTGGCACTGAGCTGCATCAGTGGCTTTGCAAAAAAGCACAAGGAGGACATGGACCTCATGGAGTGTGTCCAGAGGAGACCCTGGAGCTGCTCCAGGGCTGGACCCATCTGCTCTGGAGCCAGGCTGGGAGAGCTGGGGGTGCTCACCTGGAGAGAAGGCTCCAGGGAGAGCTCAGAGCCCCTGCTAAGGCCTAAAGGGGCTCCAGGAGAGCTGGAGAGGGATGGGGACAAGAGATGGAGGGACAGGACACATGGAGTGGCTTCCCACTGCCAGAGGGCAGGGATGGGTGGAATATGGGGAAAGGAGTGTTCCCTGTGAGGGTGGGCAGGCCCTGGCACAGGTGCCCAGAGCAGCTGTGGCTGCCCCTGGGTCCCTGGCAGTGTGTCCCTAGCCCTGCTGTCTCTCCACAGCCTGTCCTGCCCGCGGTGCCAGCCGCGCCCGCCGTGGTGCCCCAGCACTACCAGGAGCCAGCGCTGCCGTTCCCTGTGGTCCCCAGCACCGTGGCCCCACTCCCGCTGGGGCAGCCGCCGCCGCCCGTGCTGGCCGGCCAGCAGGTGAGAGCTGGGCTCTGCCATCGAGCCCTTGCCTGTGTCTGTTCTGCCTCACACACGTGTCCCTGAGCAGCTGGGGCTGCCCCTGGAGCCCTGGGAATGCCCAAGGCCAGGTTGGGCGTTGGTGCTTGGAGAACCTTGGAACAGTGGAAAGTGTCCCTAGTTTCTCTGCAAAACTTCCCAGGGCAGCTATGTGTTCCTCAGAGACAGCAGTGTTTGGTGAATGTCTGTGCTAAGGAGGGTAGGGCAGGACAGCAGGATAAGAGAAACTCACCTGCCTACAGAAGGAATTGTTTTGATCATGTATCAATGTGCACTGATGGATCAGATATGTGGAATCAGTATTGTATCTCCTAACTTTTTATATATTTTTCCAGTTTGAGTGTCTGTGCATTTACACTGCTGAAGTTATAATGAGGTTATAATCTGCCTGGAAATTTCCCCTCCCTGTGCCTTTTCTCATTCACAAGCATTTTCTAAGACACAAACTGGATTTGAGAGGGAGGTTTTAGGAAGCCGCTCCATTCCCTGAGTGCAGTTTCCCTGCTCTAATGGGATGTCTCCTGGAGTGAGAAGTGGCTCCCGGTGCCCTCTGTCCCCCTTGGTGAGCCGTGGGCAGCTGTCTGAGCTGCAGATTAACCCAGCTGGGGCACTAGAGCAGAGCTGACAGCTTTATGAACTCCAGCTCAGTGCTGTGGGCACGTGGCTCTACCACCCTGCAGCTGGGGCTTGGTCTGGCAGGAGTTCCTCCATGGAGTGAGTGGGGACCCCCCCCATCCCTCAGACTGTTCAGGTGTCTCCACCTCAGATGGTTTGCTCTGTCCCATCACCTGTGCCAGGCCAGCCCCTGCCCATTCCCATAGGTTTGGGGTTGTAACTGGGAAGATGCCACATCTTTCCCAAAACATGAGATGGCAGAGGTTCTGCTGCAGGGCCTGTTGAAGCCACCAGCCCTGTGGTCCCAAGTAAGTGACCCTGAGCCAGCCTATGCCTCAGAGTCTTCCTTTTGAACCAGAACAGTTTTGGAAGTACTTCTGGAACTAATTAAAAGAACTGAAGAAGATACCAATAGCACATAAAATGTGGGGATTTGTTACTGATGATTTCCAGCTTCAATACAACTGTTTCTCTCTGTTCTGCTGTCCAAAGCCTGGCAGGCCAGGGCAGCACTACTTTCCTTGGAAAAGTAAAGCTGCTTTTTTGGCTACCACGCTGGTCACTACAGTACATCAGAAATATCTGGAACTAGCTTTTACTGCAGTTATTGTGGTTGATTGTGTCTCAGGTAATAAGTGTTGTACTTTCCATGTCATAATGCCTGCTCCATTGTGTAGTGACTTCTGCTTGCCAGGATGTCCTGGTTTGAAAGGACAGGTGTCTGCCAGTAAGGGCAGAAGTTTCCCTTTGGAATAGAGACTTTGGTTCCACTCCCCGCCCAAGTATTATAATTGTTTGAATCAAGGACTCTGAGGCAGAGATAAGGGGGTGGGAATAACAGCTCTTTTACTAATATATCTAACTGTACAAGCAGAAAACAGTAACAGTTAAAATTGCTAACAGAACGAAATAGATAACTCGGTGTCAGTCCCTTTAGATGCAAGCACGCTGTCTCTGTGCTTAGTCCCAGTCCGGATCTGCCGAGGGCAGACGGAAACGGAGGCAAGGAGGGAGGGGGGAGGGTCGGCAGCGGCCACGCCGGTCTCGGGCGGGAACGGGCTGGAGCGGCGGCTCCTCGCTCACCGTGTGTGTCCGGGGGATCAGCTGTGTTTGCAGAGGCAGGAGGCTGGAACGGGGCAGATGCAGGGCAGGTGGTCGCAGAGGGTCTGGCTCTGCAGTGCTCGGCCGCGTGGCTGAACGATCCCAGGCATCCTCCTCCGAGCTCGCCGGAAACGCGAGTGCCCTCCCGGAAGCCTCAGAGGCCCCTCCGGGGCCGTCCCCACCCACCCCCTTTCATCTGGACCCATCAGGGACCCTGGGTGTAACCCGGCCAGCTCCATTGGCATGATAATGGGAAAAATTCTTTCAATTGACACAGTAACAGAAAAACACTCAACCCCCAACACAGGATGATCTGGGTTTTACCTGCATCTTGAAAGTTGGTGAGGATTTCACAGGGCCAGCTGGAGCAATCTCTGGGATTTAAAGAGTCTAAGTCATTACAAATAGACTTTCCAAGACAGTTAGCATTTGTCATTTTAGCTAACATGTCTTGCATTTAAATGCATTTTAAGCATAGACTCCTATGCAGTGTTTGAATTAAGAGTGCCCATCTCTCCTGGGAGCTGTCTCTGCTGGAGCACATCCTCAGGGGCTGGAGCATGACCAGGGCAGGGAATGGAGCTGGGAAAGGGGCTCAGCTGGGAAAAAAGGAGGCTCTGGGGACTTCTAGACTCTGCATAGCTCCCTGACAGGAGAGGGCAGCCTGGGGAGGGTCGGGCTCTGCTCCCAGAGAACAGGGACAGGAGGAGAGAAAATGCCCTCAAGCTATACTGGGGAAGCTTTTGGTTGGATATTAGGGAAATTTTCTTCACTGAAAGAGTGGTTAAGCATTGGAATAGGTTACCCAGGGGAGTGGGGGAGTCACCATCCCATGAAGTGTTCAAAAAGCATCTCAATGTATCACATGGGGACATGTTGTGTGGGTGGATCTTTCAGTGCTGGATTAGTGGTTGGACTCAGTGATTTTGGAGGTGTTTTCCAGCCTTAATGAGCCTGTGACTCTGTACTCCAAGTGCCAGGTCTGTCCTGCCAGCGAGCTGGGGAGAAGCGGGGAGCGGGGTCTGCCATCTGTTTCCTTTGCAGCACAGAAGCAGTAACCTTTTCCTTCTTGTCCCCGCAGCAGCAGCCCATCTCGCAGGCAGCCTCCCTGCAGCAGGTGCTGAGCAGCCAGCCTGTGTGCTCGCTGCCACCAGCTCCCCACCTGCTGCTGCAGTTCCCAGCGCAGGGCTCGCAGGTGCCCACCAGCAGCACCTCCCTGAAGCCCCTGCAGATCCCCACCGTGCCACAGCTCCCGCCTGTGGCCCCGTCCCAGGTAACACAGGCCTGTGAGCACAGCCATTGCAGGAGAAATTTCCAGCTAATAATTAACATGATTTGCAGGTTTTCTATGGCTATTTTGACTGCATGCCAGTTTAATTAGGTGATAAGAATATTACTGCTCTTTCCTAATTCCTGTGTATTTCTTTGTTATTTGTTTGGTAAATCAGAAATCTCCTTTGTGCCCAACCCTGTTCCATCCAGTTAATGGCAATTCCAAAATGGCTGTAATTTTTTTGGGGTTGTTTTGGTTGGCTCTTTTGCACTGTCCCCTGTGGCACAATCTCTTCCCTGTCCCAGGCTTGAGAGCATGAGCAGTTGCCTGGTTTTATTGCTGTTTTCTGGCCTAACTTCACCACTTCCCCCAGTACCTGCTAGCCCTGTCTGTGTTGTTCTGCTCTGGGTCTGTTCTCTGGAGCAGGGGACAGACCCTTCCATTGGCCTAGGAAGGTGGATGGTGCTGTCGCTGTCTTTGGTAGTGACAGGCACGATAATGTGAAGCAGCTTGTGCCAGAGGGCAGGAGCAAGCTGCTGGTGTGATGCCAGTGTCTGCTCCATCACTGGGAGGTTTTGATTGTACAAACCCCTTTTCTGGGCTCTTCTGTGCTGCCCGAGTTGTGGCTTGTTTCAAAACAAGGGTTTAAATTGCCTCACTTAATTTTGCATGAAAGAGTTTTGCATTAGGTCTGGCCCAATTCCTTTTAATTTCTGTTAAAATGAAAGCAGCTTTTAATTAGGATGTTGCTTGAAGGCTTCAAGCTGGTGTTAGAAGTAGTTCTAAGCTTCTAAGGTATAAAAGCGTCCCCCTGAAATGAGATTTTTTTTTTGCTTTTATTTATGATTTAAGCATAAATCAGTTTTTATTACTGTTTGTAAACCTCAGGGAATGAATGGAAGTGATTAGCAAACATAATTATCCCCATGGCACAGGTGTTTTTTAGGGACTCGCGTGGCAAATGAAACTGTTTTATACCATCAGTGAAAGCTCTGGCAATTTATGTGATTTTATTTTTTTTTCAGATTCCTCAGTTTCCTGTCATTCCTGCAATTACTCCTCTGGCAGGGCTTGACAGCCTTCCTCCAAATCTGTCTGACATCCCTGCTGCAAACGTGCCCCCCATTCCGGCTCCCTCGCAGTACTTTGCTCCAGCCGTGATCCTGCCCAGCCTGCCCATGAACCCCACGCTGCCCATGGCGCCCAACTCCCCCGCCCTGCCCATGCAGGCCGTCAACCTGCCTCACACCACCGTGGCTTCTCTGGTGCTGCCCTGCCAGCCCATCGTGCCAAACATGCCGGCAGCCACCATCCCGCTGCTGGCGGTGGCGCCGCCGGGGGTGCCGCCACTGCCGCCGCAGCCCGTGTTCCAGCCCGCCTTCCAGCCGCTGCTGCCCGGCGATGCGTCGGCCTCGCAGCCCGGGGCCCAGCCGCCGGCAGCCCTGCAGCCCGGTGTCCTGCACCCTCCCGAGCCGCCTCACCAGGTAAACGGGCCTGCGGCTCTGCCTCGCCAGCCTTCATCCCCCCTCCGGACAGGCTTTGTTCTTGCCCTCGCTACCGGAGGTGGTGGCTGAAGCTGCAGCCTGTGGGGTAGCAGGTGATGTCCTCACCCAGGGATGGGGGTTATCAAGGATATAGGTGTAATCCGACCGTCTTTGGACGGTGAGCAGAGCACTTGGTGAATTTCCTCTTCCTTGTTTGTCTCAGGTCTGGGGAAGTGTGAGCTGTTGTTCTCTCGAGTCAGGAGGGTGTGCCAAGCCTTGCCAGTGCCTGTAGTGGGTCTGTGTGAAATGCAGGGGCTGCTGGGTACAGACAGCAAATATGGGGGAGCTGACAGGAGCAGTGGAGTAGTTTCAGTGCAGAACATCTTTAAAACAGCAGAGGGAAGTGGCCTTCTGGTAAGGACTCTGGAAAACTGCATGGAAAAGCACTGTCAAACCTGCAGGACAGGGATGGATTCTAGCTGCAGACCCTTTTCCCCTTGAAAGAAACAAAGCATAAATGAGCTCAGGTATTAGCAGTATTTACATGGAAACTGCCTCAGGACTGACAATCTGTAAATACTTCTCTCGCCACATCTGTGATATGTCAGTGTGAAATACAGTCAGACCAAAGCAGCAGAGGCCACTCAACCTTTCAATACAGCATTTGGAAAATCTGTATTCTGCCACATCCCTTCACCATAAGACACTAATTAAAATTCGTTGCATCCCATCCCAACCTGTCATGGCATCTTCAGAGCAGTACGTAATTTTTAAATTTCTCTCTTTAGCCATGTATTTGGTGTAGAATTACTCTTGTTGAGAATGTCAGCAGCATGGAGCCTGGGAGTGTTACTTGATGTTCCCTGTGGCTTTAAAGGGAATGGAATCAAGCACATTAGACACAGTGAGCAGGGCAAATACCAGAACTGGAGAGCTGATATTGCCTAACCATCCTGACATAGTCATTAGCTGTCAAATATGTATGGAAAAGTTGCATATGGAAGAGGTTAGGATAAAAAGTAGCTATTATAATGTGCAGAGGAATATTTTAAGAACATTGTTCTGATTTGAAGACTTCTAATGGAGAGGTATTTCTGTATATAATGCCATGCTGTTTTCATAGTTGATGTTTAGCACCTCTGAGTTTTGTTTTGCCTTGGTACATCTGTATGGGCCATTTACTTAACAGTTGAACTTGATGATCTTTGTGGGTCCCTTGCAAGTCAGAATATTCTGTGATTCTCTGATTTAACATTGAAATATTTTATGGATTATTCCAGTCATAAAAGATGTAAAATTGAACCACCCTTCTGTGGCATTACACCAGACCTGTTAGTCTAACAATCCCCCCTACTCTGAGGTGTTGTGAGGCACATCCTGTCTTTATTTTTATCTACATTAAAACCTGGAATAATGGTTTCGGAGCTCATACCCAGAACCTGCAGAGAGCATGTAGCAATGAAATCATGGGGCCTAGTTCCTATCCGAGTCTTTTTTTTTAATGTGTTTTCCAGCATCCTTAAGTCTCTATGTAATGATACTTCCAAAAAAGTAAAAGTTGGGCACACATTTACCTAGTACTAAAAGTCTTCTTTTCTTCCATATGCTCCTTTCATTCCTTCTTCCTCTTCCCACAAGCTTAGTCCTCCTAGAAAAATACATGATGTACCTAAAAGGAGAATGTTCTCTTTTTAAACGTACAACCCAAAAGGACTGTTATGCAGAGTAGTTGCCCAGTCTCTAAGGTAGTTGGCATCCTGTTGCCTGGGTCTGGTTCCCACCAAGTGCTTACGCACTCGAGTTATTTTAATGCACTGGAGAAATCCACTGAGATAAGTGAAACTCCCTCTGTCTACATGGAAGTGTTGGCAGTACTGGGGCCTTGGGGCTTGGCATATCAAGGGTTAAGTTGGACTTCAGTGTGTAAACTGCAGTAGGACACTAGTGTACATTCAGTGAAAGAGCTAATTGTGCCATTTGTGACACAATTAATTAATTTGTAACCTGGTGGTCCCGGTTCTACATATATGGCAGATTTCTTAAAATGCCGTAAATTAGGTTATGAGTAGTTTGTTTTTCTCACAATGTGGGATTGATGAAAGCAGAGCAAAGTATTTGGAGAATGAATTCATCACGTAAGATCTTAAAACAAGTCCCGAGGAGGCCATGGAGGTGCTCTGAGTGCTGGAGCCTCTCTGTTCTGGGGCCAGGCTGGAAGAGCTGGGGGTGCTCAACTGCAGAGGAGAAGGCTCCAGGGAGAGCTCAGAGCCCCTGCCAGGGCCTGAAGGGGCTCCAGGAGAGCTGGAGAGGGAAGGGAACAAGGCATGGAGGGACAGAACACAGGGAATGGCTTCCACTGCCAGAGGGCAGGAATGGATGGGACATTGGGAAGGAATTGTTCCCTTTGAGGATGGTGAGGCCCTGGCACAGGGTGCCCAGAGAAGCTGTGGCTGCCCCTGGATCGCTAGGAATGTCCATGGCCAGGTAGGATGGGGCTTGGAGCAACCTGGGTTAGTGGTAAGTGTCCCTGCCTGTGGCAGTGGGTGGAATGAAACGAGTTTTGAAGTTCCATCCATCACAAACCATTCAGGAATTCTGTTGTTTTTAATTTTGTAGCAAAATCTGGCGTTGTGTCTACTAACTAGTACCTGAGCAATGCACGTTGTCATAATTGCACAGTGAGAATCCTTAGCTTTTATTTAGCGATCTCAGAGGAAGTTTAATCTCTAGTTTTTACTGAGAGCACCCAAACCCAGTTGCACTGCAAAGTTTGAGTCCTTTCTTCCTGAACTGGTGGCTTTGCTCCCTTGTCATGTAGGTGCCGAGCCCTTGGCGCAGGGTGTTACTAACAGCTCTCATTGTGTTGCAGCCCATGCCTGGACACACTCAGTTTGCTCTGGAAGCTGGAGCCCAGGTGCCCGTGCTGCCGGTGCAACCCTCCATGGTCATGTCCCCGCCGTTGCAGCTGCAGCCGGAGCTGGTGCCGCCCTGCGTCCCTCCCGACGGCGTTCCCCAGCTCCATGGCAGCCTTGCCACGGCTGCCCCACCCATCCCTATAGAGCCTGGCCTGCCTCTCCAGCCCTCTGCTCTGCTGCAGCAGATCCAGCCTGATCTTTCCCAGCCGCTGGGCCAGCAGCTCCCAGCTCCCTGCTCGGCTGTCGCAGCAGGCACAGAGACATCTCAAGAGGTAGAGCCCTTCCTCTGAAGTAACTCACCAGCCTCAGCCTTAGTCTTCTTAGTCACTCCTGTGTGAAGCGGGGCTTGTTGCTCAAGGGAGCTTATCCCCTCCATGTGTCAGCCGCTGCTCCTTGATGCCAGCAGCTCTGGGTCAGCAAATAATGAGCTATTCCAAACGAAACCTCATGCTGTAGCTCAGGAAATGTCTCACTGAATTCATGAGGCAGCAGGGCTAAGCACCTCCTTGTCCGTAGCTGAGCTCAAGCACAGAGATAGAAATCAAGAAATTCTCACTGTGAGTTAGAAGATGTTCTGTAGAGTTTTACCAGTGTTTTGTTCAGTCTTGTTTTAAATGTCTCAAGCAGTTGTTCAATCAACCATTATTTGCCTTAAGAAACTGCTCCACAATCTGAGTCTTTGTACTGTAAAAGCCCTTCATGCTTGCCAGCTTGAGCCGTATTCCCATTTCATTTAGCATTGTATCCTCCTGTATTGCCTCATGCCTGCTGCAGCACTGGGATTTTTGTTTCTTTACATACCCAGATGTTTCCAATTCTCTGTGGTCATAGAAGCAAGATGCTTATTGATTTTCTTATAGGACTGTCAGCTCCTCCTGTCTGCTGTTTTGACTTTTCTTCCCACTCCCATAACTGTTTAATCTTCAGTCTTGACAGAACATTTCCTTCTCTTCAGCTCCCTGTTAACAAAGCAAAACAAAAGCTTTAGAATTTCTACCTGATTTCGGGAAATAAGTCTGATTTGTTCTCCGCTCCTGGGTGGAAATGTTCCTCTGTGATTCTGCGTTCAGAGTTGTTCCTCTTGAGTCTCTGTTCTGAGTTACCTTTCCTCCCAAAGTATGTATTTCACCTTTTCAGAATTAGTCTCTTGTTTTTGCCCATGTTTCCATGACTTGTCACATGCTTTGACTTCAGTAAAGCCTGAAATTCCACTGGAGGCACAACTCAATGCTGCCTCCAGAAGATGCTCTGGAAGGCCTGTGCAAAAATGGATCCACTAAAAATGGATACTAGTTCCCCATTTTTCTTGTCCGTCAATGGCAGTTTAATTCTTACTGTCCCAGTGTTCCTACTGTGATGTAGGACATTTCCTGGTGGATATCTGTATCCTGCTGGTTAGGTGTAGCAGGAATGGTTGAGCGTGTCTGCAGTGCTTCACCTGTAGACTTCCCAGAAAAGCTGGGATGGGTCAGGCATATCCATCACTCAAGATATTCCTTCTCCAGCTGTCTTCTTTCTGAATGCACAGCTCGTGGCAGGGTCGGTACTGGTGCCTTCAGTGCAGAGTGCATTCTGTTAGAGATTGTGGAAGTATGAACAAACCTCATTCTTGTGTGCTGTGATACAGGGCATTCAAGTTCTCCTGAGAAGCTCATGGCCACTGAGGCACACATTTGTCCTTCACATCCCACATCCCTCAGAACATTTAACCACTGGTTTGCTAATTTCATTCTCATGTCCATCTCTAAGTTAACTCCTTCTCTCATTCTCTGAGACGAAGCAAGTACCAATCCACATCCTCTCCATGCTAGTTTTCTGACATAGATTGCTAAAGTTTCCTTGGGTGTAAAAGAAGTCTCATACCCGTCTCTATAATCAAAACACTGCATTGTGTTGCTACTCTGCCACAACATTTTTATCTCTTCTGTGTGTCCAGGCACGTGGCAGCACTTGCATCCAAACCAACCTGAACCAGTCAGGCAAAAGAGGTTTTGTAAGGCACTTGGTTGAGTGCTTTACCAGAATGTCAATACATTTTGTCTGTGTTCTCGCTGTTCATTGGTGTTGCAGTTTCATTGAAACTGCATTTAAGCTTGACATGGCTTTATGTGTGGTGTTACACCCAAGGAGTGGGGCTGGCTGGTTAATTGCAGACAACTAGTGGGGCCAACTGTTTAAGTGACACAGAACAGTGGGGCTGGCCAATTCCCCACTGAGCTTTTAACTCCAGCCCACCACTGCTTGAGTGCTCAGTGTGGCGATGGCAGTCGAGGGGCTTGCTTCTAGCTGTGCGTCTATGGAAGGATTTTATAGACGTGTGTATAAATATTTATAAAATTATATATATTTACGGACATTTCTAGTGTGAGTGTATATACTGTTATATACATGCATGGGTGTGTGTGTGTCTGTGTGCACGCATGGTAAGTTTATTACAGCAGGGCCTTCAGCATTGTCACAAATTCTGTGAGATTGGTCTACCCAATGTCAAAATCATGTTGTGATGTCTGTCCCAGAGCTGCAGCCAGTGAAGAGGGAAGCTTTTAGGGGAAATTTGTGTAGATGACACAATGCAAGGGTGATGCTCTTAAACGTTTGAGTTTTCGTATTTTGTTTGTAAGTTCCTCGGAAATTTTCCCACTAAGCCGAACAGTGAAAATACTGAGTATATTTCAGGAAACTATATAAAGCAATGAAGCAAATTAGCAGATACATTAAAAAAATAAAAGACAGTGGGTGCCGGTGTGGAATTGTCCCTCAGTTGGGTTTTGCCATGGTGGTGAGAGCTGTTTTATTCTTTTCACCATCTCGTCTGCTGTGGACTGAGGAAGGGAGCTGGTGGGTTAGTGGCTCTGTCTGAAAAAGTGGTTGGTACCTTGGACAGAAATGTTGTTGGAAGGGTAAAATAAGACAGGTATTTTATCTCCAGGTTCCAAGAACTGGTTAAACAGAATGGTTTTAGGGTTACTGGTGCCAGCAGCAAACCCTTTCCTAAAGGTATTTTCATCTGACAATATAATGTGTTTGCTTAAATGACTTTTTCTTGCATTTTAGGAGCAGGCAATGCAGGACAAACTCCAAGCTCTGTCCCAGGGTTCCGAAAGGTATTGTCATCACCTCTTTGGTGTAAGAAATGCTTGCTTTTTGGAGTTTGTTTTTTCTGACCTGACCAGAAGGAGATGGACTGGGAGCATGTCTAGGGAGAAGCTGACATTCTGGCACCTGCAGCTCTTTTACTCCCTTAGTTTGGGTGCAGCATCCTAGCCTTAGTGTATGTACAGCTGTATGGAGCTTGCCTTTTCCTCCCTCTGCAGCAAACCCAGCCTGTTTGCCCTTCTGCTTGGGGGGCAGAAAGGCAGGAGCTGAGAAGACTTCACCTTAGAAAGTAGGAACTTGTGCAGTTCGGAGAGGGACTGTTAGGATCCCTACAGTGAAGAGATTAGGGGATGTAGGGATATATTTACTGCCAGAAACATTAATAGATCATTTCTTGCTGGGTGTTGTAACCAGAGTATGTGCTTGGTTTGGAGTAGTACCCTTAAATCACTGGGTACATTCCAATTGACTCAGTTTGGGCCAGCTAAAGAAAGTGCAAATGTGCCTTTTTGGCAGCCTTTGTTATGTAGCTTACATGTGATGCATGACTCCATTTTGACTCTGGCTTTATTTTGGGGTTGTTCTTCCTTTGCCTTGTGAAGCTACATGAGTCCAGATGTTGCCTCTGGTAAAGAGATGAGTGACAGCTTGGAAGGAGCAACAGGAAGTGGAAAGCAAGAAGGAAAGTCTTCGAAGAAGCATAAGAAATCCACGCGTGCTCGTTCGCGCCTGGAGAAGTCCAACAGACCCAAATTGACCATATTAAATGCAAGTACAACCTGTTGGTGGGTAACTGTTAGAGTTCCTTTGGCTTTGCCAGGAATAAGGGCTGTTAATCTCTGCGTACAGGTGTGTAACACAGGGGATAAGATGGTGGAGTGCCAGCTGGAAACCCATAACCACAAAATGGTGACGTTCAAGTTTGACTTGGATGGTGACGCGCCAGAGGAAATCGCTACTTACATGGTGAGATGTGGCTGTCCATAGGCTCTCAGTGCTCCCAGTTGCTTCAGGCAGCTCCTCGTGTGTGCTTGCTGCTGAGCTGTCTGGCAGCTGTGGAATGAGGCATTAATAAAAACATTTCTGTTTTCCCCTTTATTTTGATGTGGCCTTCTAGGTGGAGAATGAATTCATCTTGCAAAGTGAAAAAGAGACTTTTATTGAGCAAATGAAGGATATAATTGATAAAGCAGAAGATATGCTCAGTGAGGATACTGAAGGAGAGCGAAGTTCTGACCAGGGAACAAGTCCTCAACAAGATGCTGATAAGTCAGAAATGAGCGAGGTAAGAAATGCTGAATAAAGATTGCTAGTTTGATTCCTTCTTCTTAACAGCCAGATACTTAAATTACTTTTGCATCTTGTGTTAAAAAAAAAAAAAAGCTAAAAAGGTTTCTTAACTAGAAAAAGAATGTTTTTGCTGTGTTAAGCCTTACAGCATGAGTGGGATGATGCTCCTCTTGCACTGATCCAGCTATTTCTTTTGCTGTTTCTTTAACAGGAGAAGCGTCAGTCTCAAATGAAGACACCTGTGTATCAGCAAAATGGTAAGGGTGCCTTTGAATTTCTAGTGGAAGGTGTCCCTGCTCGTAGCAGTGAGTTGGAACTGGATGGCCTTTAAGGTCTCTTCCAGCCCAAATCATCCTGTGAAATTAAGACAAAGTCATGATCTGGAGACAATGGAAATTCATATGTTTATTTGTTATTTTCCTTTTATCCCTAGTTTTACATACTGGAAAAAGGTGGTTTATTATATGTCCAGTGGTGGAAAACCCTACTACAGATGCCCCTGAGTTTTCTCCCCCGGTGCCTCCCAGTGCCCAGCAGACAGAAGGGCCAGGTATCTTATTTACTTTGTAGAGAACGTAATTTCCAGAGCTGCTGTGTTGTCTCCCTTCTGTCCTCACCTAACTAAGCTGTGATGGTTTCACTTGATTTAGTCAGAGGAAGAAGGTGATGAATTTTGTTAAGCTGTGCATTTACATGTGTGTTCCTGAGGTGTTGAACCAAATTGGGAATCATTATCTGAGTTTCAGTCAAGTGTCAGTATTTTAACTATACCTTATGCTATGGGGTAGTTGAAATTCTCATCACTATACTGTCTTTTCAGTAAAATATTTTTTGCATAATCTGAAAATTTTTGTTTGATGTGCATAATAGCTATTTGCTAGTGGGAATCACTGGTGGGTTGTCTGTGCAGCTCACTGGGGGGCTCAGCA
Source organism: Erithacus rubecula (assembly GCF_903797595.1). Lineage (NCBI taxonomy): Eukaryota > Metazoa > Chordata > Aves > Passeriformes > Muscicapidae > Erithacus > Erithacus rubecula. Next base: position 443,852 of record NC_136665.1, read on the forward strand.
GCGATTTCCTTTCCTTGAAAGGTTCACCTTTTGTTTCACGTGTTCTCTCTAGACCCAGAGCAGTCGGATGACCAGCTGGTGAGCTCTGCGGTGACCGAGGCGGCCAGGGTCAGGGCTGGCCAGCAGCTTCCCCTGCACACAGGGGTCAGTGACAGCCCCCTCGGAGCCACCCCATCCTTGGCACCAGCTCCTGCTGCAGCAGCTCCCGCCAGCATAGCAAGCCAGGCAGAGTTCCCAGCCCCAGCGCCGCCGGTGTCCGCCCCGAGCGTCATGGAGCCCGGGGCGGCCGTCAGGGGCCAGCCGGAGTTCCCGCAGCCTGGCCCCCCGGCCCCGCTCCCGCAGCCGGACAAGCCGGCGCGCCTGCCCGACGCGGGGCCGGACGCCGTGGGGCCGGAGCGGCAGCCGGCGCCGCGGGGGCCGTGCCCACCCGAGGGCAGCCAGCCCTTCCCTGCGGCTGCTGGCCCCGACGCCCTGGCCTTGGCGGGCTCCCAGCTCCAGAGCCCCACGCAGCTGCTGCCGGCCGCGTCCCAGCAGCTGGCGCTGGCGCAGGGTGGCGCAGGGATGGCGGGGGTGGGAGTCGGCCTGCTCCAGCAGCAGAACCCCCCTGGCACCGCCGAGTCCGATGGCGAGGGACCTCCCAGGGTGGACTTTGTGGACAACACGATTAAAAGCCTTGATGAGAAGCTGCGCAATTTGCTGTACCAGGAATATGTTCCAACTTCTTCGGCATCGGCAGGGACGCCGGACACCTCCGTGCCACCCGAACAGGGTGACGGTGAATTTACCTCACCGCCTTTTCCCGAAGAGCCAACTCCTGCCGTGGCGTTGGACGGGAGGGAAGCAGGCTGCAGCATCCCGGACACCGGCCAGGAGGTGAAAGCTGCTGCTGAGCCACTGGTGCCCCTCGTGCCCCCAGAGGCCTTGCCCTGCCTGCCGCTGGTCAGTCCCCCAGCGGCTCTGCCCTTCATCCCCTCAAAGCCAGCCTGTAGGGTTGGCCCCAGGGCACAGCTCAAGACCCACTCTCCTGCGGTAGGACACTTCGAGATCTTTTGCTTCCCTAAACATTTCATATCTCTGCTCCAGGGCTTGTTACCTTTGCCTGCTGACTGCTTTCCAGTGTGAAAGCTCGCTTAAATTTTTCTTGTCAGATGCATCCCAATTAATTTCTGAGAAATGCTTGTTAGTGAAAGCCAGACTTTCCCTATGTATTTAGAAGTGGTATAATACTTTAATTCATCTCCTCTTGTGTCCTTTTCAAAGCACACAGAAATGTGTCAATTTCTTTGTAGTTTAAGAATGCAAAACACATGTGGTATTGTCATTCTGGTTCTAATGATGGAGATTTTGCTTCAATTTTAAGTTTAAATGAATGACAGTGGTTGCAATTACTGCCTTCCAAGTCAGCCTGGATAAAGCAAACACTTCACGTGCCTTTGCCTTGTCCACATGGTGCAGCCAAAGGCTGCATTGCAAAGAATTTCTTATATTTCCTGTAATAGTTTCTTTGTCTTCTCCTGAGCTTGGTAGAACAAGATTGCCACGGAAACCTTCAAGGAAAGAGGTAGCAGGCAGTCTGGGTTACTCTGTCTCAGTTGAGCCCCCATGTTAGGTCTTTTCAGATAAAATCCCAAGTTTTTGCCCAGAGAAGCTGTGGCTGCCCTATTCCTGGCAGTGTCCAAGACCGGGCTGGATGGGGTTTGGAGCGACCTGGGATTAATGGCAAGTGTCCCTGCACAGGGCAGGGAGTGGATGGGATGAGCTTTGAAGTCCTTTTCAACCCAAACCATCCTATCCTTCCATATCTTGCTCAGAAGTAGCATTTCTGGAGATAACTCCATTCCCCCTAATAAGGCTGAGCCTGTTCTGTGTAGCATCAGGTGAAGGGGCTCTATAAAACTGCTTGAGAGATGCTGTACAATACAGGAAAGAGCAGTACTCAAGTGACTCTTTAAAGCATGTTGTTTTCTAATGATAAATGGCTTTCTACAGCAGACAAAATTCTCTCTGTGAAAGGTGTTACTTCTCCGGTAATTGGAATTTGTCCTATTAAATCTGTGCCAATAAGGCAAGAGACATAGAACTTCTGAAGACAGACATACTGATGAGGAATGTACAGTCTGGCTGGAAAAGCAAAGCCCCCAAAAAAGAAGAGAGCCCCAAGCATGTGTGTATATATAATATACTTGGTTTCAGTAGCTTGGGATGCAGTTTCAACTGTGATGCCACCACTGCTTTGTTTCTTCCAAGGAAGGAGGAAAAAAAATGTAAGAGTTGGAGGCAAGACTTGCAGGCCACCTCCACAGGCACTGTGAAATAGTTCAGTATTCCCTGGTAGTGCTAGGGCGGCAAGGGGAAATGGGGGAAGGAGAACACATTCTGCTTTGTGAGTGAGGCTGAAATTGTGTTTCTTTTTTCCTTTTTACTGAAAGTCGGACAAGCTGGAATTCACTGGTGTGAGTGCTCATCCCTCAGAGGCAAGAGGTGGGTCAGCAGGTGGAACAGGTAATGCTCCTCTGGCCATCCCTGCTCGGTGTCAGTGGCAGGAGTGGGGCAGCAACCCATCCATGCTCAGCAGCCCTGTGTGTTTCTGAGACACCAACACCAAGATAGTTCAGGCCCAATGTGCCATGGAAGTTTCATTCTTCTTCTCTTTTTATCCTTAAAAATTTTTACCTGACTAATGAAATTCCACACACCTATTATTATTTGAATTCCCCCAATCACTAGATCTGCCTACCTGCAGGTATTTTATATTGCCATTGCTATTGCCTCCTGCATTTTCAATCGTGTATTGCAAAGATTGGCATTTTAAATTATTTCTCAGTGGTACACTTCAGTTTATCACAATAAAAACACAAGCTTTTATTATATTAAAGCATTCCAGACATAAATATTTTTTCCCGACTTCAAAACAGGTCCAGTCGCAAGCATCGCTTCAGCTCCTGCTGCTCCAGCAAAAGGCCTCCTTCAGGTAACCAGAACTAGAAGCGGTTTTCTGCTCGATTGTTCCAGTTCCTTTCATTAAACTCTCTTATTTTCTCCAGGTTGCACCTTCATCATCAGGCACAGTTCCACAGATGGAGTCTCTCCAGAGGAGCGAGGAGGCAGAGAGGACGGCTTTGCCTGCACACGCCGACAGTGTGACGCAGCGAGCAGCAGCAGATGGGGCGATGAGTAACTTCCACAGGGACGGCTCTCCGGGCTCTGGTTCCCATGGAAAACAGGTTGAGGCTCAGGGGAGCGGCACGCCAGCCAAAACCATTGGCAGGTTTTCAGTGGTCAGCACGCAGGATGAGTTAACTCTAGCGGCGCCGCAGTGCCTGAGGTTCTCGGCGCCCCCAGACGTGTACCTGGACGAGCTGCCCTCCAGCCCGGACATGAAGGCTGCTGTGCGCCGGGTCCAGACGGCCTCTTCTGTGGACGTGCTGTGTGAGCAGGCCTCGAGCGACTCAGCCGACGAGCCCTTCGTGCGGCAGCCAGCGGCTGCGGCTGCGCAGCTCTCCCCACCCAGCAGCAGCACAGCCACGGACTTCATTAAAAAAGCAGCTGCTTTTCTGCAGAGGTCTGGCAAAGGTGGCTCCCCCGGCCCAGAGTCACCCAACGGGCAAGGTGCAAAGATTCCTACTATCAACATCACATCCTTCCACTCGCAGTCGTCCTACATGAGCAGTGACAACGACTCAGAGTTTGAAGATGCTGATATGAAGAAAGAATTTCAGAACCTGAGAGAAAAGTATGTTGGGTTGCAAGTGATGTGAGAGAAGCTTGTTAGCCTACCCTGGCAGCAGCTCAGCTTAGAATAAGTAGAGCTGTAAGGAGTAAACTGGTTCTGGGCAAATTAGGCATTGCCAGGACCTTCCCCCACCACACATCCTGCTGTGCATTGCCTTGTCTGCCAGTTCCAGTTAGAAGAATAACTCATAGAATCCCAGAATGTTTTGGCTTGGAAAGGACCTTAAAGATCATCTCGTTTCACCCCCTTCCATGGGCAGGGGCACCTTCCAGCCTGGCCTTGGACACTTCCCAGGGGTAGGGAGTCGCCACATATTGTTGTAGCTTTGCATGCTTGGAGATGAGCAGCTGATTGCTTTATAACCAGCAACTGTTTTGTTTCTTCTTTTACAATTAATTGCACTGTCAGGATGTGGTACTTAATGAAATACATTGCTAGCAGAGTACTTTTATTTTTTTTAGGCATATGAAAGAGATTGCTGAACTACAGACACAGCAGAAGAATGAGATAGAGGCACTGTATATTCGGCTGGGGAAACCCCTTCCTCCCAACCTGGGCTTCCTTCACTCCGCCCCGCCGAGCGGCCGGCGCCGAAGAACCAGCAAAAACAAATTGAAAGCTGGAAAACTCTTAAATCCTCTGGTTCAGCAGCTCAGGAGTGGAACATCAAGCACAAGTAGGTACACTGGGTGCTTCCCTTCGCCTATTGCTTGTGTCAGTTGTGGCTCTGCTGTGTGATGGCTGGGACTGCTAGAAAGGATGGAACTTCCGTGGGTTTTGAGCTGGCATGCTTTTGGACAGGCTTGTCCCAGTTCCCGGTAGTGAGCCATACCTGCCTGCTCTGCATTGGCTACTGTGCTTGGCAGAGGAGTAACATTCCACTGTAATATGGAAAACAGCCTGGTTACATCTGCTCCATTCTCCAAATGCAATTTAATGATGTTTGTATTCACTTCTTAGGTGCTGTTATGCGTTATTTATTAGGTGTTGTATCTTGTTGTTGTTTACTTTTTCCTCCAAGATGTCATATATAAAAGATGGGACTGCATTTGCTCCCCTGAAGAATGGGAGGTAAAAGCAGTTACAGAACCACGGTGGATGCTTTGACCATCTGAAATAGTGTGAGATTTTCACACAGCACTTCAGTCTTGAAATTTTATGTCTTGGAAAGTGACAAAAATATAATAATACCTGGGAAATATTGATGCATCTATTTTTTCAGCAAAATATAGAATAGAATATGCATATTTTTTCTTCAGCTTAGTTCGTGCTGCTATTTGGGGGAGCAGCAGCATTTCCAGCATTCACCCTTTATTTCAAACCTGGTGCCTCTTGTTTTGAATATTACTGCATCATAAGGTCCCTTTGAATTTTGTTGCATCAATCTTTATAGACAGGGTATTGAGGAGGATTTTGCTTTTAGCTAAGGATTTCAGCTGAGTTGGGAAAAGCAAATACATTGCGGCAATGAGTTCTGTGTGGCCCATCTTGAGTTGAGTGTTTTTGCCCACAGGGACTGGAGCAGTGTTTGATACTGTTTGTATTTCTACATCTATCTAGATATTTATAGATTGAACTTACCTGTAGATAGCTAGATAGATGTCTCTATCTGTACTTTTGTCTACACAAATATCTCAGGTAAAGAGGCTCAAAACCCAAAATACCTTTGCAGTCATGTGTGACATGAATTTATCAGCAAAAACATCTAACAGGCTATGACAATTATACTCAAATAGCTATAAATAAAACGTTCCTTGTGTCTTTGCTGCAACTTCTTATTTTTCTCCATTTGCTTAATTTCACCTTTGGTATGGTATAGCAAACCTCTGCTTCTTGCTTTGTCATTCTGTGCGTTCGTCCCCCTCCCCAGCACCCCAGCAGCTCTCTTTATTCTAGCAGTGCTCCTTCTGAGGCTCCTGAAAACACTGAGGAGAAACTGAAAATCCAACCTGGAGAAACAGGATCAGTAATAGGAGGTGTGGATTATTTTCTGGTGCAGGCTGTCCCTAAAGTCTTTGCTCCATCCAGTACATCAGAATGGTGAACAGCTGTTCCTCTTGGGTTAAAGATACGGATTATTTTTAGGCAGAGTTTTCAGAGATTATTCAGAGTTTCCTAGCTGTTGCCATTGCATGTGTTGTGTTTGTTTGCTCTTTCAGGTAACCTTTCAGACTCTAAAGACTCGCCCCACAAGGAGAGCACTAACTCGCAGCCGGGCTCCCCCGAAGCGGCGGCGATGCCTCCCGGCGCAGCCCCTGCTGTGGGCAGGGCTGTGCAGACCCAGCAGCCCTGCTCTGTCAAAGCCTCTCTGTCCTCTGACATCTGCTCTGGCCTGGGCCCCGATGCAGCCGACGCCAACACAAGCTCTGGCCAAGGTGATTTTTCCTGCCACCTGTTTTGTGTCTCTCCCAGCACGTGCTGAAATTAGTTCCCTTCCCTTAGGCTGGAACTTATTAGGAGTGATAGAGGAACATCAGCCTTTGACAATCCAAATTACTGGCTTATCTTTAAAAAGAGCGTTGCTGTATTGTCAGAAGAGCAAGATTTAAGCAAAAGCTACCAACACTTGAGAGGGCATGCCCAAGACATCCCTAATTCTTAGGAAAGAAAAATCTTTCAGTTTTGCCACCTGTCATTTTATCCTAATACCTTCTCTGGAGTCTGCCTTAGAGATTCCTGAGAAAAAATGAACAGAAAATAAAAAGATACAGAAGGCTAGGAGAGTGTTTGCTTTGTTTCATTTCTTTACAACTGTTTGATTCTGATAGATCCCAAATTCCTCATTATAAACTGCCAAACAGTCTTGGGCATGAGAGAAAATAAAAGTGAAATTAAAAGAAAACCAAACTCGGGGACCAAGTTATGTTTCCTTTCTATGAGGGGTTCACTTAGTGCGTAATTTTGGAGTCCCAGCCACAGGGCTCTAGACTGGCTGTGCTCCTGAGACCCCATCCCTGAGACCTCTGTGTATTGCCCCCCATTGTAGGCTTTGACTGATCTTGTTGCCATGCATATGGGAAGTTCCAATGATGATTAAAATACCTTCCTGTCATTGCACATCCTGCCAAACTAATCGACAAAATATCTATCTGTCCTCTTCTGCTGTTATTGCATCTTTTGTGTATGGTCAGTGAACTTGCTCCTCTTTGGCAAAGTTAAGGGGAAGATGTGGAGGTTTAACTAACAAAGCTGATTTGACTGATGGTTTAGGACATCTGATCACAGCTACCTGTACTTTATAAGTGTCTTTGTTTTCTTCCCTTTATATTCATTTACAGGCTGGACGGTTTTCCACCAAACGTCTGAGAGAGTGACCTATAAATCTAGTAGCAAACCTCGTACCAGATTCCTCAGTGGACCTGTGTCTTTGTCCATCTGTTTGTATTTGTTCTTTTGTATTTTATCACAGTCCATCTTTCTTTTACCCCTTTTTCCAATTCCATGGTTTATATCTCTAATATGTTTGGCAGGATGCCCCTTTTTCTGAACCATCTTTTCTTTCTTTTTCTTTTCCTTTTAAGTAATCATCATGAACACACCTTATTTATATTAATTTTTCATGTGAAAGCTTTTTTTGCACTGCTTTTGGCTCGTGCCTGGGCACCAAAAGCATGTGTGGAAGATCTCATCATTTATTATATATAGCCTGATGGTAAATTTTACCCTGGACTTATCAAAGCTTTTGTACTTTATGTGATTTCTGTTGAAGTAATTTTATTTGCAATGTGGCAAATATACATGTCTGCTGTCCCGGTTCCAGCGACAACAAAACGAAATCCATCCTTCTGTAGACGAATGGTCTCTTTCACACATGTTTGGACTCTGAAGACATGCATGTAGCAAGCTGATACAATTCTAGAAGGTCACTGGAGGGTATAACTTCCATACAAGGGCTGTATTAACTCAATATACAGTACTGTTTATATCCACTCTATTTTCTTTAATTTTTTCCCCGCTCTTTGCATGTGGAAATGCTGAGACAACAGTGCTCCAGCTAGTTCTTTCCAAATTTGTGTCCCAGGTGGGCTTTTCCCCATGCAGTCACTTTAATTAGTTTAAGTGAGTAATTTTTTTATTAATTCATAAGCAGCAGGAAGATCTGGTTACTCTAAGGGAGAGTTCCATCAAATTTTTGTGTAAGCTGATCTGGCTGAAGCACTTGACTCAGTTTATTTTCTTATGACCTTATGTGACCTCAGAGATGAAGTCAATTAGCAGTTCATCAAAGCGTAAATAAGTAAAAAGCAATATCAGATATTCAGATGATACTTGGAAATGGATTGCTAGGATCCAGGAGTTTTGTCTCAAATAACTGTGCACCTTCTATTTGTGCCCTATTTGTCTGACTTCTGAAGTAATTGGCAATTCTACCAAATGATATCAAGCTACTTAATGAAAAAATTAAGACTTTTTTACCCAATTGCAGATGCTGCTTTTTAGGCAAACGGATTTTGCTTGTACAATAAAGATATGTTGTACTGAACAGGTACTATAGGCCACTTACATATAACCTTAGAAGGGCTGATAATGTTCTTGAGAAAGTGTTTGGATAAATAACTGTGGGTTTGCAGTAGGATCAGATCTCCCCTTGGAGTTCTACACTGCTTATTGCTGTCCATGTGGGTCAGGTCAAAGGCACAAAACCACTCCAATACACTCCTCTTAATTTTGTGAACAAATAGTATTTTAAAAAACATCCGTTTTTTTTGTTTGAGCTCCCTGAAAGTCCAAACACTCGTGTGACTGACGTTTACAGAATTTTTTATTGTATAAGCTTTTAACAACTGGTGAAGTCATGAGACTATTTTGCATTTAGGGATTCTTTTCTGAGAACCTGAGAGAATTTCTCAGCTCCCCAATTCTCCCATTCAGTGTTATAGTGGCCACAGTAATTTCTTCCTCTGCACATGTAATTCCCAGAAGTTATTCCATTAATATCCCATGGAATTCAGTAGGATGCAGAAAGTCTGGGAGATAGCAATTACAAACCAGTATATTAAAAATGTTTGGGTGCATGGATGTTGTGAATGAAACCAAGGGAATATGTAAATCCTCTGAATCGTGAAGTTTCCTAATGCTTAAATAACTCAGCATGACTAACTGCTTTCTGTTCTCAGCCCACGTGCTCTCTCAAGCTCTGGGTGAGTGCTGGGGGAGGTTTGGCCTCCCCCATCCCCGAGTCCCAGGAGATGGGCATAGTTCAGGCACTTCATGCAATCCTAGGTCAGCCCTGAGGGTCCCAGGCCTGAGAGCACAGCTTGGCTGCCAGGGGAGCCTCTCACCTGGGGTGCCTCTCACCTGTCCCCATGGCTGAGCTACAGGCAGGTCTGCTGGGGCAGGAGGCTATTCCAGCTTGTTTTCCTGCAGGTGAGCCCAGCAGGGGGAATGTGTGTGAGAGAAGGGCTGGGGCTGTGTGCATTGCTGTCCTTCCCCAGGGAGGCTGGGGCTGGGACAGTGGGGGGCAGGACAGACAGCAGGATGTTCTGTGGAGCTGGGATCCAGAGCAGCCATGACTGGAGCCTCAGGAAGAACAGTGCTTGAGGAGGGCCAGCTTGGACATTGGGGCTTGGAGCAGCCTGGGACAGTGGAAAGTGTCCTTGCCCATGGCAGAGGTGGCACTTGTATGGGCTTTAAGGTTCCTTCCAACCCAAACCACTGCAGGTAGGATTCCATCCTCTGTGCAGTTGTACAGAGCTGGGACATGGCTGTCCAGTGCCAGCAGCTTGGTGGCACTTCCAGTCAGTCAGAATCCTGGGCCTATTCTGTAAGTCAAGGTTTCCCTGGTACTTTTTTGTTTGAGAGCTGTTGGGGGAACCATTGTGCTGCATTTTCAGAAATGCTCTGAATCTGTATGTTTGGTTAAGGAAAACCAGCCCTTTGGCAAGGTTGGATATGCCAGCAGGAGACCTGCTGCACTGGCAGAGAAGTTGGCAATGACTTTAAAAATAAATGTTCAGGTGCATTAAAGATAATATCACAAGGATCTTGCTTTCGTGACAAGATCCATTGGACTTGAACACTTCCACAGTGTTCTCTGGGACTTTTTTTATCTGTTGCCCATGTCCAATATTGATTTCACCATTGTATGTTTCATGAAATAAAATATTTTTGATGGGCTTTGGCATAATTCTATCCTGAGTTCCTTTTTGGGTTAAACTACAAGGGTGCCCTAGGGAAGAGTTTCCACTGATCGTGAGTGGAATTTTCAAAGCTCTATTTGGGCTGGGTTTGAAATCCTCTGTAATGCAATTATTACTAGGTCTGTAGCAGTTCATATAGGGATGTGCATATGCAGTTATGGAAATGGTCTAGCAGTTTGTTGCCACTACCATTTTTTGTAGCTTTCCAGCTTTTTGGCAGCTGTTAGTGCAAATATGGGACAGTGGATTTTTTTCTGTTCTGTATGATATAATAGCTATTTAATTCCTCAGATAAGAGATCTGGAATGGGAGGTAAAATGCTCTACTGAACTTCTACAGTCTTACATTAAATCTTAATTATTATTCATTTTGTTAACTTTACAGTTCTTACACACATTAATTTTAGCAGTAATACAATTAATCTGAATTAAAGTGAATTTTTAACTGAATTGAGTTCATAACCAGCTGTGGCTGATGACTGTCAGTCCCGGCTTGAGGCAGTCTCACCACTTAGGGAATGTTTCCCATCTCCCAAGCCCCATGCTAGAGTGATGCTGCTGGAAGGAGCAGCTCTCTGCTCGGTGCCTGACTCTCCTGTGATGTTTTCCTCAGAGCTGGCGCCCCTCACACGGGTGTTCCGTGAGTGTGTTGAGTATCTCCGCTCTCTGTCACTTCCCCGGGCTGGGTTTGGCAACTGAGCTGCTGGGAAACCTGTGCCTGGCTGTGCAGGAAGCAGAGAGGTTGGTGATTAAGGTGTTTTTACACACGTTTGAGCACGTACTGCAGTCAGCCACCTGCTTTTACTTCTTGCAGGCAGGTGCTTTCCATTTGCATTCATACTATGCTAAGAAGTGCCTGTTGCTGCAGGAAGGAGCCTCTAGGATTGCTGCCATGGCCACTGCCATTGTGGGAGTTGGTAGCTAGCTTTGGGATAGGCAAGGTAAGGTGTATCTGAGGGGTAAAAGGGGCAAAAGATATAAGAATACAAGACAGATGGTTGAGTTGTGAATGTGACTGTGTTTGCTATCTGGGCTTTGAGATGAGAACTGAACTTGGTCATGCTTGTATTGCTGTAGTCATGTCCTTATTTTCCCAGGCTAGAAACCTATATGAACTAAATGAAGTAATAAGAAACTCTTTCAAAGCAGTCCTCTGTTCCTCATGACCCATATCTAAGCACAAACATATCTTCTCCCTTACTTCCTCCCTCCCTCATTTCTTTACTTTCTCTTCCTCAGTCTCTGACTGAAATCGCTTCCTTCTCCTCTGAAGACTCGTTTAGGGCCTGTGTCAGCCTGGACCTGCAATCTCTGAGTTTAAAGCTGCATTTCTGGCACAGTAACAAAATGTTACACCACTGTTTACTCTAGAGAAAAAGCACATCTATACTCTATCTTTTTTGCCCCAGTCTGATTTTGCTCATGGTTTCAAGTGCTTCTTCCCAATGAACCCACCATAGCCCATGTCAGACAGTCATCTACCCCCATCCCATAACAATATTCTTCTTATCAAGTCCAAAATACCTTTCAGGAAATTTGGCACCCAAATAGCAACGGTGCCGATGTCTGGCAAGATCTGACAGTCGAGTTGGGGTCTCGTCACACTTCTGGCACTGCTATCTATCAACAGACTGTAAAAACGTGATGAAGGATGGAACGAGACAACAATGGAAAAACCACATAGTTTAGTTAAATTAAAACTCGGCTACCCTTGTGGATGATTTTTCTGCACTTGGACAAGGCATTAGGGAAACTCATTCACAGTTCCGTTCAATTGAAGTTCAGAGTCTCACATTTAGACACAAATCCTACAAATAAGCTATTTGGAAACAATTGGCCTCAGACCTGCAGAACAATGTATCTTTTTGGACTTGTAAAACAAGATTTTTAGGGTTGTTTTATGGTTTGTCTTTGCAGCCAGACTAGCTTGACTTGTTCCTGAAAGCATTTTTGGCCTCCAATCACAAACTAAATTGACATCATTTCCTGCATTAATAGGAAACAAATCAAAACCTTCTATTAGGAAGCCAAGACAATTCGGGGAAAAAAAATTTAAAACCCATCAACCAAAAAAAAAAACCCAAACAAATGCATCTTTAAGTCACGAGCCCTTGCTTTTGGCATGCTGTGGTACTTTTCTAAGCTTTTGAATGGCTGCACATTAAGAAAGGTTTGAGCTTTCCAGTTATTTAGGCTTCCTTTACTCACCTGAACTGCTGACTTTGTCTGTCCTTTCCTGCATAATAACTACTTTTTGATTGCTTAAAAGTACAGAAGCTTGTCCGTCCAATTTGTTGTGTTTAGTCTTACCTAATTCTGTGTGTCTTGTATTGTTTTACCTTGTAGGGTCCACCTTGAAACGACTATGTCTAGGCAAAGATCACAGTAGTAGTAACTATCCCATTTTTGTTTCTCAGTATTTCCTTCATGGCATGGGATGTTCTTTGCTTTTTTATTATTACTTTTTTTTACTAAAAGCTAGTCGTTTAATAAGTTGAGCTGATGCACTTATATGAAACTAGACTGTGTAAATTGTGATACTTTGAGAGTAATGCATGTGCTGTGATGTCTTGGGAATCTCGCATGCTGCAAGAGAGTTGTGGTGTTCTGTGTGTGAGACCGTGCACGCATGCGGCCAGGAAACTGGGTCCAGTGTCTGTCTCTGAAATACACACCTTTATATGACTGCAGTTCTCTGCTGGAGGAATTGATAACTTAAAACCATCCCAGCCCCCTTGAGCTGCATGAAATAATTAAACACCAGTTGAAGAGCTTTCCTTTCCAAGTCCTTACTTTTCTCACTTTTACCCCAAATGAAGGAAAAGGAAATTAGTAGTATTCATTTAGAAGTGACGTTGCAGGTTGAATGCATGATCATTTAAAGGTTATGAATGTATTTTATATAACTGTAGGACTAATTGTTGTACTTGGTTTTATTGGCTGGTAACTGATTTAACAGAGAAAATACACAATGTTCATTTTTGTTTATATTATAATTTTACTACAGTTCTATGAACTTTTTGCTTGGAGAGATGGTCTTTATTTCCAATCTTTAGGTATCTCAAATATGTTAGCTGAGAAGTTACTTTACATTTTCTGCTTAGGTTAGATTCAGACTCCTTCAGTTGCAATTGCCTGCTGACCTTGCTGTGTCAGACTTGCAGTCACTAAGCAGCAAAAGGACAGAATATTTTTTTTTACTAGTTCTTCTGGAAAGAAGTGAACATGCAAAATTAAATCTCTATCAATACTCTTCCTGGCCGCTTCTATCTATGCCAAAAGTTCTCTGTTTTTATCTCAAGCAGTTGCCCCGCCTACTACATCCTCTCTTCTCTCTCTTTGACACTTTCTTGGTCCTGTTAGGGTTTTTTCCCTAAGATATGCAGATAGCCATGTGAGTGGTCCTGGCATCATCAAGAGAGGTGGTGGGCTCCCAGAGCCTTTGAGATGCAGGAACCAGCCCTGCCTATAACCTCTATGACAATGACTTTTTTCCAGGAGGACAGCAAACTTATGCAAGTAAAATAAATGGTAAATTCATTTCATATTGCTTGCAGTGTTAGCAATACATCCCACCTCCCTCTTCCTCATGTAGGTCTCTGAGGAGATGTTGTGTGGGATATGCTTTATGGGGCTGCATTCCTGACTTCACTCCCTGTCCCTAATTTCACCCACAAGTTAGTGACCAAGGTAACATGATGTGATAGAAAATGCAAACCCATTGGACATGGACCATTTCTTTAAGCAAAGGTGTTCTGCAGCCAGGAGTGGGGAGGGTTAGAAATCTGAAAAGCCACCGTTGGAGTGGCAGTAGGTAAGAAGGGGTTTGAGCTTCAGGGATGAGGCAGAGACCCCCATCTCAGCTCTCTTTGTGATTTTCCAGGATCCTCGACCAACAGCCTGGTGACGTGTCCTGAGCCCCTCCCACAGTCGACACTGCAGGTTCAGGCCAACAACAGTAACAACAAGAAAGGGACATTCACAGGCGACCTGCACAAGCTAGTGGACCAGTGGACGAGCAAAACTGTTGGAGCTGCACAGACAAAACCTTCTTTAAACCAACTGAAGCAGAACCAAAAAAGGCAAGACATGGAGCCAAAGGCTAACCCCATGCAAACGCAGAATGAGATATGTGGAGTAAGTGGCCCTCCTTGAAGGACATACCTTTTGCTATGTGTCTGACAGCCTTTGCAGGACTCAGATGTGGAGGAAGACATAGACTAAAGTCACTCCAGATAAATGCTTTCTATAAATGTCCGGCTCTTTTCATTCATTACTAAATCAATTTTTTAAAAAATTTTCCTTTGGAATAATCTTAAGGGATATATGGGTAGCAATATATATAAAAATATATATTTTTAAATTCCAAACTGCTTCTGAACAGCAATACATGCAGTACTCCTATGGTTATCATCTGTTGCTCAATTTCAATAGTTTCAACTATTACTAAAGTTTACTAAAGTTTTCTTCTTGATGTTTAATATTAACCTTCCTCAGAACAGGGGCTGGTGGCTTCATGGTTGGGAGTTGTTTGAGTGGAATTGGAGTAAGTCCTGTGCTGGGAGAGGGGACAGCTGGGGGTGTGCTGACCCTTGTTTGTTGGACACCACCATCCTCAGAAATGCTGTCAAAGTATCCTACAACAGGTAGGGAGTTGGAAAGCCCACACTGGTTTCTTCCTGTTCTCAGCAGCAAGACAAAGCCATTGCCAGTGCATAATGTCTATGTTCAGTGCTGCTGAGGACTGATACAGAGGCAGCACAGCAAAGAAGGAGCACACATCCAGAATCCCAGTTCACCATTCTGGCCCACCCTGGTCTGGGTTTCCAAACCTCTTCCTTCTCCCAGTTGGAGATTCTTTGACTAGTGATTTTTGCAGGGTTAATTTTCTTGGAAGACTGCAAATTGAGTCAAAATAGAGGAAAATAACAGCAAGGAGCTGTTTTATGATCCCCCAAAGGCAAGATAAATAAATCTGGATAGTAAACCACTGCCTTTTTGGGATGTAGAAGTTAAAAATCCTGTAGCTGTAGTAGCTCTGTAGCTGTTGGTGAGGTGAAATGTACCAAAGCAGGAACCTCACTAGTGCATCTGCTTTGGTACCTGCTGGTTCCTGAGTGAGTAAATAATCCTTTTACTCAGTAATGCTTTAACCAGCTCAGGAGTAAGCAATGTCTACTTAAGACCCTAACAGTTCTCATAAAATAAATCAAGGTTGGTGCTAGTTAAAACCAAACTGAGGAGTTCCATAAAGTGATGGGGAGAGCACAGTTTGTTGTTTTTTTTTTTTTTTTAAGTCACTCCTTACTTTCTCGTTATGTGCTTTTTGCAGTATTTTGGTGTCTTTCCCCTGAGACCGCTGCAGAAGTTTGAAGTATTTGATGTGGATATTTTGCCCACCTGTATCTGTGGAGAAACAAGTGGTTATTTTACTTATATAAATCACCTGTTAGTGTCAGTCTAGGGTTGATTGTACCTCCTGCAGTTTTGGTATGTCTGTCTCAAAGCCTGTGAGAGAAGGCAGTGTGTCACTGTGAGAGCAGCAGGAATGTCTCTGTCTCAGTACACTGGATCTTAGAGGGGTTATGTCTTTCTCAACCATGGCAGTTGTTCCAGGGAATCAGCAGAGCTGACTGAAGTTTTTTGGAGGTGATTTGCCAAGAGCATGGAGAGATTGGGATTCCCTGCTCTTAAATTTGCATCATTCCTTGGCGTGTGGAGGAGTGCCATCATCTGAAGCCCTGGGGTGGGTGAGACCTGGGGTGGTTTGGGGCATGAAATCCTTGCAAGGACCATGCTGGTTGCAGCAGAGGTGCAAGGGCAGATGGCAGACACTGCTGCTGTAGTTTTTGCTGAGTGTTTTGGTTATGAAGATGGCACAGAATGCTGCAGGTGGCAGGTATGACATAGAGTTTGATAAGGATTGGTTTGGGAGATCAGCATGGTTCTGCTGTTTGTATCCTCTGAAATTGACCCTAAAGGGGAAATTGAAGTTGAGGGAGAAGAGAGGAGCATGGTGTTGGGAGAGAAATGGCCAAAGGAGGAGGAAGGGAACAGAGAAGACTCCTATTGTGGACAGCTGGACAAGTAACCTGCATGTCAGTGTTGGAGGGATGAGCTCCATGGGGAGATGTTACACCTGTGCTGAATCACAGCTGAGTCAACTGGAAAGACAAAAAGAACTTGGGAAATCACAAAAAGGATGGAAAAAATGGCTTTCCAAGAGAGATAATCTGAAGCTCAGGCTGTAGTTCTTAAGTTCATCTGGTAACACTGTCTTTTGATTAAAAATGTCTTTGCAAGAAAAGAATAAGGAGCACTAAGTAGATTTCCAGCCCATCAGAGAAGGCTATTATAAGGTTTTATGTTGGAAATAAAGGCTGGATAAGTAGGAAACAAGGTAATTCTTATGCCTTTTGTGTTTTTTTTAAACTGGAACAAACTAGTACAGAGCTGTTAGGGTGGGCTGTCTCACATGGGCTTAGTTTTGGAAAAAGCTGTCGCTTTTTTGGGAAAAGCAGTCCCTTGTGATGGTCAAAAATGGGACCCTGGGAGCGCAGGATTTGTATCTTCACTTTTGCCCTGTCTCTGGGGCTTTTTGTAAAGAGAAATGCCTCCTGAAAGAATTCCATACAGGAGTAGGAGTGAAGGGAGTTGTCCCTGGATGAAAAATACATTAAACAATAAAAATAAAATACAAAATATTAACTATACATTTAAATAGAAAAAATAATTTTTTACTTTTCAATTTCTTACTGTTCACCCACTGTTATGAATATGCAGGGCAGTTGTGTAGTCAACTTGGAATCTTCTCTTTCCTCCAGGACAGCGGACTCATTTACCTGAATTATCTCTTTTTTTACTCAAGACTTCTACCACCAGCAGCAAATTGTTTGCTGTGAATAAAATATATTATTTTTAACTAAATTAAAGCTACTCTTTAAGGCTGGAAATAGAAGAGAAACTGGTTGTGTGTTGAATAAGAGTGAATGGTTTTCTTTTCATCCTCTGCCATCAGAAGTGCAGACAGCAATAATGTAATTGGTATGCGAAGGAAAACTTTGTATTCTGCTTTGTTTCTATGAAAGTTACCAGTCCATTTGCCTGCAAATCCTGGTTGATCATATTAGAAATCTAGGGGGAGACCTTTCAATGGGGGAGGAACCTTCATCCAGTTGTGTCAGAGGAGCATTGAAATGTTCCTTTTCAAATGGTTTTATGAAGCATAGAAATGCAGGTAGATTCTAATCAGCAGTTTGAAATGCAGTAGGAAATATTAGAAAGAACTGAGGTCAAACCACCTGAGTGATTTCTCTGTGATCTTTGTGAAGATATGATGAAATAATAATTTTTACAGGTAATTTTGGTTAGCATTAGTCAAGGAATAAGATTAGGAATATGAGCTGCCTTCTATGCAAAGAATACTGAATACTGTGTACTTAGAGACATTATTTGGAGGTGCCTGAGAATGAAGGGTTTGCCAAAAATGTTTTCTATTCTCCATGCTGTGTGTAGCTCCATGGGTTTTACAGAAAAAACATTACCCCTACAAAGCTGAAACATGTTCTCAGCACATAGTGAGATTGTTTCTGAGAACACACAGTTCTGTGTCACTGGGTGGTGTGTGCTGGGCCTTGGACACCCTCAGCAGCATCTGAACCTGTGCTGGCATTTCCTGACTTATGGGCTTGGGAGGAGCCAGGCTGGGCACGGCCATGGTGCGAAAACCAAGCCATAGCCCCTTCACTGTGCCTTCCATCCCTATTGGATTGGGAAAATAATCAAAAATGAATCTGTATTTGAAACTATTCAACACTGCCTTGGTCTGAACAGCAGAATAGTTTTCCAGGGAATTGAAAAGCACACACAGATCTCTTCACGGGTGCCTAAAAGTTTTGGGGTTTCGGCAGACTGGGCAATAGTGATAAGAGATGGGTTAACATCCTTACCTGCTCGTGTTGGCAGCCAGCTCTGACTCTGCCCTCTGACTCAGTTTCATTTCAGCGGGAGCTGGTCCATGCACAAGGAAAACACTGATGCTAATGGGGTAGCCAGCATAAACAACTTACCTAAATCTTGCCTCTTCAAATGGGTTGTGATAGCTATGGTCAGCTTTCACAGCAGAATTAACTGTTTTCCTCTGTTCTGATATGAACCCAGAAATATTTATGGTTTTGGTAAGTCACACTCAATGCTTGGCTGTTCAAAAGTACTGGAGCTGTGAGTATCACTGGGATTGACAGTTTGAAGTTTGCCTGGCGGAGCCCAGGAAAAACTAAAACAAGCCCAAAGAACAGGTTTGGGGTATTTGAACCACCCTAGTCTTTTTCTCGTGAGTTTTTTTTTTTTTCATTTTTACCAGTGTTTTTCGGTATGTTGTTGCTGTGTATGTTTCTGAATGAGTTTGTGTGATTGTCTGGAGGAAGGGGAATAGACAGCCACAAAGAAAAAAATGGTCAGGAGAAGGCAGGTGTGGGGGAAGCTGGAGCTGGTGGCTGGTACCTGCAGGGATTTCTACAGGTGTTCTGAGCAGAGGTTTGTCAGTGCAGGGAGAGTTGGGTGGGTGCAGGTAAGGAGGTGGCACTGCAGAGGTGTGAGGGTGGTGGGTGAAGGTGCCACTTCTCTCTTGGCTCAGTTAATTGCTTTGGCAGAGAAGCCTAGTGGAGATGTAGAGGGAAAGAGCTTCCCTGCCCTCCTGAGACCCCACCCTCAGGACTCCCTGCCAATCTCATGGCTGCACTTGTGACTCACCCCCAGCTCAGGGAAGCCCTGACCTTCCCTGGCTGTCACCCACATCACCCTGGCTGGCTTGAGATGCTGAGCCAGGGCTGTTCAGTGCTGTGCTGTGATCCCAGCAGTATGGTGCATGCACCTTGTCCCTCACTGCCTGAGTGTCCATCTGCTGCCCTTTGAATGGGACCAGCAGAGGGACTTGCAGTCTCATGGCTTTCCTGGAGCTGGGAAATCCACAGCTTTGGGGCTGCTTTTCTGGCACATGTTAATTCTGATGTTTCAGTCGGCACCTTCATGCAGGAATTGATGGGATGTGTGGGCTTCCATTAGTGTTGAGTCCAGAACAGTCAGAACTGGTTTTAAAAGGCCATGCCTTGGAGGCCCCTACCCAGGGAAAGATGCAAGAGCCAGTTGCCATGGTTCTTAAAATGTGCATTTAGCTCACTTGAAGCATAGGAGGAAGGTAGAAGAAGCAAACTTAAAACTGTTAACATTTGTTTATCATGACATTATCAGGTTTAATGTGTATGTGTAATGTTGGGTTTGGGGCATGACAATTTTTTCTGGTCACACACACATAGCATTAAATGCAGACACTGTTTTACTGAGGAATTCAGCAGAGAAGGAAAAGGTTCTGAACTAGAGTGAGTCAGGTTTCTTGTTACTTTAAAAGAGCTGAAAATAAGCTTTTTCAGATGAATTTTTTAAAAGGGCAAAAATGTCGCCTTGCTTTTTCAGTGCCACTGAATAATCTCTTGCTAGTATAGCCCAACTCCTGGGCTTGCACAGGGCACCCCAACAGTCCCACACATGCCTGAGAGCATTGTCCAAAATGCATTATTTTCACAAACATCTGTTGGCATTCCTCACAGGTACTTAGCTTGGTGGAAAACACCATTTTGAGGATGTTAAAACAAGAATCTAATATCAGTTTACAGAAGTCCAGAGGTCTTAAAAATACATCCTTGGTTCCTCTGTTTCTTGTTCTTTGTTTCTGTTAATATTGTTGGGGTTTTACACATTATTGGTGTTAAATTCATAATCTTGAAGCATCTCTTTCAGTTCAACATTCACCATGAGATTCAGGTTTCAGGTGAGAATGGGAGGGAAGTGAAGGAGAGTATTAAATAGTTCTGTATTTTTCTAAAATTGCCCATGGAACAGAGGTTAATGCCCCAAAGCAGGACATCCTGGTGGACACTGCCATTTTTATTGTTAATTGAGAAGAGAGATTAAAATCAGAAGCGTGGAGTAAGCATCCCACACAGCCTTAAACATATATTCATTTTTTCTGCTGAAATTTCACCTTCATACCAATTTTATGAACTGAATGTGAAATATTACATTGATGGGAGACTGCTAGAATTAATAACACCCTTTTTTTCCTTATGCCACAAATAGGTGATGGGCTGGTGGGAACCCTGGCAGAGAGCTGTAAATTCTGTGACATGAAAAATGTAATGAAATGCTGCAAACGTTTGGGGTAGCAGCAGTTCCCATGGCATCATGCAGGATGGAGTGTGTAATTTGGGAAGCTGCACCATCTCGTATTGAGGGAGCTGAGCTCTTTCTCTGCCCCTCACATGCAAAAGCTGAATAATTGAAATGTGTGTTAATAGAATTTTAGCAAACTGGCTGGGATTGGTCCTGGAGCCCAGGAGGCAGAGCAGCCCTGCTGTATCTTCGCTGGCATGGCCAGCACCGAGCCACCACGAGAGGTCTCCTGCCCCCTGCGCCCCCTGCGGCTGGCTGAAACAACTTTGTACAGAAATAGGGGCTAGGATTTTTAAAGCTCTTTTGAGGCTGGCTGTAACACTGTGGGATTTGGGTTAATTCTGTGTTTAGTGAAGTTCATTTACTTTTAGATACAAGTTAACAGATACTTGAGTTCCTGTGGAAATGCAAGGGTGTTCATTTTCACTTGTTTAATGATGCTTCCTGCCTTCTAAAAAAATGAGGTTATATGGAGGTAACTTTTCCCCTCTGCCTCGTATCAGCCTTTTCTATTAATTTCCAAATATTCCATCTTTAAAAAAAAAAAAACAACAAAAAATCCCAACACAACCCCCCAATAAAAGTATGAAAGGAAAAAGGAGCCCAAAAGGGAGCCCCAGGGACACTGTGGCACCCCCGTGCCTGTTCCCGCAGCTGCCTGGGGCCCGGCGCCGGGCCAGGACGCTGCTGGCATGGGGAGAACCCTGTAGCGACACTTCTTGTGTTTCTCTTTTTGTAGGTAAGTTCAGTAAGGACAGGACTGGGGAGCAAGTGCCCCATTCCGGTGGCTTGCCCCATGCCCACGGGATTAGCTGCTGGAGCCGCGCCGTCGCTGCCGGTGCCCGTGCCGGGGCCGGCGCTGGCGCCGTACGTGATGCCTCTGTGCCAGTACGGCGCCGTGTTCCCTCCGCCCGTGTACGGAGTGCCCTGGCCGGGCCCGGCGGCGCGGCCGGGGCTGCTGCCGGCGCCCGGCGTCGTGCGCTTGTCGCCGCTGGGCCGCAGCTGCCTGCGCATGTACCCGCTGTCGCTGCAGCGCCCGGCCCGGCCGCCCGGCCCGCGGCTGCGCCTGACCTAGCGCGGCCCGGGGCACCTGGACGCGCCGAGCCCGCCCCGCTGCCGGAGTCGTGACGCCGTCGCGTTGGAGTGTTTGCTCTGTACATGCCGTGGTGTGTGCGGGATGAGGGCCCTGGGCACAGCCATACCCTGCATCAGCAATCACTGTGAGGTGGCGGCACCGCAGACCCTTTGTGCTCACGGCAGTATGTGCTCCTGTCCTTTGCCGATGACACTTTGTTCCTTGTGTTCTGTTTTACACTTGCAATCCTTAACATCGTTGTACTTGAATTGGAAATTAGTAAATTGTACTTACCCTGCAAGAGTCCAGTGCCTTGATTCTCAGCTTTCCAGTCCCAGCTGGAAAGAGAGATACAATTATTTGAAAGGTGCATTTTATTTACAATCTGCTTGTGAATTGGAGTCCCTTTTATTTGCAAAGATATCGCAGGTTTACAGTTGATGTTTCTCTTCGGCTTCGTTCTGCTGTAAATGCTTTTGTTTTTATTCACAGATTGAATTTTCATTTCTGAAGCTTTTAGAAATAAGAATTGTGATGTGAGGTTTGTTTGACATGTTGGTTTGATGCAGTGATCGTAAAATTGTTGATGTTTGTGCAAGGAGCAGTGAAGTGCATATTGTAATGTAGGAGCACTTACAGGGTGATCCAAGGAAGGTGTATACAGGGCCAGGGAACAGCTTCAGGCAGCAATTTCTGTTCTCCTTCCCAGCCTGTGGTAAAGTCATTGCGGATGGCGACTTAATTCTGTAACGGGCAGCAAATGGTGTTTTTACTGGATCAGCAGCACACTGGATTTCATTTCCTTCCCCTCTGTGGGCTTTTATAATTTAGTTACATCACAAGCTCATGCATGTTCTGTAAGTGAAGACAAGTAATGGAACTCTCGATCATAGCGAAGGTATCTGCAGGTGGCCGTGAGCCTGTGTGCACCTTCGGGCTCTGCTCCAGCCTCAGAGCTTGAGGGCCACGTCTGGGCCTGGTGTGCCAGCTGTGTTCATGCCAAAACAGAATAAAAATGTGAAGCTGCTCTTTTTCATATCTGACACTTCAGGTTTGGAGTCTCGCCACCTTCTGTTTGGCATTTATTTATTTATTTATTTATTTATCTTTATTTTTACCTGAGTTTGTGCTCCAGGTGGCATGGACATCTCTCTCCTGCTTGAAAGTTGCTTTTTGCCCATTTTACTGTGCATAGAGCCTCCACCTGCACCTCAGTGTAAAGGCACACGGTAATCACTAGAGCTGGTTTGCCATGGTAAGTCTCCTTCCCTCCCTGAGCTCTAGGGCCAGCGTTAAGGGCACAGGACCTGGGTGTGGCCACACCCAAGGCCCCACGACGACGTTTTGTAACCCTCTGCTGAGGGGCAGAGACGTCCTGTGCTGCCAAGCTGTGAATTGTATAGTTCTGTTGTACTTCAAGCATTATACCTATCTAAATTACTTTGTACCCTTTGAATATATTATTCCATCAATTCAGTTAGAATTGAATTTTATAGACAATTATGCAGAGTCTTCTGCCTGGGCAAAATACTTATTGCAGTAAGAGATTTCTGTTCTCTGTACCATGTATCTTTAATTTGTTTGGGTTTTTTAGATTCATGTCTGTATGCTTCATGAGCAAACATGGAAAATATGTTCTCACACTGGGTTCCCTTTGGCTCACACTGAATTCTACAGTTTATGTCGCTATTGCCTGTATAGTCCACCCTTGTACACTGATGAAGTCAGTGGCACTGAAAGTCCCAAGAAATTGTATAGATTAAAAAGAGAAATAAACATTTTGTGCTTGAAAATGGTGTGAAAAACCCAGTGTTTTCCTAAAATGTAGAACAGTGTCTATTTCCAGCTTTTCCACATAATTCTGTGTTTATTTTCCAGTCATTCTTGTCCCTAGGTTGTGTGGCAGGAGCAGATGTGGTGCCTCCAGCAGCTGTTGGGTGCTCCCCACAGCAGTGCCCAGGGTGCGTGCTGGCACCTCGGGGGCACTGAGCCCTGAGCCCTGCCCAGGGCTGCTCCTCCCAGGGGCTGGGCTCTGCAGAGCAGAGGGGCTGCAGCCTCAGCTGGTTCCTCTGAGCACTTGGCTCCCTCAGGACTGCTGCTGCTGCTTGTGAGGATGCTCAATGGGTGGGAAAGAGACCCGTGATCTCTCTCCTGAGCTGCAAAGCACTAGGGAAGCCCTTCTGAAAGATCCTGGCACCGTTTAAGTGTGAGGAACCTCGGTCCTGTTGCCAGCACCCTCTTGGTGATCACCATCATTGGGTGAGGATGCAGGAGAAACAAGAGAAGGGCATGCAGGTGTGGCACTCCTGCTTCTGTGTCTCCGTGTGGCTTTGCTGTCTGTGCTGTGTTGGCTGGGAAGTCTCTGGCCCACGCTGCTGCCTGCCTGCCCCACGGTGGGTGCATTGCATGGCTGTGCTCCTGGGAGAGGCGGCGGGCTGGGGAGCAGAGTATGGCTGAGCTTCCAGGGCCCTGGTGGGTGTGCACCTGCCTGTTGCACTGAGGCCAAGCAGGAGCTCACAACACGTTGCTGGCATTGTTGTATTCATGGTCTTTAATTTCCTGATGGCCTTCTTGGCTGCAGCACTTGCGGCTGTTCGCTTCATGCCGGTTTTTTTGCCCTCAGTTGTGAGGATTGTGTCACAGGGTGCTTTGACCTCAGTGGCAATTAAGCAAATGACATGAGATTAAGTAAAGGGAGCAACTTCTTGAGCAAAAGGTGAGTCAAGGAGTATGATGGAACTGAGAGGTCCATGCTGCACCATCAGAGTGGGAAAACTGCACCTAAAAACATCCCCTACAGATCTCAGAACTGAACTCATTCCTGACTGAATATTGCTTCAACATGCAACAAATGGGTCAAAACCTGCTGGTAGAATTCCTGACCTTAATGGTTCCAGTCCTGCATGTCCTGTAGCTCTGCCACCACCCAACATTCCCTGCCAGCACTGTGCTGCAGGGACATGTGGGATGTCAGCACGGATGCTCACCTTTAAATACCAGCTTGCAGTGAGGGAGCTCACAGATCCCCTGATTTTTCAGTCTTTCAGTTACAGAAACTTAATACAGGTCTTGAAAGAATGTTTAACCCCCAAAGTAACTAGCCCAGTAGTGGGAAGGTTTTACAGTTTTCAGTTTGGGAAGTTGGGAAAGTAGTTGAAATTTGCCTTGAAGTTTGTGTGCCTTTCATTTGGCTTTCTGATTGCCTTATGTCTTGATGGTATACCTTAGTGCATGACCACATCCTGCTTTCCCACTGCATTCCCAGCTTGCTTGGAGTAAAATTGGACATGGAGAGGAGCTGCTGCCACTGGCACTGCTCATCTGCCACGAAGATGCAAAGTTGGGTGCTGGAGATGGCAGTGAGAAACTCTGCAGTGATTTAAGACTCTTTTGCAAATCTGGATTCAAGCTCCCTGGCACAGATTTTACTCAAAAGAATGATGCAGCACTGGCCCTTGCAGTTTGTTTGCGTGTTTAACTCAGGTCTCTATTCCATAATTTTAAAGAGGGAATATTTTTAAAATTCCTTTTAAAAAAATAAATTTTTAAGAAGCTCATGTAAAGAGGAAACATTGCCCTGAGAAGCTGTGGCTGCCCCTGGATTCCTGGAATTGTCCAAGGCCAGTTGGACGGGGCTTGGAGCATCCTGGAATAGTGAAAGGTGTTCCTGCCCAGGACAGGGAGTGGGATGAGATGGGTTTCAAGGTCCCTCCAACTCAAACTATTCTGGGACTCAGTCATTACTTAACCATTACTTCATATCTGTCTTTACACTGCTCCATTCATGCCTTTTACTTTTCTCTGAAATCCTTGACATTTGCTGGGGATGAGACAAAAGGCTGAATGGGTGAGATGTGGCATTCTCTGTGTTCCTGCAGAGATAGTTATCTTGGAAGCAGGGTGCTAAGAGACAGGATTTCTGAAATGGGCTTCTTTCTCCAGGGGGGGGTTTTGCTCTTCAGTATTTGTGGAAGGAAATCATGAATACTTTGAATTATTAGTTTAACTTGGCTTTGCCAATGGTAGCTCTTTCTCTTCAAGCCTTTTTAATGATCCCAGTGCATTACTGTCAGGTCTGGGAACATGCAGAATTTTTCCAAAGAAGCCCCATGGATGTTTTGTGGGTCCATGTCCATTTTGTCTGGCTTGCGTGTGTTTGAGCAGGACAAACATCTGTCCTCACATATGCCTTGGGAGTTTGCTTTGGAGAGTTGTAACCAGAAGTCTACCTTCTGAAACTTTTGTGATGTCAGTATTGCCTTCCTTGTCATCCCCACTTCCCCCACCACCCCTGCTGAAATGAAGAAAAAAGTTCAAGGCTCTTGGAGTGAGATTGATATTAATCATATCAGCTGTTACGGCAAAACCTTGCCTTGTTTTCTGCCTTGCTGCCAGCTGGTTTCCCTGAAGTTTTTCATGCATGCTATTGAAAGTAGTGGCTTGGAGACAGTCACCCATGAAACAGATTCTGGCTGTGTGTCACATACAGTGAGGTTTCCTTGACCACTCCAGTTCTTTGTCTGCCCTCCTCTGTCCTGATTTGGGGTGATTCCTGTGGGGCAGTGTGGGCACAGTCTAAGTGTACAACACGGAGCTCACACTTGTTGTCATGGGTGGATTAAGGTCTGATATGGGATTGAATTTATAAAACAGCAAAACCATGATTTCTGGCTGTGGTTATTTATCGTGGATTGAGTCCTTGAGGAGCACATCAGTGGTTTGTGGTGTTGGGCAGTGTCTGGCTGGTGCTTGGGCAGACTCGGCTTCAGTGGAGTTGTCTGAGGTGCTGATCTCTGTTATTTTTTTACCCCTGACAGTCATTTTCCTGTCAGTGTACCCCAGAAATTAACCTGTTTGTTGATCTGGTGGGAACTGTGCTGTGATTCATGTGTTGTTGGCTTTTGGCAGGGGCAACACTTGTGGCTGTGTAGTGATCCCCGCAGATTCAGCAGGACAGGGATGCTCCAGCCCCAACCGTGCTGCTGCTGGGCTCCACAAATGCAGTGTAATGAGATGGATTTTAGGAGCTGTTAGGCTACAAATTCTGCTTGATGAAGGAATTTGTTGCTCAGAGGGGTTTGGATGTGCTGCACTGCTGACTGTGTGAGCAGTGCTAGCGTGAGCACAGAGATCACTTACACCTGATTCAGGTGGGAGTCGGGCTTGGACCAGGAGGTGGCTGCTTGGGAATGCTGTGATCCTCTCTGCCCCCTTCTCAGGTGTAGTTGTGTGCTGTCAAGGCTGTTGCTGCATTTGCCTGGATCTATATTTGATTATCAAACTTCTCCATTTAAATAACTTTCTGATGAGGAGTTTAGGCTCTTCATGGGTTGAGCCTTCAGTCTGACACACAAAGCCTCAGGAAGCTTTAGGGCCCATTTGGTCACTGTGGAGAAGCTGTTCATAGACAATGCCCTATGACTTGATAAAGTACTTGTTACAACAGTGAAATTCATGTGAGAAACTCTTGGTTTTTCCAAATCTGGTGAGCAAGGAACACTGATAATGAATTTCTTTGTGGTCTTCGTTCAACAGGATGAATGCATGTTGAATATTGTGCATATTGTTGTACTCACAAGGCAGAGAGAAAAGTTAGGATTGTTTCTTTTCTGCTCAGAAAGGAGCACATCCCTACACTTTGCATTTCCTGACTGAAGCACCACTTGAACACCTGCTATGGCACTGTTGTTTTTGAAGAGCTGAGCATGGTGAGCCATTCTTCAGGGGACTTCTCTGGGCCTGTTGTAGTTTTTGTGAGGCATTTAAGGCCCTGACACCTTGTAAAAATTTAGGAGATTTAGAAAGAAATAGCTAGCTGCCAGTGCTTTTCAAATGGGGGTTCTTCAAGTCTGACATAAAATAGCCCCAAAAAGTATTTACTCTTGTTTTGGTTTTTTTCAATGATTTTGCAAATAAAGTAAAAATTTTCTCAGCATTTCTGGTTTGTTTATCAGACTAGACAGCTTGAATCTGGTATCTTTGTCCCCATTAGGCAGCAGCTACAAGGGTGTTCCATGGCTGCCTTTTCTCACAGTTGTGCTGTCACTGAGCAGACTCTGGGGTGAGTGTGCTTCCCGACCTCTCCAGCACTGCTGCCCACCCAGCCTGAGAAAGCTCAGTCTGACTGTGGAGTAAGAAGGGGAGGTGGTTGCCCATGGCTCTCACCTGTGGGGGTTTGTTTGAGGAGCCAGGTGCCTGGAGAGCTGGCTCTGCTCTGGGTGTTGTGGCTCACCCACTGCTGCCAGATGATTTTTCCCCATTACCTGGAGATGGTTAATTTTGTCCTGTTTTCCTGGACAAAACGCCATGCTAAGTGCTGGTTATCCACAGTGAGCAGGTGTTGGGGTGGATCCAGGCAGATCTTCAGAGCGGATGTTGATCAGAAGCTCGGGGAGGAATTATGAGACATGCTTTTCCTTCCCTTAGAACTCAATTCTTCCCATAAACAGGCAGAGCAGGGAATACAGGCAGAAGAAAGTTGAGGTTGCGTTTAACAAACGCAGAGCACGGAGACCAGCAGGAGCTGTGCAGAGCCCGGCAGTGTCCCCAGTGTCCCCTGCCTCCCCGCTGCTCCAGGGACTCCCTGCATGAGCTCCCAGCGCTTCCCAAGGCCGTCGGCTCCAGCAGACCCGGCCGTGGCTGCCCCTCCACAGCAATGTGCTCGTGTCTGTGTGTCTGTCTGTCTGTCTGCGGAGCCGTGTCTGGGCTGCACGGCCCCAGCCCGTCCCCAGCCCATCCTGTCCCAGCCAGTGCGTGTGGGGCCCTGTGGGGCCGTGTGGTGCTGGCGGGGGACGCGAGGTGTCCCTGTGCTGCTCCCGGCACCTCCCTCGCCTTCTGCCCTGCTCCTGTCCTTGCCGTGCCCTTCATGTCTGCCCAAGGACTCTCTCCGTGGCCGCTCCTGTGGCGCCGGGCACGGCATCCCTGTGGCCCCGCTGCAGGGAGGTCTCTTCCAGCCCGGCCCTTCCGTGATCCTGCCATCGAGGCTTGGCTCGCTGCCGTGCGACAAGAGAGCCAAGCCAGCAGGTGTGGGGAGTCGGTGCCACAACCTGCCCTGGCTCTCGCAGCCTCCTGTAGCGCCCAGCTCCATCTCCCTTCTCCAGCAAACAGCCCAGCACTGGCTGGCTCTGCCGGCCCCTTCCGTCTCTGGCTCTTCCCCTCGGGAATCGGCGCTCCGGTCTGAGCCCGAGCAGGTGCCGAGCTTCTGCCACCAGAAGAAATGGGTGGCACACCTGAGCTCTCAGCACAAGCTCTCTCTGTCCCTGCTTCACTGTGGGACTGGGAGTGGCTCTGGCAGCAGCACCTCCCACACGCTTGAGGTCCCCTAGCTCACACGGCCCTTTTGGGTTTGCTTTGGGTTTTCCTAGATGTGAAATCCATATGTGGATTTTTTTCTTGTAGATTCTGAAAATGAGACCGTCAGCGACTGACACGTGGCCCCCACAGCTACAGTGCCAAGTGCAAGGCCCCACCAAGGCCAAGGAGGAGGAAGAGGAAGATGGGAAATGAGTCATCGTACGTGAGGAATTCTGTTCTGGTCCATTCAATGCTATTTTGTAATTTCTTTACTTCTTTCTAATCATTTTTTTATTTATAGTTGGAAATACAAAAATGTTATGCAATAAAAAATAAAGGAGAATTATTTTGGGGGAAAAGGATTTTGTTCCAAATTGTTCCCTTCTGTTGTGAGCCAGGTTTCCATGAGCAGCAGATGGAGAAGAGGGAGGAGGAGGAAGAGGAGGAGGCACTCCTTCAAATGCTTTTTGTTTCATACAGTTAATTGTCATTTAAGCAGTTTTCCAAGTGATAAACTAGGCACACATACAAGAAAGCTAAGTTCCAGTTCCATTTAAATTTCTCACGGTTCTTTTTTAAATATGAGATTCTATTTTAAATCCACTGAAGTAAAAAACCTCCGGATCCTGCACCCGAGAATGAGTCTGCTTGTCACTTTCCTTTTTACCTCTCTCCTTTTTCTCATAGATCAGCCACATTTTCTTGCCAGACTTAACTACAGTCCTGAGTCACTGCTGATTTTAAATGCAAGACTGAAATCCTTCCACATGAGTGGGTAATTTGAGCCGTTTTTAAGACTCTAAAGTGCCTTCAATGATCTAAATGGATACAGGGGGGTTTCCTTCTCTGGGTTCACTGGTGGTGGGTTTCAGCTGTCTCTTGGACTGAGGTGATGGACAGAGCAGTTCGTAGCAATAATTTCACGAGCAATCATTTCTCCAAGGACTACTCACCTGGTTTTCAGAAAGCTGGGTTAGCATTGTCCTAAGAAGTGGGAAAATGCTGCTCCTGGCTGTTACACCTGGGCTACAAAGTCTCTGCACCCACGGGCCTCCCTTGCTCCTCCTGCATTCTCAGCCCAGGCTGTTCTCAGCCTCACTTTTGTGTTTGATACCAGAGCCACAGGAACCTCCCCTGCCCGTCAGCCTCTCAGTACCACTCTCCCTCGCAGCTGGAGCCTGGTGTTCTTTTCTGTTGTTATCTGCCATGTCTGTCTCTTCCAAAACTTGGTTCTAAATAATAAATCTTATTTTGATGCTGTTGTTCCCTATTTCCTTTCCACCTCTGCCTCTCCTGTCCACCCACAGGGGTGAGGAGAGCTCAGATGGAGGTACATGTAAACCTCCTGAACCATTCAAACACTTGCTTAATTCAGAACTTTGAAGCCCCAGGGCTAAAATATACATATTTATGTTAATTTTCTGCCTCTCTGGGGTGTCTTCTGCCCCATCTTTTCTGAGGAAAGGGGATGGATCACCTGCACAGGGGCAAGGACTGGTAAGTGGTAAATCATTGCTGGCTTTGAGCTTGCCTGCTCACAGGAGGGACCAACCTCTGTCCCTTCCCTAACGGGTGGGAGAAGAGGGATCCAGGTGAGTGGGACATCTCCTGTTTCTCTTTTGGTTGTTCTCTTTTCCATGGCTGGGAGTGCAGCTCCCTGCTGGGCTGGGGGGACAGGGGTGTCATGTCTCTGAGGTGCTTCTCCTCAAATGAGCCACTACTCCAGTGATCATAGAAACTAAGCACAGTGCTCTCATCTCAGATTTTTATTCCAAGTTTAAAAGGTGGTTTGCCCCAGGAAAATCCCTTGCAGGGTCTTATGGGGTCCAGCACTTCCTTCATCAGTTGTTCTGAACCTCTTCACTGCTCCTACAGACCTCTGAGCTCCTTCACAGTTGCAGGGAACCAAGGGGCCTCTGATTCCAGATAAGTATTTTATAAATATTGTGTTATTATTCAGACTAAAAACGAGGAACAGTATCCGGATTAAAGCTCAGGAGTGGAAACTGTAGCAAGCCCTGGCTGGTGGCTGCTCCCCACGGCTGTCCAGCCCATCTTGCTTTGGATAATCTCTCCTCCCTCCAGGAGGGTACCCCTGTGTTTGCTGCTTGCTCAGCAGTTTGGAGCTGCTAGGGACCCCTGAGCTCTTCTGGCACGAACCACTGAATGGGATCCTCTAATTCACTCCATGACTGTGTTGAGGGGGAATGGGTTTAAACTAAAAAAGAGGAAATTTAGATGGGATACGTGGATACTGAGAAGAAATTGTTCTCTGTGAGGGTAGGGAGGCCCTGGCATGGGGTGCCCAGAGCAGCAGTGTCTGTCCCATCCCTGGCAGTGCCCAAGGCCAGGCTGGTCAGGGCTTGGAGCAGCCTGGGACAGTGGAAGGTGTCCCTGCCATGGCAGAGGTTGGAAAAGGATGGCTTGTGAAGTCCCTTTCAACCCAAACCATCCCAGGATTCTGTGGTCCCAGTGTTTCATCCCAGCCTCCCTGCTGGAGAAGAAGGGATGTGAGTGCTGGGGGTTTATGTCAGTGGAAGTAAATTCCTGCAAATATTGAAAGCACAGCTTAGTTCCCTGTAACTTCAGGGGCTGCTGAAGCAGTGAAGTGTTTGGGTGGCTGCTGATTTTGAGGGGCGGGGAAGATTGGAAAGGTTTCAAATCTCTTCTGGATTTGTGCAGTTTATGTAAGACTTTAGAGAATGTTTAAATAGTTTATTTTCTGTGCAGTTTCTCAGTGCTTCAGTGGTCTGAGCAGGAGAATATCTGGAAAGTAAAAGAAGGAATACATTTGGTGAGACACTGATGTGACACTAGGGGACATATGGAGTTATCTGAGGCTGCTGGATGTTTAAGATTCCAGGACCTTGTAATGCAGTCATGGAAATGCAGAGCCAGTTAAAAATGTCAAATATAGCAACATCGTTCTCAAATGTTTGCTGATGACACGTGAGCTGCTGCACTCAGTGGTGTGTGTGCTCTGGGAGATGGATGGATGGGGACTCTATAGGGCCTTGCAGCCCTGAACTTTTTGTTTGGGGGCACTTTGAAGGTAACTCATGTTTGTTATCCATGTTAAATCAGAGCATGTATTGTTTAAAAAAAAAAACAAACCAAAACGTAAATTGGCATTAGTGGAGCTCTGCATTAGTGTGCTGCCTATTGGTGGCAGAATGAACTTTCTGTATCCCAGTGCTGTCTGGTGAGGCAAGGATGGGAGAAGGTGTCTGGAAAAAGACATCCTCCTCCCAACACCCTCCCTGTGGGTTTGCTATCACATGTGCGAAGTGATGAACACCCTGAAAATTGCTGGCAGTGTCCCATTTCCTACTTGCAGTAGGATTCTAGAATCATATTTCTGTATTTATTTTATATTTATTCAACACTGAGAGATGATATGAAGAAGCTGACAATTAGCAATGCAGAAAGAAAAATATTTCTGTTAACTGGTGAGCAAAGACAAGTAAAGGGACATGCATCTTGTAGAGTTCAGAAGTTGGAGACTTTCATTTGTCCTTTTCCTTTTATTTCCTTCCACCTACTGAAAGGTGTCCCTGCCCTAGAAGAGCTTTAAGGTCATTTCCAACCTAAACCATTCTGTGATTGTATGATTATTCTTCACTGTTTTCTACCACTTCTTATTACAAAAGCAGACAAGGAAAATTGTTCAGAAATCACCTGCCTGGATGGTCTGTCCATGGGAAAATGCAATTGCTGCAAAGCAAACCCAAATGTTCTTTAGCTGGAACTGACACTATAAGCAGGTTTCCAGCTGGATTAGAAGTGGCCAGAGTGGGGCTGTGCCCCTGTCCCAGAGGTGTGGGATCCTCTTGGAGCCGGGCTGGGCTCTCCATCACCTTTTAATCAGCACTGAGATGCTTTAAGTTACCTCGCTTCACTGGGTGCTTCATCTGCATTCACATGCATGCAGAGTTGGTCCTGTTGGGAAAATGCCTCAATTCTGTGTCTTTCCCACAGTACTGCTTATTTTCTTTATTTAATCTCTCTGGGTAAACTTGTGGCTGTGCTCAGTATCAGGAGCTCAGGCTGTGGTGACAAACACAGTGTCCCAGGAGTGGTGGCCCCTGTGCAGGGCAGGTGGGACTGTGCTGGCCGCCAGTGGGCGAGGGCATGGGGGCCTCAGCTGGGCCAGGGGGTCCCTGCTGGAACCCAGTAGAGGGACAGCCTGAGATGTTTTCCAGGCAAAAAAAGCAAAGTTTCCCTTTTTCCTTTCCTCCTTTTCTTTTCCTGCAAAGCTGGAACATTCCAATGGGCTGTGCCCACCCTGGGGGGAGGGTCTCTGGGAGCTGGGGCTGCTCCATGGGGGCACCAGGGCAGAAGAGGGTGCTCTGGGCTCTGGAGGGGGTGTATGCCTGCCTGTACACCCTGTGACAGTGTCATCCCTGTGGCTGCCAATTCACTGCTAAACCTGTCTCCTACCACGGAGTAAACCAGAGGGAAGGGCTGGGAACAAACATGGAATTTTTTTTATTGTCCTTTTTAATCAGATCTAGGACAAAATCCTCAAGATGTGGGCTGGAGCCTGAAGAATTCCCCTGTGCCAGGCCAGGCTGGGAGCTTGGGGCAGGCAGGGGCGCAGCATTCTGTTACTGGCCTGTAACTATTCAATTTTTTAAGAAACCTTTGTCTTGCATCCTGACTTCACAAGATCCTGCTGTTAGCAGCAGTTCATGAAGCAATATGGACATGTGTGAGCTGCCCAAACCTGTTCCCAAACACTGATTTTTGCAGAGGACTAGAACTGGAGAGTTGAGTACAGCAGTGGTGGGGTGGGTCTTTCAGGGTTTGTTTTCAGGGTGGGTTTTTCCACTCACACCGAATGCCTGATGGGCTGGAGCTGGCTCTCTGTGGCAGCAGCCCTCGGCTTTGTCATGGTGATCAGCAATGCTTCGCAGTTGTCATGGCTGCGGGGTTACTATGAAGCCAAAGCGCTGCACAGCCCCTTTATTCATAGTTTCAGTGTATAAACTAATTAAGTCAACTGAAAGCAGCAGTCTGTTCCCCAAGTCTTGTTTTTCTAATATGCAGGATCAGATAGACTGATTGCTGCCGTCCTCCAAAATGTCCTGTCTGACTCCGTTTCACCTCCTAGGCTGAGTTTTGTACCTTAACGCCAAGCAAAGTTCACTGATTTTTTAATTGTTCAGAAACCTCCTTGCAAAATTGAAAAGGTCCCTGGAAAATGTCTTTTGAGTTGCTAAGATGAGGCTGAGAGCCAGTGTGTTGCAGCTGTGCTGCATTCATTATCGGTGCCGTACTTGGGGCAGGAACCCGGTCACCATGTCTAGTTTTTGAGTTTATGCATTGCCGGGTAAAATAAACAAAAACAAGGTGGCAAAATGCCTGGGGTATATCTCAGCAGAGCTCCTCACTCCTGCCCCACAAGGATGGGAGGATGGAGAAGGACAGCCCCGCGTAGCAGCAGCTGCAGCTGGGCGGACACAGTGTCCCTTCCAGTCAGGGGAAGGTCGGCACAGTGACATACAGGCTCCTTTTTCATTAAAACTTCATATGAGCAGAGGCTCCGTGTGAGCCCGGGAGCAGTGGAAGGAGCCCCACTGGCTGCGTGAGGCAGCAGCGGTGGCATCAGCCTGTCAGGAAAGGCTTTGGGAGATTTGGTGTTTCCCCTTGTGTCCTGGTCACTGCTCAGCTCATGCACAAAGTAAAATCAGACAGGACCCTGAAAACCCTCTTAGCCCTGTGTGAGAGCTGCTGTGGTGTGTCCCAGGAGGACAGGCTCGCTCTGGCATGCAGCCTTGGGAGGGCAGTGCCACGGCAGCAGCCCCTCACCGTCCTCCAAGGAACTTACGCAGCGATGGAGGAGATGCAGGTGCTGTTGGACCTTCTCAGGGTACAAAGGCAGCTGGAATTTCCACTCCTGTCCCACGTGGAGCTGTTAGCTGTGGCCAGCACAGTGTCCGGGGGACATGTGCCCCTTTCAACTCTTTGTTGCTCTGCAAACATGCATCAATAATTACTTTGGTTGCTTTCTTAGCAAATATTTTTACTGATCTCATTTTGACAGAATATTTGTGGGGAGTAAACACAATGGAAGCCCAAATATAACAAATCTATGAGTGGGAGATGATCTTCTCTAGCCCCAGCCTGGGGGCTTTTATGGTGCTGAATGCACCAGCTGGAGATCGTGCCCCTCCAGATGGCACAGGTTTACTGCTGGCATTGTCCTGGTACAGGAGGTGTGTGAGATTTGGGACAGGGGCAGAGGGAGGAGTGGGGTGGGGCCGTGTCCTGCCCAGCAGAGCTCAGAACCTGCAGGGAGGGACTCTGTAATTGCTCCATGAGAGACAGCAGGGGCTCGAGATGGCAAACAGAGCAGGGTGTGAGGAGGGCAACAGGGCACGGAGTGCAGGGCAGGGACAGAGCAACCCAGCAACCACCACAGAGAATTTACCAGAACTGAAAGAGTGCTCCCACAGGCTCTGCTGTTTGCTAGTCTAAATCTGCCGGGATAAAGTTTTGGAGCTTTTTTAAGCAGTAGGAAAGTGGCAGAGACAGTTCTGCAGAGGGAGGTGACAGTGAGTCTTTGCTGCTGAGTCCCTCTGCCAGCATGGGGCTTTGTGAATTCACTGACCCGGACTCATACCCTGGTACCTGACCACCTTCACTCCAAGCCAAAAATAACTTCTCCATGCAGCTGAGAATCCTATGTTTCAGCAAACTGCAGACCTATTCTGTGCTCCTAGGAGAATGGACACACTCATTCTTGAGCAGGAAGGATTTCATGACTGATAAACATTAGTTTCTCTTATTCAGCCCCACCAAACAAAGCACAACAAAAGACAACTATTGATAAATACCCTTAGGGATAAGTATCAGGCTGGAAGAACTACATGAGTTAACTTTTAACTCCTCCCTTTCAATGGGGATCAATTAGTCTTGAGTTACGGCAGGCTGGAAATTAGGAGACAGTTAATAGTAATGTGAGAATAAAAATTCTGGAGCACCTTATGATTGCAGAGGGGGTTTGAAAAGCTAATGGAACTGAGTAGAAATTCCTGAAGGGAGAAAATGTATTTTTGTTGCGAGTCCTGAGGGGTCTGGTGGACTGCTGTAGTTGGAAACAGAAGGCATTTTTTGTTTTTCCCCTGCTAGATTCCTAGGTTTACCTGTGGGGGTAAGAAAAAAAACACTGTTGGTGGATCATCTAACTTGTTGATGTTGGTTTGTTATTCTTTCCCATCCTTTCAAGCACTGAAGATTGGCCAGAAATAAGATGCAAGTGAGATTTGCTAAGTGACATTAAATTTCTGGGGGGTCTGGCTGGTGATGCTGCCCAGTGTCTTCACAGTACAGGCAAGGTCAGGGCTGGGTGGCAACTTCCCACTCGCAGACCTTGGCCTTGGCAGAGGGTGCCGAGAGCTGGCCCTAGTGTCCTGCTGCGTGCAGGGATGTGGGGCACATCCCACCCATCACCAGCATTGTCACTGGCCAGTTGGGTGTCTGGGCACAAACGCATCAGGAGCCCACCCCCGGTGACTTCTGTCACTCTGTGCATGTCACAAGCAGGAGACCGGGCTCCTCCTGCAGAGCACGGCGCTGGGGCAGGTAAGCAGGGCCCCTTTGTGCCCACGACACCTCTTGCCCACCTGCCGGCAGATGCTGGGCACGGCTCGGCTGTCACCCCGCTGTCACGCCTCTAGCCCAAGGTCTATGCAATCACCTTGCATGCAGGGCTCCGCGGCGAACAGATGTGTAGATGGTGATTTTCTAACCTGTGGCTGAGGGAGGTGCAGGGACCCGTGCTCAGCGTCAGGTGTCAGCAAGGGACACGTGCTCAGCGCAGGTGACATCAAGGGACACGCACGAAGCGCCAGCGCAGGGCGTGGCTGCTGTCCCGCTCCCGGCCCGCCCGCTCGGGCTCCTGCCCAGAGGCGTGTTAAACACACTGCGGGCAGTGCGAGCGCACCCAGAGGGGCACAAGGAATTATCTACTCGCCTTCTTTCCACAACAGAGAAATAAAGTCACAGGTTGAGTTTTCATTTATTAAGGTACGAATGTTTTTGTAATAAGACTGCACGTAGCGTTGCAGAGGGATGTGTTATCACACATCATAAACTTTCCAGCTCTCCTGTGGGTTTCCTTGGTCCCCTGTTAGCCTCAGGGCTGGTTAAATGGTCTATTTCTGGCACCCATAGCACTTTTGTGGCTTCTCAAGTGAACACCCTGCACTCTCCAGGCCATTGTCCTTTCTTGCTGTTACACAGTACAAACACAGAATATTTAAAGCATGTTTTGTATCACATCAGACTGCTCTAGAAAGAGCTCTTCACTGATTGTAAAGTAATTATGGAGGACAAGTTTCACTCAGTCCCAAAATAGCCTGGTATCAAATTCTCAGCTGAAATAAACTGCTGTCTTGACATTGCCTTGGTCACAAACTAACCAGGATGGAGAAGCAGCAGGTCTGATCCCAAAAGGGAGCTGTGAATGTGGCAGAAGAGCTCAGTCATAAAACTGATTATGATTTTAGATTAATTTATTTTATTTCCTTTAATTTGTTGGTGTTTCATCTTATTGTATTGCTTTTACTTTATTTTAGAAACTGCTGTGAAGGCTGAGGTTAGTGGGGCCTCTCAGAATATTCAGGTCAAAGCAGTTAATTATTTAAACCAAAGAGTTTTCTTCTGAGCCCTTTTAGGTTGGTGGTGAAAAATAACCTCTGGTTGAAGCTGGGAAAGGAGATGAGGATCATGATTTAGCACTGTGGATGTTCTGCACAAGGATGACCTGTTCCTTCGTGCCTGCACAGCACATGGAAAGAAAGGTATAAGAGGCAGGAAGTCAAGGTGGTTTTGGCACAACCCAGCTGCATGCAGACATCCTCATCCTGTATTCTCTTGGCTGTGAAATGGCTCCTGAACATCACCTTTGGCAGCATGTCCTTCTGTTGCTGGGGAGATTGCCTGGAACATTCTTGCAGAAATGCACCTTCTTCCCATTGTTGACTTTGGTGACATGAAAGTGTCTCAGTACCAATATTTTTCTCTCTAAAACCACAGAAAGGGTAAAATTAATCTCTGGTTAATGGTTAGTGTTAAGTTATAACAAGCTAACTCCAGCTCAGTATAGCTAAGCCCAGAATTTACAATAGAAACTTGGCAATTAGCATTTGTGGGAAGGAACACATCACTGCATTAAGTGAAAACTGTTTTGCCATTAGCTCAAAGCAGCTTGTAAAAGCTTTCACTATGACTAAGATCTGCAGTAACATTGGAAATCATTCAGCCAAAGATTATGCTATAATATCTATTTATGGCATTTGCATTTTAAGGTTTTTGTGAAGTAAAGCAGTAGGGATGAAGTGGACTCCCTCGCATCTGCTATGCCTTGGAAGAGAGCATGTGCCTGCTCAGAAATAAATTAGGAGTTACACATTCAATCAAGAATACATGTGTAAAGAGTTAAGAAGAGCTGAATGCTAAACTCTCATCCACCACGCCACATGCATAAACAGAGCATGCTACAGTCACTTTGTTTGGAGAAGAAGACAACTCTGCTGGCATCCCACTGCAGCATTCCAGAGCCTCTCACCAAAAGGGTGGCTGGCTTCATCCCAGGAGTGGGGAAGGAGAGGCAAAAATTACTCTTAGTTCAGAGTTTGTCCCCAACGTACTTTATATTCTTCCAAAAGGGAAGTAAATCTGTTTTTGTACTGAAAGATGGGCTGTGGAAGTGCAGCTTACACAAGGCTCCACAATTCAAAGATGCACCAAGTTCAGACCCACTACATATCTTTCCTGGGAAGATGCAAAGAGGATTGTGATGGCAACATCCTTCCTTAGGCAGGCTTTGTTTGCTTTTTTCTGGCAAGAGAGATCTTTTCTAATAAATAACTGCTCTTTCTCATGGGCTAGCTCTTGTCAGTATCCAGAGGACATAAAATAGATCCTATCTGCCCAAAATAGCTCGCAGAAATCAATTATCATTTTGTTTTCTTTAGTGGATAAAAGGAGGAAGGTGGCTTTTAAATTAGAAATTGAAGCCCTTCCAGAATTGCAATATAAGTTACCAAACCAATCGTTTTTCACACAGTTACCTCCTACTCCATGAGCTCCTACTACCACAAAAATTGGTTGTTGCCAACTGAGCTGAGTGAATAATCTGCAGTTTCATATTTTTTAGAGGAATTTTTCCTTTTTTCTCTTTTCATAATTTGTCTACAAGCAGACTGATTTGCTTGAATATCTTCTTTCCAAACACATGTGCAGTAACCATTCTGGAAGTAACTCTCACTGCAGATCATTCACAAGCAATTTGTTGCAAGAAGTCTTCAAACATTTGTCCCAAGTCCATTCATTGTATATATGAAGTTGCATCACGTGTCTATTTCTGTGGACAAAACATCAAAAGAGCCAGTCTTGAGTATTCTCCCTGAGAACAATTGAAATTATGCACAATTTCGTCATTTAAAAATTACTTCATTCCTAGAAATAACAGCAGGATTCTCCTGGTTATTGTAGCACTGTATTGGAAGCCCAGCTGAAGAGTCTCACCAGGACCATGCAAAGCTCTTATTTCTCCATTTTCAGATGGAGGAAGCTGCCCTTCTCAGACTATAAAACACTGTCTTTTAAGAGAAACGTTCAAAGGAAGGATTGCACTTTTCAATGGGATCTGGGTTGAGTAGCTGGTGTCCTCTTACACAGAGCAGCATTGGAGTGACTCTGACAATATGGAAAAGGAGGTAAAAGTCAAACCCTGAGTGCCACGGTATGCCAGGGCTAAGGAGCTTTAGAATTTCAAATCTAAATCTTGTAGGTGGCCTGAAATGTTTGCTTTGAAGGCACCTGTAAAATACAGGCTTGGCTCTGGTTGATGTGCCAGGGAAATGCTTTGCTGATATTTCAGCTACAGTAAACAGCTGCTGCAGCTGCCACCCCAGCACTCTGTGATGTGAAGTAGGGAAAATGGAAATGAAAAAAATTATGGAATTAATGGATGATGATGTTTCTGATTGTAAATCAGTCATAGATGGACATCTCTTCCATTGTTCCTTACTGTCCATATGAAAACAGGAAGACCTTGAAAAACAATAAAAAATAAAAAAAAAAAAATCCACACAAATACTGCTAGTGAGAAACCAATTACCCTTTTTTCAGATAAGAATTTTGGAACAGAAATTTTATTTTCTATTTCCTCTTTAACTTCTTCTGAAATTATATTTAAATCTGTCAGTGCAGAAAAGACAGTGCACTGTGTTCATGTTGTTAACCACCACCATCTGAGATGGATTGAAATGTCAACCCTCACTGCTCATGAACAACTCCTCAGATAATGTTTGTGTCAGAAATAAGTCATTGATGTTAAACATCAAAGTTCCCTGAGCCCAAGGCTCAAACAATCAGTTTGTCCAGCAAGCTGGGTGCCAGATGCAACCCAGCCATGGGGATGGGGGAACCCCACCTTGCCAAGGTCAGTGAAACCCATACAAACCATGAGAGTCCTGACTGTGGCACAGAGTGAAATCACTGTGAGATATTCAAATGAGATAATTATATCGTGCTGGTTTGCATCTCATTTTGTTAATTCAATTGTACACTGCCAACAACAGTGCTGGAAATCAATACAGCACAGCTCATGCCCTGTCATGTCACATTGCTGGCCCTTCAGAGAAAGATGCTGTTAACTCTGTACTCAGAAATCATGTCCCTCAAGACAGGAAAATTATTATTAAGCTGAAAACTAATAATTTCCACTTAGAAAAGCTTCCTACTTTTCCTTCCACCTGGAGCAGAATAGGGAACTCTTGGACAGTTTTATTGTCTGCTGAAGTGAAATTTTACTCTTTGGCAACAGCAAATAAATCCATGTTTCCTCTGCTGAGTTGCTTACCTAGTGTGGTGCTATATCCATGCTCTAGAAAGGCTGTGCATTCTCCTTGGAGAAGGCAATAGCGCATGCATGAGTGGGAAGTCTGCTTTGGAGCAGTGGCACAGGAATTTGTGAACCAAGTGATGTGTACAGTATTCCCCTTCCTGTTAGATGTGGACCTCAAACATAATAGAAATGTTAAATTTAGTTTTACTTATAGTTTATGCTGAATCTCATAAAATGTGATCAACTCAGAGGCACAACATTATTTATTTGCACTTTTCACCAACGGTGCTGGTATTTTTTCCCAGCACCTACATGCTGCAACTTCATATTTGGTATTATGATGCCAGTGGAGTTCTAGGGCAAAGCAGTGGGGATGTACTAGCATCAAACTTACTTTAAAAAAAAAAAAAAAAAATAAAACTTTGCAAGAAGACTGATTTTTTCCATGCATTTCCTGCAATTATTACAGAAACCTACAGTAATGCACAACAGAGGGGGAAGTTACTTAACTAAACAGCCCCAAACTCTGCCTGCCTGCCTTTGAATCTGCATGCTGAAGTTGACTGCACCTCTGGGAAGGCAGCAGCAC
The DNA here is from genome assembly GCF_903797595.1 of Erithacus rubecula. Taxonomy (NCBI): domain Eukaryota; kingdom Metazoa; phylum Chordata; class Aves; order Passeriformes; family Muscicapidae; genus Erithacus; species Erithacus rubecula. The sequence continues at coordinate 484,768 of NC_136665.1, forward strand.
CAAATCCAAGCCCTGTAAGCCACAGTGGGCAGGCTGTGAGCCCGGGCAGCCCCTGGACTGCAGCTCCTGCCCACTCCCTACCTTTGGGTCCCCTGCACCCACAGCAGAAGGGAACGTTTGTTCGGCTCCGTCCACCAGGCTCGGCTGTGCTGGTGTGAAATAGCACAAAATGAGTACACCATGTGCTGCTATTCAAGAGCAGGTATCAACTCTAATTACACCACAACTGCACTCAAATATCAGGTAAACACAGAGTAACTGCATGTTCCTGCAGCTTACTTCTTAATTATGCACCGCTACCAACGAGTTCAAAGATAAATTATCATTGCAGGATTTAGGTGCCTGCTAAGGCAGGAATTCATGCTATTGAAGGCTTGCTTTTGTTGATTTTCCAGTGGAATGGGGAAGGGAAACAACTCACCTCATATGCCCCAAGTCTTAAGTGCAAATTTTGTCCTGGTATAGCGAGGCTACCATACAAAATAACATGGCACAATTAGGAAATCTGGGTGAATAAACAAACAAAAATAATTTCCAATAATAAATCACTCTTCAAATTCCATTTAGTAATCCTCCTAAGGAAAAATGTTTAAAATCACTGGTATTGCAGGCAGTAAAACTGCTATGGGTTTCCTGGCCCAGTATTTAAACTCGTATGGGCTAAAACCAGAGGAAAATGTCATTTCACCAATGTCACTAGCAAAACTATCAGTTGCAGCAAGGACACAGCTCTACCCATGCAGCTTGCCTGGGCTCTTGAAATAGTGTTTTTTTTATGGTATCAGACATAGATCACCACATGAGCAAGTTCATAGCCTGTGCTAGCTCTCCTCTGAGCTGCACTGCAGTATTTTGGACTACAACTTGTAACATTTAAAAGATATTTTAATAGTATTCAATGAGATAAAATTAACCTCTCTATAAATATTCCTCTTCTCCAAAGTGAAGCTTCCCTTTAAATTATGATTCCACGATGATTATTTGGTCATCCACTTACACTGACTTTTACAACTTGTGTTGGACAACCTAGGGTTTTATTTGTAATTTTTTTTCCAACTTCATTAATCTCATATTGATTTTCTTCCTGAAAGGTGTCGTTGATGTTTCTGAGCCTTTTTCCTATTTAAGTTCTTGAGCTCTTTCTTCCAAAAAATATGCAGTGTCTATTGAAAAGGAAAATGTTGGTCTTCAGAGCCTGCAGAATCATGACAGGCAGACAAAATAGTCAACTGTTATTTTCTGTTGATTATGGAAACCTGAGGTACAGAATAAGACCCCCTGAAACTGGCCGTGCATAAGTGCAGATAAAAACAGCAAATAACTTCATATACAGAATGACTGTTGGTTTGAATGGGTTTATGTTTATGTAATGAAAAGTTCCCTTTTATTTGAAGTCAATGTACATCTCCAGCACTGGGAACAGGGCAGTCTAATTGAGGCTCCTTAGCACAGCTGCTGCAGCTCATGGGATCCTCTGAAGATGGAAACCTGGATCATAAGAAGGATAAAAAAACATACCTTGTTTTCTTTCACTTATTTTACTCCCTTCTCAGTCTACCCTGGAGCCTCAAACACTGTCCTAAAACACAGCCATCTGCCAAAGTGAATGCAAATTATGTTTCTTCACTCCCAGGGTCTGCTCTTGCTCTCCCTGAAATCTGCAGTGAGATTGCTGCTGTCTTCAGTAGTACAAGGCACAGGTTGACCAGGCCTTGAAAGTCCCCTAATGAAAAAGAGCTAAGAGTACTGAATGGGAGAGATACTCATTAATAACTATTTAGGAGAACATGGTTTCCTTGAAAAGCTAATTATCTTGAGAGCTACCCATTAAAAAAAAAAGTCTGATCAATGGGAGAACAAATTAAGAATCTCTCATAAAACCAGACAGTGGAATACTGCATTCAAGAGGACAGTCACAAATTAAAAGAAATGTCAACATATCAAGTGGCAGGAACTTCAAAAGGTAATTTTCCCTCTCATTTTCATATGCATTCTTCATGAGCAACATCAAGAAGTATAACATGGTAATAGCTAATAACAGGATATGATTCACTAATCTACAAACTGAATAACTTAATGTGTATCAAAGGAATAATTTTCTCATTTCATTCTTTTTTTTTAGATCTAACATTAAGCTGGGTATTATTAAGTAGATAAAACGGCATCGATTACAAGTCATCATTAAAATAGTAATTTTAGAATTAAGATTGCTTTTTTATGTAGGATGTCTCCTATAGGTTTAAGGAATCATATAGCTTTTTGCCCTCATAATAAATCAGATTTCAAAACAGAAATCAGGAAGGTATCTTTGTGGACATGTGATGCTTTGCTAAAAACAATGTTTTGCAGAGACAGACTTGCCATGATCTGAAACTCTGAAAATGTTGAGGACTGCAGAGGGAAGAGGCTACCCAGAGGGGGATGCCAAACATTTGGACAAGTAAAATCACTAATCCAGTGTTGCTAGCCCTGCTTTGAGCAGAAGGCAGGAGCTGATCTAAAGGCCCCATCTAACCAGTATTTCTGTGGTATAACTCAGATATAAGCCAATGCTGTTATCAAAATCTTAACACAAATGATGTCAAACACAACTAACTTAATAGTTCACACACCAGAAAAGAGAAAGAAGGACACACTTCTCCAGGCTTGTTTTCTCAGAGCCAACTCCTCACCAACAGAACAAACCACTGCAGTGTGTCACACACTGGTGCCCCCTTCCTCTCCTCGTATCCCTGCCACAAACATGATGAGTTGTGATGCCCCATTATGGGGAAGGCCAGGCTGTTGGAATTAATGGCTTTGTGGCAGATGGAGCAACATTTGCAATTGGGGAAAAAACCCAAACTCATCCTGCCAAAACATTAATAATTCCACTTTCTTGGAAATATTCTGCCACTGTCACCACTACATGTAAATTTGTCGTGTAAATATGACTTCTTCCAAGGAAAAAGGCATGGTTCAGCAGGCTTTCTGAGGATAAGGATCTCTCTGCACCTGTTTTTTTCTCTCCTTCAAAACCATTTGTTTCCAGTCATAAATTTTCAGAGCTGCAGCACTATGAGGGTGATACTTGTGGTGACTTCAGTGAGAGACAGGAGCGAGCAGGGCTGGTTTGGGCAGGCTGGCCCATGGTCTCCACTCAGCTGAAGGGGACAGTCAGGACACAGTGAAATCCATCAGGGAATGGCTTCTTTTGGTTTGTTTGCATATTTTTGCACACTGTATCTCTTTCTGTGAATGCCTGTGTTCCCTACACTATGAGAAAGACAAGAATTTACTGATCTTCCTTTATACCACACAGTATTTTTCATAACCTTATAATGTCTTTTATTAACTTCCTTTTAAAAATAGACATCCATAATCCTTTCAAATTCTGCATCTATACAACATCAAAGCATTTCAGTGAATTTTTCAGCCCATTTATATTTCAGCTGCCTGGTACTGGAGTCAGACGTGGTGGTAGTAATGCAGGAAGTAAAGATGTCCAATCTCTCTGCAGTTCTACTTGCTGTAATTATTAATCTCTGGAGAAACTGAGCCTCAAACACCAAAAAACTCTTCTGTGATGCCTGACTGTTTAGTAGAAGGCAATGGGACCAGTGGGCTTTTAGTTTAAAAAGACAGCCATTGTCCATCCACTGAGGAAGAGCCGAGTTGTATTTTTAACTTCACACTTCTCTATAGATCATGACAGAAAACTGAATAATTCTATTTTCATTTAGGAGGAGATTAAAAGACAGAGAAGAAGCTCTAATCTAAAATCTGTCAGACTATTTTTTTGAGAATAGGGGCTGTTGCAGTGTGGTCCCATGCCAGAGATAATCTTCTTTTCCCCAATACTGTCAGCTGGGCCAATATATTTTCAATAACTGCTGCACTAAACTGAGAGTTCTCTAACATGATGCATCTGCAAATTTAGATTACTCTCCCTCTGTGGATGCTGGGATGAAGGAGTCATGAAGATAATCTGCATCATAGTGATATTTTAAGGATTGCTCTGAAATGGAAAAATATCACACATCTGTTTGTATTCTCCAACTTGACAAAAACCTTTTGGAAGTCAGTTTCTGATGACATGTTTGGGCAAACGATGCCTTATCTGCATGCTTTTCCCATGCATCATCCTGATCTGGGAACCTGAATGCCATAAGCAGAAAGCTATGTTAATTGTACAGGTTTGGAAACCAGTGGAGTCCAAAACATCTTCCTCAAGACCACCAGCCTCACAAAGTCTGCTCGAGCAGCTGGAGATGTTCTGTATCTGTTAGAGGAATCACAGGAAGTGTTTGTAACAAGAATCTCCAACAAAGGGCATCTTGGCCTTATGGATATGACACATTTTTCTGTTTCCTAAAACTAAAACCCACTATGTGTATGAACTGGTACTGTAAACACAAGTGCAAGTAAAAAGGAGCTCTACTGTTGCTGGACTCCTCCTCCTACTCAATTTAGGCAGTCAGCAAAACTACTTTCTCAGCATTGAGTTACAGTAAAGAATTGTTAACTGCAGTGTAACTGAGAGCAAAGACAAAGTCAAGTCAACAGGGTTTGCTTCAGTTTATGACACTTCAGATAAAGCATCTAAATTTGTCTGGATCATAAAAGTGAAAGTAGAGAGAAAATATGTGCTACAAAAATAGAAATTTCTTACTAAAGCAGTTTTTATGGAAATGCTCACAGTCGAGTTAGTGTTATTTGCTTCTAATTTGGGCTTCATTCTCCATACTGTATGTTAACAAACTTACACCACTTAATGCCAAGTGCCTAACACATTTTTCTTTAATTAAATTTCTTCAAAGAATCACATTACATGAGCATTTGCCAGTACAAAAAGCACACTCAGAGACCCTGGGTAAAATCCAGGCAGCCCTACAGTAACCAGTAAAATTCCAATTGACGACATAATTCTACTGTACAGCTCTTTTCTATATACGTATAATAAAAATTGTCTTGTAACTTATGAATTAAGTTCTTCAGTACACTATTCTAAGAATTTTAGCTCTGAATGAGCTCCACACTGGCACTTACCACTTCCCTAACTAGATAAAAACAATGTCAAATAATGTCTGTTTTCAGGTATGTTTGTAATTGCTAGAATATGCAGCAGATGCCAATTTAGACAAGCTTTCTGCCTGTGGATAGAGGTAGGTACTCAGTCTAATAATCTGCAGTTTTACTGCAGAGCTGGAATTTGGGATTGCCTGCGCTGAGCTCTGGGAGAAATCTGAACCATTAGAATTTAGGGATTCTCTTAACTGTTCATTAATAAGTTATAGGTGATTAGTACATAAAAGTGGTGCAAAATTTAAAGAGATTTAAAACAATCTTTATGTTAAATAATAAAAGACCAGGTGTAAAAATTTACCTGCATGTCATTCTGAGTCATTTTTTGTCTGTGTGAGATGCTAAAGTGGGTAGTTTAGCCATTTTTCCTGACACAGGTTTTTAGCATCATTTTTTCTTCCATAACTTAGCCATACATTGCTGTGGGATTTGATGCTTAGGCAAAAAAATCAATCAACCAGCACTAGCCAGCAAGTGCACAAGTAGGAGGGTTTGAGCTGGTGCCCGCTCCTGCCTTGGCTCTTGTGACATCACCATCCTGCAGCTGCAGGCAGGACAGAGGGCTTGAGGGCTGCTCATCTGCTTCAGTGCAAAGTTACTTTCCTAACCAGTGGATTTTTCAGCTCTAAGATGTTACCTAGTTACCAGCAAATCACAGCCTGGTAACTCAGAGAATTCTGGGGTTTATTTACAACAAGGTAAGTGACCCTGAATAAGTCAGGCTGGGAACACTTAGGCTGTCCAGTTGTACAACAGGATGAGACTCAGACAAAATTTATTGGAAGTGTTAAGATTAAAACTGAAGTAATAGATTAATTACCATTAGTCTTGACAACACTCATGCTATTTAAAATCTATTGACTTAGTTTAAAATTAAACTTCAAGTTTCCTTCACCTGCAACCCAGCCTTGAAGCTGTTGAAGCCTACGTTGTCCAACCCATGCCAGATTTTCCCATTTGGTTGAAAGATTGCTATTAATAGACCTCAAGTGGATATAAAAAAAAATGGGAAAAGTGAATTACCCAATTTTGCAAACAACCGTGTTTGCTTGCTGCAGTTTTGAGAAAGATTGTCCAAAATTTAGTTTCCTGATGGGGCTTAATCCTCCCCTTTGTGGCTCTGGACCATCCATCCTTCCTGCCTCTGCTGGCTAAGTGGGGTTGCTAAGCGACATGTTCTTCTCTTCTGTACTTTAGCAGAGAGGAACAGATCAAAGACACCCACAGTCCTGAATTATTTTATAAATGAATTTAAAGAGACACTCTCTTGTGCTATATTATGTAGGGGGAGATCAAAAGTTGCTGGGTGTAGTTAGAGTAACTGGAGAATTAAACTGATGTCTTCTGGAAAATAAGAATGCTCTCATAAATGAGAGCTGTGTAGTCTTTTCCTTTTTTCTTGTTGTTTGTGTGGTTGTTTTCATTTTTTCAGAAAGCGATTACAATTTTTGAAAGCTAATTAATGTTTCTAGTTTCATGGCAGTCAAGACATTGAGAGCAGGCCAGGCTGTAGATGTGTACAACTTTCAGAAGTCAGGGTTTCTGTCATTGAGTGACAAGCTTGCCAAGTTTGACTCTTTTCTTGAAAACGAGATTACATATTATATATTCTCTATTATCCAAAAATATTTAATTCTTTAATTTCTAAATGTTTTTTTGACTGATGTTAGGCAAGAAAGCCACAGGATAAAATTCAAGTGATGCATCTTTGAAAGAATAATGAAGATAAGGAAATAACCTGTGTAGATTGGGCAGAAAACCTATGACACCAACATCTCAGACCTTGCTGAAAAGAATGAAAACCAAATAACTAACCTGTAATTACAGAAGCTGGGAATACATAAGTTTAAAAGTTTCCTCTAACAAGGCCTTCACTTTCCAGGCATCACCTCAGCTTGGCTGCTCTGTGCAAGGTGTGGAGTTTGTAGGAGCAGGCTAGCAGCTGAGGCAGGTGTTTGCTGAAACTGAAAAGGAGGGGGGAATTATTTGCCCATATATCTACTCAGTTTCAAATATCATCAATGATGTAAAAGGAAAAAAAAACAGCACTTAGTAACAAAGTGCAAGAATTTTTCACGACTTTTCATTTCCAAAGCTGCCACAGCTGGCACTATCCTCAGAAAATGGAGAGACACACAAAAAACACACTTAAAGCCTTCCTCAGACAAGCAAGACAGACCATTTATGTAGAAAGTTGCTTGGGTGCAAAGCAGGATGTAACCAAAAGTGTGTATTCCATCACCATCTGTTAAAAACAGGTGGGACAGTGTTCTTTATCTCTTACACAACCCATCCTTCCTCCAGGGAGGTATCTTCTGTTAATGGGCCATTGAGTCTGACTACATGACTGATAAAATCACATCATCCCATTGTGAGATGCTCAACCCAGGGGGAGGAGCCAAGCATTTCCTAGATAAAATCTGAGATTTGGAACATCAGAGGAGCCTTTTCTCACTGGATTTTGGAGGAAAACTACACTCTTCTACAGGACTGCTTCAACAGAACCACATCTGTGACTCCAGGAGGACATTTAATGGAACTGCTGCCAACACCCTGACTGACAGGGTGTCAGATTGTATTCTGACTCTGCCAGTGTTTTGTTTTTCATATTACTGTATTTTAATTTTCCTAGTAAAGAACTGTTATTCCTATTCCCATATCTTTGCCTGAGAGCTCCTTACTTTCAGTTATAACAATTTGGTGGGAGGGAATTTACATTTTCCATTTCAAGAGAGGCTTTTGCCTTCCTTAGCAGACACCTGTCTTTCAAACCAAGAAAAAAGTAAAACTCTTAAGTCAGATGGCTGCAAAAAAATTGCATGTAAAATTTTTCCCACATGCCAGTCTCATTGTTCTGTACTAGCTACTTGAGCTGCACAAGCAAATATCTCCTTTAAAGCTGTTTCAGGGGCTTGCACAGACAGAGGTGCCTCTGTAGCTCCAGGTACAACATTGCTGGGGAAAGGTGTGCACTGAGGATCCCATTCTCTTCACCATGTGCCTGGTTGCAGAGTGGAGCAAACTCCTCACTCTTGTCCTAGGTCAGCAAGCTTTCATCAAATTAAGGGTAGATTAGTGAAACTAATATACTGTAGGACTATAAAGGGATTAATCTAATATAAATCTTCACCAGGAAAAAAAAAACAGTGTTAAGATTTATTTTCAAGCATTTTATTTACCAATGAGAAAACAAGCCTCCCTTTTTTCCCTGCATCATTAAAAGTCTCTTCAGAATTCTAACTGCTTAGATTTGGCATGTAAAATCCACTGTACTACAGCTAACCTACATTCTCATAAAAGCACGTATTTTAGAGCAGGGCTCAGCCAGTTTCCCCATTTGTAGATATCAATTACACACGCAAGATATGTGCTTTGCTCTCACTGACAGAGTGTTTTATGTATAAACATCTTGACCAGCACTACACTGTCAGTGGATAGCAGACTTGGTGTGTTTTGGCTGAATTTCTGAAGGGGAAAACTGTGACTTGCACTCTAAATATTTTTTCTGGAGAATGGATTCCTCCACACACTATGAGCATCTTGTAAAGAATACAAGTAAACATTTGGGAAGGAATTCGATGCTTATGGCAGGTATTGATTTGCCAGCCTTGGAAACTGAACTCCCTTGGACTCACTGCACAGCATAGATGTGGCTGTGTGAGCTCTGCAGGCCAGCCGTGTTCCCACCACACCACTGCTCCTGCTGCAACAGCAAGGAGAGAATCAGAGAACCCCAGAGCTGAATAGCTTGGAAGCAATCTCAAAGATCATCCAGTGCCACCCCTGCCATGGGCAGGGACATCTTCCACAATCCCAGGATGCTGCAAGCTCTGTCCAACACCACCAGGGATGGAGCTGACACAGCTTCTGTGAGCAGCCTGTGCCAGGCCCTCACCACCCTAACAGCCAAGAATATCTTTCTAATATCCAACTGAAACCTGTGCTCTGTCAGTCTGAAGCCATTCTCCCTTGTTCTGTCACTCCAGGTCTTTGTAAATAGCCTCCTATTTTTCTTGTAAGCTCCCTTTAGGCACTGCAAGGCTGCAATTGGGTCACCCTGAAGCTTCTCTTCCCCAGGCTGAACAAACCCAACGCTCTCAGCCTTTCCTTCCGGCAGAGGTGCTCCATCCTTCTGATCATCTAGGCAGCCTCCTCTGGACTTGCTCCTGCTGGTTGATGTCCTTCCTGGCTGTGCAGGCAGCTTGTCACAATGTGCATTTCTGGCGAGTTTATTCAAACATCCTGACCACACTGTGTTCAGGGATGCAGTTCAATTGAGCTAGTATTTTATCTTAAAGTTAAAATGTTCAATGTTCTGAAGTGGCGTTGTTGTAGGAATTGTAGTTAGTTTTTATTAATATTGGTAGAACTTTGTTTAATGAATATAAGTAATTTTGTTTAACTGCTTCTCTTTCCTTACTCCCAGAATGCTGCAAGAACCTGTGCTGCATCTGGGCTGCTGGATCCCAGATGTAAGAGTCAGGGCTGGGTTTCTGCCTGGGAACAGGAGATGATGCTTTTGACATGTAGGAGGGCAATGAAGGCCTTTGAGAACATTAATAACATTACTTGATGCTTCTACAGTGCTGTGCCTGAGCCTGCTTAAAGCTCAACACAGACTATGAGTAATTAGTGATCTGGATGTCTCTGAAATGATCAGCAGCAGCATTTAAATAATCATTAAAATACAATTAGCAACCCTTTAAGCAGAATGCTGTCGTTCAGAGCAGTCTAATTGGTGGCTCGTGGGCCAGTGCTGGACAACAGGAGGATTGTCTGCTTCTCCAGCTCAAGGAGCACCCTGTCCCAGGAGTGGTGGCCGTGCCTCTGGGACATGGGAAAGCCATTATGCGACAGGAAAGGGAACAGCACAAAGTAGCCCTTGTGTACAGGCCATGACTTTAAAAAGTCTGGATTTATGGACCTCATTTCATCCTGTGTGCTGATTCAAGCAGGCACAGCCCCAGAATTTTGTACTTTGCAATTCAAATCAATTTATTTTTTTTTTTTATAGTTCCATTGTAGACTCTGCAGCAAGAACTGTAGGGATGAAATAAGGGCAGACCATGGTAAGACAAATAATTGAGTGATCCACCTCTACAGGTGATGCACAGGCAGACCATGCTACTGGCCAAGACAAATTCAGTTGCTGCAGCAGACTGAAAGTGGAGATCTGGCTTGGATGGTGCTCCCAAACCTGGCAGCCCTACCCCACATTTAGGCAGATAAATCTGTTATTTCCATGCCTCAGATACTTGTGTTAATTGCATAAATGCCAGCAAAAATGACATGTTTTTAAAGTGCTGAAGTGTAAATAGCTGTTCTTCTGAAATGGCCACAGTAGATGTATTTTAGCTCAGATGTGCTCTTGTGATACCACTGGGAAGTGCATCTTATCTGTTATAATACCAAGCTGTAGCATTCTATTAGTATATTTTTGTAATATCATTGATGGTCCTGCAAAAATTGCAGTGGAATAGGCTTTAAATACAGGCTTTTTCTATGTCTCACACAACAGCCACAGGAACAGCACACTACTGTTCCAGGTTTTTGAAGAAGCAGCACTACTGCTCCCCACCAGCTCCTGGAGCCTGTTCCATAATGCCCTTATTATTTATGCTTTTTCTCTTGAAAATTCAAGTTTAGAACTTAAAATTGTAATGCTTTTGTTTCTTAAAACTAATCAAAGGCAGCGAATGGCCCTGATGCAATCTGTGTAGTGTGTGCTGTAGCTGAGCATCCACAGCTGTGAAAGCGCTGCTTGTTCTCTGAAAGGATGAATTCTTTCAGGCAGTGTCATTGCCTCCTCCTCCTCCAGCCTGCTTCTCCCAGGTGCTTGGAAGACTCACTGCCAGTCATTTTCTTGTCCTAAAGGTTTCCTGGAGCAACACCATCATTTACCCCATATATGCCCAGGGCCAAACTCCTCAAGGGTGGACAATCAGAAATTTTGAGTTTGAGCATAGCAGTGGCTCTAGTAAAGTATGCTACCTTTTGAATCATCTCTTCTTTGGATTGTGTGGAGACTGAAGGTATTCCCAATTAGGGCCCTGTGCCCTCTCCCCTCTGTCAGCCTTTTGGCCACTCCCAGCCTGTTTCTCTGTTGGCCCCATGCCCTAACCCCTCCCTTGTGACATCCCCATGTTCCCTGGAAATTGGTCTCTGATGCTCTCCTCACCCTGCTCAATCCCATGTATTTAACTTAGACCCTTACAAAGTACCTGGCCTTTGTTCCCTGAACCACAGACAATGCACACGTGTGGCTGAAATAAAGAACTACCTGAAACCCCAGCAAAGGCTCTTCCTGCTTCTTGCTTGCTATCATCCTAAGCAACACCAGATGCAACAAGATTGGTGGTGCCTAGAGAGCTGATGCTGATGGAGAGACCCATAAGTGTTTTAAATAACTCAGTGAGATGCCTTGTACATGCACATCTTTGTCCTAAGAGGAAAATGGTCCCTCCGAAGCATCATGGATATTTGAAAAAAGTTGTTGTATGCTTAAGCAAGATAAGTGTTTGTTGATATTTTGTGGAGATACCTGAACATGGAAAACCTCCTTCTCTAAATGTTGTGTGACAGTGTATATTTTAATTGCAGCCACATAAGAGACAAGGCATGTCACACATGGTAGCAAATATGATGACACAAACTCAGAGCAAGATTGCAACAAATGACAAATTTTATCCCAAATGCTTTTTTAAACCTCAACAAATTTTCTTCAATTTCTTTTATTTTTGCAAGTTTTTTTGACTAAGTGACAGGCATACCTAGAACTGCGAGCCCTGAAGTAGCAGTGCTGAAAAGCACCTGCCCACACGGTGAGCCCATGGCCACTTGCAGACCTGGCAGCAAGGTGAAGCCTGGGAGCTCTTCTACAGCAGCAAGAATGGGGCAGCAGCTCCACAGCCAGATGCATCAGGCTAAGAAAAGAGGAGAAATATTAAGGGAAATCACATCAAACAAGTGTTTCCCATAGACAATGTATGTTTCTGTTCTTCCCACACTGATGCACCTTTCAGGCCACAGTGGCTAGTCTGTTCCACAGTCTGTGTCCATGTTCCTTTTGCTGTGGGACTGACTTCTGTTAACAGAGGAACCAAGACTAAACTGATAACATGCATCTCTTTTCTTGTTCTGACATGGTTATTCGTTAGTTGTTCCTAATGACTGTTCAGTTCCTTCCTTTGAGGGAGCCACTCCTAATTCTCTTCTGTTCAGGTAGGATAATGAGTCACTGACTTTAGTATCAACCACTATTAACCCTTTCTTTATACAACCAACATATGGGAACTGTGGAACACATTGTGTCTTGGTGCTGAGGAAGAAGATTGATTAATCCTGCAGACTTCCTGCTGCTGGCTGATCAAAAAACACCTTGTTTGCCTCATGTCTTTGATTAATTGCTTTTTAAGTCTAGCTTAATCTACCTGCTTTTCAGAGTAATTTTTTCCCCCATAAATTTAACTTACTTTCCATAGTCTTCTCATCTGGCCAAACTTTTGGTTTGTATTAAATAAGTTCTGGAAGTACCTTGTTTCCCATTATGCTTTTCCCCTCTCTCTTATCTTTGGGGTGGGAGGGTTGTGTTTGCAGCTGGGCATGAGCCAGAAGTGCTCAGTTCTGCTGTGCCTCCCTGACTCCAAGGATGCTGACAGCCAGGCTCCTAGTGGCACATGCTCTGGACTGGTTTTCTTCCTAAATAACAGAACAGAAAAAAACACAAGAAAAGTTGTCTTTTATTTATAGATTATTTGCCATTCCTAACCCTACTGAACCTAAAGACTCTGTGAGACAATTAACAACAATCAGTGAATTCTTGACTCGGTTACTGCTCACAAGGCTGCTTAGAGAATGGCTTGCTTGAGATCAAGCTTTGCATTGTTGGAACATTGGATACATGCAGAGCAGTCTGAAAGTCTGCTTTTTAAGCATCTCATGTATAGCAGTACTTGTTATTCTGACCAAATTTTGGTGATTTTTAGGATATTTGAAACTCTGCAATTCTTTTTCCTTGATCCATGTTCCCTCCATTAGCACTACTGGCCTGCTACCATGTTTTGTGTATTCCTCAAACTGTTCCAAATAGTTTTATTATTTTTATGTTATTGTAACATATCTATTTTTATATGGTAATCTAAGAATTCTAAGGGAAAAGTAGTTCAGAAAGAGACCTTAAGAACACTCTCAGATTACTGCAAAAACAGACTTCCAAGAAGAAACATGCACTTGTAATTGATTATTTCCACAGCTTTTCCAGTATTCTTTTTCCCTTCATCCTGATGCTGCATCAGTTGAGCTTGGACAGACCCATGGCACTCACTGCCTGGAAGTGTGCTGGCCCACTCCTGCTGCAACAGCTACTCCCTGCTGGCAATATTTACAGTGGGTGCCAATCCAACCTGACTGAAATCTCATTAACAATATGCTTTTCCTCAATAATAAAATATTAATGTGAACATACAGCATCAGCAGCTTGACGTTTCCTGTAGTTTTCCAACACCTGAACAGCAGAGGACTGCTCAGGTGCTATGGTATTATTGCAACGATAAACTTGCAGGTAACCTCTGAAGCTTGGGCACTTCAGCCTTTTAAAAAATAATGTCATCTGGTAAAACTGAAGACAGGCAATTCCTCAGTGCCTGTGCAGTGAAGAGCAGGTTTCTTCCAGCAGTTGATACTACAGAGTTAATGCTTATGCTCATTTACCAGTTATGGCAACAGTTTGGCTGCTTGGTGGATGGCAGGTCTCAAGATGAAAGCAGTTGCCATTTCAAGCATGTCTAAGGTGAAAAGGCTGCCATAATCATTGGGGAGACTCAATCAGAGGGAGGTGACTGTGTATCCCTATTCAGCACTGATGTGACCTCACCTCAAGTCATGTGTGCAGCTTCAGGTGCCACAATATTCAAGAAAGATCTAAAGCTATTAGTGTCCAAACAAGGGCTATGGAAATGGTGAAGGGCCTGGAGGGGCCCTGTAAGGAACAGCTGAGGGCACTTGGTTTGCTCAGCTGGAGCAGGAAGATTGAGGTCAGAGCTCCCCGGGGCTGCAGCTCTGATCTCTGCTCCCTGGGACAGGGACAGCACCCAGGGAATGGCTGGAGCTGGGCATGGGGAGGGTTAGGGTGGATAGCAGGGAAAGATTCTTCCCCCAGAGGGTGCTGGGCACTGAACAGGGCTTGGTCATGTCCTCAAGGCTGTCAGAGCTCCAGGAGCATTTGGACAACACTCTCAGCACAGGGTGGGATTGTTGGGGTGTCCTGTGCAGGGCGGGGAGTTGGACTCGATGATCCTTGTGGATCCCTTCCATCTCGGGGTATTCTACCATCTGGAAGCTGTAGCAGCAGCAGCAAACGGTCAGCCGGGAGAGGCCAAGGTAGCCGGTCACTTTTACCGGAGGCGCTATGGCCAGGTCGGCGCGGCACCAGGCCGGGAACCCCGCGGCTCCCCTGCCCGAACGGAACGGCTGCGGGGCCACTTCCCTGTCACGGGCGAGCACCCCCGAGCAACAGGTGCCCGGAGCGCCGCTCCCCTGAGCGGGGCTGATGGAGCGCCGCTGCCCGGCAGCGCAGGGCAGGAACGGGACAGGACCGGACCGGGCCGGGCCGGGCCGGGCCAGGCCAGGCCGGGCGAGGCCGATCCGGGAGACCCTGCCCCGGCTGCCAGCGTCGCTCCCCTCCCCTTCCCCGCCACTCGCTTCCGCCGCGCTCCCGCGCATGCCCGGGTTATGCAACGGCCGCGGTGAGCGGGCCGGGCCGGGCCAGAGCCGCAGGGCAGGGCAGGGCAGGGGGCCGTGAGGGGCTCCGGGCTGCGGGCACGGGCGGCGCCGAGGCCGCTCCGCTTCCCCCGCGCTCCCGCCGCGGCCCCGCGCGGTGTGTGAGTGGCAGCGGCGCCGCCGCCAAGTCCCGCCCGTTCCGCTCTCGCTGCCGCAGGCGGCGGCGGCGGCGGGTTGGCTTCCTGCGCGCCCGGCCGCTCCCCCGCCCCCCGGCAGTCGGAGCCGCAGCCGCCCGGATCCCCGAGCCATGGCTCTGTAAGCGCAGCACATGGCGGCCGCGGCAGCCATGAGCCCCCCACTAATTCATACAACTCCCCCCTGATCGGCCACCGACGGCAGCCAGCGCTCCCACCCGGCTCCACCGCTCCCACCGCCTGCCCGCCGCCGCCGCGCCGCCCGGCCCGAGCCCAGATCCCGCTGCTGCCGCCGCCGCTGGGCCCCCGCTCGCCCGCCCGCCGCCGCCGCCCGGTCCTCACCATGGGAGTGCAGGGATTCCAGGACTACATCGAGAAGCACTGCCCCAGCGCCGTGGTGCCCGTCGAGCTGCAGAAGCTGGCGCGGGGCAGCCTCGTGGGTGGGGGTCGCCAGCGGCCCCCCCAGACCCCCCTGCGCCTCCTCATCGATGCCGACAACTGCCTGCACCGGCTCTACGGCGGCTTCTACACGGACTGGGTGAGCGGCGGGCAGTGGAACCACATGCTGGGCTACCTGGCGGCCCTGGCCAAGGCCTGCTTCAACGGGAACATCGAGCTCTTCGTCTTCTTCAACGGCGCCCTGGAGAAGGCCCGGCTGCACGAGTGGGTGAAGCGCCAGGGCAACGAGCGCCAGACGGCGCAGCAGATCGTCAGCCACGTCCAGAACAAGGGCACCCCGCCGCCCAAGGTCTGGTTCCTGCCGCCCGTCTGCATGGCGCACTGCATCCGCCTGGCCCTCATCCGCTTCCACATCAAGGTGAGGAGGAGCCCGGGGTCCCCCCGGGGGTCCCGGCGCCCCCTCCCCGCTGCTCCCTCCCGGCTGCTCCCTCCCGGCTCCAAGATGGCAGCGGGGGCTGCCCGCGGGGGGAGGGAGGGCACCCTCAGCCGCTCCCCTCAGCGCCTCAAAATGTCGCCCAGACCCGCGGGGGCGGCACAACTTTCGGCGGCCCAAATCCCCGGGGGATTTTGACTTATTTACATGGCGCTGCCCGCTGCCCCGCCAAGGCTGGAGGCCGGGAGGCCTCGGCGGGGCGACCGGCAGCGCCCATGGCCCGGCCCGGCAGCAGGGCGGCTTCTGCCTCCATGTTCTTTCGCTCCGTTGACTCAAAATGTCCCTTCTTGCCTTGTGGGCTGTGGTACCGCAGGGGAGAGCGGGTGGGCGAAAAGCATCTCTGTAATTAATTATTGAGGGGAGGAAAAAAATAATTAATCAGTTTAGTTCTCGCGCAGGATGGATCTGCAACAAGTTCCCGGCTGAGGCGAGGTGTTTTAAACTTGGGCTGAAGGGGGAATGGCTCGCTGCAAAAAACACAGGAGTGCCACTTTTGGTTTATGGAGGTTTTCGTGTTTTGCTCAGCGTTTTCTCAGTATCAACAAGCTTTTAAAACCAGTTGTAGACTAACTGGCTCCTTACTCCATAGCAGCAACACTTCTAGTTTGTGCAGTCAACAGTGTGCCAAGCTGACAGTCCTTCTTTTAAACTCTTTAAGGGGCAGCCTCAGTTTTCCAGCCCCATAAACGGCCCTTCATGTCGGAGCCAGGCTCCATGGCCATCTTGCGCTCAAAGGCCACGATTTCAAAGGTTGCAGGATATGACTACGTCGCATCTCTCCGCACGGCGTTCCTGATTTACAATGGTTTCTGTTCAGCCGAGCGATTGTGTATATTGAAATACAAGATGCTGGAAAAACAAGCCCAGGGATGAAGCTGCAGTTTTAGGAGTTGCCTGCTCACCTTCCTGCTGGGGACGGAAGAGCAGCAGGAGGGAAGCACATACTCGTTGGCTTTATTATCTTAAATTACTTTTGTATGTAGAAAAATATTATATAACCTTCGGAATTGCTCGATCACTAGGAGCAGCTTAATGTTATTTGTCCTTTTGGCAGATTAGAAAAGTTCTGGCTGGGCTGCAGCCCTGAGGTATAGAAGCCTCTCTCCAAGGAGCTCACCCCACAGGTGACTTTGGGTGAAGTTTCTCCTAGTTCTGCCAACAGGGCGGGAATCACTGTTGCTCCCTCGCAGTGCCCTGCTCGCTGGGCCTGGCCCATCCGTGGAGGAACACGGAGCTGGAGCACAGCCATCCTGAGTTCAGCCTGCTCAGCGCTGCAGGTCCCACCCTGCCCTGGCCCCGGCCGTGGCAGGGTTGGGTCACTGTGCCAGGCAAAGCACGTGTGGAATGAACTGGAAGTGGAGGAGAAGGTCGTTCTTGCAGAGCACGTGCAGGTCTGCCAAAGAAGATGCCTTGGGCTTGGCCTTATGGCTGGGTCTGCTGCAGTTGTGTGTTTTCCTGGTCAGAGTAGAAGCCAAATGGTGTTATGGTTTTTGAATGGTGGGAATTTGCATGATAAGTAAAACATCCTATCATTTGAACTTTTGGGGACTTTGTAGCTAGGAAATACTTTTGATTCTTTCAGCAAAAAGCTGTAGGGCCCACTCAGTGAAGGTCTTTGACCTGTTTGTGGGTGCAATTATAAATTTGTTTGGTTTTTTTTGTTATTGAGACTTAGAGATCATTAGTAAAAGCAACGAATGGGGTAAAATACAACATTTTTTTTCTTTTAATGTATTAAAGTAGTGACTAGGTTTAATGCAACATGGAAATGCATAGTACCCAACAGGAAGCCAGCTGTTTTGATATCAGTGGGAATTTGGTGTTTGCAGTATTTTTGTAGTATGTTGAAGTGGCCATTAGTTTGCTAAGCATTTTCTGTCTCAGACCTGACTCAGGTACATTGCATATCAACCAAGTGGTTGTATTTGACAGCAATATCACCTGTTGCATTTTGTTTACTTTCTAATGCAGCTGCAGCATTAGCTCCTTTATGGTTTCTTGGTGACAGGCCTTATTCCTAATCTCTGGAAGTACTTACAGCAGTGTGAGCACACTCATACTGAGTCCTCCCTTTTCTGTCATTAAAAAAATTATCCCAAACTTGAAAAATCTCAGACAACATCCCCCCAGTTTTGATGAGAAGATTTGTGAGGTATATATTTGTCTGTGTGGGGTTAGCCCTGGGAGTTGGCAGCTCATTATCAGATACTGAGCATGTGGAGGGAGAGGTTGTTGCTGTCCACACCACTAAGCCACCACCATGCATGTCCCAACTGCAGTGGTTGTCTGCACTTCTCGTCTGTCCTGGGGATGGGAAGGATATCAGCAATCTCTGTTTGATGCCTCATTTTTTGAGTTGTCAAGGAACTTGGTGGATAAATCTAGTTGTAATGGATTAATTTTCAGGTTAGGAAGGATATTTCATGGTTATAGTGGTCACATGCAAAATACACATCAAAGATACTGCTGAGGTAAAGTATTTGCCTTTTCTCCTTCTTCTCTTACATGATTCATTATTTGCTAAATCTGCTTTGTTACATGTATCTGTTTCCTCCCTCAGTTTTATTCTCCTTCTCACTTTGGTGTAGCCTTCCTGATGGGCACAGAGCAAATGAATCTTAAAAGTGTGATTTTTATTTACACATGCAGATCATTTTTGAAATCTACCTATTCATAAGACAGTTATTAAACTGTAGTGCTTTCTCACTTTGTTTTGAGAAGCTGGGTTGGAGATTACTGATTCGCTTTAAATATGAAACTGATTTTCATATTTTTAAAAACATTTGAGTCTGGAGTAGGTTTCTGTGTGAAGCTAGGAACTGGCCTTGAATTTAATCCATTTTGGTAATTAGAGAGGAGAAAAAGTAGTGTCTTCTATCCAGAACAATTATAAATCACTCACAGATGGTTTCAGCGAGATGTAAAAATAACAGGTTCCTCCAGGTTATAACAAATATCCTGTGGGTTCTTAGTTTCATTGTGACCTGGTGTTTTGCAGTTTGGGGGGAATAATTCTTAAACTTCTATGCAATGTAGGTTTGCTAAAATTTAAATAGGCAGTGGAGTTCTTAATAACTCAAATACTTAAGGGAGGCTGTTACGTTCTCAGTACCTAAAGGTGCTCATGTGTATTTACTCAGGCATGATTCTCTCTTTGTAAGCCAGCACCCCTAATGTTTGCACAAGATTTAGATTTGAAAATTATTCCAACCTCCTAGCTGTGATTTCCACCATGTCCCTCTCCCTGGGTTGCTTCTGAAGCCTGAATGCTCCTGGGTACCTCTGCTTTTGTGAGAGCCATGAGACATTTCTCTGACTTCCATGTTAGAGTTTTACCTTGTGGGTTCACTATACTTTGGTAAATACATCTCTTTTCCCTGTGATGGTTCAGTTATTTGAACATGGATCCTGGAATTCTCTGAACACACAGCAGCTTTGTGCTGGGTTAGAGAGCTCTATAAAATGGGGAGGGAATTGGAGGCTGTGGAGGTAGAGGAAATAGCTCATAGAAAATCAGAGGAGCTGCACACGGAGCTTCCTCTTGCGTTATCTGCACACCCATGTCACACCTAGTGCTGCAGAAGGAATTCTCACTTGGTTTTTTTATAGATCAGAGCTGCTTGTTGTTCATGCAGAGAGGTTGAGTTTGGAAATATGGATGTAATTTTATTCTATCCACCCTTAATTAAAAAACATTGGAGGGATTTTTCTAATTTAAAACCTGTGAAGACTGGTGGGTGGGGGTGGGGTGAAGCCTAAGTTGCCTTTCTTTGGTTAGGAACTATGTAAATCTGATGTCTTTAAATATTTTTGGGAAAATGTATAGTTTCTCCCACACCTTATGCTAGATATGAGCATCATTGTGAGAAAAATTCTTATGTGCATTCTTCTCACAAACAAAGTCAATTTCAAAAGCAGTCTATCAAGGAAGTTTCTGAAGTAGTAACGTTTTCTGAAGACTATGGAATAGGAGGATTTAGGAGTAGGGAGAGCTTAGTGAACTGGTGTTTGTTTTCAGGAAAAGGTGTGGTGCTGTCTGTTCTGCTGCTCAGGATCTGGCTTGAAAAGGAACATCTCAGAAAGATGCACAGGACAAGTAAAATTTGACGTACCTCTCCGGAATACAGTAGTTCAGCATCAGGTTCAGCAAGTGCAGGACAAGAATAGAAGAGGAAGGGTCACTGTAAACTTGCTGTGGGTGTCTGCAGGGACTGCAGAGTTTGGGACCTTGTCTCCTGTTTGGCAGAGGAAATAAAAAGCCTTGCTAGCACTAAGGCTGTAGTTATTCATGCATGCTGTGGAGATTGAAGCTAGTAGTTTTGTACTAGTCTATTTTGGGATAGCTTGCTATCTACATTGTTGTTAAAATGCAATACCCAGTGAGGGTGGGTTATACCAACACCCAATTCCAAGGGGATTTCTGTATTACGGAATGTGTGGTAGAAGAATGTGAATGGTAGAAGAATTAGGGATCCAAAGCCCTCAGCTGGCTGTAGTTGAGTGTGCTTGTATGCACTCTGTAGTTGCAGCAGTTCTGAAGGTGTGTTGGAATGCAGGACTGACCTGTCCTCATGAGATTTTCAGTTTCAGTATAAACTTCTTGATTAGCAAGGGTTCCTTTTATATTTCCAACATTAGGCATTGGCCCATGTCTCCCTGCCCATCTGTTCAAGTCATCTAATTTTTGTAGCTTAAAATATGTGCTTTGCTAGGCAACAGGAGTGGCAAGGTGAAGTTTGGGTTGAAGACTCTAAGCAGTTTGCACCATCAGATATAGCTGTGCATAAAGGGATAAGCTGAAGATGGAAAGGAGAAAAAAGGTGGCTTAATACAACAAGGTTTGCATTTGAAAAGTCAACAAAGTTATCTCTGTTCATCTGGGGTTGTGTTTGGCCTGTTTAAAAGAGGGCCAAAAAACTTTGAGGTATCATGGATCTGCTTGATCGTGGGGGGCATTTTCATGTGCTGAACTGCTGGAGTACCCACAGCCTCAAGGCTTTCCCCATGACCTGGTAGAGACACTGGAACAGTAATGTCTTAGTTCAAGTGTTCCTGGTAATAAGCAGTTTTGTCAGATGAGTTCACTACTACACGATGCCACTGCAGCGTTCAGGCTTCCAGAAGCATGTGCTGTGCTTCTGAGTGCTCCATACATCATTTCTGTATGTGCTGCATCACTGGATTTTTTAAAATTGCTTTAAAAACATGAGTGTTTTGAATTCACATGTATAGTTACAGAAAGACCCACAATACTGTACGAATTGTGATAAATCAGTGCTGCCATTTACACCGAAGTTAATTGCTCTGTCTTCCTCTATAGGTTGCACAGAGCATTGAGGATCATCATCAAGAAGTAATTGCTTTCTGCAGAGAAAAAGGTTTCCATGGTTTGGTTGCATATGACTCCGATTATGCATTGTGCAACATCCCTTACTATTTCAGTGCCCATGCCCTAAAACTGAGCCGGAATGGGAAAAGCCTCACAACAAGCCAATACCTAATGCATGAAGTTGCCAAGCAACTGGACCTGAATCCAAATCGCTTTCCTATTTTTGCTGCTCTTTTAGGTAAGTAAAGATGCTGCTAGTCAGCCTCACAATTTCAGTTTCTATTAACTGTTTTAAAATAATGTGTGTGTAATTTGACAAAGCACCTGGGGAAAGGCATCCCTTTGTTCCAGACATTTCTGCTATGTGAGGTGGACTGGATGTGTGAGGTCAGGCATGCCCAGTTTGTAGAAACCTTCAAGCAATGTAAATTGTGGTTACCCAGAAAGAAGAGTTGAAAACAAGGGTTCAGCAGAGCTCTGCCTAACCAGAATGTTCTCTGTGGGTGGGGGAAATCAGGGCAGTTGTGATTCTAGTTTGGGTCCTGTATAGTGTGTGAGGTCTAGTTTCAGTGGTACAGTTTCCAGACTGGAAGTATGCTTTTGTCCTGAATTCTACCTAAAAATAACACCTATGGAGTAAAGGTGCTTGGCTTGCTGGGGGTTTTTTTCCCCCTCAGAAACGAGTATTGGACAAATACAGCAGCATGTCAGGTGAAACAGAAATATGCTGAGCTATAATTGAGTAAAACTCTGCATTTCTGAAAGCACAAGTCACCGACATTGTACCATTCCACTGGTTTTGGCTGTATACTTTCTTAACACTCCTACTTCTCATGCTCATGAATTTCTCATACTTAGCAGTATAGGTGGGAATGTGTCCAGTTTCACATTTCTGCTTAAATGGGACAGTTTTAACACACTCTATTTCCTTAGCAGTGATAGAGAATAACTCTCATTCTCTCTTGGACAGAAGAGTGAATTAATTACTGACAAAGTTGACCCAATGCATAAGATTTATTTACAGTAGCATTCCAAATGCTTTTTGGGAGCAGCCATGTTCTTGATCTTGTCGTGCTGTGCAAACAAATTATGAAAGCAGGATTTTCTTTTCAGTTTCTCACTCACTTTGTTTCAGTATGGGTATGATAGAGAAATAAAACTTCTTTGAAAACTCTGAATGAGAGAGGCTTTGTGTTACTGTTTTAAATGCTAATATTTTAGCAGTCTTTGACATGGTTCCCTGTCCAGGAAGGCACCTTCTGTGTTATGAAGGAAAGAACCAATGGATCTTGCAGCAGACGGCAACAAGTATTTGACTGGTTGGAGTTGCTTTTTGTTAGTTGGTGTTTTTTTCTGCCTGCACAGGTGTAGGGAGGGAAGACAGAGGGTTGGCTGAGCTGCCATTGCAGGAATTGCATGACAGACTACTATTGCTAGGCTTTGTTTTGCAGTCTATAAATAAGATGGGGCATGCCAGTTCAGTGAGTAAGGATTACTGCTGGAAAAGCAGTTTCCCAGTTGCAGATATGCTTTATGGACTTCATGGGAAGTGTGGCTTTAAGTGGCCACACAATTCCAGCTGCATGGCCTGCTGGGGCTTTGCTTATATCAGACAGTAGGTGAGAAAAGTTCTGATGAAGTTTCTGAAGGCTTTGCAGTTTTATGCAAGAAGCTCTTAGTTGTTTTTCTGTCTTGTCTTTCATGACCAAATATTTTTCAGCATGTTCTTAGGAGAAAGAAATTGGAGGTAATTTCACATGATTACTCTAGAGAGATTTGGTAGCTTTCCCCCTTCTCTGTCAAAAAGGTTAAAAAAACCCCACGTCAGTTAGAAGTTTATTTCTGAGTATTCCTTTGCATTTCTTGTGTGTGTGTATTCAGTATGAGTAAGCAGAATAGAGTAAAGTTCATGGAAATCAGGATTAGAACAGAAGATACTCCAATGATCTTCATGTGCTTGGGGCTTTTGTGTTATTTTTATATGAGTGAATTTTAGGAACCCTAAGTATTTGGAATAGAAGGTGGTTATGTAAGCTGACAACACATACAGTTTGGCTTAAAGTACAGGCAACGTGTTTTAACTTTTGCAACCTTGGTAATATAGTAACTTTTTTTTTTTTTTTTTTTAATAGAATTGTAAGTGCCTATATGCATATAGTTGTGTGTGGCATGGATTAAGTTTACATTTGGGTAGCTCATTTTCTAATCTAAATTTTTATATTTTTGTTGAATATTCGAGGTCTTGTCTGGCTTTACAGGTTATTCTGGCCTTGTTCCTTTGGGTCTTTTTTGATCTGTTAAGTAGAATAAAGAAAAGCACAATGGGAAGGAATGAGTGAGAGTTTGATGACATGGGAAGGCATGTGAATATTTTCTGGATACAGCAGTATAACTCTCCATGCTAGTACTTTTTGTAGGAATAAAACAATGTATTCTGAAATGATTACACTTAAGCAGGCCCAAACTATCACTGTAGCTGTGATATCCATGTTCGTCTTTAGGGCTGCAGATATAATTCCCTGTATCCAGAGAACTAAAGTTTCTTGGTGTTCACATTCTTTCTTGTCGTTAACTTCAAGAATTAATTTGGGGAATGCTGAAAAATGAGAAACATCCTCAAAGTTTCAGTCTCACATTGAGCAGTTGGAGAAGCCTGAGGAATGATGCTAAACTGAGCAGTTAAAAAATTGTTCTCAATGGCAAGCGATTTGGGATTGAGTTCTGTTCAGGGATAAAGTCTCTATTGAAATATTCCCTCAAAATGTTTTTCTGACTTTATCAACAAGACAAACTTCTAAAGATTGCTTTCAGATCAGGTTCTGTGTACACTGTGGCTGGTTGGCTTGGTTTACAGTTTTGGGGTTTTTTTCCTTCTTACAGCTTTTCATCCAGAAGGGGTTTATAGTTGTAGCACCCTAATAAGAAGGGTATCCTTAGCATGGGTGGTTAAAATGTGGTCTGGATACTGCATCCTCCCAGCATGCTCTTAAGCTACTGATGTAAATAGGGAGTTGATTTGGGTTATTTTGTAACTTCTAACTCAAATACTTCAGAATGATTTTAAAAAAGAAGAGCAATCCAAGCTTCATCAAGTAGAAAAACAAACCCAGTGTGAGATATAGGGCTTTAATTCTGTGAACTCTTTAGAAGGGGCAGAGGCTTCAATTAGTATCTAATTGCTGTAAAAAAAAAAAGGTATACACTAAAATAAGCCATTAAAATGGGAAAAATCAATATATGTGGAGGTTGTTCAGCCAGGTCAAGAAATAGAGGTTGCTTATGTAACGCTGATCTCTTTCCCACTGTGACAGCACTTTGTAACATGTTTAGTTGTGGAATCCTGTTCTACTCCTCAGTAAGATTTTAGAACTACATAAGTACAGGCATCGCTTATAATTGGGCCACAGAAAATACTGTTGCACTTCAACATACATAGTGAGAACTGATCAAACACTGCCTATGTGTGTTCTGAGGGGATGAATTAACTGCAATTACAGATGGAGACCAAACAAAATTGAGATTTTGGTGGGAGAGAGGCCCTGACTATTTTAAAACGTAGCAGCTGAGAAGTGATTTTTAGTTATCACAGAACTGTCCTGCTCTGGCTACAATAGATGTTTGTACATCTAGAAAGATGTACTAGAAAGACTGTCTAATCTTACCTTGACCAGATTAGTGAGTGTGACTGTTATATGCAAACTTGTTGAATCTTTCTGATGTGAGATTAAAGTTTAGCTCCTAATGAAAAAGAAAAATGTTAACATCTCCTTGCTGGAGATCTCAGTAGTGGGTGAAGTATTGATTGGACACAAAGACTTCTCCCTCTGAGAAGGCATCAGCTTGTCACCAGGCAAGGGACAGCTTTCCTGGCTTTTGCAGGGTAAAGAGCATTAAGAGCAAACTAGATGATTTTACAAACAAAATAAAAAGAAATAAAACAGTTGTTATAATATTCAGATAATATTTTCATATTCTTTATGAACAGTACATTCACTAATAAGCTGCTGCTCTATAAAGCCAGGTATTGAATATATCCTGAAGTTTTCTGCCAGAATTGTGATAATACATTCTGTTTAGCTCTTTGTGAAGTTTGGGTCCACAGCCACTGAACTCCATCAGAGGTTGATTAGTTATGTCTTTGATTAATACAAATGTTTTAAATGTTTCCTACTAAGAATTTTTTTTGAGTGTGATGTGCTTTGGGAAAAAAAAGGCCAACATAAGTGATCTTCCATTAGGTATGAACGGTGTGGTAAATACAGTCCCTACCTTTGTCCATGGAAACAACAAAATAATTTCCCATTCCTTCCCTGCTGCCAGCCTAAGGTCCCATCTAACCTGGTTAGGTTAGCAAAAGAAACTTCAGGAGCTGGGAACCTGCTAAGTGTCACTGGAGCTGCTGGTGTTCCTGAAGGTTAAATAAACCTGGCTGGTGCCTTGCTGCTTGACTCATGCTGCACAGTGGAGCAGAGAGCAGATTCCAGAGACAGCTCCTGGGTGGATCAGTGCTGGACTGCAGAGAGGCCTTGCCAGCATGTGTCAGGGAGCAGCAGAACAGGTTCTTACTCTGTTGCACTCCATTGTGGAGTCTGTTGAGGATTCCCTAACAGGACACACTGGCAGGAGCTGGACCCTGTGTTGTGCCTGGCTCTATTGCTGCTGTAGGTGAGCTGGTTTCATGGAGGCGTGCTCCTCACACACACACCAAGTGGCTCGTGCTACAGCAGCAGCATGCTAATTAGGTTTTTCTGGAGTAACAGAAAGCTATCTGCAGGTTTAATCTGTTAATCCTCTTGATCAGGAGTTGAGGACTGATTGCAGATTTGTTTGCTGTATGTAGAAACAGTGTGTAATGTTTTACAGTGCACTTAAATGAGTTCTGCATTATGTTCCAGGTAATCATATTCTACCTGATGAAGATTTGGCTTCCTTTCATTGGAGTTTACTTGGTCCAGAACATCCACTAGCTTCACTTAAGGTACAGATTTAATATAACTAGGAGAAATTAAGCTAAAATCAATGCTACTGGTTAACAAGAGCAATGTGATAGCTTAATTGAGAGCAGCTCTGTGAGGCCCTTGTGCTCAGTCACCCTCAGGTGGCCCAGTCCCTGGCTGGAGAGGATACCTGGGGTCATTGGCCTTACAAGGCTAAACTTAGCCTTCATGATCCCCCTTAGTGCCATTCAGCTGCACAAACCAGGGCTCTACTGTGATTTGGCTTGCAGAATGCAGCTTCTTACTCTCCTCTCTCTTGAAGAAGAGATTTTTTTGTTTGGTCATGTTCTTCAGCTATGAAAAATAATGAGCTGTATGTCTTCTTACCATCATGTTTTATTTTCTGCTGCTTTGAGTTTGTGTGTAATAATTCGTTTTTGGTATTTAAAGTGTAAATATGCTGAAGAACAGATTGCACAAGAAAGCTGAAGTGGCCTTTGGTAGGTTTTGGGTGGGGGGGGTGAGACAAGTAAGTTGCCTGATGCTCTTAGTTTACAGTGTATGTTCTGCTGCTTCATCACACTTGCCTTGTGCATCTGCCAGGTAGAGAGCTATAAAAGGGAAACTGGACACATCAGAGAATGGGATCATAGTGACCTTTCTCTCTGCCACAGCAGATACATCTATTTGCTTTTCTCCTAAGGTGTGCCATGTAGCAAATAATCTGTTTTGTAAATTCTGTCAGACTGTTTTGTTATCTCTACACCAAAAATAGGTGGTTTTTTTTCCCACTTCTGTTCTGAAATTTTATGAAGCCTTGAAAACTTGTTTTGCCAAAGGTAGAATTTAAGACCAGATTCCAGATTTTCAGCAGAATTTTTAAGGTTTGCACATGCATTGCTTAGTGAACAGCTGTGACATTTGATGTTACACTCATCTCTGTTTTGCTGCCGCTCTGGTGTTTAGAAAGGTAAGTGTTTGCCACACTCAAGTGGCAAAACAAAACCTGCATGCATGTTTACTACTTCCTTGTAAAATTTGAGGTAGAAAAATAAGTGAGTGTGCCTGTATTTTCATTTCTTACTACAGAGGTTAAAATGTAGGGCTTCTTGCCAAGTGGTTGATAAACTTTCTGGTGATTCTTTTCTGTAGTCTAGCTTGAGTAGACTTGTTTGTCAGTCAGGTCAGATTATGGGTTCAGACACCTAGACTTCCTGGAAAGACCTCTAAATTATACTGAATTACTTGAATGAAAATTAGATATTTGTCATTTTTGCATCTAGCTGTATCTGTTCAGTGGAAATGCCATCTGGACTTTGTAGCTGGCATCCCAAGGAAGTGAAACGTACCCTCAGAGCATCCTGGCCTGCTATAGGCAGTCCTCCCTGATGGATTTTATCTTTGACCAATGTGATTAGATATGAAAGCAGTTCCTGTTTGGCTGTTAAAGGTTCTGTGTAAACTGCTGCACTATTAGCAGTGCAGGTGAGTCTCTTGACTGAGGAAAAGCTAGCACAACATAAGATTTGTTGAATTTCATGGCAGCTTGCTGGCCATTTGTTCAGGCCATAGCCCCAAACAGCACAGCACCTTTGTCTCCTGCCTGGCAGTGGTGTCAGGTGGAAGGACACATCTGCACCAAACCAGTCTTCTTTAGTTACTGGTAATGGAACAAATGCCTGTTTGTTTCAGCTTTAATTTTACAGTGCTCATGGTTTGAAATGATGGCTTGTTTCAGGAGCTCATTAATTGAGTTTAATTTCGTTGACATGCTACTGTGTCAGTGATGTCACCACAGCTCTCTGTAGGGACTTCTTCAGTGTACGTGTGCACAAAGCAGTTTTACTTGTAAATTTTATGAATGCTTAATAAACCATTTCTATTAATCACAAAGCTGGTAGCAAGGAGTAGTTTCAGAAGCATCCCAAAAAGCACAAGCCTTCATGAAACCTAGAAATGGGGGGAAGTTGTTGTGTTTCCCCAGGATGTCCTTCCTGGGCTATGCTTACAAACTTTGCTTTGTTGTGTCTATTTAGAGTCACAAATGAGTGTTATCCTTGCTCAGGACCTAAGGGCTTTGATCCCACACCTCTTTCAGCTCAGGATTTAGAAAGCTTTTCCTCATTGTGTAAAGATTTTAATCTTTTGTCTTTAAAACAGTATGGCCTTGAGCATCAAAATGGACAGATTCTGTTCCAATGGCTGGATTTGTTGCTTTGCAGGGAGAACTGTGACAATTAATAAAATAGAATTTCTTTCCTGTATTCTCTTTCAATCTTTCATTATGCTAGAGCAAATTAGATACTTTTCCTGGAAGAGAAGCTTTGCCAACTCACCAGTGAAAAAGGGTGACTTAAAAAATAAATGACCAACTTTGCTGGTGGAAGTTGCTGGGTCTTCCCTGGAAGTCACCATGGGGAAGTGAAAAAAGTAACCAGAGGAGCCCCTCCCTCTATTTTAATTGGAGGGATGTTCATCCAGAAAGAGCTGAGTAGAATTGGGAAGATGAGAGGAAAATGGAAAACCTGACTGAAGAATCTGTACCTAACATCTGGAAGGAAGTGAGCCCGAGAGTCAGGACAAGGTCTGTATGTGCTGGATGAAAAGCCTTTCAGGAGACACCAGCAATCCTGTCAGCTCAGCAGAACTGAGAAGATTCCTTGGCCAAATTTAAATGAAGATGTATGAATTGCTGTTGCTGGACCAAGGAGAAAGAATCAAAAGCCAGCTCTGTGACCTGTTGTGAGTCAGGATCTCATCTGTCCAAATGTGCCTGTGGAAAAATCTCGTAAGAGTGCAGATCTGCACTTGAGTCTTGTCACCTATCTGAGAGTAGAGTTCACTGAAATGACTACCGAGATCAGGGGTTTGAAACAAGAAGAGGTGATAGATTTTCTGAGAAATCATCTAATTGCTAGACCTTGTTTGTAAACCAGCATTATCCTGCTTTTTATTCATGTGATTTGGGATTTAAGACAAAGGCAGTTTGGTTCTTATTTTGGGAAAACTGGTTACAGTATGGTGCTTCAAGATCAATGTGTCAATACTGTCAGAATAATGATCAATACTGTCAGAATAAGTTTGGGAGAGCAGTTTCTTACCTCTGGAAGGAATTGGTGCCTGATTGGGAGCACAGACCACTGAAGTGCTGACTCTTCATTCACAAGGTAACCTTAGAAACAAAGCTTAATGTAGTCTAAGGTAACCTTAGAAACAAAGCTTAATGTAGTCTCCCTTTATAAATAAAAAGCGTATGCAGGGAAACTCCATCTCCTTGGTTGTTCCATCTCAGTGGAGAGGCAGATGCTTCTAGAAAGCAATCCAGAATATGCAGGTTAGGCTTCTTCTCTGAATCTCTCTAGGAAATTCCTGTCTTACTGTGTTGGCTTCAGAGGGTGTTTGCCAGAGGGAGACTAATATGTGAAGTAGGTGCTTAGGTAATTTTCTGCTACCATGTGACAGAGGCGACATTATTAAGATACAATTCAAGTAAGTGCTTTGTTGTTTGTGGGGCATTTGTTGTTGTGGATGCTGAGGGTCATCATAATGCAGGTCAGAAAGGACCTCAGGAAGTCATCTAGTAGAGTCTCCTGTGAAAAGTGTGGTCAGCTTGAGATCAGAGCAGATTACTCAGGGCACTGCCTAGACTAGTCCTGAAAATCTCTGAGGTTGAAGACTGCACAGCCTGTCTGGGCAGCCTGCCCTGTGGTTTGATGGTCTTGATGGGGAAGATGTTTTGCTTTGTGTGCAGTCTGGGCCCTTCTTGTTTCAGGCTATATCTGGTGTTTTCTGCTCTTGCACAAAGTACTGCCGTGATGAGCTTGGTTCTCTGTGCTTCAAAGTTACCTTTCTGTGAGGAGTGGAGGGGCTGTATTTGCAAAGCTTTGTCTTTGCCATGCTGGATGAACCCCGTTCCCTTGACCCCTTCTTTCCAGAGCAATTGCTCCTGACTCTTTGGCCATCTGGATGGCCTGCAGAACCAGCTCAGCTGTTGTGACATGTGGCTAGAGCTCCAGACAGAGTGCAGTGCTGTGGAGTGGATCTGCCATGCACTGAGGAGGGGGATCCCTGGGTGTGCCAGGATGCACCCCCAGCTCCTGTGTCTTCCAATCTACTTTGTCTTTCAGCTCCAGATCCCTTTTGGCACACCTGCAGCCTGTGGAGTAGCTAGGGGTTACTCCTGCCCAGGTGCAAGGCTTCATTTCTCTAGCTATAGAATTTCTGAAGGCTTCTGTTAGCTCATCCCTGCAGCTTGTCAGGGAGTTCTGGATGGCAGCCCAGCCCCCAGGTTCGGAGTGGGCTGTCCACAGCTCTCAGTGAAGTCTGTCTGTATCACATCTTTGGCTTGTGCTTCTGCTCTCTCCTTTGCTTTCTGCCATAATTCATGTTCCTCTTCGTATCTTCAGCCTTTTCACTCTCCACGGAAAAAAGATGTTCCCTGTGTGTTGCCTTACAGCAACCAGATGTTTGAGATCTCTTTTTTAATGGTTTGAAAATGAAACTGAACCAATTAACTGTTTCCAGCAGGCACAGCTTTAAATTTGGTGTTGATTAGTCTCTGCAGGCTTTACTTCATGAAGACAGTGGGCAGCTGGGGTGTTCCCAGAGTTGGGGACCTTTTCCCAAGTGTAGTTTAGGTATCTTCTACATTATCCTGATCATCTTGTGAAGTTGTACTTATGAGTCTGTTCTCTTCCAAAAAAGTATTTTTGCAAGTTTATTTTGTCAAACCCAAGACATCTTTATCTTGTTGCTTCTGTGTTTGTAATATTACTCTGCCTCTCGTTTTGACAAATATCCCTGTAGAATTCATTGCCTTTTCCCACTTAGTCTTTTAAGAGTGCACAAATAAA
Organism: Erithacus rubecula; assembly: GCF_903797595.1. Classification (NCBI taxonomy): domain Eukaryota; kingdom Metazoa; phylum Chordata; class Aves; order Passeriformes; family Muscicapidae; genus Erithacus; species Erithacus rubecula. Next base: position 515,754 of record NC_136665.1, read on the forward strand.
TGACTTGTGATTTTTTTTCAGTGCTCTGTTGCAAACTGAAGGAGACCTTTTACAACTAGCAAAGAAACTGGGCTGCTTTTAAGGTGTAAGCTCTCCAACCTGATTGCCTGCAAGTATGGGGCCCACCCCCATGTTTGCCTTCCAAAATTGATTTTCTGTAGTGTTACTTGTCAGAAACACTTCTCTAGAGGATAAGGGGAAAAGTAACTCTTCTAATAAGAAATTGGTAGAACACACTGCTGCTTTTTCTCAGAAATGCTTTGTGTGACATTAAAACTAAGTTTGGACCACCAGCACGTGCTCTGTAAATTCCACTGCAAGCCTGAATTTTTCCTGTCCCTAACAAGACTTAGCTTGTATTTTAATGCACACATATACACAATAGAAATAATGCACACAATAGAAACATTCTTTATGATTTAGTAGAAAATCAACAGTTTTGGGTTTCTGGAAAGTTCCGAAATTAATAGGAAGATATTTTATTCTTTAATATCAGGAATGTACATATTATTTCACCATTTTCATTTCAGACTTTTGTGCAGCACAGGTCATGATACTCTTAGTTTTGAGGATGTTCTCACGTCTGCACTGGATGTCTTTGAAACAGAAGAAAGTCCAAATATGTAGAATGTCTGTAGATCTGTAAAACATACTTCCAGAAGGTCTCAGTTCAAGATTTGAGGGTATGCTCTAGTCAGATCTTGGGGCTGTTTTCAGGCAGCTAAATGGGAGCAATATGCAAAGTGAGCCCTTGATCTGCCTCACTTGGGCTTTAAACTTCCAGGGCCTGAGCTGGCTGTTGGTGCCAGAGTGATGTGATGCCTTCTTGTGATTCCAGCTTTAAATGGTTTATTCAGTATTGCCATCATGGAGGTAACAGAAATGAACAGGAGATTGCTTACCCCTGTCATGCACTGTGTTTCCAAGCAGAGATTGCAGGAACACTTGGGGAGCAGTGCAGGGTTTCTGCAAGGGCACTGCAGAGAGCACATCCAGCGTGACACAGCCAAGGAATGATTCAGCCGTTTTAGAGATGGGTAAATGTTACATATATGAGGAAAATGGGAGGTGTTCAGCAACTGACTTCTATTACCAGGGAGAAGAAAATCTATTCCTTCTTCTGGCAAAATGTGGGCAAAATTTCATCACCAATATTTGTGACTCTAAGCTTACATGTGAGTGTGGTCTATATTTAGTATTGTTGTCTGTATTCAGAGTGCACACTAGTGTAAACTTATACTAAAATATAAGATAGAAATAATTACCCTGCTACTGACTACACTAAACAAAACTGTTCTTTTCAGTTCAGTTTTCACAAGGGCATGGACTGACAAAACATGAGGGGAATGTTCTTAACCTGAAGAGAAGAGCAGGTTTAGGTTAGTTACTAGAAAGAAATTCTTCCCTGTGAGGTCGGGGAGGCCCTGGTACAGGGTGCCCAGAGTAGCTGTGGCTGCACTGGATTTTTGGGAGTATCCAAGACCAGGTTGGATGGGTCTTGGAACAACATGGGCTAATAGAAGGTCCCTGGCTATGGCAGGGGATGGAAGTGGATGGATTTTAAGGTTCCTTAACCATTCTGTTTCTGTGTTTAATTTGGGCTTATAAAGTATAGAGCTCATCTCTAGGAGAGAATGACCAGATACAGAATGAGTATCCTGACATTTGTAGGAAGTAGACATTAGGAGAAGGAAATTAACAAAAATGGGTATCTGGCTAAAATTCCATGGTCTAAATATGAAGACGGCTATGTAAGAAATCACATCATAAGTAGATCAGATAAGGGCAGGGAAGAAAATTATCACATGTGGTAGACCCCATATGAAATGAAAAGGAGTTGTGGTATGAGTTTTAAATTTGGAGAGATAAAACTAACGAAGCTTAATCAGAATTTTGCATAAATGTTTCTGACAAGACTAAGTTGCACTATCTTCTAGTAAAGTATGATATCTCCGTGTAGAATACACAGTACGGATGCGTAAAGATCTTTTGAATTTTTTTGTGTCTTAAAAGTAGAACTGTTAAATCATAATAGTGATCTCTCAGCTTCTGAATCACTGAATTTTGCAAGCAGATTAAAAGATGTTAAAAGCAAAAACCTAGCTGCCCCTTTAAGCCCAGGCAGAGTGCTTCAGAATTGTGCAGAGATTCCCGCCAGAATTTTTAGAAATTGTTCAGGCTTCTCCTGGAATGTAGGACACGTGTTTGGAGACCTTGTTCCTGGCCCTGTGAGCCTGTGCAGCACTTGGGATGGGAGCAGGAGCTGCTGACGATTGAGGAGCGTCACTGTCTGAGGGTCTCTTTAGGTGTGAGACCTCCTCGGAAGGGACATGCAGGTGGTTTGGGATTCAGGGTTTTCCTGAAATCACCGGTGAGAAACTGCTCAAGACGATCTTCTGCTGTTTCAAGGCTGTTTATTTTATCTTATCTATAGAATGTCCCAGCCAGGCTGACCAGGTCCGCTCACAAGGGGACCATGGCTAAAGTGCTGTCTAGGAGGCAGAGCCATGTCTTTTATACTCTAGGCTGTCTTCAATACTTACAATCACTTTCCAATACCATGCAGTCTCATTACAATATCCAGTTCTTTCCCCATCCAATCTGTGGTTCCCAGAATGCAACCCCAACATGGATGACATGAAGGAGAAGGAGGAAGAAGCCCACCACACCCCAAATCCTCCATCTTGACCACATGGCCCTTAATATAAACAATCTAAAAAACCTACTTATTGTACACCCTAACACTCTAATTTACACTTTACTTATCTTCAGGGCTTGCATGTCTTCCCTCAGTGTTGGTCAGTTTTCCCAAGGAGCTAAATCCAGCCCCTGAGGCTTTTGGGCATCACTTGGGTGTCTCAGAGGGGTCTGTCAGGGGGGTCCTTGCATCCCCAGAGGAGCCAGGGAGGTACCCTGGATTTCCACAGAGGGGTTCTTCACATCCAGCTGGCAGCACTGCTGCCTGGCTGGAATTCTACAGAGGTCCAGGATGGTTCCTTGGCCTGAAGTTTCTGTTCCCTTTGTAGGATTACACAGGGCACATAGGAGCAGCCATTCCCATAATCATAGGCCAAGTAATAATTTATTTTCAGAAGTAACCAATTGAACGCTGAGGTGGAAGTCCTGGGTTTCCAGTGGGTCTTTTTCATCAATTCTGCTATCACTTTACACTCAGAAAATAAACTGTGTGAAAGTATTTCCTGGCATATATATGTGAGTGTATGATGAAGATAATGGTGTATGATGAATTAGATGAAGCGTTTTGTACTAGAGGAAATGTGCAGCTACAAAGCAGTAAAAGAATCAGCATTGTTGACCTTGTTTGTTGTTGGAGCTGATACTTAACCACATTTACGTTGGAGTGAGGTTTGACATATATATAAATACATTGTAATTCTGTGAGTCACTGTTCAAGGTGAAGTCTCAAAAACAAAGCAGAAGGCCCAGAAGAAGTTAGATAGTACATGTGGGAACAGGGAGATTTTTGCAGACACTGTCAGTAGAGGGGGGTCCAGCTCTGTGCTCATTCCCTGCTCACCTGCCGTATTTGCTCACAGGTACGTGCTCACCAGTTAGTTTTACCGCCGTGTGACGTAGTGATCAAAGCCGTAGCTGACTACGTCCGCAACATTCAGGACACCACTGATTTGGATGCCATAGCAAAAGATGTTTTTCAGCATTCACAGGTGAAGTATAAAGCCAAATATTGTCTTGTTTTCTTTTTCTAAAATCCATTTTGCTGTACATTTTTGTTGAATAATATCACTTGATAAAATAGTGATTTGGTTGGTTGATAATATGAATCTGTTGATATTGCGGTGGCTCAGGTGTCCTAATTTCATGTTCCATGCTTTCTGGGGGTGAAAATTAAACCTGTATTTACCCTCAGTGCTGTAAATTCTTGATAACCAGAGGAGTTTGTAGCCTAGCTGTGTTCACTGCCTTTGAGACTCAGCTGTACATGAAGGCTGAATGTTTACCCTTTCATGGGTTGACATAGCATTTCTTGTACTGGAGCAGTGCTGCAGCCCTGGAGGGTCCACAGGCATTAATCCTGAGATACTGTGTACATTAACTATTGTACAGCCCTGTACTGACCTACAGGTGAAGTGCTTCTGACCGATCTTTTTTTTTTATATTTTAGTCTAGAACAGATGACAAAGTTACTCGGTTTAAGAGAGCGGTTGCTTACTACTCAGCAACTAATAAACCTATGCCATTTCATCCACCACATTACCTAGGTAAGTAATGACAGCAACCAGGCTTTTTGTTTTAAACAAAACCTAGGGTAACCCTAAATCAGAAATTACATTGGTGGCCACCTCTTAGAAAAATGTTTATATCTTCTGGCAATTCTCATTGACCTGTCAAGGTGAGATTTCAGAGGGAGGTTTTCTTAGGATCTGTGCTGGAGGTTGTGTTGGTGTCCTAGAAGAGAACAACCTGGATTACTTTCCTTCTTGGCTGTTGCAGCTTCCATTCTGGCATTGGTACTCTTGAGAGAGTGATGCTGGGAACAAGTGAAGTCTAGTGTCCACTCCATTCATGAGGATAGTTGCTATTTCTAGTCATTAAAACATATTTACTGTTTCTTACTGGCCTTGCTGGAATGTATTAGAAATCCCTTTATAGTCTTTGATTTTTTGGTGTCATAACAAACCTGCTCAAATTGCATCCACACATTGTTGCGGTGTTGCAGATTATTCTCAAGGCTTGAAAATTAAAATGTGTGATCACAAGATTTCCTACTCATGCCCCAATCCTAACACTAAAATGTCACTTTAGTTTAAATTTTCTAAAGATCTTCAGTTACCCTACTGGTACACTGACACAGATTTTTTCTGCTCTCTTTGAGGGTGTGGAGTGTTTTTATTTACATCCAAAGACCTGCACTGAAGGGTTTAGAGGCTACACTAGGTTGAAAATGCTAGCATTCTGTATCTTTGACATTGACAGTGTCTCCATTATGACAACTCTTGGAGGTTTTTTTCTTGTAAGCTGCCTTTGATTCCCAGATAGAATAGGAATGTTCAGCAATGAGATACAAAGACCTGAAAGAAGGTGAGACACATAAAATACATTTCATAAGCTACAAGGTATTTTTGTTGAAAGGTAAAAATCAATTAAATTAAATTATTATTTATTTATTAAATAAATAATAATAATAAATAATATAAATAAATAATTAATTAAATTAAATTATTATGTATTATAATTAATTAAACACATAGGAGAAAACAGTAATGCTAACAGAACAAGAATAAATAAACCATAGAAGGAAAAGGACAAACATGGTAACATTTGTGTCAAATGTGGAGTGTTTTCATGAGTGCTTGGTTTTTTTCTTTTTTTTTCCCTTCTCTTTTCCCCTCCTCCCCTGCAATACAGCAGCCAGACCAAATCATTTTGGTATGCCTGGGTTAGTGCCACCATATGTTCCTTCTCAGATGCTTAACATTCCACAGACCTCACTACAAGCAAAACCTGTGGTAAGTACAGCTTCTGCCCCCCTTCATGGGAGGGGCCTGCTGTGCCCAGCAAACTGGAATCCAGGTGGGAAAGGTGTAGCCAGCTTTTTCAGTGTGGGCAGTCACTGACTGAATTTTAGATCTGGAACTAAAGTGATGCTACAGACTGTGGTGGAACAATTTTGTGGATGCACACGATGGCTGAGTTTTAATGCATACATTTGGAAAAGGCCACTTGATTAAAGAATGTATTTTGTTTTAAAAGCAAAGCCTTAGTTGTCTTCACTCAAGAGAGATCCCTTTATTTTAGGCCCAGCAGATGTCCAGTCAGGGTGGGGCCCAAGGCCAGGGTCCATACCCCTACAGCCTCTCTGAGCCAGCCATCACCTTGGAAACAGGTGGAAAAAGTCTGTCTGAGCAGAACAATTACAGTAACATTCCTCACGAAGGAAAACACACACCATTGTATGAACGGTCTTCTCCAATAAATCCAGCCCAGAGTGGGAGCCCTAACCATGTGGATTCAACCTATTTTCCTGCCTCTTCTACATCTTCGTCCTCTGACAATGATGAAGGCAATGGGGGTGCAGTGAAGTAAGTTTCTCATGAGGATGTTCTCTTACTCAGCTTCTGTTAAAATAAATTTACTTTCAAAATCGTTTGCCTGTGACCTGAAAGTAAAAATCATAGAATCAATCATAGAATACCCTGAGCTGAAAGCATCATTGAAGTCCAGCTCCTGACAGAGTTGGACTTTGCATAAATCTGCAAATTAGTGGTATGCTAGACCTTAAAAAGATGGTTTTGAGTCACTAGGACTGCAGACGTGTATGGTTCAATCTCTCACCTTGTTCCTTAAGCAGGAATACAAAAGCAAATACTAGTGTTGGGTGTTTTTCCTCTTCTGCCCTTATGTTTTATTGAGAGAGTGAAGTTTTGGTAAATGTCATAAAGCCTTCCAGTTCTTTGCTTTGTATAAAAAATACTCCTGCTTCACAGTAGTAAGTCATTGCAATTTCAGAATCTGAAATCTACAAAACTTCACTGAACTTTTAGTGTTTGCATGTCCTAAATTTGGGTGTAATGTAATGTGAATGTCAGAAATATTTTCCAAGACTCCTACAAATGGACATTTTTAATAGAAATCATCCCTTAAAATCAGAGTGTCTTGCCCAAAATTCTGGTCACAGACACCAAGGATTTATTTCACTGTCTCTCAAACTGCATTTTAGTATGATGTTCTTCTTTCTGTTGTCCTTCAGCCATGTCAGTGGGAACAAAATAGGCTGGGAAAAGCCAGGAACCCAGTCAGAAGGTCAAACACGTGGAGAGCTGGGAGACCAAACAAAGGTATTTCCTAAATTCCAGACATCGCATTTTATTACTTTGTATTAAAGCTTTACAGCAAACTTGGAGGGGGATTTTCGATATTGATCCAAGGTATTTAGTGCAAACTAGTACACTTTGTGAATTACAAAACAACGACTTAAGAGTACAGGAGTAAGTTTTCCAAGGACATTGCAGCATATACATAAAGCCAGGCATGAAATAGGATGTTTTAGACAATGCTAGATACAAACCAGGAACAAATCAATTACCTTATTTGACCCTTAGCCAACAATCTCCCCATGCAGTGTTGCTCAGATGTTGCTCTCTAGATTTCCAGTAGTGTGTTGGATTTTTAGGAAGGAGTGGCAGTCTGAGTGTCCATGGAGTCAGAGTCCATGTCCTGTAACCCACAGTGCAGTAACCACAGCTCTGACACCGTCTGTGTTAGTCACAGGCCACTGCAGGTGTATCAGAGCTCAGCTGAGGACTTAAAAGTCCTTTACAACTGCATTATAGGAATTTCACATAATGCTTATTAAAATAGCTCCATGGGCCTGGTTAGTGTTGCTGTTTAACTAGGTAAAGATGGGCTAGATAAGCACTTGATTAAGATTTATCAATACTAAATCTGAGATTTCAAACCATGTTCAAATCAAGAACATGGTGGTGTCTGTTCCATGTGTGATCTGTGTTTTGAAAGAACATTCAGAGCATTTGCACTTAATATCTCTCTGCCTTGATGGTGGAGCTGTACACCAACTGTTAACTCTCTCAAAAAATCCTGATCTTGAGTTAGTTACACTGTGAGCAAGCAGAACATTTTCCCTGTACTTTTGACATAGGAATTCCAGTAAACTTGGGCTTTTGTGCTTAAAATATCAAGTGGATGATTTAATCTATCAGTGGTTATTATTTCTGCAGACTGCACCTGTAGGATAGCTGTATCTGCTTGGGGATTAGTCACTGTATGCAAATGCTAATTTGACCTATTACATTCCTTTCTTCTTTGCTGGGCCAGGCCCTGTGTGCAGCAGCCCTGTGGCTCCTCCAGCCTTGGGCATGTCCTTTCCCAGAGATAGCCACACTGAGCCAGAGCTGAACGAGCACTCACTAAACCTTCCAAGAGATGTATGCACAGGCTGACTTAAATATATCCAGTTTAATGTAGTAATGCTCCTGAGCTTTACTTGCCTGTTTTTTAAATTATCAAACCACTTTGTCAGCCCTCAGTAGCAGAAGGCAGAACTATCTTTTGAGCACAGCAGGAAGGATTGTGAGTACATTTTGTAAGTGAACTAATTTCCTAGAGAGTTGAACATCAATGATTGAGAAAATAGGTGGTACTTCCTTTTCCTTAAGAAGTTGCCCAGAGAAGTTTCCCCATCCCTGGGAATGTCCAGGGCCAGGCTGGACAGGACTTGGAGCAAACTGGGATAGTGGAAGGTCTCTCTCTGCCCATGGCAGGGGTCAAATGAGGTGGACTCAAAGGTCCCTTACAATCTGATTCTATGAAGGTTTCAATTGAGTGAGCTATGTGAATTTCTGAAGTGCTGAAAATCCAGCACAGGTCAGGCAGGTAGCAGCAGTCTTGACACTCCTTTCACTTGACTTAACTGCAAGGAATTTTGACATTCCTCTCACAATGTGATTCTACATGACAGAGGTAAGCTCTTCTCATTTGGCTGGATGAATATTTCTAAAGAAAAGAATCTCCTTTTAACTGGTGTTTCCTCAGCTTAGGTGTTGGAATGTTGCTGGTGCAGATTCAGGAAGAGCCTGGGTACTGCAGTGAGAAAAGCACTGCTGTCATGTGGGGGGTTTTGTCTTCTTCTCTGTGTGCCCCCAGTCATTGATAGTTCCGTAAACTTCTCGCTGTGGTTCAGCATTGCTGATTTACAGTTATTTGGATAGTAGAAGGCAGGGAAAAAAAATCTTTAACTTGATATAGAAATATTTGATACTGTAACACAGATTTAATAAAGCTGTGAGAAAAGCATTTGGTAATAGCATGTTGTTTTGGAAGTGTTCTGGTTTACAGGTCTTAGCCATTTTGTCTGTCTATTTTCATTTTTATAACTCAAATGAAGTCTATATTACCAACTAAAATACAGTCTTTCAGTAACATACTCTTTGATTGTGTAATTGAAGTGTCATCTGAAAAGAAGGTTGCCTTTGGGTGTTTTTCTAAAGCCCATTTTTGCTACCTACACCTTTCTGTAGAAGACTCTTGGAAGCTGTGTGGGGTTTTTTTTTGTTTGCATTCAGGTTTTTATTTTTCATAGGTCTGAAGATAGCTACCCAAGCTTGTTTGGGCCAATTTTTATGTTACATGTTCTGTGGGAATTCATGCTTTGGCCACTTCTGTTTCAGCTTTGCTTTTCAGGTCTTAGGAAGCATATGAACTTCTTTACTCCTGTTGTGAAAATACTCATGCGTGATGTATCATCAAGTGATCAAATTTTGCTCTCAAGAGTTTTTACTGTTGCTATGATAATTTATAGGTGTGAAGCTAACATGAACTCTTAAGCTAAAACCAGCTCTTGGTTTTGAAGACTAGGATTTTTAGGAAGGAATTCTAAATTTTTTTTGGTTGTATCTATGAGAAATCAACATAAAATCCTTATAAAGGCTGAGAGGTTTACAGTATATTTTTGTGCATCATATTTTCCCCATGAGTTTATGAGCTGCATTTCTAGAACTGGAATAAAATGGCGCTTTAGTCTTCCAGTCAGAATACTTCGCCATTTTCTCTTACAGTCTTCTCAGACAAAGAGCTTTTATGTTAAAAAAACCCCGAGCAGCCAAAAAAAACAACAGCATTTACCCAGCTATTGAGTTTGGACACTATGTATTTTACGTGTTATTTAATTGAACCATGTTATTTTCCCTGTTTCATCTAGAATTGCAAGCTATGTTAATGGAAGTGTAGATAAAATACAGACTGTGTGACTCTCAGTTAGCACATTGAGTTGGAAATATCTCAGGAATACTGAGTTAAGAGGCCATTCACAGGTCATTGAAAGGCCATGAGTCCACTTCTGCATTATGTGGTTAAAATTTATAGAAAATAGTAATTTCTGTTGTTGTTAATGAGTTAAAAGCTTTATCATAGTATGTATTTTCTTAGTAGTTTGGTTTTACTAGCAAACAATGGCTGAAGGTTTCCTGAAAACCTTTTAGCCAGCTTTGGATGATGTGTTCTGCACAGTGCAGCAGCGTGAAGATACACTATTTTCACTGGGGGTGAGGGAGGAAGTTTGCTGTTTCCTTTGGCTGATCTCCTGTTAAGTTTCTGGACACATCCAAAGCACTTTATTTTGTATGTTCTGTTACAGGCAGAAGGTTCCTCTAGTGCTTCTTCAGGAAGTCAGGCAGCTGATGTCAAAGGGAATCAAAGCAGTAATCCACAAATCCCATGCCTGTTGTCCATGCCCACCAGAAACCACATGGATATTACCACCCCTCCATTACCTCCAGTAGCACCTGAAGTATTACGAGTGGCAGAGCACAGGCACAAGAAGGGGTTAATGTATCCCTACATCTTTCATGTCCTAACCAAGGTATGACATTTTGAAATGAGGTACTGTGAGATAATGATTCTGTAAAAATAATTGGCCTGGCATTTTTGGCTAAAGGGTACCAGATTTTTACATCCTTCTTAATGCTCTAACTTCTGGTCCCTTTTTAGTTATCTGAACCAGTTTCCCCCCCGTTTTCTAACTGCTAATATGGTACATTGTTCCGATAAATATGAGATTACTACAACTAGAAGTGTTTATTTATAAAATTAGTTTTTTTCTCGAGTATTTGCAGTTATTTGTATATATCTCTGTGCATGGGTGTATATGTCTGTGTGCATGTGTTTATGCAGAGTCCATTTCCATCTAAAAATTCCTACATATGTGCTTTGGTGTTTGTGCCAAGTCTTTTCTATTTTCAGTGTTCAGAAGTACAAGGTTGTTTTCTCTCCCAGTCTGATGCCTCCCATTACTGATAGCCAGGCCCCAAGAGAAACACAGCAGCTCTAAGAAATCCCTTTTGTACCAGCAGCTAGCAAAATGGCACTGTCCCCATGCCTGTTAACCTTTAAGCACCTTAAAAATCTTCAGGACAATAAGGATCACAGGCAGATCTGAAATCCATCCAAGTAAAAGTTACTGCATCGAGGTTGAGGCTTGAATTTTCTATTTCCTATTTGTTTGTTTAGTACCACAGCTCGTCTTGCTGTCGTGTTCTTGCACTTTTTTTTTAGAGACGAAGAATCAAAAGGTCTCTAAAGACCACTGATGCCAGTTCTCTTTCACAGACAAACATTTTTAGCAGACTAACATTCTTAGCATGTTTAAATGCTACTTGATGTTTAATCAGCGAATCATTTAAGTTAAAAAAGATTTTTAAGGTAATTGAGTACAGCTGTTAACCTAGCACTGCCAAGACCACCACTCAGCCCTGTCCCCAAGTGCCACATCTACATGGCTTTTAGATCCCTTGAGGGATGGGGACTCCACCACTGCCACCTGAAGCCATTTCCTTTGTCCTGTCCTTTGTTCTTGGGAGCCGAGCCTGATCCCCTGGCTGTCCCCTCCTGTCAGAGAGTTGTGCAGAGCCAGAAGCTTCCCCCTGAGCCTCCTTTTCTCCAGGCTGAGCTCCTTCCCCAGCTCTGTTCCCTTCTCTGGACACGCTCCAGCCCCTCAAGCTCTTTCTTGTTGTGAGGGGCCCAAAACTGACCCCAGGACTGGAGGTGGGGTCTCAGCAGTGCCAGCAGAGGGGATGGGCACTGTCCTGCTCCTGCTGCCACACCAGGGCTGCAACAGGCCAAGGTGCCCTGGTCCTTCTTGCCCAGCTGGACTCCTGTTCAGCCACTGCCACCAGCACCCCCAGGGCCTTTCCTGCCAGGCCCTTTCCAGCCCCTCTGGCTCAGCCTGGAGCTGCAGGGGCTGCTGTGACCCTAGTGCAGATCTGTTGAACCTTGTGGTGGAATTATGCAGATTCTTTAGAAATGGGCACATGTTCCAGGTTATATTGCTGTTATTGAGAGAGACCTTTCAGACATAACCTTACACCTAAGGTAGTGTTGTCCGAGTTAAACCTGATGATATCCTAATGTAACTACTTCAAGGTGTCACCTTCAGGATTCATCACTGGGATAGTTTAAATAGGTTTTTTTTAATGAGAAAGTAGCACAATGGAGTGTTTTCTTGTCAGTGTTAAAAATGAAGGTTGATTTTTGGGGGCAGTTCAGTCAGTAGTTTTCCAAGAATATTTTAACATGTTTGGACGTGCAGTTGTAGCAAACAGTGTTGCTGTTTTCAGAGAAAATGTTGGAAGGTTCTTTAATTTTTTTCTTAAAAGGTATAAAATGCTAAAGGTATATCCAACCCCAACCTTACTGGAGTAATTCCTGGTTAGGTGGTTTTTGTCCAGGTGCTCATGCATGGTTTGTTACAGTGAGTCCCCAATACTGTTTCAAAACTGCAGAAAAAAAGTCAGACTGGTGGTTTTAGACAGCATGAATATGTTTTATGCCTGGAATCTAGATCAGCTTCAAATGTGCTTTGGCTGTCTAAAAGCACATTGCTCTATTTCCATGTGTAGTGTTTTCCTAAATGCCTGTATTAAAATAGCAATATTTAGTTAATCCTCATATGTAGCTGGTCCAGACAAATATATGTGTGGTGGAGAAGGGAAAGAGAAAAGCAGCAGAACCTGAAGGAAATGAAGCAGGCTGGGATAATCCTTCCCTGAGCTGAGATCCACTTTACTACTGAATCACATTTGTCTTGACTAGCTGACGTGTATTAGGGTTGGATTGGGTTCCCATATATACCTGAATGCTTTTTGTTCACTGTAACATGTCATATTTCTCTGCTTTCTTTCATGCCAAAGGGTGAAATCAAAATCGCCGTTTCTATAGAAGATGAAGCCAACAAAGACTTGCCTCCTGCTGCTCTCCTGTATAGGCCAGTGCGTCAGTATGTTTACGGAGTCCTGTTTAGTTTGGCAGAAAGCAGAAAGAAAACTGAAAGGCTTGCTTTCAGAAAGAACAGACTTCCACCAGAATGTACGTACTTGCAGAGCCCATGCTTTATTCCTCTTCCTCTTGCTGGGGTTTCACAGCCACTTGTACCATGGAGTGAATGGGAATTGTTGCTAAGATCCTGTCAGGGTAGCTGATGCCACAGGAATTTTGGGCCTCTTTGGTGCCATGGATAAGAGAAAAAGATGTTGTTAATTTAAAATTTTATCTCCTGTCATAGTTTAAGAAATGCAAATGTTGCTGTTTCTAAGCAAGCTCTGAGGTTTGGTTTTGAACGTCTGCTTAAACTGCTGCCAGACTAGCAGTGAGTGATGTCAGGTTGTGATGTCATTTCTTTGTATGGCAGAACTGGAGTTAGGAAGCTTCAATTCTCTGCACATGCATAGCAGTGTGCCTGCTTTTTTCAGAAATGACAGGTGCGCAGCTTAACTCTCCCTGACTTCCTGAATGTGTCCCTGAAGGCCCCTCAGGGAAATTTGCAGGTGTCTTCTGTCCTTCAGGTATTGGCTTATAAAAACCTAGTTTAAACCCCATAGAAATCAGGGTGTAATTTAGCCAAAGGTAGACCTGGGTGAGGACAGACTAAACTTTTGCAGAAAGCCTTGTCAAAAGATCCTTTGACTTGTTCAGAGATGTGGATGTTAATCTTTTCATTAATCTGAAAGTTGTCTTTTTAAGTCTTCAGTTTCCAGGAATTACTGTCATTCCAGTCCTTGTTCTGGAGTGTTTTTGTTATAATGAATGCATACAAGGAAATAAAAATGAATGAACTTTGCAGTAGCAGCTTTAAAGGTTACAGGAGTGGTGAAGCATTCAGTGCATGACAGCAGCAGCACAAGTATTTAAATGTAGTAGTCTGCTGTCACTGCGCTAAATTTAAGAATCAGATATTCAAAATGTATGAAATCATCATTCACAGGCTTCATGTGTAAAAGGATAAAAATAAGTGTTGTAAACTTTATATTCATTCTCTTCGCTCTTTCCATTTGTGATTGTGAAATGTTTTTGTATGTTTGTAGTGAAGATGATAATCTCCCAATGATGTTTGAAAAGCTGTTTATCTTTGCCAGCTACTTTGTGGGAATCAGTATTTACCCTGCTTGAAATAATAACTCAGCACACCTACTCACAAACTTCTTATTCCTTAAAACTCACACAACATAGTGGTATTTCAGGTTACAAGATAATTTCAGGATTAAAATGATGATTTTATTTGCAGTTGCTATTTCTCCTCATGAGAATTCTGTCCTGAAAAGTGTACTACAGCCTTCTTTTGGTGAAGTGGCTGAGTGCTGGAGGTCTGCTTCAGGTTAATCTTGAGAACCTAGAATGTTCTCTGTAGGCTACTGGGGAAGCCTATATTATCTCTATTTTCTCTTCATTTATCCTGCTTTCCAGAGTTTATTCTCAGTGGAGGATAAGCACACTGCTGCTGACTTGGTTTAGTTATGGGAGCTCTGGCAAGTCTTGCTGCAGGATGCATTCAGCTACTGACCTACTTCTAGCTTTGTACTGACCAAGCTCTTAAAAAAGAAAAAAACAATTTGAACATATGCCCAAAAGTGACTTGCTTCACTGCGAGGCTGGCAGTGGCAGTGAAGATGGATTTGGGCTGCTATGCAGGTGTGGGATGTGGAAGGGCTGTGGTGCAGAACCAGTACCTTTATTTTGGTTGGCTCTCTTGCAGGCCAGCAAGGCTTGGGCAGTCTGTGCAAGACATAAGGAGAAAACAGTGTCTGAAACACTGGTTACTCTTCTCTATTTTTTCTGAGCACCCAGGCAATAATGAACTAGTGATGCTTATTCTCCTCCAGTGTCTAAGTTATTTTGCTGCTCTCAAAAATGAGTAAGTTATGAAACGGGTGATGAAGAAAATTAAGAAAAAATCTAGGAATATGATAGATATGTTAAGAGAATTAAGAAGTCAGTTCCTGAAGAAATGTAAATGATCCTTAAAATTTATGTAGAGAGGTAATGAACATTAATATCTAAAATCCTGTCATCTTTGTTGTACAAAACGAAAATTGGCAACTTAATATAGTGCATGTATTGCATGTTATGGGAAGCTGTGAAAAATGCTTAATAAACTGACACGTCAGGATTACTCTTAAATATATATGGATGTCAAGATAATGGATCTTTCATGAAACAGATGGCTTCTTTTAAATCATTATTTTTTTGTATGAAATTTAAAAGTCAATGAGAAACAACAGAAGCAGCAGTCAGTGGGGCTCTTCAGCGATCACTGTCTGCTATGTGAAGCCTTTGCTGTACGTGGCCACATCTCTGCTCCCAGAGGACAGGAGATCACAGAGTGGGTCACAGAGTGCCTGATTGTGTTTGGCTGCCAAAGACATGGTGCTTGCAGGGGCTGCAAACCAAGGATCTCCCTTGCTCTACTTGTCAGGCTCTGAACCAGGTTATTTCCATGTCCTGATAAATACATGTGTGTAGTGAAACCATCTGCTCTTTCGGCTCAGTGGCAAAAGGCACACTTGCACAAGCTGTTAGAGCTCCTGGTTGGATCCCAAGGTTTGTTATTTTAAGCCCAGCCACCTTGTGACGTGCTGTTCCCATCACGGATGTACTCAGCTGGCACCAAGAGGAAAACCGTGTTTCTTGGGCAGTAACCCTTGTGCAAAATCAAGCGTGCTGAGCTCAAGCTGTGCTGTCAGGAAGGATTGTAAGGTTAAAAATCACAGTGAATGAGTAAGACCAGAACCAAGGCCAAAGGTATCGTGTCTCAGCCTTGACTTGAACTTGTGTTCTTTTCTGGTTGTCTTCAACCAGAAGAAGGGAGATGATTTAGCAGCAGTGTATAGTGAGTGAACTGTCTTAGTGCTGATGTGGATGAAAGGGAGCTTAGGCACAAAGCCACTAACCTCTTCATAGAAAGCAGTGCAATAAATGTGCAATAAATGGGAAAGCTTAGGTAATGTTTTGTAGAGTTTTTAGGGAGAAGAACTCCACACCTGCCTATACTTGAGATCTCATTCCGTTGCAGTAGCTGAACAGTACAGTATAATAATACCAGATTTAAATATGACTCAAATAAAATCACTATCATGTTGTTCTTAAAAGACCACCAATGGAAGATGTTGATGTTTATGTACTGCTTTTATTTGTTGCTGTATGTTTCTGGTCACACACAAGTATTGTCAGATATGACAGTAGGATCACACACAGATATGACAGATATTTTAGGGGAAAATTGCACTTTTAAGTTAAAATCACAGAATGGTTTAGATTGGGAGGGATCTTAAAGACCATCCATTTCCAGTCCTCTGCCATGGGCAGGGACACATTCCAGTAGACCAGGTTTTTTCAAGCCCTGTCCACCCTGGCACTGAACACTTCTAGTAGAAATTGTGCTGTTTGTTTTAGAAATATGCATGTATTTCCTCTATGTGGTATATTTGTTTGAAAATATTAGCATGACGTTCCTAGTGTATGCACGTCTGTATACACCTAATTTTTAAGTGATCACAATTAAAAGATATTTCACACAGGGTTTGAATTACCAGTTTGGCAGTGTAATCTGACAATATTGCAGTCTCAAAGTGATGCTTTTTGAATCAAAGTCTCTTGCATATGAAGTTTGAAATAAATGCTGGAATATGAAATACTAAAATACTAAGGCTGATTTCTTTCTGCTGTTGCCATTCTGCAGTTTCACCAGTGATAATTAAGGAATGGGCTGCTTACAAAGGCAAATCTCCTCAGACCCCTGAGCTAGTGGAAGCCCTGGCGTTCAGGGAGTGGACCTGCCCAAACCTGAAGAAGCTGTGGCTGGGCAAAGCCGTGGAAGACAAGAACCGACGGATGAGGGCGTTCCTGGCCTGTATGCGATCAGACACACCAGCAATGCTCAACCCAACTAATGTGCCCACTCATCTTATGGTGCTCTGCTGTGTGCTGAGGTTAGTGCCACCTCCAGGGACATCAGAACCAAGGAAAAGTTTTACTCTGCATCTCTAGAAAGTGTTACTTCGTATTTGCAGCCTCACTGGGAGAGAGGGGGTTTGGTTTGGTTGTAGAAAAGTGTGTGTGTAGTTCTTTTTCAGTCTCTAAAAGATTGATGGGAACGCAAAAAAGGTCTTGTGTTGCAAAAAAGTATCGTTTGAATTAGTTTTTCCTTAGTGTACTCAAGGATTCAAAAGCAACTTTTATGCGGTAAAAAAACAACTTTTGGGACCTCAGAGGTTTGGGTGAAGTTCACAACAAAAGCTTTCAGCTTTCCAAAGAAAAAGTCACAAGGTCCAAAATCTGAACTACTTAATTTTCAGAGTGAAAATTGACAGAGGAGAATTGGGAGATGCTTACATTTGGGATAATTATTTAAGGCAACTAGCTTATAATTCCTTCAGAATCCAAGGTTAGCATCTTACACATGGTAAAATTTAAGCTGTTTTTGAGAATGATAAATGTAAATTTGTCTTTGGTTCTATTGAACTTCATCTTGCCTTTTGAGTGCTAAAACAGTTTCTCCTTATAGGCTACTTAGTTTGCAAAAAAAGTGGTATCTTGAAGCTCCTCTTTTCACTGGCACAGCATGTTTCTCTCCTGTGGCATGTCCTGTGTCTACACTGGTGGTTTCTGACTGAGCCATTAAGAAGCCAGTGACTGAGGTGTGCTTCCCTCACAGGTACATGGTACAGTGGCCAGGGGTGCGCATTCTGCGGCGCCAGGAACTTGATGCTTTCCTTGCCCAAGCATTGTCTCCAAAGCTCTATGAACCTGACCAGCTTCAGGAACTCAAGGTAATTCTTAACTAGAACTTACGTAATTTAGGAGATTTGTTTCCAGCTGATCTGGGGATTAACTGTAGTGGCTGATCCATATGTGCATGTCTCACTAACAGCCTTGTACAATCACCTGTGCTTTCTGAAATACTGGTCTTAGTGGCTTAAAATGTTGCAGAGATGGCTGCAGTGGTCTACAATGTCCATTTTCCATGCAGCACAAGAAATCAGAATCACAGACTGGGTTGCGTTGGAAGGAACCTTAAAGCCAGTCTTATTCCAATCCCTGCCATGGGCAGAGACCTTTCACTGTCCCAAGCTGGACCAAGCTTTGTCCAGACTGGCCTGGAACACTTCCTGGGATGGTGAGCCCACAGCCTAAATGACATATAGGGGTAGAGATTTTGGCAAAGGTATCTATTACAGAGTCATCAAAATCTCGCTTCTCTCTTGAGATCAGATGCGAAGAGGAAGAAACTCCACTGTGAAAATCACTGTTCTTAGAGACCTAAGAAAGGAATTCCCAAAGAAAATACACTTCTATTCCAGCACAAAAGGCCACAGATAGCAGATAATATTTTGGTTTAATAGTAATTGTTTTATTTTTTTCAGTCATACACAAAGTAATGCAGATTACTTCCGTAAGATATGTTGGTTAGCTGGAAGATGCAGTAATTCCCTCAGGGTTGTTACTGTCTTCACAGGAAGCAGCTTGTCAGACAGAAAGAGCAGCTGAATTTGAACCCAGCCATAATATCTGCAAAATGAGCAGGAGAGTCTTTGGGCTCTTAAAGGTTGTTTATGTGTGAGGAAGGTGGTAATGGAGTTTAATTTTAAAATTTAATACCAAGGTCTTGAAAATGTTCCCAAGCAAAGGCTGATATTTTGAGAAGTATTTCAGAGAACACAAGTAGTGATATTTTCTTGTGCCAGAGCTAAAAATACACTTGCTGCAAGCAAATCCTTTTTGCTTTGACCACTACTTATTATTCACTGTTTAATTCTACCTTAGTGTCCCAATCCTGTGTTGTAAATAAAGCTGTTGTATGCATGCATACTACTTTTTTATTAAGATATGTGTTCTTAAAGCAAAATCTTGAATCAAACTAATAGAAAGTTCATTATGAAGGAGTTCAGAAGAAAATGTGTTATGTGGGAAAAAAAAAGGAATTTTGCATTGAGCTCATACCTGAGATGTTCTACCACACATTTCCAAAGCACTTAATTATTTGGAA
The DNA here is from genome assembly GCF_903797595.1 of Erithacus rubecula. Taxonomy (NCBI): domain Eukaryota; kingdom Metazoa; phylum Chordata; class Aves; order Passeriformes; family Muscicapidae; genus Erithacus; species Erithacus rubecula. Next base: position 534,565 of record NC_136665.1, read on the forward strand.
TAAAAGTTTAAATGAAGTTTTCTAGTGCTAATTTCCTATAAGTGTCTTTAGAAATAGTTTCCTGCACTTCATCTTGGAAAACAGGGTTTTGTGTTTATCTCTGGTCTCCAGAGCAGGTGGATGGGGCCACAGCTTTTCTGAAGATGGCAGCTCTGCATGCACAAGTGAGAGGTTCCGGTGCATTCTTCTGCTCAAACCTCTGAAAGTCTGGATGATCTTTTAAAATCACTCTTAACAGTTTCAAAAAGAATGTAACTGTTGGAATAACTTCCATCTCATTGTGATCTTACTCTATTTACTTTGTTTTTGAACAGATTGAGAATCTGGATCCCCGTGGAATCCAGCTGTCTGCTCTCTTTATGAGTGGCGTGGACATGGCTCTTTTTGCCAATGACGCCTGTGGACAGCCGATTCCATGGGAGCACTGCTGTCCCTGGATGTATTTTGATGGGAAATTGTTCCAGACCAAGCTCATCAAAGCAAGCCGGGAGAAAGTTCCACTCATCGACCTCTGTGATGGTCAGGTATGTAGTTGTGCCCACAAGGGTTTCATGATGTGGGTTTCATCATTCACCTGATGTGTCACCTCTGCTTTTAAAGGCAAATATGAGGGGAATGGCTAATGGGTGGGTTTTGTTTTTTAGTTCCTTATGTCTTGGTGAGTAGGATGGCATTTGGGTACATTTGGAAGAAAAGGCATCAACTTGAATTAGATTTTTTATTATTTTTTTTTCTCTCTGGAAATGGAAGCACTGATATGATGAATGGCCAAGTTGGAAACTCTTCTCATTTGTTCAAGTCCCACCTTTTTGGGTCAGACTGTCCAAAGGACAAAGCTGCACTGGGCTTGGAGTGAAAGAAAATTGGTGATTTCTAACTGATTTTGTGACTGTGAAGTCATTCTTGGGGTCCTCAGCTCAAAATCTTTTCACATTCCTTACAACCATCTTAAAATACGAATTAAGCAGTTTTTGTGTTATCCAAATTATGCAAAGTTACTAACCACCTGTAAAACCAGGAAACTGATAAAACAGTTTACTGAATAAACCAAACTCTGTTATTTTTAACTTTCTGGAAGGTATGAAATTGTATCCCTTCTTTTTTTGCGAATTGAAGTCACTTTGAGCTGATTCTAGCTTTGCTACTGATGGTGGCTGTGGTCCCTCTCAGGGTTGTAACCCTCCAGGCATGTTTCAGCCTGTATCCACAGACTTTGGTTTGCAGTCCAGGTTTGGGATGATGATTGTGTCTCTACTCCTCTGTTACTTTGTGTTTTCCTTTGAATTTGTTGTATAAATGTGGCTTTATACAATTGAAATGAAAATGTTAATGTCCGTCTGTGACCTTCTCTTTATTCCTAGGCTGAGCAGGCAGCCAAGGTTGAAAAGATGCGTCAGAGCATCCTAGAAGGATTAAATTTCTCCAGGCAGAACCATCCTCTCCCTTTCCCACCTCCACCTGCCATGCCTTTCTATCCAGCTTCTATGTATCCTCGACACTTTGGGCCAGTCCCACCACCTCAGGGCAGGGGGAGAGGCTTTGCTGGTAAGTGATGGGGCAGTGGTGCCACACATTACCTTACCTTGCACATTCTCAAAAGTACCAACCCTGGTCAATTTCTTAGGGAAAATACAGAAAAGCAAGTGGTCAGCTTGTGTTGGCATGTGCCAATCACTGTATTTTAGGGTTGCTTTTATTAGCCCAGTGATACGGAATGTGCTTTATTGCTGCATATTTTCATCAGAATTTTAATAACTGGGCCAGATCAAAATACTTTTACTGTAGAACTAGATACAGTAGAACTAGAAAAAAGAGGAATGGATTGACACTGGTTAGCATGAAAAAGCTCTGATTTGCACAGTAAATTGATTCAAAACATTTCTAATTTAGCAGATACAGTTTAACTCTTACGACTGAAGACGACCTTTGCTCCTCCCCACTCCTCTGTTTTGCTACAGTCGCATAACCACTGGCACCCTCAAGTTAAATACTGACATAACTATTCCAGGCTGTTCTTGGAATTGCTCCCTTCCTCAAAATCTCTCTGTACCCAGGCCCATAGGTGTATGGATACTGGACACAGGCATTCCAAGGGTGCCGTGACTGTAGCCACTAGAGCTCATTGCCAAAAAATTGTCACAAGCCTTTTCAATGCCACAGAAGTTGGGATCATGTTCCAAGTTCCAAGCCCTGAGGCCTGCCCTTCGGATCAGAGGCTCCCTGCTGGCTGAGGCAGCAGGACATCTTTGGCCAGGGCTCCCCTGGCGGTGCTGCAGCATCGCCCACAGGAGCCCGGCCCACGAGGGTGCAGCCCTCCCACCTGGCTGTGGAAGGGTGGAAAGAGGCAGCAACCTCTCTGCTGGGGCCTTCCTGGTTGCCTGGCCCCCTCACAGCTTTTCCCCTGTCTTTCTTTACCCTGGGTCTAACAGGAGTCTATGGCTTCGGAGGCCCTTATGGGGAAACAGTAGCCACAGGCGCTTACCGGGCCTTCCGGGTGGCGGCAGCGGCAGGACACTCCGGAGCCTTCTCTGGCAATGACAGCAACAGGACTAGCAAGTTTCAGGGCGGTAATTATACCCAAACCCCTTTTCTTAGAGCTTCTGGCAACGCCTTCCTCCACTGTATGGGTTGGTCTGAGGCTTTCCTACTGACTCCCTGTCTCCCTAACTGTCTCAGCTTCCCTCTCTAGAGCCTGCCCGGCTGCTGTCCGCCCTGCTCCCGTCCCTGCCGCAAGCCCCCGGCGCCAGCCCTCCTCATACCAAAACCCTCCAAACACGGGAGAGCCCGAAACCTACCGGCTGGCTCCTGTGCAGGCACAGGCAAAGAGGGCATCTATAACCCATTTGCCTCTGCCTCTATATTAACAGGGATTTTCCAAAATCTGGGCACAGTTGAGCTTTTTGCAAGGACCCGTTGTAGAAATGACTGACTTTGTTATTAATGCTGAGCCCTTCTTTGCTTGCATCAGTGCTGCTGTGGACATAGGAGTGGAATTTGCTTCCCTGCCTGTGTGCCCATTGCTCACTTCCTGTATGATGTGGGATGAAGGAAACCTGTTCAGGGTATATTTTTCCCACACATTTAGCTCTTCTTTCTGGCCTCTGAGCTTTTATCCTAAGAGCAAACACATCTCTAATGCTTCATGTGTGAATAACTCTGGCCCTGCAAACCATCTGCATTTGGAGCTGAAGGACTTGCATAGGGAAGTAGGAACCTTCTGAATGTAACCAGTAGTGTAGTTCCCAGCCTATTAACGTTTGGAGACTAATTATGGCTGCGTAAATGCTGTGGTTTGTAATCCTTTTGGTGTGATGGTCTTACCAGTAACATCTTGCTCAGTTCACATACCTGGATTTCTTGAAATACATGTTATGTCCCAGAGCTGATTTAGTATAAAGACATGAATAACTTCAACAGAAGCTCTAGTTGCATCTTAGACAACTGTAATTTTAACTGCCTTCTTGGAGAGGGAATGATAAACCCACCTTTTAAAGCAGATCTGTTTGAATACTGCGTTTTTATAGCAGCTTACTGTTAGTACAGTCTATCCAGCCTAGTATCCTCTTTATTGCCCGTATCTGTATGGTCTATGCTGACACTTGCTGTTGGCTAAAAAGAGCCTTGAACTTGCAGGAATTCCTTTTTTCTTTAGGAATGCAGGGAAAAAAACAATCTTCAGCCAGCTTGTAAAATTTTCCTGGTTTCTTGAGGCTTATCTCAAGTATATTTTTAATTACTAAAACTGAAGCACTCATGTCAGATCATTTTTCTCTTCAGACTTCATACCTGTTTTTAAAAAGGGGAGAGGGGGAAACAGGCTCTTGGAGTTCTAACACTTCTGGAATACTGCAAAATGAGCAATAATCTCAGAGTATCCATAGAGGAAATGGGTTATGTGGTGAAATTTGGGCAAATCAGCTTTCCTTTCATTTGGAACTTTACTGTGATGATTGTGAAGATCAAAGTTTGGTTTTGCTTTTATATGCAGGAGTCCAACCTATTCCTTCTCAGGGAGGGAAACTTGAAATTGCCGGCACTGTAGTCGGCCATTGGGCTGGAAGCAGACGTGGACGAGGGGGGAGAGGGCCATTTCCTCTGCAGGTGGTGTCCGTGGGAGGACCAGCCAGAGGGTAAGTGCCAGCCTGGGAATGTGCTTCTCACGTCAGATTTGATGATGGGGGAAAAAAGGACAACAGGGAGAAGTTGGAGGTGGTAGATTGCATATGACACACTTCAGGACATGTAAGGTCAATTATACCCACTGAAAATTCAAGAAAACATTGGCATTCCTTTTGAAATGCTTTTCACCAGTTATTTGTCTATATAAATACAGACATATATATGTATAAGCATTTTTATGTGCAAATAAAATTTGTACTCAGTCTGAAATACATAGAGATAGGTAGAGATATAGATATATACACATACAGAGGCTGGTTTTGCATGAGGAGATGACTTCAGGACTTTTCCATTAAACCATTGCATTACATTTAATTCCTTTCTTTTTTGTGGAAGGACATTGTATTAAGAATCATGATAACAGTTTTAATAACTACATTATGTAATCCTGTGAAGCAGAAAACACCTGAAGGACATTTCTGGGTTTAATAGTTTTCTGTTACAGTCATGGTGGAAGTGTGCTTAAAAGAATATTGATTTCTTCAGCTCTTCCACTTCATTTCACTACAGCTGAAGTTACAGGTGCACAACATGTCTTAAAACCAAACACTTTATTAAAAAAATATCTAGTTTGTTACTTCTAAGATTCTGGTTTTTCCATAGGCTTTCTGGTTCTGTGCCTTACAGAACTCTCTCTGTCTTTCATTAAGATTGTGTCTATTACAGGAGATGTGATTTATGTGTTGTGTCTGTCTGTATTAGGAGTGGAGTAAAGCTGATGGATTTATTGCCACCTTGAGCTAGGGAGCAGCAGTGTGAAAGTCTACACTGCATGGATCTCATGTATCTGTTAATTTACTCCAATGTGTACTATGAAGCTTCATGCTGGGTCAGCCAGAGCTATTGGAATGCCTTTCGTGTTGGGCAGAGTGAGGAGCTGGGTTAATCTGAAGCCCTGGGATGGGAAGTGAATGGGAGCTGCTGTGGGGCCAGGAGGAGGCAGGAGCAGTGGGAACAAATGTCAACAGCTTCAGTGTCAACAGACCAGAGCCTTGGAGGTGATCCCATTTAGCTAGGACTGCCCAGTACTCTAGAATGAGATCCAGCTGCCAAAACAGAAGCACTGAGCGTAGTTTCAGGTGTTTCAGACAACAGTCAGGCACCTGTGCAGACATGGGGGGTTTGGGGAGCCCTGTGCTGATCCAGAGCAGCATCTGGAGACAGTGGGAGTGAGCAAAGGTGGAGAGGCAGAGGTTTGCTTGGGTACCAGGGGACAAAATAACGTTTTTCACCATTAAAATGAGGCTCTTGGATGATCATCAGTTCTGTTTTTCATGAGGATACATGAACAGAAGCTGGTTGCTTCTCCCAGTGACCTGCACTCTGTGTGGGGAGGTGCTGCTGGTGATGGCTGGTGTCCTGCCAAACACCCTGAGCAGGATCTGCAGGGGTTCAGAGCTGGGTTACATCCACACAGGACAGCAGTTCCTCCATCTCCTGAAGAAGGAAATCCCTGAATTCACGTAGAACATCAGTAGCAGGGAACTGAAAACCCTCTTAACCTGGGAAGCGAACAGATCACTGAAAGGGTGGTGCTGCTCCTGCCAGTACCTTTATGACAGAGCACATGATTCTTCAGTAGTGGATTTCAATTTGAGATAAAATGCCTGAAGTTTAGTTTTATTTGAGGTACTTAAAGGCAGTTAGGTCTTAAGGCAGTTAGGTTTCAGTGCAGATTGTCACCCCAAAGAGACAGGAAAACTTTGCAATGCCAGATGTTCATATCTCCATCAGATCAGCACCAATAGGGCATTGGTCACGTGTAGAGTTACTAGAATAGGGCAGAGGGAAAATGACTGCAGGCAGCTTACCTGTTTGTTGGGTCAGTTGGTACTAAAGTAGAACCAACAGGAAAACATGCTCGCTTAAAGGATTCTGCCTAAAGACATAATCACAGAATCAGAATATTTTGAGTTTGAAAGGAGCCACAAGGATCATGGGAGTCCAATCCCTGGCCCTGTACAGACACTCCAGCAGTTCCACCCTGCACATCCCTGGGAGGAGTGTCCAAAGGCTTCTGGAGCTCTGGCAGCCTCAGGAATGTCACCATTCCCTGGGGAGCCTGGGCAGTACCCAGCACCCTCTGGGGAAGAGGTTTTCCCTGATCTCCAGTGCTTTAACAACAGTTTCATGTTGGCAGAGGTTATTTTCCAGCAAAGGTCACAACTAGGAAACAGCACAGCAAGTTGTCTCAGTTCATGGCCCAATTTTGCACACTTGTATTCCATTTTTATCTCTTTCAGCAGAGGGGATTGAGTCAGGCTTCTTCACCCCATTGCCTCATGTCTCTGCAGTGCTGAGCTTGGATGTTATTCTGTGTAAAATTATACCAGCTGCTTTGTACTGGCCTCAATCCATCAGTGTATTTAGTGTGATTTTCTGAGGGGAAAGTTTTTTCTCAGCTCCTTGAAGTACATGCTTTGACCTTGTATAAAGGGAGCCAGTAGGGTTGGCAAGGAGGGAACATAGCAAGAGTGACACATGCAAACCATAGTTCTTCTCTCTTCATTCTCTGCTGTTGCTTCCAAACCTCAGAACTTGGTTTCTTACTGCCAAGTGTGGGAATTCACAGCATGTGAGAGGAGATAGGGGGGCACAGTGCTGTTCCCCTGGGCAGTTCAGCCTTGCTCAGCTCAGGGAGCTGTGACACCAGCTCAGGAGCTGAGCAGCATCCGGCTGTTCCAGCCAGCCCCAGTAGGGTCAGGTGTCACATCACCACCTCCCAGTATTGGGCAGCACATCCAGAGCAAACACAGGGCTTTCCCAGGCTTCTATGGAAATCCAGTATTTCTAGGAGAGCAATCAAGGAATTTTTAGAACAGTGTTCTTGACATAATGATTGGGAAGTTCAGTTTCTGCAGCTGTTGGAATTAAAGCAGTTGTAGCTGAATCCTGGAATTGCTGAGGTTGGAAAAGACCTCTAAGATCATAAAGTCCAACTGTCAACCCAGTACCCATCACCATGCTCACCCCTAAACCATATTCCCAAGTGCCGTATCCACATTATTTTGTGAACAGTTTCAGAATGGTGACTCCAGCACTGCCCTGGGCAGCCTGTGCCAGGGCTTGACAGCCCTTTCTGTAAACAAATTTTTCCAAATATATCTAATCTAAACCACCTCTCCTGGCAGAGCTTGAGACCAAGGTGAGAAAGTTTGGTTTCATCTGATGTAATCTGTACTGAATTACCCCAAAAACCACCACCTAATATTTCTTAAGTTGGGAGTCTCCATTGGAAAGCATCCCAGTTTATCAATTGCCACATGCCAGATACAGGTTAAACTCCTTTATTCCCTCAGTTTCTTAGATAATTTTGTACCTACATGATTTTTTTCATTCTGCCTCAGTTTCTTTTATCAGATCCTGTCTGTCTCATGTGTTTACATTGAGAACTGCTATTTAATGGGGAAAATGGCTTTCTGTGTAGTTCAAATTGCTACTTTTGTAAGGTGAAAGTATTTTGAGCTCTGGTTTTAAAGCGCCATGAGGATAATTTGACACTTGGAAAATGTTTCTGCAAAGCTTGAAAGTATCATTTATTGTTTCTTGAGAAGGGAAATCTAGAAAGAGAGATTTTATTGCTCCAGACTCAAAACAGTTTGTTTAGTTCATACAATTGCAAGCAGTAGAACCCTGGAATTCATAATTAGGCATCTTGCCTCTTTAAAGATGTATTGATGATAGGCACTAGACAGTAAGGCTAGGGAAATAATACTCCAGCAAAACTAAATGTAAAGCAGTTGTAACCAAAAGTGATCTGTGTTTTATTTTCTCCCCTTGCCCTACCCCTGCAGGCGTCCTAGAGGAGTTATCTCCACTCCGGTGATAAGAACTTTTGGAAGAGGTGGAAGGTACTATGGGCGAGGTTATAAAAGCCAGGGAGCAATTCAGGTAATGAAGCCATGTGCCTGACTGCAGCACACTCTGTGACGGGCTGGGCTGGGCTGCATTCCAGACCAGCACCACTCTAACAGCTACAAGTGTTTCTGGCGACCCGTGGAAGCTGTGAGCTGCACAGCGGTGACAGGACAGGCTGGTGTCACAGCTCACTTAAAGCAAACTTTGCTTCTAAAGACAGACGTGGAAGAATGTATTTTGACATGAATCCTGTGCCTACACAGCTCTAACCAGCCATGGGAGTAGAAGAAAATTTAGAAAATGGGAAAAATACAAAGCTGAAACAAATTAGCAGTTCTGTTCCTGTCCCCACTCCTCCCCAGTTCTTTTCTGGGACCACGGTCCAAACCTCATGAAGAAAAGTTTGTAGCAGTGAAGGTTTGCTGCTGCCATACTCCAGATCTGAGAGGTCACACTAAACTTCTTGGGAATAGCAGAGCAGCCTTTCCCCCAAGCATGCAGGTTCCTTCCTGGTGACACCTTACAAAGCGTCCATGGATCATGACTTTTGTCTGTTCTATGGATCCTTCAAATATAGCTGAGGCAGACTGCTGATCTGTATGAGATGCCAGTTGCTTTCAGAGTTGTGTTTTCCTCTCTTTTCCATGGTGCTCGCTGCTATGCAGTTTGGATGAATGAGTAGTAAATAGTTGGAAAAACTTCCACAATAAATATGTCATATGGACGTGCCATTTGTCAGGGAGATCTGAGAGTAGGGGGATGTTTTCAGGTGTTAGACAGTAAAAGAGAGAATGTTCTCCAGTAGATAATGAAGCAACTATCAACTTGCAGTAAAACAGTTTTACAGGTGTAAAATTCAAATACTTCTCTTCCTTATTAAATTGCTGTATACACAGACTATATGTCTACAAATGTTTTTGTGGATCTGAAACTTTACATCTTTAAATAGAAGAGAAACTACTGTGTTAAAGATAGAGCATCTAATTTCTGAGTACCTTAAGTTTTGAAGTAAAAGAAATCCTGAAAACGAGCTCCCAAATACTCCAGGCTTGCTACAGGTGTACATATGGGAGTGTAGTTCAGGTAGTAGCTGCAGGTATCTTGACAAATGCCATCAAGGTTGGATATTTGCATTTTTATTAATGAAATGTAATTTGGATGGTAAATACTTGTGACCACAAGGATCTCTGTGTAAAACTGTGCCTGGAGAGTAAAGATAAATGGCATTTTCTATGCATCTGAGCTTATTTCATTTGGTGGTCATCAAGGTTGTATAGGATGCTCCTTGTACAGGAAGAGAAAAAGGATGATTTAAAATGTACATGGCAGGGAGAACTTGGGAAAGTTCCCATGCAGTGAGTGGATTGTGAGGGTCAAGTGAGGCTGGCAGGTGCCAGTGGCCCCTCTGCCTCAGTGAGGCAGTGCCTGTGAAGGGCCAGGCTCAGTCCAAGGCACTTCCTCCCCTCAACTTGGGAATCTGAACAAAACAAGCTCTTTGGGTTTATCCAATGCACCAGACTGGTCTGTTTTGTCCAACGATGAGACCTTTCACTCTTGTTCTGGAAAGAAACTAAAGCATGTTTTGAAAGCTGAGCTTAAGGGTGTGTAAAGAGGCACACGAGGACAATGATCAGTGTCCCTTGTCCTCATGTGCATTCCCATACCTGTGAAATGGGACTGAGAATTATGATTATCTGGATAATGAGAATGCTAGAGAACAGCAGTTCTGACTCACCTGCAAAGTCCTTCTGTAAAATCCTTCAGCAGTTATGGCAGGTGTTCTAGTAGGTAACAATGGAGGTTTTTATACTGCAGAGCTGTTTGCTGCTGTTTGAGGTGTTCCTGTCTTCAGCCATTTCTTAGCACGTGACTTTGTGAACAGTGTGACAGACTGCTTCTTAGCAGCCTAACCTGCTTATTTTGGTTTGTTTAAAAACTATTATGTTTCTGGAACACTAAGATTAATTATAAATACTTAAAAACTAATCGTATGCTGCATCAGTCTTGTTTTTATGGCTATACTTGGTCTTGTAAGATTTTACTATATGCTTTTATATGAAAGCATTTCCTAATCTTGGAAGCATATAGCTTGGTGCAGGGAGTAGTCCATGATGCCTCTGCACTCCTCCAAATGCTGGCTGCAAACGGTCATGTTTGTATTTGAATAACACGGAATCCTGCCACTGAATCACAGCACACATGAACCAAGGAGCAAAGTGCAGCTGTACATTGATTCTCAGTTTTGGTGTTTCAGACATTTATGCAGCTCTGATGTTGTGAAAGGAGAGCAACATTGAAGTTAGAACTAAAGCATTTGCCCCGGGGGCATCAGAAGGCTCTGGGGAACACCGAAAATCCTCTCAGTGTATTTTGTGGGCCACTTCTTTCAGTAATGCCTAATATTTGGTGTTCACTCATGACCCTATGCCCTGCATGCTGCCTGTTGTAGTGTCCTTATATCAAACTGTACATATATATACATTTTTAGCACTGGTTCTTCAGTAATTCTCTTCTTTTTTTAACAACTAGGGCAAACCTCCTTACGCTGCTTCAGCAGAAGAAGTAGCCAAAGAACTTAAGTCAAAATCCGAGGAATCTAAATCCTCACTTGTGTCTTCAGATGGATCCCTGGCTGAAAATGGAGTTGTGACTGAGGAAAAACCAGCTTCCCAGATGAATGGGAATACAGGAGACATCAGGGCTTCCAATCAGTCTGAAAGTGCCTTGAGTAATGACTCTAAAATGTGCAATACGAATCCTCACTTAAATGCACTAAATGCAGACAGTGTTTGCCATAAAGATGATGCTCTTGAGGCCACTGTCTTAAAAAAAGAAGAGTAAACTTATTTTTTATAGAGGGTGAAGGATGTTGGGAAGGGTCAGGATTAGGAATATCTGGAAAGAAAGAGAGCCTACAGTTACGTACATTTTTTCCTTTCCGTAAGAGAAAAATGAGGACTTTGGAAATTCGGATCCCTCTTTGATGTCAGAGATTTAAACAACACATTTTTTTAGTTTTAACCAGTTGTAGTCAAAATGCTACAATAAAACAGAAAAAAAAATTAAAAAAAAAAAAAAAAGAGAATGAAGAGCATTTGACTCCCGCACTTAAAATGAAGTATACATAAAGTTTAAACTGGTTATGACAAAAGCTTGTAGTTTTGTTTTTTGAAATATAAAGAAAACAAATTTTGGCAGTCTTTAAGTATATATAGCTTAAAACTATAATTTTTAGTACTTGGCACCATATGTATGCCATTATATTTGATTTTGCATTACTGTGTCACAATAAAGCTTTCTTTAAGACTTTGATTTCATGATTATGGGGGGAAAAAGGCACAACCACAGTTTTTTCTTTCTGAAATCTCATCACCGTTGCCGTGGTTCTTTTGTGTTAAAAATGTGCAAACTCTCGAAACTACCAATTCTCAGTAACACTGCAGTTCTGCTGAGTTCAATAGACATCATACATATGTTATGAGCGAGTTAAATGGAGATAAACTTGAAATCACAGAAGATGCAAACGACCTTTCAAAACAAACACAATGTGTTGGGAAACTTTTTGTGACTAATACCATGCATCCGTGATCAATGAACTATGTGGTTTTGAATCAGACGTAGACCATTAGTACTACTATTTGAGCTAAACTTCTGCATGGTTCATGATTTTTAAAGTGTGTAGTTAATATTATTGCATGTTATTGTCCTCTTTCTTCCATTCTTACAAGTACTGTGCCCATTTGCAAAACAAAAAAAGCTAATAATCAGTAATAGTCCTATAAAAGATGTTAACTATGTTTAGTCATTGACTGATCTTGCTCTAACCTTAAAATTTTGTGATTATTGACCTCTGTTGCATTTATTCTAAAACTTTAAAAAAAAAAATTATCTAGCCGTTTTGAATATCAACGTTACCCTGGTGTACTCATTGCTGTATGCATTATTGTTCTCTGTTGCTGTTTTATGCCTTCATATTAGCAAATATGAAATTCTGTGAAAAACAAAAAAAAAAAAGCTTTGATCTTCAAAAAAAAAAAGTACCCCCCTTCTGTAGCAGGAAACAAATGGCTTGTTCTTGAGAACTTTCCCATCAAGAATTTAGTATAAGCAAATATACCTGTATCATTTTGATGTTTTTGTTAGTGTTTCCAAACTTAATGTACTTCAAAATCAGAATCATTTCTTTATATTCGTTTTCATATAATTCTCCTGATGCTCTTCATCACACATTAGTGATCAGAAATGAGGTGTAATTCCCCATTCCCTGCCCGCCAGAGCTAAGTAGGTATCTTAATGTAAGTTGAAGGGAGTTCTGCCCCAACTCATGGATTGTGCAAGAATGAACTACTGTTGGGTTTGGCTGGTTGTAGATGGATTGTGGTGTGGTGTCTTTGAAGGCTATTGAATGCAACTTACAGTGCTTAATAAAAATCTTTATTCTTTTAGTATAAAATACTGTATGCCTTTTTTGTCAAGTATTTTTTTAATTAACATGTAAATAAAAGTTTTTCCTATGCTCAAGTCAAATGGTTGAGTTGCCAGGATCTGTGGTGTCCTCCTAAAAGGCAGAGGAGGGAAGCACGGCCTTTGGTTGTGGCTGCCCCTGGATCACTGGAAGTGTTGGACACTGGGGCTTGGAGCACTCCGGGACAGTGGAAGGTGTCCCTGGCCATGGTGGCACTGGATGGGCTGTAAGGTCTCCTCCACCCAAACCATTCTGAAATTCTGTGATTCACTCACTGCTGGGGGACACCACACCTGGTTGGAGTCATGTCCTGGCTTTGCCGATGCGTGCAGCTCCTTTAGATGTGACTTTCCAATGTTAGATGGTTAAAGAGATGCAAATAAGGCAGAAAAGGGGGTAGTTGTTTAAAGACAGCTACAGGTGCTCACAGAGGTTGGTGGGGGTGGGCAATGCCTCTGCAGAGCCGGGAACCAATGAGTCTGGTACACAAGATCCAACCGACAGAACACGACGAGCTGCAGATTTACATCTTGGTTTAAACTGGGGAGCTTTCTCTAATGACAGCCCGGGCTGTGAGCAGTGGGCACGACACCCTGTGCCCTGCCCCGCAGCACAGCTGTGTTTTCCACAAGGGACAGCAATCAGTCCTCTCCTTCCCGAGCCAGAGCCCCCTGCGGCAGCCGGGAGTCCCTGCCCTCCGTGCTCCGTGCAGCGTCACTCGCCCTATGCCAGCGCCTGTCTGCTCTGACGGCATTCCCGCTTCGCTGCTGCGGCACCCTTTGTCCCACTGCCCAGCCTGGCAGCTGTCACGGAATAACTCGCACCAGCAAACCCAATGTGCGTGGGAGTGGTCCCGTGTGGCAGTGCCAGTCCCCGGCGTGGCTGCACTGCGAACGAGCCGGGACGGGCAGGCTGCGAGAGCTCAAGCGATGTTCTGTGACCCCTCGGGACGAGCACAGGGCTGCCTTGCCTGCTGTCCCGAGCCGCTTCTGCAGGAGAGGTGCATTAGCGCTGACACAGTCCTGTTTAGAAAGTTAAACTGACTCCGGGATCGCTAATCCCATGGAACGACTGGCTACTGCCTGGCTTGCTCCTGAAGAACGTCTTTGACCCCTGAATTTAGGGATAGAAAGCAATGGCATGGAATGGAATAATAGAATAATAGAATTTCAGTTGAAAGTGACCCACAAGGATCATTGAGTCGAACTGCCTGATCCCTTCAAGGCTGACCGAAAAGTTAAGCTCACTATTAAAGGACACTATCCAAATGCCCCTCGAACACTGACAGTTTGGGGCACCGACCCACTCTCGAGGACCCTGATCCAGGGTCTGACCATTCTCTCGGTAAGGAAAGCCCCGGTGTGACCGTATCTCATTAACCAGCTCCAAGACAAGAGTTAAACTGGGAGAATCCGCTCTTTGGGTGGGACGTGGGGCCCTCTCCGTTCTGTACCGTCAGCGACAGCACCGGAGCTCCTCCCTCGCTAAGCGTCTGCGTTAAGGAGCAGCGATGCTCGGCGTGTGCCGCAGCCGCCCCCGGCAGTGCGCGCTGTACCCCAATCCCCGCCAGGGCAAGGCTGGGCGGCGGCCGCGGGGCACGTTTCGGGCCGGGGGAGTCCAGCGCAGGCGTCCCGGCCCGGTTTTGTTGTCGGCTCCCGCCTGAGAGGCGTGCTCAGGTAGCGGGGACGGCAAGAAGGCCTCGCCGCCGCCACGGCCGCCGCCACTGCCATCGCCACCGCCATCGCCATCGCCGCTCCGCCCCTTCCTGCCCGGGGCCGGGCGGGGGAGGGATGGTGCCGCCAGGGATTCTCCCGCTCGGTGCCAGAGCTGCCGGTGTATGTCAGGGGGCTCTGAGAAGCCCTGCTCTTCCTCTCAGTGAACAGCTCTGGTCATCCCCGCACGGAGCCCCAGCGCCTGGTGCAGCCAGGAGAGCGAATGGGGAAATGGGGAGTGGAGAGTGGGGAATGGGGAGTGAGGGATGGGGAGTGAGGAATGGGGGATGGGAGATGGGGGATGGGGAGTGGGGAATGGGACGTGCAGCTATCGCTCCTGTGCTGGGATGAGATGGGGATGAGGCCGTGGCACGTTTCTCAGTGCTGCCAGTGCCCAGGAGCACTGTTATCCAGCCCCCAATTATCCAGTTCTGCAATTATCCAGCCCCATGGCAGATGGCAGTACTGATGGTGGTGAGAATCCATGAGATCCTTTAGCTTGCACCCAAAGCCTGTAAAGTGAATCCAGTCCGGTTGCCCTGACCTGCCAAGTACAGGCAGGTCCCACCCATTGGATGGAGATGTGATGAAGTGGAACAGTGTAGAATCCCAGAAGATAAGGGGCTAATAATAATATGTGTGTCCAAAGCACTGATAGCTGGATAGACATGGAGCCATCCAAGGATTGTTGGCAATAACATCCCATTGGAAAAGCACAAGATGTAGCTGGAGAAAGTGTTATGCAGGGGGAGGGCAGCACTTTCCTGGGATGAACATCCTTATTCCATTCTCAGGAGATGAGCACAACACAGTCCAGTGCAAGCACAGGAATGAGGCTGAGGAGTCAGCATTGACTGTAGGAGGTGATCAAAACCACCCACATCCCTCGAAGACCTCTGACCCATTTCCAGAAAGGTCTGAAAGAACAGACTGCATGGAGTGGGATGCCATGGCATGGCATGGCATGGCATGGCATGGCATGGCATGGCATGGCATGGCATGGCATGGCATGGCATGGCATGGCATGGCATGGCATGGCATGGCATGGCATGGCATGGCATGGCAGCAGAGAGCTCATCTAACAGTGATTCCTCTGTTACTTTATTCCAGTTTCTGGTTCTTAACAGCTCTCAGCAAATAGAATAAAAGTTCTAAACACTTAGAAAATCTCTTTTACCTGGGAAATTCCTGGATACTTTGAGTTTGGGAAAAGTGAACGTTCTGATGCCTCAGGAAGTGTCCTGATCCCTAGTGAGAGATTAAATTAGTGGGGATCACCCTGAAGCAGCAACGGGCTCATGTGTCTCCTTCTTCTGTGGAGTTTTGGGCTAGAGAACGCTTGTGGCTATGCATAGCCACACTGTGAGGGGCTCTGCCCTCTGTTTGGGGCTGTGCTGCTTTTTCCCAATTGGTTTAAAAATACGTACTAGAACTCACTTAGATGTTTCAAACAGCGAACTCTGTGATCAAATGATGCTTTGCTGAGGCATCTGGGCACTGCTCCACTGCTCACCCTCTCCTCCAAAGGGCAGCCAGGCACCTTCTGGATTGAAGGATTCTGCTCATGGAGGGCTCAGGACAATGGCACAACCTCATCCGTAAGTTTCTAAGTCCACTAATCCCTGTTATAACCATGAATGAGACGTTGGAGCTGCCAGAACAGAGCCTCTACATTTCCATGCAGTGTCAGCTCCAGCATCCTCCAGCACAGCTACTGATGGCCCAACTGACTATGGCACTTGGCCATATCCGTAGAAACATGGACACTGTGAAAACAGGACTAAAAACACAGACACACCATTCTGCTACTAGGTATGGCATCACCTGAGGGCTAGCGCTGGACAGTGGAGAGCTGGACATGATTCCAGCCCCTAGGAGCACCTGGCTGCACTTGGGCATAGCCCTCCTGCCCTTTGTAGTGAGCACCAGATCCCCAGGGCATTCAGAGGGTCAGCTCACCCACTGCAGCAGCTGGGGCACGGTAACACTGGAATTCGGGTGGTGCCTTGGAAATAAAGCTGTTTGTGTGGAGATGTTCATGGGACTGAGGAAAGGAGATGAGAAAAATTCTTCTCAGCTGATACAGGCTGGGTGAGCAAAGCCCGTAAAAAACTGGGAGAGGGAACACAGGCACAGAAAGTGGTGTGGAGGAGCTGCTTCAGGGAATAGTTATTTTGTTTAGAAAAGGCCTCCAAGATCTTGGATCCACCTGCAGCTTCCATGCTCCATAACATGACCACACGAGTTTCAGGAAGGGAGGGAGGCTCTTCAGGTTGCAGCTGTCAGTGTGTAGGGACTGCAGAGGCACAAAGCCCACTGCAACCATCCTCTACCAAAGAACATCCCAGTCTCTAGAGGCTCATTTAAACCCTGAGTGGTGCTGAGAGATGTCCTTGGCATCGAGGAGCAGTGGAAAGGTGTGTGCAGCTCTGTGATGGCTCCCAAGCTGTCCTGCCCCATGCTGCCTTACTCCCAGCACTCACTTTTCTACTTCTGGCTGAAGCTCTGAACATTAAACCCATGACCAATAGCTTTAACCTTAAAGAGGGCTGGTTTTAAGGGGCAGGTTCTTATATGGTGCATTGTGATGAAGAAAACAGGTCCCTTGGTAGGTACACTGTGAGACACAGAAAAGCACTGGTGACAGTTTAGGATGCAGGCCTGGGTCCTCCCACTGTGTCACTGCACTTTCAGCTGTGTCAGAGGCCACCTGTGGTGGGGCTGAGTGTGTCACTCACACATAGCCCTGTGTGTGACAGTCCTGTATGTGGCATATACATGCAGTGGGCAAGGGGAATGATCCTGACAGCCCCTCTTCAGCCATTCAACATCAGCTGCCTCTCTGTAGAAAAACTTGAAACTGAAGTTTTCGGCTTCATGAATTACCATTATCCTCCACAGGTGATTCTGAGGAGTTTCGCAGACAGATGAAAAAAGTCTGAGAAATGTCAGTTTTAGTTTTTTGCTCAAATTCCCTTCCACACCACCAAATGTAACAGATTCAAAATACTGAACCCATTGTAGCAAAATTAAAATCCCACATTAGTTGGGAGGCCCTTTGTGAGCACTCTGTAGGAAGCTCTCACTCCTCAGGGGAAGGTGCCACGGGCCTTCGAACACTTTGGGAATAAAAGTCATTCCAAAAGCCCCCAGTCCTTTTTTTTTTTAACCCCTGTCAGAGCCTCGGAATGGCAGGGTAGAAGGTTCTGCATCCTCAGCCCCGGCTGACATTTCATGGTTCCTCTTTGGCGTCTGTGTAAGAGGAGGTCGGTGGGGATGTGCAGTGTTGGAGTAAATGGTCAGTCAGTGCCTCAGTGTCCCCCCCACAGCCCATGCTGCTGTGATCTGGTTCTTGGTGGGCAAGGTGTTTATTACCATCCCCGTGGTGTCACAGCAGGGAAAGGGCTGCTGTGAGCAGAGGCGGTGACTTTAAAAGCAGAAATCATACAAATAGAGAATCACAGGGTGCTTTGAGCTGGAGGCAACCTTAAAGACCATCTCGTTCCAGTAAACCCCTCAGGTGGTTAAACTCCCACTAAGATCATGGTACTGAATAGAAAGAAGCTCGTTCTTTTGGGTTCTTTAGATGTGAACCAGCCGCGGTGTGTTTCTGGTTGCCCCCACCCGCACACCCGCCTTGTTCCCGCGGGTCGCACCGCACTTGTGGCCACTTCTCCTGGCTTGCTCTCCCTTGGGGCGGCCCGGAGCCCTCCGCTCCCGCGGGCACCCGGCTCCTCTCTCCCCGCGCGGGCTCTGCCCGCTGCCGCAGACACCCCCGGGCGCCCCGAGCGGGGTCCCCCCGTTCCCGCAGCCCCCCGAGCGCTCCCCGTTCCCGGTCCCCCCGCACCGCCCCCCAGGCCCCCCCGGCGGGGCGGGCGGGGGCGCTCGGGCTGGGCAGCTCCCTCCCGGCAGGCGCGGGTTAACAAAAACACGCGTTTTCCTCCGAGCCCCCGCCGCGCCCCGACCCCGACCGGGGAGCCCCGCTCCGCCGCGCTCCGCTCCGCCCGGCCCGGCCCCGCTCGGCCCCGCTTCCTCCGGGCTGACGCAAGGCCGGGCCCGCCGGGGAGGCCGCGCCGGGCTGTCACCAGGGGGCACCGCCGCGATCGCCGAGCACCGGGAATCACCATCCTGGAGGGACAACAACAACAACAACAACAGAGAGCCCCGGCCCGCGGCGCCGGCGGGCGGCGGGACCTGGCCATGGCCCCCGGCTCCGGACAGCTCTTCCCTGTCCTCCGGCACCGCTCGCCCGCCCCTCTGGGGCCCTAAATCCGCTATCGCGGTTTTGTAGCGTTTTTTTATTATTTCGCATTATTTCTGTTTTTCCGCTCTCCCTCCCCCGTGTCTCCCCCCTCGGCGCCTCGGCCCCGCCGCGCTCCGCTCGGCCGGGCGGGCGGGCGGCCGCGAGCGGAGCGGATCGGCGCGAACATGGCGACGGTGCCCGTCTATTGCATCTGCCGGCTGCCCTACGACGTGACCCGCTTCATGATCGAGTGCGACGCCTGCAAGGACTGGTTCCACGGCAGGTAACGCACCGCGCCCGGCACCCCGGCCCCGGCCCCGCCGCCCCCGGCGCTCCCGCCGCCGCGCTCCCTTCCGCAGGCCTTCCCGGAGCGGCGAAGGAGGAGCCGCGCTCCCCGGCGCCGCTCCCGCGCTCCCCGCGCGCTGGTTTTGTGTGTTTTGTGGGCTCGGGGCTGGATTCCCGACACAAAGCTGCTCCCCCCGCGGTGACACCGGAGCCCCGGGGTGGCGGGGGCCATTGTGCGCGCCCGAGGAGGGGATGGGGCCACCCCGCGCCGCCCGCCCGCGGCTCCGCGCCGCGTCCCTCCCGGAGCCGGGCCCGGGGCGGGCGGCGCGGGGCCGCGGCGGCTGCGGAGCTCGGCCGCGCTGTCAGCGGGCTCGGCCCCCGCGCCTCGGCCTCCCGCCCGGGCAGGCTCGGGCATCTTGGCCGCGGGGTGTTCTCCGGTGACAGGGCGGCCATGGCCAGGGAGGGCCGGGGGCTGCGGAGAGCGCCCGCCCTGGCAGCCCCTCGGCGCCCGGGGCGGGGGGAGCGGGCGTGGAGCCCTCGCTGGCGCAGCGCCCGCCCCGGGCCCCGCCGGGCAGCGCCCCCGCCCCCGGGGACTCCCGCGCACCCCCGGCTCTGCCCGAAGCCGGGGCCTGCCGTGGCGGGGCCGCGGGCAGGGGAGCGGCGGGGGAGGCCGGGCGGGGCGGAGGACTCGGCTTTTCGGCTGGTTTTTCCCCAGAGCGCCTCACGGCGCGCAGACAATGGGCGGCCGCGGCGGAGTTGGGGCGGGCGGCGGAACTTCGGTGGCGCCGGGTGTGATGGGGGCGAGGGCGGCGACTGGGGACCGAGAGCCTCAGCAGCCACCGCAGCGGCCGGGCAGTCGTGCCGGGGACGGGGGTCACCGGGCGAAGGGGGATACACGCGGGGACAGGCCCCCGGCAGGACGCCTCACTCCCTTCGAATGTGGCGGAGGAGGATGGAGGGTCAGCGGCATCGCAGCAATTCCCCAGGAGTGATTGAAGTGTAAAAAGTGCAATTAAAATCAGGTAAATCACCTGGATGAGCGCTTTTTACGACAGGGGTCCGGTCGGGTTAGGCTCCAAACAGCTGCGGGGGAGGCGGAGGCGAGAGGCTCTGCCTGGTGCGGCTCACGGATGCCCGAGCGGGACCTGGGGCATCCGCGGATCTTCCATGCGCGGGATGAACTGTTCCAAGACGCTTTGCCGTGGCATTAGAAATGATGCTCTGCCGTTTATTTTAGAAGCTGTGTAGAAACAGAAAGGGAAATACAGAAACAGGCAGTCCTAGTGCCAGTGCTGGCAGAAGGGTGCTCCGCACCTGTGGTCCGGGACATGAGGCTCGCAGGACTCCCGTTGGCCGTGCCGTTGGGGACTCGGGCACACATGGTGAGGTGAGGCTGGAGAGAAGCCTCAAGCATGTGTACTTGAAATTTTGAAAGTTTAAGGACATGAAAAAAATTAAGATTTTCAGGCAAAGTAATGACGGAGTGGATTTCTGAGGAGTAAACAGCGAAAGGAGTTAAGGTGCCTGCACAGAATGGTGAATTTTCATTGAAACTGGTGAAGAGAGGTTACTTGGAGCTGATCAAGCAAAAGATCATGTTGTGGGCAGCTCGGGGTCAATAGCACAAGGAAAGGTGTTTAATTTTGCGGTGTACAGTGTAAAAACCGGAGATAATTGTATCAGAGACGTTCACGGAGTGTTAGAAGCAAACGGCTTATCTATGATACTGTTTGCTTTTCTTGGTAATATACAAGCAAATAAATACCAAAACAAAAAACAAAACAAAACAAAACAAAAAAAAAAACCCCACCAAAACAAACAAAAACCAACAAACCAGGATTTAGTTGTATAAAATCGTGTCTCTCCTGGGCGCTCAAAGCACTGATGTCAATGTTTATACGGAACTGAAACAAAAATATTCAATGTTATATAGTAGTGCAACCAAAAGTACAATGTTACATAGGTGTGGCAACCAAACATGAGCTAGTGTGCCAAGCTGCACAGTTCTCAGGAGGCTTGCCCAGTGTTTTAATCATATTTCTGTTTCTTTTTAGCATCATGTACAGTGTGCAATTCAGAATGAAAGAGGTGTCATTCCTGGTTTGGTTTTGTAGAAGTAGATCAGTTGTTTTCGTGTTTCCCTTCTGACACGGGTTCTCAAATATTTAAAAGAAATATTTTTCATGGGTTTATCCCTGCAGCAGTAACAGTCTTCCTTTCATCTAAGGCTGGGCAACATCTCTGTGGCAACTTCATCACTTCTGATGGCAAATTGATATTTTCAAAGTATCTAAAGTGTGTTAAACTCATGTAATGTAGTTTAGAATTTGGACACAGGGCAATGGAGCCCTCTCCACATCTGAGACAAATGCAGTGGGGACCCTTGGACAGTGCTGAAGTGTGCTGAGCCATGGAGATGTTGGTGTGCTCACAGAATCCTGTGACTCCTGAGGTTTTACCATTCCTGTTCTGTCCGTTTGCCTGAGCTGCTCCAGACAAGCAGCTTCCAGCTGTCTGGAAAGGACAGAGGTGGTCTTAGAGGCAAAGGACAATAATGCCAAAGTGGGCACGGGGCTGTTTGACTCCCCTTTATATGCTGGTCGTGTGTACTTGGGTGAGGCTGTTTGGGCTGATGAAGTCCCACACACCTCAGTGCTCTGCCCTGAGCAGCCACCCTGGTGAAACCCTCTCCCCTTGGGTCCCATCCCAGGGAGGAGTCTTGGTGTTGCTCTGCCTGGTACCAGGTGTGCAGGCAGCAGGGACAGCCGGGGTGCAGGCACTGCTTGGCACGGGAGCTGGTCTTTGAAGAAGACTGGGAAGTGAGGAGGAAGAGGGAGTGGTCTTGCTGTGTGAAGAAGCTGAAACTCAGCAGGTGCCATGGGTCACTCTGCTGCCTCGAGGGTAGGCCTGGCTGGACAGAAAGATTGGTGCCACCTGTGCCCCAGGCCTGGGCCAGGGTCCCTGGGCCAGCCACGTGCTGCTGGGGCACAGGGGATGTGGGACAAGGGGGCTCAGCTGTGTGGTGTGACAGGCTTTGCCTTTTCCACAGCTTGCAGGTGATGCTTCTGGCTGTCCCTGCCTGGTGACACTGTGCTGCCCCACAGGGACACCCTCCATTCCCCCTTCCTAGGAGCAGGGATGGGCTTGCTGGCAGGTTGCTGGGGGCTAGAAAAAGTCCTACATGATGACAGGTCTCCAAGTGTCTCATCTGCAATGGAAACTTTACAGAATCTTGTATCCAAGACAAATCTTTTTGTACCAGTTTGTTCAATTAGAAATCTGTACGAGGTTACTCATTACATCTGTAGGTGAGGGGAGGTAAATTATTCATTTTCTCTGCAGTATTTTGTTACCTGTTCATACAACCCACACCTGGTGCTGTAGGGTGGGATCCTGCTCTCTAAGTGAAACAACAAGTATTGATTTTATTACCTCGTGTATATTTAAACTTTGAACCTTGTTGCTCCAGGCCCAGCAGTGGCCAATAACTTAGTAAAAGGTTTAGTTACCTAAAAGCAGCTCATGTAGTTATCAGAGCAGCCTAAAGTGGTGGTGGGGGTTCCTCAGGATGCCCTGGCACGCAGAGTGAGCATGGCTGGCTCAAGGAAAGCACTTCTCTGTTACTCTGCAAAGCTAAGCCCTGTGTGTGGGCAGATTTTATGCTCATAACAGAGCATTCATCATTTTCTCTTTCAAAAACAGATCTAATTTTACACAGCAGCATCTACTTCCACTTTTACCCAGTCTTATCACTAGCTATGGGCAAATTTGTAAATCTGGTTAAAATTTGAAGATGAGGATAATCCTAAAACTAGCATGCCATTTGCTTTGCTTTTATCACAGCAGAAGGAATCCCTGAGTTAATTGTGCTGTGTCCAGAAATATTTCCTTTCTTGTGCTGAGTTCTGATAGGACCAAGGTGTGTAAGTTTTTCAAATAAGTAAAAATCTCAGGTTATTTCAATTTTTCCTGTTGACATGACAGGCTGAATTTCTGGGAGCCTGCCCACAGCAGGTATCATAAACAAGCCATGCTAATGACTATAATAGAATGCTTTAGAAAATCCAAGTCTAATTAATACCAAGGGTGTGGAAAGGCCTACATGAACATTGACTGGCCTGCTGGTACCTGAGAGCCAGTATAGATCACAGAAGATTTTTGTATATAAAGATTCTTCTAATTCTGGAAGGTTTTACCCAGATTTTATCTCTGAAAGGATTAAATGTTAGTAATATTAAACACAATTCATGTTTAATTTAAAAAAGAGAGAAATACTGTGGTTTAATAAGAACTCTCTAGCAGCCCAAGGCTTTAGCATCATTGTTTTGTGAGCAGTCCTGTGGACACCTAGGTACCTGTTGAGTTCAGCACTAGTGGGATGGCAGCTTTACCAGCCATGTCACAGCAAGGAAATGAGTTCTGCAAGCAAAGGAGAACTTTTTCCTTAATGCTGAATAGCTCCATAATAAAGGAACTTGGTAAAGATGTCTTGACAAAAATTATCAAAGGACTTTTTAACTGCATGTGGGGAAATGCTGGTGAAGAGAAAAAATGTTATACAAACACTATAAGGTTTTCCAAAACTCAAAGGTCACCATCTTTAATATTACCTTAATGGATTTTTTTTCTTTTTGACCAATATAAATTTTGTAGTAGCAGTGTAATATATCTACACTGAAAACTGAGGGTGTGCTCCTTGCCCAGACAGTCCTCTCCTGGATGGGGGCAGCTCTCTCTTGTATGGCAGCCTGTAGGTCTACAGTTCTCTAAATATTTTATTAAAACAGTTTGTAGCCTTAAAAAGTGTCCTAGAAAGATGGTCTGTCACAGTGCTGGAGGTTTGTTTGTGCTACAGGTGAGCTGATGCTTTGGGATCACATGGGTTTTTCATAGTGACCACTTCATGCATCTTATCAGTGACTGATAACACTGTAATGTGGGTGTATATTTGCAAATCTTACACTGGCTGACTGATACCAATAGTAATTCCTGAAAAAAAAAAAAAAATGAGGCTGGTCACAGTGTCACAGTCCATTTTACAACTTTATGCATGGCTATTTTTGGATGTTAGCTGGCCGTTGCATCCAAATACCTCTGGTATACAATATAATGCCAATGACAACGTGTCTGGCAAATCTCACCCAGTGTCTTGTGTAGATTTTTCCTGGGGTGGTGGTCCCCCACCCTATGTGATGGCTGAGCATCTTCCCCCTCCCAGAAGGGCACTCTCTGAGGGAAGGGGTGTTCTGGGGACCGTGGTGTCTGGCAGAGTGCTGTGGTCAGTCTGCAACATCTTGAGAGAAATGGATTAAGTTGTGCCAGGGGAAGTTTAGATTGGATATAGGGGAAAGTTTCTGCATCAAATGGGTTGTCATCCTTGGCACAGACTGTCTGGGCAGTGGTGGAGTCAGCATCCCTGGTTGGATTTAAGAGAGGTGTGGACTGGGGACAAGAGTTAGTGGTGCACCTGGCAGTGCTGTGGGGATGGTTCTGGATCTGATGGTTTTAAGGTTTTTCCAACCCAAACGATTCCACAATTCTGCGATCTCTCTCTTCCTTCTGGTGCTTGGTGCTCTCAGCACTGGGACCACAGCCCTGGGCACCCAGGCTGCCAGGGATGAATATTTTCTCCCAGGCTTGGGGAGTGCAAATCCCTCCTTGTTGCATTCTCTTGGGTTTTTGGAAGAGGCTGACAACAAGTGCAGAACTCCCAGCAGCCCATGGAGGAGCTCCTTCTTTTCCTCTCAGGCACATCCCCAAAAACTGACAGATGCTGCTTCTCCAGGTGAGGCCAGGGCTCAGTCCTGTGCTTGCAGGCAGAACAGGAGTGAGGACATTGAGTTTCCCTGGCTGACCAAGCTAGCTAACCAAGATAGGCTTCTGCTGGGATAGTCAGCAATTTTTAGTGCTTCATCCATTAGTTTTAGCAAGAAGTCAAGACAAACAAAAACATTAAGCAATAGTAAATTTTGACAGGAAGAAATAAACCAGGATTGCAGAAACAAAGATATTTTAAAATTTCCTGTTTGCAATTGTCAACTGAGTAATCTGGAACTATGTGAGAGCTGCCTTATTGTTTTTATGGAATTGCTCATGGATTTCATTGTGTTTTCCTCTTTTAGCAAAATACATGGTACATTTACTCTCAGAGCATTTCACCTCCTCTGGCAGACTGGAAGGATGTAACAAGTGAAAAAAGTTAAGTTAAATTCTTCTGCTAGATAGCAGTAGCTGTAATTTTTTGTTAAACCTCCATTTTTTGCTGTTAACATCTCAATGTAAGGGAATGGAAATGTGAAAATTGGCTGGAATGTTGTTCCTGTGCCATATGTGCTGTGTCTATTGTGTCAGCAGCACATGGAACAGCTGAGGATCCTTGTGCAGGAGCACAGTCCCCACAGCAAGGTTGTGAATGAGATTTAATGCCTTTGTTGACATCTCAGCAAAGCCTCTGGGTCAGGGCAGGTGGGGGAAGCAAAGGGCTTGCAGTGCTGCTGCTGCTGGGCCTGTGTGTTCACAGTGTCTCCTGGATCACCATACTGTCCACCTGGGGTTTCCTCTCCATTCGTGATCTCCAAGTACCCTGAAATACAATTGCAGCAGTTAATAAAGCATGTGGAGGGTATCTAGTGTACTCTTAATTTTTTAAGCCAAAAAGAGCAGTTTACTGACCAGGAGCAGGACTACTGGAACCCCTAGCTCCTTACAGGCCATGGGAACAGCACGGGAACAGCATCTGAGCTCCTTCACATCCCAGAAGTGTTTCCCAGGGAAACACTCACCAAGGAGTCCTCCTGGAAGAAAAAGATATTTAGCAAAGAATGGTAAACATGTGGGGTACTAAGTCTTCTGTTCTGTGGTCACTTCAGAAATCCCAGTCACAGAGGTGCCACCAGAAGCCACAAGCCCCCCAGAGAGCCCAGGGGCTGCCCCTTGCCAGCCTCTGCTCTCTCATCCCTGCTCTGTGTATGGAGCACTGACGTGCTGCTCTGCAGCTGGTTGCTGATAAGGGATTCATAATTCCAAAGACTTGGCTAATTCCTGGTTTTGCCTCTCAATGAAACTTCACCCTGAAAGATGTAAAGGTGGGTAGAGCATGTGAAAAAGGCTTGGAAAAAGTGAGAATGCCATTTCCTTTCAGATGAACATGGGGCTTCTTCTAGAAGAGGTGGATTTGCTCTTGTTGAGATGGCTGAGAAGGTCTTAAAACACTCAGATGTGTTCTGAGAAGATCCTGAATTCACAGCTTTTACTGCTGAAGTGGTTCTTGGCAGTATTTGGAACTCTTATCCAACTCTTTTGCATCAGGACAAACACATTGGTCAAATGAAAGTACAGCTGTTCTTGAGGGAAAGTCAACAAATCCACAAATGAGTTGTTCCAATGGTTTATTAGTTCATTATTGGAAAAAAATCATGTGTATTTCTATTCCAAGTTTGTTTATTTTCAGTTTCCAAGTGCTCTATTATTGCATTAGTGAAGAGCCTCTTTCTCACTGAGGTGTTTCTATCAATGCTTTGATGTACTTCTGCTCAAGTCATCTTTAATTGTGAGATGAGAAAATTGTTCATCTGGGTTTGGCTGAAATAGTAGAACATTTCTTTTACAGTCCAAGAAATACTCTTAATGATATAGGACCTTTTAACTTTTGACCATATTTCAGTGGATATTTTTTCCATCTCTTCTACTCCACATTCAAGTTTCCCTTTTTCTTTGTTTATATTTGCAGTAACTTATCAGACAAATGTTGGTTATCTGCATTAAACTTGTAAAGGAGCCAGATATGGCTGCACTAGTTACTTTTTAAGCAGTCTGGTTTTGAAATTGGGTTTCTACCTTTGGAATTGGCTCATGAATAACACCAGAAGGCCTCAGCCTTGTTCTGAGTTGAAGTATGAAAAAACCTCTCCAGTCTGGTGAACTAGCACTGATAAGTCAAAGTAATGAAGGACCAAGGAAAGCAGAAAGAAACATGTAACAGTACCTCAAAAAGAAATTTTAGACTGTCCCATGGGAGTGTGACAAAGTTCAGCCTGGTGGAATCACAAGTCACTGCAGTGGGTGCACACCAGCTCCTGCTGAGGAATCCTGCACTGTCCTTCCAGCACTCACAGGAGCAGGCTCCACATCAGCCAGGGCAGCAGCACATCATGCCCTGAAACCTCACTGCCAGCTTCACCAGCACACCCTCTGCCTGCCTGCACCGCTGCACCCCCTGCTCACCCCTCTGCCTGCACCCCCTGCTCACCCCTCTGCCCTGCCTACACCCCCTGCTCACCCCTCTGCCCTGCCTGCATCCCCTGCTCACCCCTCTGCCCTGCCTGCACCCCCTGCTCACCCCTCTGCCCTGCCTACACCCCCTGCTCACCCCTCTGCCCTGCCTACACCCCCTGCTCACCCCTCTGCCCTGCCTGCACCCCCTGCTCACCCCTCTGCCCTGCCTACACCCCCTGCTCACCCCTCTGCCCTGCCTGCATCCCCTGCTCACCCCTCTGCCCTGCCTGCACCCCCTGCTCACCCCTCTGCCCTGCCTACACCCCCTGCTCACCCCTCTGCCCTGCCTGCACCCCCTGCTCACCCCTCTGCCCTGCCTACACCCCCTGCTCACCCCTCTGCCCTGCCTGCACCCCCTGCTCACCCCTCTGCCCTGCCTGCACCCCCTGCTCGTCCCTCTGCCCTGCCTGCACCCCCTGCTCACCCCTCTGCCCTGCCTGCACCCCCTGCTCGTCCCTCTGCCCTGCCTGCACCCCCTGCTCGTCCCTCTGCCCTGCCTGCACCCCCTGCTCACCCCTCTGCCCTGCCTGCACCCCCTGCTCGTCCCTCTGCCCTGCCTGCACCCCCTGCTCACCCCTCTGCCTGCACCTCTGCACCCCCTGCTCACCCCTCTGCCTGCACCGCTACACCCCGTGCCCCAGCTCCAGGAGCCTCGGATGGAATGGGTGTGTGTCGATGGATGCAGCAATGTCCTTAGAAATCGAGGATTGCTGGAAGGTGTGGGAGTAAAACTGCAGGGCACTATGAGCAATACCGGGGGTGAAACGCAGCTGAGGGTGGAAAACTGTTACTATTCCTGATACTGCTTGTAAATCACAGTCTGGAGGAGACAGCGCGAGGCTCGGTTTGTCAGGACACTTCGCTGGGAATGGATGGAGAGG
Source organism: Erithacus rubecula (assembly GCF_903797595.1). Taxonomy (NCBI): domain Eukaryota; kingdom Metazoa; phylum Chordata; class Aves; order Passeriformes; family Muscicapidae; genus Erithacus; species Erithacus rubecula. Next base: position 562,462 of record NC_136665.1, read on the forward strand.
GCTCTCAAGCTCTTGGATACATTATTTAACTTCATTCTTTGGACACAGAGTTGCACAGGACTGTTACAAACTGAGCAAATGCTTCGCAGACATCCCCGCCCCGCTCCGGGGCTTGGCAGGACCGTTCTCCCGCAGCGCTGCCGGTGCCCGCAGCATTTCCCGGTTTTATCAAGTTTGGCCCTCATTTCGACAGCACACCAGACTCACCAGAGAACAGGATAGTTTTGCCCAAAGAGCTCCTGTGAAAGGCAGAGTGCTGAGGCTGGCTGCGCAGTGGTGATTCCCGCTCACCCGAATGTCTCGGGTACCGCCGAGCTGTGGGTGCGATCAGCGTGTGCTGCTCCTGCACGTTCGCGGCTCCCCAGGAGCAGTCACACGGAATGTGGGGATATTCCTTGGCTTTACAGGCTGGACGCAGCCCACTGCCCCTGTGGGATGCTTTGGGTGGTACTGGAAAGTGGGAGTTCGTGTTACAGATTCACCTGTGACGTTTTCAGCCTGCGTGGAGAGGGGAGCCGGTAAGAAGTGGATGCTGTGAGTGACAGCAGCAGGGGGGAGATGGTGTGAAGAGCAGTCCTGCACCAAGGGTGGTACTGGGCAGGGTGTTCTGCTCCCAGTTGCCATCTGGGGCTGCCCTGAACTGGTGTTGGCTGCTACCTAAATCCCATATACAATTTATGTCCATTTTTACCATACTGCTAATTTTTTCCATTTAAAAAATGCTGAACTGAAATAGTTGCTGGAATTCAGTTACAATCCTATTTGAAAAATACCCAAAGGACTGGAATGATCCGGAGCTGGGGTTGTTCCCTGATGCTTCCAAAGCAAGGGGCTGTAGGAAATGATCTATTCAACATGTCACTTGCAATCACAACTCCTGTTGCTTGTAGTGTTCAATGACAAGCCTTAATGTTTTTAAGTTCTCAAGCCTAAGCTTTTTCCATGGAGGCTTTCTGCAGGGAGGGTGGGCAGGTTTTGTTGTTCACTTGTAAGGTTTTTTTTTTGTTGCTTGGGACTTTTTGTGTAGAACAAGAAGTGTTGTTTTATGCTTTGGTGCAAGGAAGTTTTTCAGATACAAACCACTCACAAATGTTCTTCAGAATAATTGTTTCTGCTTTTTTTGTGGTGTGAGAGTTGGCAAATGGTTTGAGGAAGGAAAACGTGTGTCAGGGAGGTGTTTCTGAAGAGCACTTACCCAGAATCTTGCAGTGAGTGGGAGCAGAGCTCGTCTGGCTGCCTGCAGTCACAGCCTGAACCTGCTGGCTGCTGCTGCCTTTTCATTGTTCCTTCTGAATTTCGTGTTTCTTTGCATTCTTGGAGATCTGAAATACCTCTCAGAGCAGAACTGGTTGCTTTAACTGCAAACCATGCTGTTGGGGAGGCTCAGTGGCACTGGCCTGCTGGCATTCCAGGTCCTGCTCATGCCACAGGGCTTCAGGGGGACAGAAATGTCACAGAAAATGTCACAATCATTTTTTAAGGAAGGATGTCTTGTGGAGGACTTTTAAGGAGTGTCTTGTGGAGCACATCCTGCATGGGATGGAAGGGTTCAGTCAGGTAAAGTTTTCCTTTTGAGAAGAGCAAGGCTGAAGTCTGATTTTGTGTTGAAAAGTCACAAGCAATGAAACAATATTAACACTTCCTGTTGTGTTTGTAAAAAGGCAAGAAAAGTATCTGGAGAAAAAGAGGAAATTTATGACTTCCCATAGAATCCCAGAATAATTTGGGTTTAACCCTCACCTTGCTCCAGCCTCCTGCCAGAGTGCATTGATGTGCAGATGCCTGAATCAGCTGAAGGAAAGTGCACTTTACTTCAGTTACCAGGTGGAGCAACTCCTCACATGGACATGAAGGACACCATTTCATAGCAGCCCAGTGCCCAGTCTGGATGCCTGATCCGAGGACACTGATGTGGTTTATGGCTGTTGCTATCATGGTTTTCTTTCTAAACACACAGGTTCTCTTTGTTCCCTCCTATGAAGGATGTTATCCATCATTCCCACACACACATGCCCTGTGCTGTGTCAAAGGACAGCATGGACCTTCTCCACCATGGCTCTCTTCAGCAGTGGGGCAGTGCTGAGCACGCCCTGGGCAGGAACCTGTGCTGTCACCTGGATTAGTGACTGTGGAGCTGAGCCAGCTGGAGAATGGCCTGGGAAGAGCACGCAGAGCATAGCATGGATGTACATGGACGCTGATAAAGCCAGTGTGCATCTTGAAATAGGAATAAAATGTGATAAAGCTGCAATTAGGTCATTTGAAATTTGATGTTAATCTTTTGAAAATGTATTTGAAATGCTGAAAAGATACAAGAGGAGGTTATACATTTTAACAACAGAAACAATCAGGAGTGATTTGGAGGTTCTGTTAATAGTTTATCGTTCTTTAATTGTGTGGTTGTTTGGTTTAATACTGTAAGTTCTTTGTAAATATGCCATTGAAAATTATTGCTGTTCCTTCTCCCTCCTTGTACTGTCGGCTCATTTTGGAGCTTCCCCTGTGAGCATTGCAGCTGGTTCAGAGTGTTTGCCATGAAAAACAGAGCATGGAAAGGTAATGTCGGGATACTATCAGGATTGTCATGTGTTTATGTATTTATATATATATAAAGAATACATGAAAATGGTCCTGGGACTGAAAAGGACAACCAGCCATTGACCAGTATTTTTAGCGAGATCTGAGCATGCTTATGCAAATTACAGTCATGTTACCTCAGATTTAAAATAAGTTATATAAATGGTTATATAAATGGGTGTCACAATTAAAGCAAATCAAAAGCACACAATACTCAGATTTGTATTAATGTGTATAAATACATACATGGATGTATAAATAGATACACAGGCACAAGTAGTTGTTGCTATACGAAGATAATAATATCTGGGGCTTTGCTACTGTTTAGTTTATTTGCATTTTTCTGTCACTTACATACACTGCCCATTTCCAGCCTACTCCTGCCCTACGTGTGGCTGGGGATGTGACATGTAGGAAGAACAGATCCTTGATGTGCTCAAGAGGGGTGATGAAGGAACATGAAGTGCAAAGGAATGGTGTTGCTCCGAGTATTGTGGATTTTGGAGGACAAGTCACAAAATCAAAAATTCCAAAGTGATCCATTGGTTGCAGGTGTGAGTTTGTAGCAGGCCAGTGTTACAGGAGTTTGTTGAGTTGTGGGTCCTGCACAGCTGATATTACAACAGTGGTATTTATTTGCAGTGATATTCCTGTTGGAGGGAGAAATGGAATGATGGGGTCAGGGCAAGGTTGCTGTCAGTTTGGAGAAGTTTTACACAATGACTGATTTCCTGGTGTGTAGGTGCTTATTTTTAAAAGGTAATTCCTAGAATTGCAGAGGGTGAGACATAAAGGGTATGTTTTACCAAGCAGTGCTTGGTAAACATAGGTTTGTGTTACAGCACAGCTGATCCTGGCTCCTGCTCCTCAGGGCTTGGGTTTAGCCCAGCTTTTGGGGTTCCTTCTGCTGTGGGGCTCTCCCAGGAATGTGGCCTACCTGCTTGGCCACTTGTGGGGTGCCATTCCTGATAGAGATGCTTTTAATCTTAAAATCCTTGGGCCACCAAAGAAAAGCTGAGGTTAAATCCAGTCTCTTTCACAGTGCTGCTTGCTGCCTTGCTGGGCTGGTGGCTCTCTTGCTCTGTAGGGTCTGGACATGTCCTGATTAGAGAGTTGGCAGCGTCCATCCTCCTCATCCCTCGTGGATGTGTGATGTTATATGCAACCTTGAAACTGAGACCTTGTTCTGTAGGGTCTCAAGGAACTGAGCAGTGAGCCCTGGTTGATCTTGGGGGTTCTGACTTCCAGGTTTGAATAACAGATTTGTTGCTGGCATGGACAGGTTCTAGTTAGGACACATAACAGTATGATGCTGGCAAAGACTTGGGCTGTGCAGTAGGTGCAGGTTGCTGGGATCTAGAAACTTCATTTATTTCTGTTTGGTTGATTTCTTTTTCCCGAGGTGGGTGTTATTTCTTTTATACAGTGTCACCAGTTGGTTTTTTCTGAGGAGCAAAAGGCACATGCTAATAGTAGATATTTTTGCAGAGTAGTTTGACCTGTGCTTGGGCAGAAGGTGCCCTGTGAGAGAAAACACACAAAGGCTGGATTGCAGCATTTCTCTGTGGAGGAGGATTTGTGCTGGGTTTGTACAAGGCTGGTCTGACTGGGCTGTTCCCAGGGCCTGCCTCCTGAGGCTCTTCATGGAGCAGTGGTCAACAGCTGAGGTGGCATGTTGCATGAGGAAGAAGTGCTGAGACATTAATATCACAGAATTTTGTTGCTCATACAATAATTCAAGGATTATTTTCCCTGAGACAATTCTCCTTCCTACCCCCTTCTGCACCAGACAGAATATAGGCTATGGTTTCTAAAATGCTCATGAAAATCAGTTTATTTCCCAGATCTTTTGTTTACTGTTGTGCTTGCCTCAGTGCATGTGAGAGAATGCACTCTATCACTCCATCCCTCAGTTACATGCAGCAGATAAACAAGGATTTAATTGATCAATCCAACACTAATTCTGTAGAGAAGTTTTGCAGTATGTTTGGAGATAGAAGAGGAGGCTTTTAGGCATCTGGAGAGTTGTCTATTCTGACTGGGTTGAGCTGGGAGCCAGAGGGAGAAAGGGTAAAGGGCAGTTTTATGCATGAGTCCATTTTCTTGTGTATGGCCATTAACCTGACACAGTGTTTATGCCCAGGCAGAGCCTCAGGGCAGGACTCCTCCTGCAAGTGCCCTTTGCTCTGTAAAGCTCTCAGTGACCTCAGCAGGAAAACCTCAGTGTACACCCCACTTGTGTTTAGATCTCAGCCATGGGGAAGCTCTTTGTGAGAGGTTATTCTGCTGGCAGAGGCTCTGGCTATGAGTGTCCTGTGAGGATGGCAGGTCTGAGGACATGCAGCCTGTAAGGTGAGTGTCAGGCTCATGGACAAACTGGCAACAACCCCCAGTGCTGCTGACTCCTTCAGGGCATGGGGCTGCTGCTCTCTTAGGATGGAACAGAAAGGGTTTAGGGCACTTTGTGCCATGAATTACTCATCAGATTCTTCTCCAGTGTGAGTGATTCTGTGATTCTGTCACTCTGCTGGGCCAAGAGTCCTGTGTGGGTAGTGGGTGGAGGGGCTGCTGTGTCACAGGGTCACAGGGCTGAGTGCCTCAGGCTGGGGGCATGAGCTGTGGGGAAGGCCCCCTGCACTGCCCTGGCTGTGGCTACACAGGAGGAGCCAGGACATGCTGCCTGCTCTCTGGCTTTGTTTCTGACTTGTGCAGAGTGCAGAATGTCTGCTCAGGTGTGTCTGTTGGAAGCTGTATGGAAGCAGAGCAGAGCTGTGTGGATGCTGGCACGCCGAGTGGGACGGGTGTCACAGCTCGGAGGTTCTTGGCTGACACCTGCGTGTCAGTTGCAGATGAAATAGAAACCATACACAGAGAACAGAAGGTGACTGCTGAAAGGAGTGGGAGAGAGGAAGAAAGCAGCAGAGACAAGACATGTGCAGACCAGCTCACTTTTCACACCTGCAGCCTGTTGGCTCAGCCCTTGGGGCGGGAGCTCCATCGCCCTGGCAGAGCCCTTGGGGCAGGGCTGGCATGTGCTGAGGGCTGCACAGTGCTGGTGTCTGCTTTGTCATCTTCCCCTGCTCCCAGGCCAGGATGAGCCCTTCTTGCTCCCTGCAGTTGCAATATGGCCACCCAGCCTGAAAAAAGTTTTGGGTGTGGCCAGATTCCTTTGTGGACCAGTGCCACTTCTTTCAGTGGAGTTACACAAGGAATAAACAAAACCTAAGAGAATGATTTTGAGGAGAGGTTATTTTTGTTCTGTTTAATAAACTTCTTGACCTTTTGGGTTTAATTTGGGCTTGGCAATTTTTTCTTTCAGTTTTGTTTTATTCCTTCCTTTTACCACTCTCTTCTCTTGTTCCCTCCCTCTTGGCTTATTTTCCATCTGCTTTTGGGAAACCCAGTGATGAGGAGGAGAACAAACATCAGGGCAGCTGTAATCACCCAGGGTTGACCAGCTTCTCTGCTGAACAGGCTGAGCCCAGTTTTCAGCAGCAGCACCGTGGCATAGTAGTGAGTCTGCAGATGTCCTGTGCCTAGCTCAGGTCCTTCACGTGGCAGAGGATGGGGCTGGCACTGCCAGGGGATGGAGCAAGAGATATGTTGCTGTGCAAAAAATGGCATGAGACATTCTCCCAGTCAGTGGTGAAGGTGTTCACCTCTTCAAGGTGTTGCCTCTGAGGTCATCAAGATGACAGGCATTGTAGTCAGCTGGAATTGTGTGATTGATTGTTGGGGTCAGTCTCTAAGTCTTTAATTATTTTAAATTATATGACAGCAAGGTTGAATCAAATATTGAGTTGACATAAAATAATTAGGGGGGAAAGAGTCTCATCTAGCACTTTTCAGCCATGTGTGTTTCATGAGAGAGTCATGAAACGTGCCAGCAGTAGGGATCAGGAGAGCTAGGCTTCATTTCTGAAGCAGGGTGTATTTCCTTGCTCTGTACATTCCCTCAGTGAGAAGAGGTTGTTGGAAAATATAATTAGCTCTAAACTCAGCAGTAATTCTCCTTCAAATTGTATCTTAATAAAAAAGAGAACATCTTGGGCAGTTTCTGATTTAGGCACACTGCATTTTAAATCTGTCCTAATTATAGTGCTCATAGCTTAACATTCATTTAATGAAGATCCTCATTTATAAGGACAAGGTTGGCAAATAGGAATTAATGCCATTATAACCCGTGAGTCTCCCAAAGGAAACAAATCAAAAGCTCTGTGAAGGAAATGAAACCTTATTATTTATAGCAAGGCAAAGCACAGAGTCACCAGCCATACCTTTGTGTATCTGGCTCAAGGGCTGCAGCAGATGTGGTTTGGAAAGAACAGTGGAGGAGTCCGCAGTCCAAGGCACCTGTCTTGCAGGTGGACCTTGGTTTGGTTTTGGTCTCAGTTTCTGATTCCAGACCAGAGCTCCTCTCATCAGCCCCAGGAATAACCATAGTGGTTCATCAAGGCCCAAAAATAAGGCTGGAAGGAAGACATCCCAGTTGTCTCTGTGGATCTGGAATGTTGTGGTGGATGCAGGTCTCTGCTGCTGTCAGAGCTGCTTGATTTGAAGGTGCACTGTCAGAGCGTCTTCACAGGTGTTGATTTCAGCACACACAGGAGGTGGATGGTTCCACTGGCTCCTTAAAAACCTTGGTCACCTGAACAATGTTTCACTGGTGGAGTTCAAGGGATGGCAGTGAGAGTTATGTACCAGCCTAAGAGCCCTTAGGCCAGTGCAGACTTGCACAGGCTCCTGCAACCCTTACAAATATCTCCTTGCTTACTTGGAGGCTCCAAGTCTCTGGTGACTTGACAGAAGGGCTGGAGCTGGGCCAGGGGAGGGTCAGGCTGGATCTCAGGGAAGAGTTCTTCTGTCAGAGGGTGCTGGGCACTGCCCAGGATCCCCAGGGAATGGGCAGGGTCCCAAGCCTGCCAGAGCTCCAGGAGCTCCCAGGGGTGCACAGGGTGGGATTGTTGGGGTTTCTGTGCAGGGCCAGAAGCTGGACTGGGTGGTCTTTGTGGGTTCTTTGTGCTGAAGACATTCCATGATTTTATGGAGCCTCTGAAAGCTCTGTGTGGGCAGCATAGCCCAGCTCTTGCACAGAGCTGGGCATTTTCAGAGCACTGAGTGAATATTTGTCCATTTTAGAGCAGCAACCTTGGGACCATGGGGCAGGTGTTGGTGGTGCTGCCTGCAGGGGGAAAACTGAGTTGAAAAGCTGAGCTCATTTCCTGGGATGAAAAGCAGTCCAAGCAAACTGATGAGCAGTGAGAATTTTCCCTGTGCCTGCATTCAAGTGTTGCTGAAGCATGCTGGGCTCCTTGCAGGGACTGTGCAAATGCTGTTCAGTTTGCAAGAGGTGTCTTTTGTCTTTTCCCTTTTCCCTTTTCCCTTTTCCCTTTTCCCTTTCCCCTTTCCTTTTCTTGCATTTGTGTTTCTGTGAGTGAATGAGGTGATGTGAAATCCTGGCTGTCCAGTACAGCTTGAGTTCTCTCTTATTTAGTCCTTAGTTAAAGATGTCCATGCAGGGAAGCCTCACCCCTGTGCCCACACCAGCACGTGTTCCTTCTGCTGTGCTTGGTCTTGGGGCTCCTGCTGAAGTGACACCAACGTGTGTCCCTGTTCTCCTGAACTACTGAGCTGGCTGCTTTGCTTTAACTGTAGCTGACAGCAGGCTTCAGCTCTCCAAAATCTCTGTTTCATGAAAACATGACTGATTAGATGAGACAAGTCCTTCTGCTTAGGAAAAGGCTGGTTTCTTTGCTCTGAAGACACTAGAGAGCACACAGGGGAGAGCTCTGGTCAGAGTTCACTCTGTAAAGCCACCAGGAAAACAGCCCAGGAGACATGAACCCATGGAACAGCTCATTCCCTTGCTCTCAAAACAGCTTCCCTCTTTCCCTTTTTCTGTCTTCTGTTAACTTCTCCTGTGCTCACAGTGTTGGCTGTTGCATTTCTGGATGCTGGGATGGACACTTGACATTGGCCTGGCATCAAAACATGAAGCATGAGCCTGCCCAGTGCTGGGCAGTGCTGCTTTTCTGCAGCACCTATGGCTTTGTCCAGGTGTGGAGGCCCCTGGAACTGGACAAGTGTCTTCTGTACAAATGGCACCTTGCTGGGAGAGAAGAGTGTTGTTGTGCAACAGGTGATCCGTGACACACCAAGGAATAGCAGTTATTAAGGGATGGGGGTGAGCTAAGGGTAATCACTAATTGTGACCTGTAAAAATGCTGGGAATTCTTCTACACTTCATGGAGCTTTGATGGTTTGTCCTCGTGAGTTGGGGTGGAACAGGGAAGGGAAGGGAAGGGAAGGGAAGGGAAGGGAAGGGAAGGGAAGGGAAGGGAAGGGAAGGGAAGGGAAGGGAAGGGAAGGGAAGGGAAGGGAAGGGAAGGGAAGGGAAGGGAAGGGAAGGGAAGGGAAGGGAAGGGAAGGGAAGGGAAGGGAAGGGAAGGGAAGGGAAGGGAAGGGAAGGGAAGGGATGTTAACCTTTATTTTCTTCAGCTCTATTTCTGTGCTCCTAAATTTGATTTTATTCCCCATCTAAGAGTCTTTTCCTTGTTTATTTTATTTTTTCATTTTTTTCTATATTGTCTTCTGGTTGATAATGGAGGTGACATGGTTTTGATGGAACAGATACTATGTGGGTTAACTTTTCTCCTGAAGCTACTTAAAATGTCATCTCCCTGCAGATGACAACCCAAGGTTGCCAGAAACATTCATGCTATAAAACCATTTAATTTACACACCTTTTATTAGTGTTGCCTGCACAACAAAAAAAAATAATTGTTAACTTTATCAGAATATCAAAACTTGATAAATCTCTTCACTGCAAACACAGAAGCAATTTCATTTTAAAGTGACAAAGGGCAGAGTTTCTAATAAAAATGTAATTTGTAGCCTCTGACTGCACAAGCTTCTAATGTGCTAATTCGCCTTTAACTCTGTGTAACATGGGTGAGATATCAGCTTAAACAGCTGCAATATCAAAGCCTTTACTTGTCATTATTATTTTTTTCTCTACAACAGTTTTGGTAAAATTCATATACATTTTTAATAACATTTCCCTTTTATCTCATTATCAAATTAGCTTTACGCTGCCTCAACATGAGTTAAATCACTTAATGACCATTTGAAAATCAACCATTAGGTTGGTTAAAATTGTTACAACAAGATTCCTGGATGCAGGATAATTAATCTCTTAGGCCATCTTTGCTGTGCTTGGGCAGGAGGGTTTTTTGAGCTGTGAGAGGTGGTGGTGACTGCTGCTCCCACATCCCTGCCCTGCACAGCAGATGCATCCCCAGTCCCTGCTGGCATGGCTGCAGCCCCCCAGGCTCCAACAGCCATGGCACAGCTAGTGAGGGGCTTTGTGGGGTGCCTGGGAAGGAATTTCTCTCACAAAAGCATTGTCCAGCCCTGGCACAGCTGCCCAGGGCACTGGTGGAGTTCCCATACCTGGAGGTATTTCACAGCTCTGTGAATGTGGCACTTGGAGATATGGGTTAGTGGTGGCCTGGGCAGTACTGGAGATGGTTGGACTTAATGGTCTGTGAGGGCTTTTTCAATCTATTTCTGTGTGTCCTGGTTTGAAGGACAGGTGTCTGCCAATAAAGGCAGAAGCTTCTCTTTGAAATGGAGAATGCAAACCCCCTCCCTCCAAATTATAATTTTGAAATTAAGGCGCTCTCAGGCAAAGACATGGGAATTAGGAATAACAGTTCTTTACTAAGAAAATTTAAATAGAAATACAGTATTACAAAGAACAATCCCAAAACCCTGCCAGAGTCAGAATCCAAGCTGACACCCGTCAGTCAGTCAGGGTGGTGGCACAGTCCCATTCAATGGTGGCTGCATCCTCCTGCAGTGGCAGATGTGGTTCAGCTGGAGCAGTGCTCCTGTAGAAGGTGCAGTTTTCCTCTGAAGGTCCAGGGATGGTGTGGAAAGGTACAGTTTTCCTCTGGAATCCAGTGGCAAGAAGGTATCTTGGTGTTCAAAATCTCAATTTTTATCTGGGTAGGAAAGGCTTGGCTTCTCCCCCTGGCTGGACCATCTCCCAATGGGATGATGTAATTTCATCAGTCATACAGTGAGACTCAATGGCCCATTAGCAGATGATATCTTCCTGGTGGGAGGATGGGTTGTGGGAAAGATAAAGATGATTTCCCCACCTGGATTTAATGATGGCCCATTAGCGGATAGTATGTGTTATGGAGATTAGGAAATCACTGCCCTACCTGGCTGCAACCAACGGTGATAGAATACACATTTCTGATCACATACTGTATTGCAACCCAACACACTGTGGAATTTCTGTGGGTCTGTGATTCTGTCCTTCAACAAGCAAAAATTTTTTCCTTCTAACCCAACAGTGCTACTAAGAGCTCTTCTCAGTTCTTCCCTGACAATGGAAATGTACCCAGATCCCACACTGACACTGCTGTGGCACTGCTGTATGATCATGGTCCTGAGCACAGAACTTGGATCCTGAGCACAGCACCTGGATCCTGAGAACAGCACCTGGATCGCAGGCACATCACCTGTGATCAAGCACTGGTTGTGATCCCATGCCAGCTGCCTTTAGACCCATCTGATCACTTTCAAATGCTTGGTTTGAATCTTTTTGATGTTTGTTTCTCTTGGGCAAATGGAGCTGAGAGAAAAATCTGGAGGGACCAAAGTGGAGTGTTCTCGTGGGAAAAACCAATGAATACAAACCACAGAGTGCCATTTGTGCTGCAGTTTGGGGGCTGAGGGGGAGAACACCACTCAGTCACTGTAGATGACTTGGTTTTCTTCAGTTGGAGAAATGCTTTGATTCTATATTATAGGTAATTAATCACCCTGAGAAAAAAAAAAAAGCATCAGTAAATTGTGTAGGAGATGCTTCAGAACTGGGCCTTGGCTTCTGCCCCAGCTGGCAGTGCCTTTCTGCTTTTTATTCCCAGGTGGAAATGCTCAAACTAACCCCAGGGTCAGCCACAGCCTCCTGCTACCCTAATCTTGCTCCACAAACCCAACATAGGCAGCAGGAGAACCTTGTTCCTCTGCTGGCAGGAATGGTTGCTCGGGGCTGTCTGGCAGTCTGGCTTTAACTTTCAGTGGGAATTTGGTTTTCTGTGCCTATATCCATGTGGAAGCCACCAAAGGTCCTGTTGGTGGCAGTGGCTGGAGAGTCCAGCTGTGCTGGGTGAGCAGAGCAGCACAGCCTGGAGTGGGTTGGTGTTTTGGATCCTGATCTCCCGAGGCTGTTCAGCTAGAAGATTCCTTGGACAGTTCACACTCGCCGTTTCCCACACAGAGGGGGCAGCAGCTTCTCCCTGTGAGCAGCTATAAGTGGCCAAACCTTATTCCAAAGCTGTGCTGTAGCTGGAAAAGTTGACTGTGTCTTATAGGGGCCCACTGGAGTTTGAGGTCAGTTATTTTTACTTGCCTGCGTTGTTCTCTAAGATGTTTGACTCTCTCAGAACAATGGCTCCCACCAGGCTGCAGCCATCACCCTGTGCCACAGCTGCTCAAACATCCTCCCCTCCTGTGCCAAGGGTCTCATCTCCTTACTTTAGCTAAATATAGACTTTCCAAGCTCTTGTAGAGAGCCTAATCCATACCTTTACTGAGCTTAGCCAGCTGAATCCAGTGGCATAAGCAGCTGACACAGCTTTGTGGGTAGAGGAATCCTCTACATTCTCTTACACTGGCTCTAATCTACCAGGGTTTGTTTAAATTTTCTACTTAATAATCTGGTATTTTCTCTTAATTTTTCTGGTATTTTGTACCAATCTGATATTTTTCACTATACATGGACATGATTATGAGGACTGGATTGCTGTGCTGGTGATTTTTCCTGGTGGCAAACTTCAGTTTTCCAGGAGCACACAATAATTTTTTATTTTTTCAAGTAACTGTTTAATGAAAAAAAATCAGCCAAATCTGCAATTGCTTTGACACAATTCCAAAATAATGATTTCTGTTCCCAGTCTGGGTTCACAGAGATGAGAGTGTCTCTGGCTTTGGCTGCAGAGCTTCACTCACCCTGGGCTCTTTGTGTTGAAGGGAGCTGGCTCCCACATTGACAGCTGCAACAGGGGCACCATACACACCAAGGTTTCTGGCAGGATCTTATTTTGACACAACATTTACAATGGTAATAAAAAAAGTGTGTTTCTGTGTCCTAACTAGTTTGGCCTTTCCCAGCGTGGTTGCAGCCTTGGTTTTGTTGCTGCTGTTCTCCAGCAGCAGGTGTGTCTGTGGTTTGTGATGGTGATGTACAGCACCGTGTGCCTTGGGGGTTCAAAGCCTCTGGCAGTGGGGGCTCACAGCTATTTCAACAGCTGCTTCCCTGCCCCAGGTGTGCTTGTGTTGGTTCTTGGACACCTGCACACCCCACCAAGGGCACCCAGAGCCCTGAGCTCCTCAGGGAGCTGTTCAAGGACTCTCATGGCAGGGGTGGGCATAGCACAGTGTGTTATCCCTCCTTTATCAGCAGCCAGGTCATGGCCTTCCTGCTTCTGGACCAGCACCAGGTACTGCTGGTGTGTCCACCCTGTGTGAGCTTCTCCCATTGCTGAACCCATTTTTGAACACACTGGTGTCCTCCAGAACTTGAACAGAGTGAGAATGGTCTAAGGGGTTCTGTGAAGTGCTTGGTGGAACTGGCTCATGCTGCTGCCTAGCCTTTGGGGTGGAGCAGCCATCCTCTGCTCTGCTTCCTCCAGGCAGAAACAGGAGCAAGTAAACTCTGAACTCCTGCACTCAGCAGTGCTCAGCAGTACTGGGGAATGGCAGGAGGCAGAGTGTGGCCTTGTGTGTTGAGATGGCACTGTATGACCCCTGCCCATACCTTTTCTCTGGCAGAAAAGCAGTGTTGGTGTTCTCTGGAGCTGAGGAGCATGGGGAGCCATTCCCTGCTCTCTGCAGAGCACTGGGGAGGCATTTCAAGTGATGAAGTAGAGGAAGCCTGGGAGAGCTCTTGGCACAGCCAGCAGTGCTGAGCTTCACCTCCTCATCTTCCACATTGCAACAGAGATGCAATGGAATGCATCTCTATGGAAGCTGTGCATGTGGTATCCCTTGCTTGGATCCCTCTGGTACTTCACAGCTGCCCACATGTGTTTTGTGAAGGTGTGTTTTGTTAATCAGGTTTCCATGGGATGGTGCTGGGAGAACTCTGTGTAGGTGCAAAATAGTCTCCTTGGAAAAAGAAATTCTGTGGGGATTCTCTGCCACATTTTCGTGGAGTTCCACAGTGGGCTACTGGGTGGGCTTCTGGCTGGCAGCTTTTGGAGCATCTCTGCAGGAATGTAGGCTATACAAACCCAGTCTGTAGCTATGTACACGACCCCAGAGCTGGTCTGGGCAGGTCAGTGCAGCTGCATGGCAAATGTGTGCCCTGTCATTATTCCTGGTGTGCTTGGAGATGGGCTAAGGTCACATTTACCTTCTTGTGTTGCAGCTGTGTCGGTGTGGAAGAAGAAGAGGCACCAGATATTGACATCTATCATTGTCCCAATTGTGAGAAAACCCATGGAAAGTCGACCTGTAAGTACCCCTGTGCAGCCAAGTCCCTGACATGCAGCAGGGTGGGGGTGTTTGAACAGCAGGAGCTTTTCATTTTGGTCATTACAAAAGGCATGCCTCAGTATCATGTGCCATAAATATTGGAATTCAAACCAGAAGGTGAAGGGAGAGAGGAGAGGAAGGTGCGGGTTGATCACAGAGCTCTGGGTGCAGCCTTGGGCATATGTGAGAGCTCATGCAGGCACTTACCTGGAAAACTGCAGTCCCCAGCCCCACAAAAACCTGAGTGTCCTTCTCTGCATGAATCATGCCCACACTCAGTAATGTGGGCTAGAAAAACCCTGTGGAGGCAGTTAAGTGCTAATAGAGGGAGTTTTGGAACCTATATGGTGTTTTCTGTCTGCAGATGAGAAGAGTAAGAAACAGTTTGTTTTGCTTGGCTTGGATATAGAATTGCAGTGATTTCAGTGTCAGTCAAAATTGTAGGATACACTGAGAGTGCCAATTCTTGCAGTTCTTTCACAGGAAAAAGGTTCTCCTGAGCAAAAGTGACAGTTGATCTCAGTGGGAGTTTTGTCTGGGAAGGAATCGTAGGATGTGTTTGCTTTGGTCAGATTAATTCACAAATTCTTTCTATTATACAGTGGAGGAAAAAAAAAGAAAATAAACCAATCCCTGTGAAAGATGAAATGCTTTGCTTGAAAACCAGTTATTATAAATAAGCATCAGTGCTGGGGAGGATCCTGCTGCTCTGCAACCTCATGGCATCCTGCAGAGGAAGAGCACTACGCTCATCTGCTGGAGCTGAGGGAATCCTGGTGACCTTTTATTTAGTGTGAAATAGGGGATGACTGGAAAGTGACTCTTGTCATGTTAAAATTCAGAATTTTTAACCCAAGCAATTATTTCTGTATTGCCTTAATTGTTAAAGACTAAAAAAAAAAGTTCTAGTGGTAGTGGAATGGAGTCTGAAGTGTTTGTGGGCAAAAATAGAATTGTATTTACACTGCAGTTTTAAAAAAATGAAATGTGAACTAGAAACATGAATGATCTGCAACTGTTCCTGTCTCCCAGAGGGTCCAGCTGAGAAGCTGGCAAAATCCCTGTTGAGGGGCTGGTTCTGAAAGACTTAGCAAAATCAGTATGTGCCTACAAAAATGCTCTGGTTTGAAAGGATCAGCCTTTGTAGTGTTTTGTTTTTCTGGTTACACAAATAGCCACAAATAATTTTGAAGTGAATGATTTGGGATTGAAGAGAGGGTGACTGCAGACACTCCCAGACTGTTCCTAACCCAGGAGGGAAGCATCAGCACAGGATCTCCAGCCTCTGAGTGTGTCAGTGCATAACACTGAGATGAGTCTAATACTTTGATTTGTTCACTTAAAAAAAAAATTATAAATTATGAAAGGCACCTACTGTTCAGTGCAGGGGAAGAAACCCAGACAGAAGCAGCAAAAGCCTATAATCAGGAATTGAATATTAATTCTATAAAAACTGGGGTGCGTCATCCTAGAATTCAAGACATGGCAGTTTTGATAAAAAGATTGCAAGTTTAATATACCAGTTATGATGAGGAGAGTTGAATTGACAACAACATTCTCATGCTTTTAAAAGGCTTCTGTCTATCCAGTTATTTTTATCCAAATGAAAATCTATTGTTGTGTCCCAGAGCACGCAGCCCAGCAGAAAATGCTGCTGGAGCACAGTTCTACCCACTGCCATGGGCAGGGACACCTTCCACTGTCCCAGGGTGCTCCAAGTCCAGTGTCCAACTTGGCCTTGGACACTTCCAGAGATCATGGGGCAGCCACAGCTGCTCTGGGCACCTGTGCCAGGGCCTTACCACCCTCACAGGGAACAATTCCTTCCCAATATCCCACCCATCCCTGCCCTCTGGCAGTGGAAGCCATTCCCTGTGTCCTGTCCCTCCATGCCTTGTCCCCATCCCTCTCCAGCTCTCCTGGAGCCCCTTCAGGCCCTGACAGGGACTCTGAGCTCTCCCTGGAGCCTTCTCCTCTCCAGGTGAGCACCCCCAGCTCTCCCAGCCTGGCTCCAGAGCAGATGGGTCCAGCCCTGGAGCAGCTCCAGGGTCTCCTCTGGACTCTCCAGCAGCTCTGTGTCCTTGTGCTGTTGGTCCCAGGGCTGGAAGCAGCTCTGCAGGTGGAGTCTCAGAAGGTGTCCCTTGAACCTCTTCCCTCTGGGGATGCAGCATGATGGGAATACAGACCAATATCCATTCTATAGGACAGCAAGGACACCTCCTTTTCTCCCTTTGAATAGAGCATAGGCAGTTTGACATGCAGCCAATCATCAAAGAAGTGAAGTGCAACAATTTTATTTACACATGAATTATCACTCTCCTTACCTTGAGTTTTGGTGACAATGTCACAAGCTGCATAGTTATTTTCCCTACTAATGTGTAGAATTGTGGATCCTGTGGAAAGAGGAGGCTGTTCTGCTGCAGCCCATCCTTGCAGGGTACATCAGGCCAGGGGAGTTAAAGCTGGATGAGGTGAAGGAGGCTTGCCTGGGGAATTCCATCTGCTGGAATTTGCATGGAGGGTGTCCTGCTGCAGGGCTTGGGTGCTGCTGGGTGATCACTTCCTTTGCCTATTAACTGCTCCAGAATCTGTTCAGACCCATTATCCAGCACTATTAGCTCTGTAATAAAGGAGTGGGAGTTGTTCACTGGTAGGATTTAATTATTGTGAGATTAGCAAAGGGAAACACAGACACCAATTGTCTGTTATGCAACTTGTCTGGATTTAAAAATATAAGTGTATTTTTGGACCTTGTCTTCTACCATATATGTTTTCCAGATGTCAAATTTAAAAATCATTTTCCTCTCCTTACATTTTTCCACATTACCACTGTGGTGAGTGGCTGCTCTCAGAAGATTGCTTCCTGTCACATGGCATTTTAAACCATTCCTGTTTAATGAAATGTATAGGCACTTCTCTTTGGGAAAAATTGTCCATATTATCCAACATTTTCTGACATCATTTCTGTAAAATGTGAGGGCTTCATTTGGGCAGGCTTGGCTCATTTTCATAACACAGTCTGAAATGCTGGGTTTGATTGCTGCCTCATTTGCAGCAGTGAAAATCAGGAGAAATCCTTTGAAATCAGTGGAGTTACAGAGCTGCAAGTGAGCCAAAGGCTGTGGCTGACTTTAAGTGGCTACAACCTTTGGTGTTGCTCAGTAGAGAGCCTGCAGGGTGCTCCTGGGTATCCCTGCTCTAGGGAAGCACCCTGGTCATGGTTGCAACAAATGAACTTTGAAATCCCTTCCAACTCAAATAGTCATTTAGGCTGGGAAAAACTCCCAAGATGACTGAGTCCAACCTGTGACTGATCAAGACCAGAGCACTGAGCCATGTCCAGTGGTCCAATGAGCATTTCCAGGGCACTCCACCCCTTCCCTGGGCAGCCCCGTCCCATGCTTGACCTTTAATTCTTCCCAAGCATTCAAGTTGATGATCCCTTCTACACAAAAAAGGCTTGACATGATATACATGTTCCTGTGAATTACTCATTTTGAGATACAGTTTTTGTAAAAGTTTATTCCCCTTTTCCAGTGTTGGACTTCCCAATGGTTAAATTTGATCAGAAAAATCTGCAGAAAAAGAAATCTATGACAAATTACAAAAAAAAGTAGCTTTTCTGGCCAATGCTGGGATCTGCTGCACGTGGGAATGAGCCTTCAGTCCTTACTGTGGTGTTCATGGCAAAGATTAAATACAAAAAGTGTGGCTGAAAATGGCCAAGACTGGAGTGTTTGATGCAGTGTAATGGACTCCAGCTGCCATCCAGGAGACAGCCCCTCCTGGGGAACACTGGGATGAGGAATATGGGCTGCCTCTGCAGGAGAGCTGGGTAGGAGAGATGGATGGGAGAGGTGGATAGGAGAGCTGGATGGGAGAGGTGGATGGGAGAGCTGGATGGGAGAGCTGGATGGGTAAGTTCATGGGAGAGGTGGCTGGGAAGGTTTATGGGAGAGGTGGATGGGAATGGTTCATGGGAGAGGTGGATGCCTGCCAGCTCTTGGTGCTGAGGCAAAGAGCTCCCCTGAGGTTTTGGGAGAGTTGTGGTGGGTTTGTCCTTTCAGTACTGATCTGTCGCTTTCATTTCCCGATGCTCTGTACTATCTGGAGTGTAATAAAGGAATGTGCTTAGAGGATAAGCTCTTTAATTTTCCTGTGTTAAGTGACACCTCTTTCCCTGGGACTTGCACTCAGAGTGCAAGTGCAATCAGCACACTCGTGGTGTGGATTCGGGTGTGCTGGGAGGGGGAGGAGGTGGAGGCTGGGAAGGGAGGCAGAGGAGGAAGGTTTGGCATTCAAGCCAGGCTTGTTTCCTTTGTTACCAGGAGCATTGAATTAATACACTAAGCCTGAGAGTCATTAAGATAAAGAACTAGCAGCTTTAATGAATATCTCCAGCTAGGCTGGAGCCTGCATGGAACTAATAAACCCAACATGCTTTGTGCAAAACCTGGGATGGACTCACTGGGAGATGTCTTTCCTTGAGTTGTTTCAGGGCTGTGGTTGGGAAAGCAAAATTTCTCTTTCTAAATCTCATGCATTATATCTCTAAGCTCCAGATTCCTTTCTGAATGGAAAAGTCTGTGTGTGCAAAGAGTGAGGAGTGGGTACCATCCATGAGAAGTCTGCTGCCTTCCCTCACTGTTTTGATAAGAGGTCTGGACTTAGGGTGAAATACTGAATTTCATGATGTAAAAAAAGGGTGGAAAATGAAAGTATGTGACATGAAAATTTTATTAACAGAGGCTTTAAATGATACAAATGTGGAAAAACCCAGTTTCTTAACAAAGTGAGTTTCTCTGGACACACTGTGGAAACAAGAATAGCTGAGGGAGACAGTGCTGACTCAGGGGAAAAGCAGGACCAGTTTTTCTTGCTTTGTGTTATCTGGCTGTCAGAGGCAGGGCAAAACCACACTGAAACCTGACTGGCTCACGTGTTCTCACTCCTGCTAGCCCTTGATCCCTGATGGACTGTCCTGTGTGTCCATCCCTCACTGGGAGCAGAGACAAGCTGCAGGTCTGAGCCATAATAAATTCTCTTCCCTGCACTTTTAGGAACTAACTCCTTTCCTGCCTTTACCATTGCCTTTGCCTTTGCCTTTGCCTTTGCCTTTGCCTTTGCCTTTGCCTTTGCCTTTGCCTTTGCCTTTGCCTTTGCCTTTGCCTTTGCCTTTGCCTTTGCCTTGCCTTCCCTCCCCTTCCCTTCCCTGTCCATGCTGTGTGCACAGCGCACTAAAATCCATCAAACTTGGTGTCAAATCTGACACTACTGAACAGAGCTGTATTCTGAGGTAATTCCTGATGAGTGCACTACCACAGATCCATCCTGCAGGCTGTCCAAGGGCCTTTCTGAGAGTTTTCTGGTGAGGCTGAGGGGCTGTGTGAGAGCCCAGGGTGTCTGGAGCCAGTGCTTGTGTGAGGCTGCTGCAGCTCAGCAATTACCCAACTGCTGCCCTCTGCTCCAAAATGCTCACTGCTCACTCTGTAATGGATCTTCAGCTGCACCACAATTGGGCATTGGGGGCAATATTAAAATCTGCAGGGCAGCATGGTGGGGGTTCCCTCCACTCCGCTCGTGTGAGGAATTAAATGAAGATTCATCCTTTCTGCCAATGTCTTAATAATTATCTTCAACTTAACATAGCTGTCCAATTCATTCTTTTTCAGTGAAAAAGAAAAGAAATTGGCATAAGCATGATACCGGCCAGACAACGGAGGTCAAGCCTGTACAGAATGGGAGCCAAGTGTTTATCAAAGAGCTCCGAAGTCGGACATTTCCCAGGTGGGTTTTGGTGCAGACAGGGTGCAGGGCAGTGCTGGGGTCCTGTGAGGCTGGCAGTGTCTGTGCTGGAAGCATTGCAGAGTGTTGGTGATTAAGTCAGCGCTGTTTGACTGCAAATGTCCCAGGTTATTCCCTTTTTCATGTTTGTGCAGCTGTATTCAGATCTCCTCTCAGTTGGGCCCAGTACCTGTGGATTTCCACAGATGCTGGGATTTGGGGAGGCAAGGATCATGGAATCAGAGAATGGTTTGGGTGGGAAGGGGCTTGAAGTCCATCCAGTCCCACCCCTGCCATGGGCAGGGACACCTCCCACTGTCCCAGGCTGCTCCAGCCCCAGTGTCCAGCCTGGCCTTGGGTACTGCCAGGGATCCAGGGGCAGCCACAGCTGCTCTGGGCACCCTGTGCCAGGGCCTCACCCCCTCACAGGGAACAATTCCTTCCAAATGTGCAATCTAAAAAAACTCTTCTCCCTTGTCCTATCACTATCTGCCTCTGGAGAAATTCACTCTTGCTATTTTTTATAAACCCCCTTTAGGCACTGCAAGTGGCTCTAAGATCTCCTCAGAGTCTTCTCTTCTCCAGGCTCAACCAGAGTGTGTTTGGCCCCTAGAACATCCACTTGCATAAGAAACTAACTTACTGCATAGAATTCTCCAGTTCTCAAAATTCCAATGTCTTTGCTGAAGTCTGTCCCCATCTTGGACAGAATGATGACATGCTCAGCTGCTGGGTGACAAAGGCTCTCTCAGTGGGGTAATGAATGGTGCTAATTGTTAGGTGACATGTTCCACATGTTATCAGGCTGCTCTACAGCCATTTACGAGAGTCATAATTTTCTTTTTGGTTCTTTAATGTAGGCTGTAGCCAAATAAATCCTTAATTATTAATAACTAATTATTTTAGAAGAATCCTTGGAGAGTGGCAAAGTAAACACAGAACTTTTTCCTTTTTATGGAGAATTTAATTTCACATTTAATTTAAGATACTAGTCTCAGACTGCTTAAAGAAAAAACTGAAAATAATTCTGGGAAGTGTTTTGCAGCTTTTACAGGTGTGTTTTGCTGAGCTCAGGATCCAGTATTTTTACTTGCCTTGCTATTTCCGTTGGGGCCTGCAAGGTTTTTTTATCTTTGCTGTTGGGTTTGTTTCGGTTTTTTTTTTTTTTTTTTTGTAATTTGACAGGTTGTACAGCTCATTTTTAATAAGATTTATGGCCCAGGCAGACTGATTTCAGTGACCTCAGGTGGCCTCTGAGACTGCAGTCACACATACAGTATCTCTGAGTCACTTCAAAATTGTTATAAATAATACAGGCCCCTATTTTTTCTCTTTGTTACTCATTAATGTGCATAAGAAAATCCTGCTGCCAAATGAATCTCGTGAGACAGGAGGGTCTGTAGCACAAAGAAATGCCTGCAAGAGCTGGGGCTTGAGCACAAAGTCTCTTGGAGGAATTTTCTCCTCCAAAGCAATTGATGGGATGTGCAGATGTGACAGACCAGCCCCAGCACTCAGCACCCAGAGGTGCTGGAGTAGACAGTGCTCAGACCAGGAACATCACTGGTGACTCCCAGCACGAGGCAGGGAATGAGCACAACCAGTGTTCACAACCCCAGTGGGTGCTTGGGAGGGTCTCAGGTCAAGAGGAACACTGAAGAGAGCATTCCCTTCATGTCATTCTGTTCTAAAATGTTTAATACCAAAGTAGTGCTGGAGTAGCAAGACCAGCAGTGATAATTAAATTGATTATTCCCTGTGAGGGTGGGCAGGCCCTGGCACAGGGTGCCCAGAGCAGCTGTGGCTGCCCCTGGATCCCTGGCAATGTCCAAGACCAGGTTGGAAGGGACTTGGAGCAGCCTGGAACAGTGGAAATTGTCCCTGCCAATTCAAAATGATCTGCAGCATATTTCTTGAGCACATTATTCAGCTACTTTAAAATGATTTGCAAAGCATTTCTAGGGCCATTTATTTGAGATTGGGTAATGTTTTTAATCTCACCTTCTTTAGAGTGAAACATTTAACGTTAATTCCTTTAACACTGATCACTGGTAGCTACCCTACAGCTGGGGAAAATGGTCTTTTGCTATAAGCTGTTACTTTAGGACTTACCAGTAGCTGGAGCATGAGGCTTGAGTGATTGATGTTGCATGATTTTATTGTGCCCTTCATGCTTTTCAGTGAATGAGGTTTTGGCTTATGTACCTAATTTCCCTGTAATTCCTTTTCCACAGTGTCTGCCTTTCAGCAGTGAAATGCAGAACATTCCAAACTCAGCGTGGAGTCCCCTCATCTCTGAATCTGTGTTTGCTTTTGCAGTGCTGAAGACATAGTGGTGAAAGTTCCAGGCAGCCAGCTGACAGCAGAGTATTTGGAAGAGAAGGGCTTTGCAGAGCCCATCCTGGTCCCCAAGAAGGATGGGCTGGGCCTGGCTGTGCCTGCACCCACCTTCTATGTCAGTGATGTCGAGAACTATGTCGGTGGGTACCTGGCACTGCACTGCCTGGAGCTCAGCTGCTTTATAGAAATAATTATTTGTATGGAAAACTGTAAAATGTATTGTAAAATGTTGTCTGTGCTGTGTGCTGTGCTGGTCCCAGTGTTTGCTATGTAGTGGGAGATTGTAGTTAGCACTTAAGTCACTCTTGTTTTGTGTGCAGCTTGGCAGTGAGGCAGAGCCAGCCTGCTCTGCTCTCCACAGCTCTGCACAAGCAGTAACAGCCAAAGTGGGATTGAGGGATGGTTTTCCCAGGGACATGACTACAAAAGCACCATTTGATGGGTATTTATGTATATGAAGGTTCTTCATGCATATGTGTCTGTGTGGGTACATACATAAGCATAAGCATACTTAAGCAACAGGGAGGATCCAAGGACCAGAAAATCTGAAGACTGAGATATTTCTGGACATGTTAACTCAGCCCCAAGCATAGAAAAGGGGGCAAGGCAGACTGTCCATCAACCTATCCTCTCCACTGAATTCATGTGCAGGGCCAGAGCGGAGTGTTGATGTCACTGATGTCACCAAGCAGAAAGATTGCAAGATGAAGCTCAAGGAATTCGTGGATTACTACTACAGCACAAACAGGAAAAGGGTCTTAAATGTCACAAACCTGGAGTTCTCTGACACCAGGTAAGGGTTCAACTTGCAGCACAGTAATTACTACAGATTAATTTTGATTAATAATTTGTATTTAATTTATTATTTTGTATATAACATATTTCTATATAATAACATAGCTGTATACTCTGCTATACTACCCTATTTTTAATTATATTAATAATACTTATATAGAATTATATATATTTTAATATATATTAATATTTAATATATTATATTATATTTAATATATATTATATATATTATATATATTATATATATATATTATATATATTATATATATATTATAATTATATTTAATATATATTAATATATATATTTTAATATATATTAATATTTTATATATATATTAATAATACTTATATAGAATTATATATAATTTTAAATCACTGAGTCCCACATTGTGTCTGGGGTACGTGGCTGGGTTCAGCCTTTGCCTTCCCCAGTGCTTTTCTTCCTTAGGGAAAGTTGTTTAGCAGCTTCTGGCTGCTCTGACTTTAGGTGGAGGGTAACCTGTCACTGGGTGTCACTAGGTGTCCTTTGAGAAGAATAACGTTGGAATTTTGTTGTAATTAGCACATATTCTAGTTCTGGTTTCAGTGCTTTTGCCAGGTAACCTGTGATCTGTCTGACCACAGCTCAGGGTCAGATTGATGCTGACTTCCCAGTGTGTGATGGTGCACATCAGAGGGATCAGATATTGGGAAGGAATTATTTCCTGTGAGGCTGGGCAGGGCTGGCACAGGGTGCCCAGAGCAGCTGTGGCTGCCCCTGGATCCCTGGCAGTGCCCAAGGCCAGGCTGGACACTGGGGCTTGGAGCAGCCTGGGACAGTGGGAGGTGTTCCTGCCCAGGACTAGATGGGGATGAGCTGATCTTAAGGTCCCTTCCAGCCCAAACCACTTTGTGATTGCTTGATCAGCTGATGCCAATGCTGAGGGCACTGCTGGTGCTCTTTGCAGCTGTGCTGCTATAACTGAGCACTGCTTTCCTTCCAGCACTGGGCAGGGGCATCTCTGAGATACTGAAGACCAAAAGCTGCACAGGTTATTTTCACAGGCCCTGTATCCTTTGGGGTAGCTGATGCTTCCAGAAGGGAAGCACCAAGAAAAGGAAAAGACCCTTTTACACACAAACACTATGCAGATGATAATGAGTGTCAGCAGAAAAACAAAGAATGGTTCTTTTGGGGAGCATTCTGCTTCAGCACGAAGGCTGGTGAATAATGGCAAGCTAATTCTTCCCAGGCATTTCCCTGGTCCCTGTGGCTGGAATTTAGTGTTCAACCCCCCTTGCTGCAGAGGGCAGCTCTGCTAACTGCAGGTTTGAGACCACTGGGATCCTCAGCAGAGATTTTTTCAGCTTTTTGCCATTATCCCCAAATAATGGGATGTCTTTTTTCCTGAGGAACTGCTGGAGCTGTCGTTCATACTCTGCTAATCGAGACATTAATAGCAAATATTTTATTTCTTAGCACAGACAGTGACAGTTTAATTGAATGCACAGCTCCATCTTCCCTGCCATGGAGATGGAGTTATTGTCATCAGGGCTTGACACTGAGCACAAATTACATGTGGGAGCATTTAATATTGGTTTGAAGTGCAGATACTCTTACTGATGTGGTATTTTATAGTGTCTAGCAGTGAATCTTCACCTCCTGCACTATCAGCCCAAATTTTGGATAATTTGAATCTACAACTTAGCACATTTTAGGATGAAACACTTAATATCTGGTTGTCATGCCACTGCATTGTCTTAGCTGTGATTATAGTGTATGTTACGTATTTGACAAAAACATGGTATATGAATGATATAAATAAATAAATAGGAACATAAATTCAGTGTGAGTGAAGATAATAAATTTAGATACATATCCAGTAAGAGTATGTTCTTAATGTACATAAATAGATTAATTAATATAAATACAGAAATATATATCTTATCTTTAAAATATATTCACATTATCAACTAAAATTAGACTTTTTCTTTCTTCTGAGCTTTTTGTATAACAGCCAATCTAAATAAGATTGCTGATTTTCAGCATCAGATGAAGACTTATTTATCCACAAGCATTGATGTTACTATTATTTGGATTATTAATATAAAGCTTGACTTGCTAATTTTTACAGTTTACCAGGGGATTTCTGTCCAAGTGCTCACATTTCACTTTCTGTTCTGGAGGGGGCTGGGAAAGTGGCTGTGATCACAGGAGTGTGGTACCTGAGCCTGCGTAGCAGGGGTGGAAAACAGCACATAGTTGATCATGGATGATACTGCTGAAAGAAGGCAAAGGATTATTGTTAAGTCATCACACTTAAAAAACCTTAAATCTCTGTCTGCAAACAGTTTTCCATAATTTTCTGAATGGAGAGCAGTTCCACTGTCACAAGAGGAGCTGCCCCAATTTGCCATGCAAGTATTTGTCACGCTCACTTCACCAGGGTTGTGGTGCTCTGTTTTAAAAGCTGCCTGTCTGTTCTCCACTCTCTCTGTAAGGATGTCCAGCTTTGTAGAGCCTCCTGATATTGTTAAGAAGCTGTCCTGGGTGGAAAATTATTGGCCTGACGATGCTCTGCTGGCTAAACCCAAAGTGACCAAGTACTGCTTGATCTGCGTGAAGGACAGCTACACTGACTTCCACATAGACTCTGGGGGGGCTTCTGCCTGGTACCATGTGCTGAAGGTGAGGGAGCCTGGTTTTCAGGTGCAGCTAGTAACAAACTCAGTTTTATACACAAAGCCATCATAGAATTCTCTCAAAAATTCTGCTCTCAGGTTTTTTTCTCATTGTCCTGTTTCATCTGAGCCTTAACTACTCTCAGTGCACTCCCAGAGGTGCCAGGGTTTCCTGAGTGAGGAAGCACTTGGAGCTTCATAGAAGTTCTCTGTGTATTTTCTCTCTATTAGGATTTTAATAGTAGTTTAGTGCCTTCTGCACATACATCACCCTAGGCCTTAAAGACACCACGTTCTGTTTTTGCAGTCTGGTGGAGCCTGGCATTGTAAACCTTTGGTACCATCACTTCCACAAATCTGAGCAGATGTGGTCAGCTGTGATTTAATTATTTCAGCTCTTCTCTACAAAGCTGACTAATTAATTTTATTTAAATGCTGCCAAAATACACATTGCATCTGTGTTTAGATAAATATTTGGGGGGGGAGGGGGGTGGGTGGGGAGCACACGTGCCAGTGCAGTGTTGTTTGATTTGGCTGCTCATTGCTAATTTTATATTTCTAATTCAGGGAGAAAAGATCTTTTATCTCATCAAACCAGCCTCTGCAAATATTTCTCTCTATGAACGCTGGCAGTCAGCAGCAAATCACAGTGAGATGTTTTTTGCAGACCAAGTAGATAAATGTTACAAATGCACCGTTAAACAAGGCCAGACACTCTTCATCCCATCAGGTGAGCAGCTGGGGGAGGAGGGCTGTCCTCATCCTGTAGAGCAGCACATCCAAAATGCCAGAGGGGTGGGATTTAACAACTTTCTCTGAAAAGTATAGTCTAATTCTCTGTAGAGGTTTTATTTCATGTGCTTACAAACAAAACAAATCAGAACTTTTACTGTTTTCTATTAATATTTTAGCAGCCTTTTAAAAGTTAGGCTAGTAGGGAGAGTGCTTCTGTATCCACCATGTCATTGCTGCTTTCTGACATCTAACAGACAATTTAGAATTGAATGAATTTGCATTCTGACCATGACACTCCCAAATCCTCGTTACAGACATTAATCCCCTGTGATACCCAGGAACTACAGGTGAATGTGTGAGCAGATTCTCTCACCCAATGTTTACACACTTGAATTTTTCCTTTGGTGTAAGAAGTGGAAAGTAGGTGTTTCTCATGACCATCTGTGGAGCAGATGGTGGAACAAACACAGAGTGATTTCTAGAGAGTCACTAACTTGAGTAGATTTTTGTATGAAAATACATGTTTGGAAAACACCTGATTCTGACACTGTGATAAAGCACATGCCAGGGGCTGTGTCTGGTCTTTGTGCAGACAGGAAAGCAGCTGCCATTATGTAGCAAAACAAAGAAAGGATCAGTGTTCAAAGTGTGTGTGGTTCTGGGGCTGAGCTGAGTGGGTACCTGTGAGCAAGGTGCTCAGTGAAGTGCAGACATCATTTGGGATTGAAGTCTGTGCTAATGGCCTTTGAGTTCTTGTCTTGAGAGCTCTTCTCTCTCTTTTAGGTTGGATTTATGCAACTCTAACACCAGTAGACTGCCTGGCCTTTGCAGGACATTTTCTACACAGTCTAAATATGGAAATGCAGATGAGGTAATCTGTCTTACAATCTAAACTTATGTAGAGGCTCATTTTAAAATAAATCAGTAATAACGAATCACTGACAGTAATGGTGATGTAGCTCTTGGGCAGTTTTGGCTGGTGCACCCTCCTTTGCCCCCTCTGACTGTGTTCCCTGGTGCTGAGTTATCCTGAGCTGTCCTCACACCTTTGACAATGCAGTTGTGGCCACATTCTGAAGGCAGAACTGTTCCACACTGCCTGGAGTTTTACCCTGGCACCTGCCCCTCACTGCTGGATTAGCCTGCACCTGCTCAGCTGGGCTCTTTGCCCAGTGTGAGACAATACAAGCAGTTCTTTACTGATTCTGGACAAATAATGCAATAAAACCATCATACATCTGTATGTCAGTATTTTACCAGTGCTGTCATGCTTTGCTTTTGGCCTGAGACCAGCCTGTGTGGCTGCAGGACAAAGAGGGGGCCCACTGCAAAGTGACCCTGGCACTTCCATGACCCATGTGGGCTGTGCCATGCTCAGGTTCCTGTGGCTTTGTCTTGCAGGGCATATGAAGTGGAAAGGCGTTTGAAAATCGTCAGTCTGACTCAGTTTCCCAACTTTGAAACGGCCTGTTGGTATATGGGGAAGCATCTACTAGAGAAATTCAAAGGTAAAACTGCATTTCTTTGCCCACCCTGATAGCTCAGCTTTGGCATCTGAGGACAGTCACCCTGAATTTCAGTAGCCATAACTGACAGGTGGGAAGGCTCAGCTGGATTTGGGACACAGTGAAAACGCTGCTTGTTACCATCAGGTTGTAGTAGGGATTCATTTGTGGGAGCCAACTCTCAAAGAGTTAACTTCATCTTCCCTGGTTGCAATTTTCAAATTAAATGCTTGCTGTAAACAACTGTAGCTGTCAGTGGCTGAATGACACTGTTTTTTTTTTTTTTTTTTTTTTTCTCTGCTTAGGTTTGCATAAAGCTGGACAGCAACCTCCTGCTCATCTCCTTCAAGGAGCAAAGATTCTCAATGGTGCTTTCAGGTCATGGACTAAAAAACAGGTAGGAGAAGCAGCTTGGGTTAATATTATTTATTTGTCAGTTGCTGGAGCAGAGAGGAAATTCTGGAACAAATAATATCTCAGTTGCAAAACATCCAATTCTAAGATGCCAAAGAGAAGGAATTGAGAGAACTGGGGGTGAGCAAAGTGATGTTGCAGTTGTGAAAATGAAATAATATCTGAAAAAAGATAGTTGACTTTGTTGTTCTCTCAGGACAGCTTGTTATCATAACACCCAGAACAGGGGAAGTTTGGTTGTTTTTTTTTTCCTTATTTGAATGTCTAATGCAGTCAAGATTAATTTAAATACATAGGAAAAAATATGGACAAATCACTTTAAGAGAGTTTTAAAAAATTATTTTTGAAGACAACATGCACGGAAACAGCCGTTTGGCTTTTTGTGTTTTAGGCTTTAGCAGAGCATGAAGATGAACTGCCAGAAAACTTCAAACCAGCACAACTTATCAAGGACCTTGCCAAAGAAATAAGATTAAGTGAGGTTTGTCCTGTTTTTATAATATTTACTGTACTGGGGGTCCAGGATATAAAGTACATGGAGGTACCAACCATTGAATGTGGTGCCAAATCCTGCTGCTGGAGATGGGTGACAGCAAAAGGTGGCCACAGCTGGCTCAGCTCCTTCAGGAAGACATTGTGCTGTGTTCCATCCTGTTCCTAACCACATCCAGATACCTCAAAACTGCAGCTATCTTGTTCTTTGATCCTCTTTGATGTAGTATTTAAGTTTTCTGATTGTCAGAATTGCAAGTTAAGCAGAAAATAATTTCTTTTTAATTAGTTAGTGTTAATTTTAATTGGGCAGCTATTTTACTGCTAATTTTTCCCAAGGGCATGAAATGTGATTCTGCTATATTTATCACATCAGAATTTAATGGAAAGGGTTTTTGCTCGAGCTGATCAGCATTTTAAGCAGCAGGCAGTTCATTTTATCCATCCTGTGTGGACAGGCCATTTAAGAATCCCACATGATGGTACAATCCAGTGAGGGCTACATTCCTACCAAGCCTCTGGAGTTACTGCAGGCCAGGATTGAGGAATGTGGGGTGGGGATTGGTGAGCAGAGCCTTGGTGGGATCTCCATTCCTTGGTCAGCCGGACCTGTGCTGCAGATCCCCCTCCACCACACCCTTGGGCATCTCTGGGGTTTGTTTCCTCATCTAACAGGGGGTGCAGGTGATTATCCAAAATGGGACAGGTGTGTCTGAACACCTTGTGCTTTTTGCCAAACCACAGAATGCTTCAAAAGCCAGCAAAGCAGACGTGAGTGCCACCCCTACAGCTGAGGAGATCTGTCCTGTGGAGAAGGAGGAGGCTCCATCACCTGCCCAGGTCACCTCTCTGCCCCCACCTGTAGAAAAGCTCCCCAAAAAAAAGACTCCCAAAACTGTGAAAACCCCCAAACAACTCAAGCCATCCAAACCCCCGAAGCCTCCCAAGCCCCCCAAACCTCCCAAAACACCGAAAGTGAAGGGAGAAGGCAAAAAGAAAGGAAAGAAGGCGAAGGAGAGCCCCCCACCAGCCATCCCCAACCTCGACCTGCTGGAGGCACACACGAAGGAGGCTCTGACCAAGATCGAGACGCCAAAGAAGGGCAAGGTGGGTCGTGTTTGATTTTATCTCAGAGAGATAAAATCACTCCCTAAGTCTCACATAAAAAATAGTGTGTGCAGCACACTGTGAAACCCTGGCTCTGCAGAAGCAGAGAAGTTTGTAACTGCTGGCTCACTGCCCTTCTCTTGCCCAGCTGGTGGGTTTGCTTGGACTGTTTGTTGGTTATTTGTTGATGTGGAGCCTCCCAGAAACCCACTGATCTCCAAAGGTGTCAATGACAAAAGAACTTGTTCCTAAAGTATCTCATTTGCTTGAGATGTTACTCTAGAATGAGTGACTGAAAACAGAACAATGGTTTTCCACTTTTGCCCACATAGGACAAGCTTCTTTTTGACACTCTTTAATTCTGATGCCCTTTTATTCAGCATGAATTTTGCTACTGATTTCGGTGGGGGCCAGGATCTATCAAGGTACTGACAGAGGAATGGTTGTACACTGTGAAGAAATATCCTTAAATCTTTCCTATACTGTTTCTGAAGTTCTAACAGTTTCTGTGCAGTTTGTGAAACCTCTAGTGGGGTGACAGACAGGGAGAGGAGAAGTGTATCAAGGAGAAGTGCAGCAGCTGTTCTGCACACTCTGAAGGAGCAGTATTTGATTGAACCTCAATTTGGGGTTCAAAAACAAAAATTAGGGGTTTTCAAAAATATATAATGCTGTTTCCTAGATAAACCCTGTGTTTGTGACGTGCCAACACTCCATCCTCATTCAGAGGACTTTTTCCTGCCTTTTTCCCAGGCTGCAAAGAATGTTTTAAGTGTTCCAAATAAGGAATCTGCGAGCAAGCAGAATGAGGTGGAGAAATTTGAAGTTCGAGAACAAAATAAAAGCAAAACAGAAGCCAAATGGAAATATAAGGTAATGTCTCCTGTTAAATTCTGCCACATGATGATAAGCTAAGGGTAGGGAATTGTTTGTGGCTCTGCCTAAGTGGAAAGAATGAGGCACCGATAGTCAGTTCCCAAAGAAAAGAAAAATAAGCAGGAAATAATTAATGAATCCCTTATAAAGGAAGAGAGGGTGGAGGGATTCCCCACAAGCATGTGCTGAATTGTCCATTTGTCCATAGTGACACCAGACTGTTAGCAGGGAGATGGTTCAGTGCTGATCCCTTTTGTGACCCTTGCTCTGACACAGTTCTACTAGTTTAAGTCTGAAATCAATGACTAAGGAGAGATCAAGAACTAATCAATAACTAACTAATAGCTAATAATCAATAATTAATTTCAATGGCATAAGATGAGAGTAAATGACATCTGAATTATGCCCTATGGATTAAAAGATTGCCTTTCTTGAGGGCTAATGCAGGGTGGGTGAAATTCACTCATGGAATAGAACATTTTGTCTACAGGGAAAATTTAATAGGGTTTTTAATAAGGGACAATTTAACAGGCTTAGATTCTGAGGGTACCTGGGAAGCTGAAACATAAATGACTAATTTAAGAGATTTATTTATTTTGTTTTGTCTTTTGCCTTTCAGAACAGTAAACCTGATTCACTTCTAAAAATGGAAGAGGAACACAAATCAGAAAAGACACCTTTACCAGGAAATAAAGACAACAAATTCACATTCTCTTTCTCTAATAAGAAGTTGCTTGGGTAAGTAAAAATATGACAACACATAACAACTAAAAAAGGAAATTGAAAGGTCATTATTTATATTTCTTATACAAGAGGATGAAAATCTGCCTTTCTGGTGAATGTAGAAAATACCCTATCATTAAAACTTCTTCTAGTTCTCTAGTTATTGTCCCATTTTGAGATATAAATCGTAGGTTCAGAAATGTGTTAGTAAAATTATTCTAGTTGCTTTGGCACTCCTGAAAGAATTCGATTTGACTGAGATTTCTGCATAGAGATACTCGTTGTCTGTCAAGTCACAAGCTGTTTTCTACTCAGAGTGTTGTTACTGATTTGTAATTTTTTTTTTTTTTTTCAGTTCAAAGGGAGTCAAAACTCATCTGAATACCAGTGTGTTTGGGTCACTACAGAATTTTAAAGAGGACAAATCCAAACCTGTACGGGATGAATATGAATATGTGTCAGATGATGGTGAACTAAAAATTGATGAGTTTCCAATCAGAAGAAAGAAAAACACTGCAAAAAGAGAACTGTCCTGTAAGGATATTTCCTGGTTTGTCTTTATTAGCTCAACAAGGTCTTAGGTAGTGATTGTCCAAAACAATCAATATAATCTTTGAAATTTTTGTGATTTATAATGAAGAAATCCATGTCTTACCTGTCAGTCAAATGTGAGTGGAACAGGAGGGCTAATTTTTGAAGGGAAAAACCCCACGACTTTTTGTTTCTTTTTATTTATTCAGTTTTATCAGATAAGAAGGAAGCCCTGCAGCACACTCCTGTTAAGAAGCCGAAGGTGGAGTCGGTACCATACAAGGTATGAGCTTATTGTACCTTCACTCCTACAACATGAGGCTCTCTAAAGTCCTTTCCAACCCAAACCATTCTGTGATTCTCTTCCTGTGATGTAGCAACTCAAGTGTTTGTTTTGTGCCACTTGGCAGACCCTCTCTGCCCATTATGGACTGAGATTTAGAACACTCCTGAGCCAGCTGAGCCCAGCCCAGCCCCTGCAGTGTCTGTGAGCCTGGATGGAGTTCACCTGCAGGATGGGACAGCCCACATGGGAGTTTGCTCTGTGTCTCAAGCTCAATGCTGGAAATCAAATGACATTAAAATCAAACATTTTGCCCAACTGTGGTTAATACAAATTCATATTATAATACCAGAATAAATCAGAAAAAGCAAAACAGTTTGTTAAGACATAACCAAAGATGACCAAAGTGTTTGACCTTCAGTACCAAGGAGTTCTTTTCACCCTGGTTTGTGTCTGGGACATTCAGGAGGAAGTGCAGATCTCTGTTTGAGTCAGTACCTGAGGTCTGGGGCCAGGGGTGTCTGCCTGTGCAGGAGCCCAAGGAGGGAATCCCTGGAGACAACAGATTGGCACTCCAAGCAGTAAGGGCTGGTGCTGTACCAGCCTGAAAGCAGGGCAGGAAGAGGGGAAGAACTTTTCTTATGCACCAGACTACAGTGCCTAGAAAGCTGAGCCCCAGAGAGAGGGCCAAATGTAGCAGCTCCCTTTCAGAGCCTCACATGTTCCTACATATCTGTCCCATTCTTCTGCCTGATCCTCCCAGTCTGCTGCTGTGCAGATGGAAACACCCATTAAAGGGAATCAATCCCATGAACAGGATCAGACCTCCAAGATTTGGAAGGGGAAAGAAAAACCTACCATACCTACAGGCTACAAGGAAATGGATTTTTACTGTGTACTTGTTTTTGTGTGGTTGTTTGTTTGGTTAGTTGGTTTTGGTTTTGTTTTCTGTTTAAAGAAAGCAAATTCCAAAGGCTAGACCCATGTATTTGGAGGTGCAGCAGGCTGCAGAAATCACTGTGCTATTCTTGGGGAACCAGCTCGGTGAGTTTCCACCCTTTTTAGCCCTTACCTTGTTTTTGCAGAGCGAGGACTCATCAGATGAAGATTTACTTCACATTGACACAGAGGCAAAGCCAGGACGCAATTCCAAAGTAAAGAAAGAGAGTGGAAGTTCAGCAGGAATTCTTGATCTTTTGCAGGCAAGCAAAGAAGTTGGGGGTTTAGAGTATAACACCAACAGGTATGCACCAGGGGATGCTTTTCCCTCTTACCCGTGAACAAAATTGCTCTTTTGTGATTGTGTGTGAGAATGAATTTTGTAGCTTGGTAACTGCTTTTTCTCATATAAGCAAACTCCTCCTTTATCTTGTGATCTGGAGGGAGACAGAGCAAATATCTTGGTAGTATAATTTGAACAAAAAAGGATTTCATATCTGCAGATGCTGAAGATCAGTTTTAGCAGTAATGCTGTCATAGATTAATAATTCAAAAGAAGGAGAGAGTTCAGTGACTGCAGCTTGAGAGTGGGAATTATGGTTTTTAATGTAGAGAGATTGCAGTAAAGTAATCTAAATGGCCAGCATTTCTCTCATAAGGCATTCTAAGGTGCCACAAATACCAGGTGTTTGAAAGAAAAATATAGGAAACTGTCTGCCCTCCTTGCCTCCCATCTCTGGTTATCATTCTTCTTCCCACCAAAATATGAGGCTTGGGAAAAAAAGAAACTCTTTGGTGAGTACTTCTGTACCTGAAATAGAAATGTCTGCCTGGTGTTAGTGGTGTCTTATGTGGAATGTGGAAGCTGATGCTGGATGTTTTGGGCTATATCCAGTAAGGTACAGCACCAGATCCTGCAGTCATTCAAACAGTGAGTGGTGGACAAATAATCCCATTAACACTTGTCTGCTTGACTATCCCTGTGAATTCCTTGCCCATTCTGCATTATGGTCCATGATGGGATGAGTGTTTATGTTGATTTTTCAGTTACATTTTGGCAGCTGGTTAGACACATCAAAAAGTAGTTAGGTGTGTCTGATGCTCTAATAAAGTTGCTAGGCTAATAAAACTCCCATGCTGGAAGTTTGGTATGAAAAAAGAAAATTTATCAACTCCTATAAGAACTTAAAGAAACCTTCCTTGGCCCTGTGTACACTGCTGGCCATTCTGGGGATAACACAGCTCACTGTGTGCTTTGAAATGGCCCTTGACAATTGTCTGCCTTGCTCAGGGTGTGTTTTGCTGTCTGCAAGGGGTTAAACCAGAATAGAGCAGGGCTCAGGCCTTTGCTTTCCCCCCTCAGCCTGAGTGCTGTACCCAGGGAGTTTGAAGGCTCTGTGGTTTCTGAAATCAAAGTCCCACACACAGTCCCATCACCAGTCTCGGCTGAGTTACTGCTCTGTGTGTGGTGGCTCGCTGGGAATGTGTCTTACCAGTGCTGGCTCTGGGATAAACACTGCATTTTGGCAGTGTGTGCTGCATCTTGATTGGAAAAAGCCCCTGGTAAATGTAATTACTGTGTTTCATTTCATAATTACACTGGGCTTTTTAAATGGTCATAATGTGCTTTTTGAAAAGAAAGCGGAAGAAACACGATATGCAAACATGCTGTGTCACAGCATGAGGCCACTGTGGTCATGTCTGTCTCAGGAGCAATTCCCATCTTTCTCTTCTTGCAGGGCAGATGAAGGGTAGGGAATGTGTGTATTTATAGATCTGTAAGTGTACATTGTGTGTGCTGTGGAACAGCCCTGTGTCACTGTGGGATCTCCTCCCACAGACCACTGCCTGTTCCCAGCAAGTCAAGGCTTTTTGTGATAGTGACCTTATCTGAATCATGGCAAACCTTATTCTGTAAAATGCTGGGCTGTCACTAGCAGCTGGCCACCCCAGAGGCCCTGATGACATTACCTAGAGTGCTCTAGAGAACTGAAGCTCAACTATGTGTGTCAGCAAGGCAGGGGAAGGGAAGGACAGAGCTCCTGCAGAAAGGCTGCTGTGAGTGTGGGAATAGCCTGAAACGGAATATGGAAATAGCTTGGAGGGCTGGTCATCACCTGGGCTTGAAAGAAGTGACTTGTGTCCAGGTCTGACTCAAAAATGAAAAAAAACTACTGCATTTGTACTTGAAATTGTTGGAGTTCTTTACTTTATACAACTGTGACTTCTGCTGTGATTACTGCTCAATCAGTAATACTCTGCTGAAATATTATAAATTCAGTTTCTAAATACGAGGATGCCGGTAGGAGACTCAGTAACTGCTGATGGCAGGAAGGAGATGATCTGCCTAGAGAGGGTGAACCCTTGGAGAGAAATGGTAGTGGTGAAGTTGGTGGTGCAAAGCAAGGCAGGGTGCTGGGATCATTCCTGTGCCCAGCTCACCGAGGAGGCAAAACTTGAGTCCATCAGGGCTCATTCCTGCTCTTTTAAAATGTTTTTTCTAAGCCAGAATTGTACTCACTGTTGGTTTACTTCCATAAATGTGGTTTTTTAAAAAATCATTGCTGAAGCTACAGAAAGGGG
This sequence comes from Erithacus rubecula, assembly GCF_903797595.1. Lineage (NCBI taxonomy): Eukaryota > Metazoa > Chordata > Aves > Passeriformes > Muscicapidae > Erithacus > Erithacus rubecula. Next base: position 598,360 of record NC_136665.1, read on the forward strand.
ATATGGCTCTTCCAGAGCTTCAAAATTGCTTGCTGAATCTTCTTGAATTTTTTTGGCTTAGAAAGCTGAAATACTCCTGATGGAAGCACACCAGGCACATGCCCTAATGAGAAACACTCTGCCCCGTGTGCAGCTCTGAGACATTTCCCCCTTCTCAGGTTGGTGTTTGACTCTCAGAACCACTGGTTTTGATCATATCCCACCATTTATTTGTTGAACTTTGTGTTGCTTAAGGCAGTTCCTCTCTGATTTGCCCATTTAGTGGTCAGTATTTGATGGTCTGTTTGCAGTGTTTTGGGAGTCCGGTGTTTGGAAAAACAGTTCAGGGAAAAAGGCTGGAAGAAAATAAGATAATTCCTTGTAGATGATGCAAAATATTTCTTTGCCAGGGAGAAGGCTGAGGAGAAGGCATGATATTGGAGGGATTTAAATGTCTCTTTCCTAAATAACTTTTTTGATGTTCTTCTTTTTGTTGAGTTGTGAACTAACACTAGTCTTTACTCATTTTCATGATTATGACTAAATGCTGTTAGCTCCCAGAAAATTCCTTTATGTTCTTGTACATTATTCAGAGCCCAGATTAGGCTCAAGTAGGAGAAAGTGACATGGTGCTGTTAATTCTCTCCTGTATTTATGGCTTCTATTGCACAACAAGTGTACAAGAGTAACAAATATTGCCACAGCAAGAGTTTTTTGCATTTCACTACTTGCCCAAACTCCAGACTTCTGGAAATACTAGGTAATGTGTTCTGCCAATCTCACTCTGGAGTGGTGACAGCCCATGATGTGAACTGGGACCAAAAACTTCCAGGCAGTTTTGAGCAGAGCCCCCCAGACATCTCCCTCCACTGCTGATGCATAAGCTCTTCTTTTACAGGAGCTGGTAGTATAGATTATAAAAAATACTATTAAAATGTGATGATGAGGAAGAGGAGGGTGATTTGGTATTACAGAAAAATAGCATTATTAAAGATAGATAGATAGATAGATAGATAGATAGATAGATAGATAGATAGATAGATAGACAGACAGACAGATGTTTAAAGATTTTGATGAGGATGATGATGATAGTTGGTATAGAGACACTGCTCTGTCAGGAATTCTGCTGTGGGCTTTGGGAAGTTCCTTGAGCTGTGCCCAAAGCACTGACAGCCCCAGGGACCTGCCCACATCTCCCTGGCTCCTGGGCCATCACCCCCACATCTGAGGTGCTCTCTGTGGTACTCCATAAAATTCCCCACTGGCCCTGGTGGTATGAGGCTACTCAGAGGAATCAGGGGGTCTCTCCTAGCACAAGTGTCGTGGCAGGAGCGAGCTGGCTGCCAGGGGTTGGTGTTTCTGCAATCACTGAGTGCTCTGGCCTCTCTCCCTGTGTCCACAGCCAGCCACCTGCCTCCCCCAGCACACAGGAAGCCATCCAGGGCATGCTCTCCATGGCAAACCTCCAGGCCTCAGAGTCCTGCCTGCAGACACCGTGGGGCACCAATCAGGCGAAGAACAACTCCTTCTCCACACAAAACTCAAAAAAACCTGGCAGTGCTGGCAACAAAAATGCTGGGAAGCGGCTGCTGAAGAAAAGCACAAAGAACAGCATTGACATTGAGGACTACGATGAGGACCAGGACCACTTGGATGCCTGTT